>NC_073721.1:84230809-84855809 GCF_023634155.1 Falco peregrinus
AGTTTTCCCTGTATGGTTAAAGAATCATATGACATTAATGCTGAAACAGCTTTAGACATCAAGCAACTGAAAGTACATGCTTAGGATAGCAAATAACAAGACTGTAAAATCAGTTCCAGGTCCTACAGGATGCTGACAGGGAGCACTGCTGTGAAGCAGGAGCCTGCCTTCGGCAGCTGTGACCGAAAGCCGTGCTCAGTCGATCCTGGGTAAGGTCTGTAAAACTCCTTCTCTGTCTGAGTCCTTAGAGCAGCAAAATCTACTTTTGCATGTACTGTTGGGATGTGTTGTCCTCAATTTGCATAAGAAACAAAAGATGTCATAGACCTGCATATTCAGTTTCCCTTGAGAGCAACCTTGCATAAACTTGTGGAACTCATGTAGTGCGGAGCATGGTGAATTTCTTAATCACTTCTCTTCGGGAACTGGAATGATTCATCTGCTAACTCTGACTTAACCTTCTTAACAACCTTGGTTGACTTTGACTGTAACAATTTTATTCACACAAACAGCTGTTATTTCTGCTCATCCACAAAAAGGGGAACTCAACAATCTTGAGAAAAACCTTTTCATGTGTATCTTGTACATCCCAGGATTACAAAGACAAAAACAATTGGCAAACCATCCAAAACTTTTTGGTGTTTATCTTGCATAAATCACTCAATTTCTCTATCGCTGAATCCAAATTGCTTTGTTACTCTGAGCTGCACTGGGATGTCTATAGATATAGATGATAAAGCATCAAGAGGGCAGTGACAGGTCATGGAAATTCTGCAGCTGTGGGCATTGGAAATATTAACTACCCAATTCAGTTCTTACAGGAGGCAAGAGAACTTTTTTCTTTTATAGTGACCACAAGTGGAAAACAGGTATCACAAAGCTATCATAGCTACATCATAGCTATTGTTTCTTATCCTTCAGTAAAAGAAAAACAGCTGGAAAGTGCCAACATGTTAACAGAGACCCCGGTGACTTTTAAACCCTTAAGACAAGTCACCTTTTTCATAATATGCTAGCAAACTTTAGACAATACACAACAGGGAAGAACAAGAGAAACTCTCTTGACAAGTGAGTGTCTGTGCCAGCTGACCTCTGTTCTCTAAGCAGCACATGCAAACCAGAAACCCCTCCCTGTTCCCTATAGGTGGGATGTACCACGTCTTATGTTTCCTAATTAACCACACAGTCCTCACAGTTTCAGTGACTTGTTTGACATTAAAGCATATTTTAAGCAGGGGAAGGCCATTTACACTGAAGCAGAAGAATCTTTCATTAATCTTGTAAAAAACATATTGTCAGTTTTTAAAGTCCAGCAGAGGAAGAAGCTTCTTCTGTGCACACATCTGTCTTTCTGTGCTTTTTATCTGCTTTCAAAGGTACTGACTCACATTAAAGGAATTTGTAAGAATCTTTAAAAATAAGTGTCAAATATGTAAGTTCTTTCTATGTTTGGTTACAGTGCTTGAGGGCAAATTTTACAAGTTTCATAGACTTGACCTGTCCTGTCAACAGTGTTCGTTGCCTACAGTTTCAGAGCTATAAAAGCATGGTATGGAAAGTGCTGCATCTACATCCTTAAACCTTGTGGTGGCACACAGTGATTATATCATTCAGGCAGAAGAAATTAAGAATCCAGTAGTATTTTATTTTATTTTAGCATTTTGAAGCAAAGAAAAGGATCAGAAAAGGTTCAGTTATACACTTTGTGAAAAACAAAAACCCCTAAGCAATAGTATTAATTTGAAGGCCTGCTTTTAATGCCTGTGTTGTTCACATCTGAAGTAGAAAAATCTTATGCATGGGACTTTTGCCTGTAACAACTGATTGTTTACAATTTTTTACTTTAAATTGTTCTTATAAACAGAATATAGATAACAATAAAATCTGAGAAGTATTTTAAGCAAGAAGCTTTAAATGCTATAACAGTATATCCACAGTCCCTACGAAAATAAGTAATTTTTTTCTTTTAGTCCTTGTGTTAATGTTGTGAAAAAAGCTTGCTTCTTCTTAGCATACGGGCCTCTCCTACCTCCCAATTCTATAAATATCTTAAAAAACGTAGAAGTACTTTTAACTTATTTCAGCAACAACTGAGGTATCAACTGATGTATAAGATCTTTCACAAAATTGTAACGGGTTTATGTGGCAAGGTTTTTGTAGCAGGGGTGCAGGGGGCCTGTGGGGTCGACTTCTGTGCTGCCCCTGTATCAGAGCCAGTTCCCCCATTTGGGTGCCCAAAGCTGAGCCCATCAGTGATGCTGGTGGCACCTCTGTGATAACATAGTTATGAAAGTGTTAAAAATGTTGCAAAGCAGCTGAGAGAGAGTGAGAAAAAATATGAGAGCAACAGCCCTGTGGACACCAAGGTCAGTGAAGAAGGAGGAAGAGGTGCTCCAGGTGTCGGAGCAGAGATTCTCCTGCAGCCTGTGGAGAAGACCATGGTGACACAGTTTGTCCCCCCTGTAGCTCATGAAGGTCTGCAGTGGAGCAGTTATCCACACTGCAGCCCATGGAGGATGCCACACTGCAGCAAGTGGACTTGCCCTAGCAAAGTTGCAGCCTGTGGAAAGGCCACTCAAGGAGGCTCCTGGCATGAACTGCAGCCCATGGAGAGGAGGCCACAGAGGAGGAGGTTTTCTGGCAGTAACTGTGGCCCATGGGGGACTCACCCTGGAGCAGTCCATTCCTGATGGACTGTACCCCATGGAAAGAACCCATGCTGGAACAGCTTTTGAAGAAGGATCCACACTGGAGGAATTCATGAGGAGACTGTATCCTGTGGGAGGAACCCCATGCTGAAGCAGGGAAAGAGCATGAGAAGGAAGGAGAGGCAAAGTGTTATGAACTGACTGCAGCCCCCATTCCCCATCCTCTTGTGCCACTCAGGGTAGGAGGAGTTAGAGGAGTTGAGAATGAAGGAGTGAAGTTGACCCTAGGAAGAAGGAGGGGGGAAAGTGTTTTTAATTTTGTCTTTGTTTCTCATCATCCTACTATATTTTTAAATGGCAATAAATTAAATTAATTTTCCCCAAGTCTGTTTTGCTTGTGATGGTAACTGATAATTGAGCTCCTTGTCTTTATCATGACCTATGAGCTTTTTTGTCTTATTTTCTCCTCCTGTCCTGTTGGGGTAGAGTGAGAGAGTGGTTTGATGGGTGTCAGGCATACAGCCAAGGTTAACCCACCACAGAGGCAAAAAATGTAACTCAGTGTTCCCAAACTAGAGTTTGGTGCTCCAAAAACTGGTCCTGATTCCATCTATGTTTAGGCTAAAAATTCATCCCTCATCTGCCTCCCACTTATTACCACTGCTTACAATTATTTAGTTAAATAGACTATGCCCAAACCATGGACTTATTCCATCCCTCCCATGCCTTTTCTGCCATAGCCTCAAAGACAGAGAATGACTATTAAAGCAACCCATTACACTGACAGACAAATAAATGCTTGCCATTGTAACAGTGCATAGATAGCAACGGCCTTTGCACTGCTGTTCCCTTTGACTCAATCCCCATTTTATCCACAGTGCTCATGAAAAAAGATCTAAAAAATGGTGTCTAGACTCAGCCATCAGAAAGATATAAGAGCATGCCTGAGAGGAACAGCTTCTGCTTCACAAGAGCCTTCTCAGTGACTTGTCATTCTCAGTAGGCTGCTGCAAAAAATCAAGGAAGGAATTACAAACCCTGTGTATTTAGGAAATCACTTTTACTTTTGAGTTCAGGAATGTTTGGAAGATGATAACGTTGAAAAGATCCCAAGATGAGCAGCAGCAATGATAAGCTGCTGCAATCACCGACACAAGTGCTGACAAATCTCACATTCCTATCAGAACGCTTGCAATAGTCAAGACAGATTGCAACAGTGATCAAATAAGTATCCTAGTTTTCTTTTTAAGATCCAGAGTATTTATCTAGTTCAAAAAAAGAAAGGACAACTGCAATTTCATTTTTCAAAATCAATATAATTTTAAATTAATATTGTAATTTTTGTTTATTGTTATAGACAGTACTGTATCTTGGATGAGGAAATGGTAAAAAAATGAGTTATTTAATTTGACAAGACACTGAAGGAAATTTAAATCAGCATATAACTTGAAGCCCATTGTTTATAAGAAGAGAGTAGCTAATAAGCTGGATGCAGTCAATGACACCTAGTCCAAATATCTTAAGGAAAAAAACAACAGTGGTGTCTGTGAGGTTGCAACACAAGTGAAAAGCTGCATCCCTGGCACATATTTAATTTGATAGGGTTTTTTTCCTTCCTATTCTTCAAAACCCATCTGGTCACTGCTTAACCACTCTGTTTCTCATTTCTTTATTTCTGTGTTTTGTATAAAGCATCCTTAAAATCAGCTACTATTGAATGAGCTCTTAGTTTTTTTCTCAATATAGTAATTACCTTTGCCCTACCTCCTTAATTTATGTTTCAACTAATCTGTTCTGAGTACTTCCATTACCATTCTGGGCTTTGGCAGCCAACTGTAATCACAATCACGTTTATTTTACTGACTATAAGAAAAAGTGATTGACAATCATGGAATCAAGCCAGCAAGGGGAAGGAGTCCCAAACTGCTAAGTGGGACACAGCATGTAAACAAGCTGACCTCTCACACTCACAGTATGCAACACTGAAAAAAAGGTTTTTATACAATTATGCTTTTCTCTGCTAGGAAGAATGCTAAATATAAGTAGAGAGTGATGAAGATAGGTCAACACAGGAGGGCCTGATGCTCTCCTATTATTTGTATATGTAGGAGATACCTATCATTTCAGCTTTTACTCTAGCAACTTGAAAACACAATGTCTTTATGCAAAATTGTTTTTCAAGTACAGTCTTACTAGTTCCATGTTTCTCCAAATTCAAATTGTACAGTACTTCTGTACAGAGAGTGCAGAAGCTTTCCTTTATATTCCCACTATTTCTGTACAAAACCCACAGAGTACAATTTGAAGAAACTAGTTAATTTCCAAAGCTAAATATTTTTTGAAAACCAAAGAAATTCTTTATGGATGGATCAGCAACAAGGATTTACAAGTTAAATCTTGAGTAGTTATCATAAGGAGAATAATTTAATGTTTCTTCCTAGCATACAAATTACCAAAGTCCTCACTGAAGAGCAAATAGATAAGGTTCTTTTTGCAGCCTGCCAATGCTATTCTGAAAACAGAAGTGTATGACACATTCTATAGCATATTTCAATTACTGCTATTGCAAAGTCACTAGGTGAGCAGCAGTTCTGTAGAAAACAATCGAAGGATTATACTGGTTCCAAAGTGGGATATGGACCAATAATATCATGCTGCTGCAAAGACCAATAATCATACCAGGAAGCATATACAGAAATATTATGTTACATGTATGAAGTAATGATTTGAACCCACTCTACCCTTGTAAAGGTGCTCTTTCCAAGAGTCCTGTCTAGTTTTTCACAACGGATATTAAGAAGGAAGCAGACACAGAGAAAGCAAAGTTCAGTGAGAATAATCAGAGTACAGTAGCTGAATTCTGTGGTGAGAGAAATGGAATGTGAGTTATCACAGATTGTAAGGAGACTGCACATAAAGTAACAGTAAAACAACAAGGGAGACTATGTCAGTGCTAGATGATCCAATGGTAAGGATAGGGAGCACTACTTTAGTTTGCTTGGGAGACCATGAGAGATTTTAGAAACAAGTCAAAGAATGTCTGTCAAGAGTCATATAGGCCCCTGTCGTGAGAGATAATGACTTCTAAGGTGCTTACCATCTCTTTTATATTTTTTGTCTAATTTTCATAGAATGAGTTGTTCCATTATTAACTTACCTACTACACTAGTTTCCTATAGAATATATTGGGTCACTGCACCACTGCCTACTTTGTTCCCAATGCACACTAGTATTCTCTCTCATAGACCTGTAAACTCAATGTTGATGAGCTGATATGGTTCTGCTTGAAGTTCTGCCTCTAACTTGTAAAGTCAATGAGTGATGCGCTAACAAGCCACTTTCAACTAAGAATTAGAATTCTTATAATCTCTTCTCATTTGCACTAATGCTCCTTTTTTCATTTGAACATCTTGACAATTCAGTGCCTAAACATGTCACCATTTCATTAGCCAAAGTGGCTTCTCATGACAGACAAATGTTGGTATATTAATACTCTTCTTCTGATAAATGTTAAGCCACACCCTGCTGAACCTCCCAAATGATTTGGTGAAGCAACTGAAGCTGTGGACTTTGAAAAAAATATGTAGTCAGCTTCTAAGAATGTCCAGTAAAGGATAAATCTATTACCAATAGACTGACCGCAATTAAAATTCTTTGATATATACCTCTCTGTACTATTGGCTAAATATTTTGGGGTTTCAGGAGAATATCAGCAGTACTAAAAAGGTTTGACTGCCCCAACCCAGTTTGCATCCTCCGGCCATTTGTCCTATCAATATCAGCAAGCCTGTCCATTAGTGTGAGATATTATGTCAGCTATCACATTAATGAGCAAAACTGCTGGAATAATGAAAAAATAAATCCAAATAAGGAAAGAAATCCAAAACCTGGATTTTCTATGAGGTTGGATAGGTCAATGTTTTAGTAGTTCATAGAGATTTTACAGGTCAAGATTAGCAGGCAGACCAAGAGGTGCAGTTGTAGTGGGTATCTGCTATGGACCTAATAATGAAAAATTAACAAATAAAAAGATTAATGCCTTTTAAAAAGTTCTCCAGCTCTGTATTTGCTTGTAAGTCATCAGTTCCTACTGGAAATGTGGTCAGTAGGCTAGCTGGATAAAAATATAAATTTAGTCAAGTTAATATTTAAGCAGTCAGCATGGGTATATGAATGGGAAATCATGCTTAACCAGCATGAGAGCTTTCCACAACAAGGTCACTAGATTGGTGGATGAGGGAAAAGCAGTGGATGTTGTTTATCTTGACAGTTCTTTTACACATGAAGCTTCAAATTTCAAGGGATTTTCTCTGTTCATTAACCATCTTATTGCACCTTAGCAGAAAATAAGGTTTCCCACTTGTGTGTATTGTTCTCTGCAAGCTCCAACCATTATTCAGAAATACGCTTTAAAAGTTAGATTTAACTGATATGATATTACTACTTGATATTAAGATAGAACAAAATCTGACAAAAATTGTATAGGAAAAGGAGATTTTTGCTTTGGGTTTGCTCCAAACATGAAATAGAAAAATGCTGTGATTAAAATATAAATACTGAGTCCCAAGCAGGTAAAACACAATAAATGAATGGGGGAAAGAAGTGTTCTACATCAGTTTATTTTCTAAATACACAAAATCTCTTCAGTTTGATCAAGCCCATAATATGTGTGTTAAAGCCATAGTGTTTCTAGTTCATATCAGCAACTCATTGCTAGTACCTACCATGGTGTAGAAAGTAAATATTCCATAGACTGTCGGAGTATCTCAAATATGTCCATTGAGCTTTTACTTATAAAAAGAAAATCTGCATTACATCTTCTCAAAACTTTAGTTGCAGGGAAAACATCAATTATCTCTTATGTTTTAGACTCAGTTGCGCTCTTGGATCTCAGCTGGAGGACTCAAATTTTGTATCAATATGATTGGAAAGCCTGTGGCGAACATGCAAAGCAATAATTTTAGGTAGAGCAGAAACTGCAGTTTCAATTTTCTTAATTAAAAGATACTGATTTTATCAATACAAGATCAGATGTGTTAAAAATGTGTTAATGATAAACATACTTCTTAAAGTAAAAATAGTTTAAAAAATATTCATATTTTATTATTTAGATCATGCCAGGATGAGTAAAGCACATGCTCAGTGAGATGAAATCCACCAAATACACTGTATATACTCTGTATCACTTTCAGACACGTTTGTAAGACTACTGAAATTTGATTCAAAGTGAAGCAGGAAGTTTAAACACATTAAAAATCTCCCTACTTTAAATTTATTCCCGGTTCAAATAAAATGGGAAGCATTTCAATTTATAATGGATTTTGTGAGCAATGGCCCACAACTTCATTTATTTTTTAACATTAGTCAGAATTTTGGTGTTACATTGCTTGACAGAGTTCTTTAAAAGATTCATGTATTTTAGTGCACTGAGAATTCTGCAGCTAAATCAGTGTACTGCCTTGAATACTCAAAAACTAGTAAATGGGTTATGTATTTCAAGAATGTATTGATAATTTTTAGAGTGGAGCTGGTACAATAATCTGTATCTAGTACAGTAATCTGTATTTCTGTGCTATGTAATGTCCTTCTAGGTAACATGACTCTGCCTCTGCTAATATATTAAAATCCATACAACTAGCCAATGCCACTGCTGTCAGAGATCTTTTCAGCAGTTTACAAGAAATAAACTAGTTCCTCAGGCATTCTCATAAAAATTACTACCAAAAGTGACATCCTTATGAATGTGCACCACTACTTCTTAAAGCAGATCCCTGGAGGCTGGAAGCTGAGACAAATGGTGATGCAGTTCAAATGAAGCCTTCAGTAATTCTGCCCATTCAATGCTGTCCAACAAAGGGGTTAGAGCTCAGAGTCTTTAAGATCATCAGTTTACACCTTTGAGACAGAAGTGAAAAGAGCCATCCTATATACATTGTAATGTCCAGTAGGAATGATAAATGTTCTCAGTACCCTTCAGAGTTTTAAAATCTTTATAAAATATATATTAAAATTTTTGCTTGTATGATTTCAAGTAAGGAGGAGATCAATATCACCTGACGTACATAAAATTATTTGATAGCATCTCAGTGTTTTTGAGGTTTATTGGGTGCCCAAGAATATACACATACATGATCTACAGCTATCACCTGATGCATTTAAATATCCTCGTACTCAGGGTGTCATCTTACTTTAGGACATAATAGCTGTAGAATTACGTTTTGTTCCTATCTAGCAGAGGCATTGTTTCCTTGGTAAGAGCTTTTGCAGTAATAAAAAGTGCTAGGCATTACAGACTGTGCTTTGAAAGCAGATAATTATTCGGTCTCTTTTGCAAGTTTTTTCACAAAAGACAGATCAAAAATTAACAGAACTGCCACAAGATGTTATTGACTTGCCTTCCAAGAAATAATATCCATTACTATTATTATTATTAATAATAATGTTTTATTATTATTATTTTATTTTATTTTAATTGAGTCAGAATTATGGCTTCATTGTGTGGGCAGAGTTAGGCATTTTTTTCTCTCAAGCACACTAGCAGTGAATTCTCATGTGGACTATTAGAACCCCTTGCCTGTAAGCACATTGCAAACATACTGCACTTCAATGACAACCTGCAACCTTATCTATTATTTCTAGTTCTGTATTCTCTCCACAGCTTGACTACTGCTCTTCAGTTTTAACTGTTGTCATGCCTTGACATATCACAGCCATTTCTAAGAGCAGGCTGGTCATTCCTTTGAGTAGTAGTGGTAACAGATACTGGGGAGTGAAAGGACAGATTGAAGATAATTTTTAGTAAAAGAAAGGAAAGGACTGCCAGTGTTTCACTGACTAGTAGTGGAGGTGGTGATAAGACCTTCAGGCTTGGCCTTATGAAATATCATAGCATAGAAGTATCTATGACACAATGAGCAGAAATAATCTAGCCATCTCCATTCTCACACTAAAGTATAAAAGGAAGACTGTGTCTGCACACACGAATGAGTAAACTGGTAGGACTTACACTTGTGGAGCAAAATGGAAAGCCAGCTCTTATAAAGCAAGAAGAATATTGTTATTTACTTCAAAGTAAGTCTGTTGGAGACATGAGCAAAGAAGGACCTATCATTTGGAGTGACATTTGTCTACTCCTTTGAGTACTAATTAATCCATACACGATTGATGCTGTTCTGTCTGGGATGCAAGCTTACAGGGAGATAAAGAATCAGTGGCCTACCTAGCCGCTCCTGCTTAGTAAAGATCAAGTGTCCTTTTCTTTACATGTATTTTACTACATGTATATTTACTAACATAGGGCTATTAAAAAATCAGGAGTAAAACTACAGTAAATTTTCTATGCTATTTGAATTTTACACAAGTTTCTTTCTCTCCTTGTTTGAAATTATGGTGCGACATTGTGGAGCTGCTTAAGCCACCAAATAACAGTCATATTACATAATAGAAATGGCCAAATTTCCATGCGAACTAATAGCAGTTATTCACACCATGTGGTTTCCTAACATTATCTTCTGGATTTTTAGCAGACACTACATACAAAGATTAGTAGCAGCCTAATCTAGTAAGAGTGTTACAAGGAAAGCCTCATGATTTTTTACAGTTTCTTTCAAAACGTTTTTTTTTTCTTTGATTAACTCTTATTCACATAACCAGTGCAGCAATATTACTCATGTAAATAAATTACCATAAAAAGTGTGTAATATATGTCTAGAATCTCAATTCAGGCTGTTGGATTTCCAATCATCAGTTTAAAGAGCTTCATATATTTTTTTTTTTCCATTCTAGTGGCAGATTAAATCAGAGTGGATTTATAATCTCTCTGAATTATTTCGCAAACTGGAAATCTTAATGTGCACCATAATCTTAAAAAATAATAAAAAAGGTTAAAACATCACCAAAAATTAATAAAATAATGCACCTCTAAGTCTATTGTCAAGCATGTCTGCTCTGTAATTGCCCTCTGACAATTTTGCAGTTGCTGCAGACCAAATTAAAGGTAGCTGGCCATAAAGGTCAAATCACAGGGACACCTTGTGCCATTAGTGATTGGAAGTGATGATTAGTGAAAATGACAGAAGAGACATTAAACTGTGATAAGTCATTAAGGAGAGACATACAGACACTGAAATGTGGGCAATGTGGGGAAGAAGAAACAAGCAAAGTGCAAGTGATACTAAAAATACTTTCAGCTATAACATCTGTATGTGAAGACCACCTAGTAAGTAAAAACCTGACAGATGAGTAATCAGTACATTGGAATTCTTATCATGTGTGCTTTTAGAACATGGCAAGATATTCTATGATGAGCAATCCTTATTAATATTGGTAGACTGTTCATCCTGTAACGTTTTGGTGCAGGTTGATGAATGTGAACTACATACGAATTAAGATCTCTTTGTTTTTTGATATATATATATATATATATTTATCTTACAGAAGATCCCACATTAGTGGCTATTACATTTTAAGGACCATGCAACAATAGGAGTCTATGTGATTATAACAAACTCTAACTGTAACCTATGATACATACAAACTATAGTAGCATGAACACTTCCAAAGAATCTCTTTGAGTTCTTCTGGGAAGAGAGTTGCTTCTCTAAAGCAGAATACCTAGCTTTATAGCTTTTATCAAGAAACAATAACACTGCAAAATCATTTACATTATAAGCATAGTGCTTATCTAAATTACAGATAGCTGGGAAGACCTTGTGAGTCACAAAACCAGCACATTCACCACACATAAACCAGATCTTTTCTTGCCTTCTTGGACCTTAAAGACTGTGAAATACACAATTTTTGGAGAAGTTATCCATAGCTGGCAATTTTTGAGTCATGAAGACAAACATCAAGAAGATAAAATATACTGGAATATTTAGAGAAATATATTTTTCATCACTAGGCCTTTAGAAGACACACAAACAAGAAAAGAATCCTGATATACGATACCTCAGGGATGAACTCCGTTTTAGGAGTTTCCTAAGAACTGCCTCATCCACTGGAATCTAGATTTCAAAACCCTGTCATACTCAGTGAATGGACAGAGATATGTTCTGGCTTGTTCTACACATTATCTCCTCTTCTCTTTGCTTTGCTTCTCTTGTCTCCACTTGCTTTGGTTCTTTTCATTCCCCTAACAAAAAGTCATTTTTTTTCCTTTGGTCTGATATGGAGTTCCCTCTCCCACACACACCAACATTTGCAATAAGCAATGCTGGCACACTGAAATCTGTCCAAACAACCCTCCTCCCAAGCAATAAAGAAAACACCACCCGCTATTCTAGGTAGATTATTAGATGCAAGCTATATGCATTAAAATAATCTGCATGAAATCAATAGCTTTAGGAAATAATTACAGTTTTCACCATGACCTTGTCCCTCATGGTACTTCATGCTCAAGGGTTATTTAATTAAGGCTTAAGAAGGATAGTTTTGCTTAGTGATTCTGCATGAAATTTAACTGACACATAGATATTGAAAGACTCCCTCTCCATTCTGAAAAGCCCTTAACTTCCTTATCCTTGATTCCAACTAAAGGCCTTTAGAAACCTGACAGTGTGATTGTGATTACAAATAGCTTCAGCTTGTGGCAAGTGATATTTAGGAAACCTTTCTAATTATAACAGTAGTGAAGAACTAGAATGAAGGGCTTACCAGAAGGCTTAGAAAGGATGTGAAATTCCCTTTGCCAGCTATATTTAAGAGTAAATTTGACTGTTGTTTATATGCTAACGTGGGATAGTGCAGGGTTATCTACCCTGCATTGTCCAAGATGAGTGAACTGAATGACATCCTGAAGTCCCTTCCAGCCCTGTCTTTGAATTTATCTTTAATAAATAAATAGCTTTCTGCAATCACCTAATCCAACTTTACTTTAGCTCTCTCACTGTGATCCCAGTGTGCATCCAAAATGTGTGAAAATCAAAAGCTGTTCCTTTTTAACTGCCAGATTTATAAACTTCCCTTATGATAGAAAATGTAGGCATTTTCCTTTATTCCTGGACATCAGCACCAGCAATAATACCTCTGAATCTGGATCTTAGCTGAGACTTGATGATCATTTATCTACCATTTGGATTCAAAAGTTCTCACTCACATGGCTTTCTAAGACCCTCTACTCAGAACACTTGGGTTATAACTAAGGTTTAGTACATAGAATTAAGATTTGTAGGTCTATTTCTTTTCCTAAAACTAGAAGCAACTCACTTTGCATCCTTGAGAAAGTCACTTAAGCTTTCTCAGTTTCCCCAGAAAATATAAATGACTTTCTATTTCATGGACATAATCGAGCACACTGTTGGCTGAAAAAAACCCCACTTTTTCAGGAGTATCTGAGCTCTCACAGAGGATTTGATCTTACCAGATTTCTAGCATACATTTGTCAATTTAAGACACTTGAAAAATTTAAGAAACTCAAGAGCTTTCTGAATGTGTAGCTACTCTGAGACATCTAGAACTTTAGAACAAAATGGCCAGGACTGATACAAATGTCAAGTGGAAATGCTTGAATGCCATTGGAAATTTTAAATTATAGAAATTGAAATAAATTTTGAACAGGAAAATGTAGGCAATATTGGACTCAAAAGAAGGAGTCTTTACAGACCATGGCTGTCCCTCTATAGCTGCAATTGTGAATCAGTTGAGGTGGGCAGCTTGAGCTGGGAGAAGTTAAGCATGTCGTAACTATTCCATTACTGCTAGACCACAACATTTTTACAGAAGCATCATCTGAGAGTTAGGCACTGATGGATAAAGTTGACTGATACTTGCTCAAGGGTGTAGTAAAAAAAACCAAAAAACCAAAAAACAAAAACAAACCCCAAAAAACTGCCAAAAACCAAACAAAAAATGCAAAACAAAACCGAAAAAACCCAAACAAAACAGAACCAAAAAAAACCCCAAATCACATAGATCAATTTCGGTTCTTAAGATTCTCCTGAGATGAAAGCCCTGGAGGCAGAGTGCTGCTGTGTTCCCCAGAGCACAAGTCTGTGAGTGCGTTAGATGATGACTGCAGAAATGTTTTCCAAAAAGCTTTTTCAGTCTTCTTTTAACTGACCTTTGGGTCTTTCTATCAATGTGGCCTGATTCCACAGGCTCTCAGAGGGAAAAGATAGAAGTTGGGCTGGAAAATAGGAGGTTCAAATTAGGGAAAGATAATAAAAAGGGTGCAATTGTATACCAGATTTAAATTTCCAGCAGCTATGGTGCCATTGTTTTAGAGAACATCCAAAATTGTTCAGCAGCATTGAAATTAAAACTTAGTCCTAAATGACAAATACAGTATAAGGCTGGCTACTAGCTCTTTTTGTTTAATGCAGACTGTCACCAGTGAGACTGATTTCCCTGCCCTGCTCTGTCTTTGCAATGAGGCTTAATAAATACTGACAGCGATTACACAGAAATAAGATTTTAAACAGGCTCAATTCGGTCCTCAGAATGGATAAGATGCTAATAAATGGCTACAACCATTACAGAGCAGGATGATTCTGAAATATGGCCTGTCTCAGGTGAGAGCTAGGACACTCTAGATACTTTCAATACTGTGACATAAGAGATTCTTGACTGAAATTCTCTCCCTTGCCTGTACCAAATTGTAGCCTTTACATTCTGGTTCATGAGAGCTACAATACGAGCTGATAAGCCCTCTGCTGGGAGCTGCAGTCTCTTTATGCTCCCCGTGGATTTCTCCATTTCCAGGAAAATCACAATTGGCCAATTACCTTTCTAGACACTTTTTACCACCAGAGACACTGATCTCATACAGGATCTAGGGAAATCTTCATGAGAAAGAAGGAAGGTACTTCAGTATTCTTTACTGTGATTTTTCTTTTTTTAAATATTCAGATGTTATACATGTTTTGTTACTAGTTTTTAAATTAGATGCTTTGTCATGGTGGAGATACTTATAATAATAACAAAAAGCTATTTCTACATAAACACCAGAAGCACTGTTTTCAGGAATTTTTTGAATATTTGCACATATAAATAAGGCTGCACACCTTTTTTGAAAAATAGTTACAGTTGTACCTGCAAATGAGGTCACTGTGTATGTATAATAGAGAATTATGTATGTGATGGGCAATTTTCACATACATTTCTGTTGAATTCCTTTTATCTATATTTAAGCATTTAAATTGGGTACAAAATTTTGTACTTTCTATTATCATATCTTTAATATAAAATATTATCAGTGATATAGAAACAAGCTTTAATTGCTAATCCTTAAGTACATTTGATGGCTAGCAGGAAACACACAAACTGAGGGAAGTGTGATACACTGAAGCCTGGGGAACTGTTGGAGGCTAAGGTATCATTAAGCAGTATGTACTATAATACAAACATTAAGTAATAAGCCTGGCTGACCTTCAATTTACTGATAATTCAATCTGACAAGAATTTTCTGGTGTGGCTGGCAAGGTGAATGATTTATTTTAGGTACAAAACCTGAACTCCTGATTTAGGGCTGTATTGAATTTAGATTTTATATTATCAAACAAAGGGAGTAGAAAGGAGTAAGAACTCACTTTTATAGTTAACTGAGACATGGCTGGCATTGCTTAAAACCATGAATTATAGAAGACATTAAAAAACAACAGTGGGAGGCTTATTACTTGAATGCTCAAGCAACTCAAGTAACAAAAATTGATAGCAAAGGTAAAATAGCAACTAAACAAAGAAAATCAAAGTAATGAGGAATGTCAGGTATAGGAGAAAATTTCCACAGGGAAGAGGCTGAAGTCAAGAAATCCTCATTTAGGAAAGCAAAAGAGTAAGAAACACTAGCACTAAATCTGAACAGATACCCACAAAAGTTATTGGCAAACTTTCTGAAGTTCTGTGTCTGGGAGTGTATAAATTGCTTTCCCTATAATTTCAATGTTTGAGTGACTAATTTTGCTGAGAGTTTATCAAGCAAATTAGACTTCCTAGCAGGTAGACAAATTTCACTATAGAAAAGAATCTACTGCTTATGTAATGTACATCCAAACAAGAAAGAAAATCCATTCAGAACTGTTCAGTGGAAACATTTGCAAGGACAAATTATCTTTTTGAAGCTAATGTTTAAAATAGGTTTAATAATTTTTTTAAAACTGTATTTTCTGGAAAATATTTTAAATTTTTAAAGTGGCATTCTTAGAATACCTTTCATTTATAATAAGTGTTTCTTATAATGGAGTTTTAAAATATAATGAGTAAGAGAGAGAAGGTCTGATGTATGACTGCATCTATTTTTCAGGGCCTATTTTCATACTCTTGATTTTGTTAAATCCCTCTGTAATTCTGACTGCAGTGGTGTTTTTCCTTTTTCACATCAGTTAACTCTGAGGAAAGTAGACTTCTGTATGGGACTGAAACTCTGTATTAGTGTAGACAAGTTTCATAAAACTTCAGCAATATCCACACAGATACATGCATATATATCTCACATAGTTTTGCATTACTTTCATATATGCTTCACTGTCTCATGCTGTCCCTTTGCTATATAAAGAAGAGTTAGGCATATACACACACCTGAATTTTCCCAGTGTTATTTGCTAAGATCCTTGCCCAGAACCAAACGAAGCACCTCGGTATGAATACTTTTTTATGGTGCCAGTAGATGCCTCGCTAGCATGTATTTTGGGGCAGTCCCTCCTCACAGCCTCTCCTAATGACCTAAAACCAAGCAGCCAAGCGGATTTGTGTAGTATGTTAAGCCTTTAATACAAGCCAAATGCTGTGTCAGCACCAATTCTAGTTACTCTCTTAGGTGCCATTAGATTCACATGGTGAGACTTCATTCCCATCATGTTTATAGTTTCAGCATTGCCTAAGGGGGTTATAAAAACTAGTTGTGCCTGTGTAATTCTTGTGGCATGGCTAAAAGAATAACCCTGAACTCTGAAAATGATCTCTGAATGTAAAGCAATAATGGGCTATCATTCATTCCTTTCTTTTCTGGCTACGTTAAATAACACTTTGGTATTTAGACATATTTCACAATATGTGGATGCTGAGCAAGAGAAAGAGAGGGAAGTTCACTCAGTGTGACTGCAAATTCAAACACAAAGATAAGAATACAAAAATTACCATTCTACATCCTGCTCCTTGCCAATTTGAAATTTGATGAAACTGTCAAACCCCAGAAACTGCAGAGCTTCTCTCAGAAATGGTAGCCCCTGAGAGGTGGGAAGATTAATTTCTGATCATGAAGGTGTCATGTATTTTTCTTTGAGATAGAAAAGGAAGATTGAATGAGAGTTTAGGACAACTTGGAAATGGCAAGTGGTACAAGGCAGCATTTTATATTGCTTTTTCAGTTTTACAGTGTAGCTTTTCAGTAACGGCTATTGACAGAAGATACTATTTAACATGAATAATGGTATCACTGTTGATACTGTAACATAGAAAAAATGCCATTTAGTGACATTTAAACAACCCAGATGACCATTTCATTTTTTGTTGTAAGAGGTGGAGCATAATGTTAATAAAATAACAAAAGGAATTGTCTGCTAAGTTACCAGATGTCTTCTGACTTTGAAGACATTACCAAATGTTCAGGTTTTATCAAAGACTTCGTGGTTTTGTCTAGCAGTGATTATATGTCATAGTTGGCACACTGTCCTAGCCACCAAATTACTCTTGAAGTCCCTTGCACACTTCTGTTTCCTTCCAGTGGAAATCCACAACTTGCATGAGGGCAAGTAGATCCAAGTGACAGTCAGTAGGGTGAACATTTGGCTGGACCAGAAACTCTGAAACATTCTCAAAACCACTAGTTTAGGTTTATTTCAACCTTCCAACTCCTCATTTCCCTGTCCCCATTTCTCTGCCTTAAATCTAAGAATAACAATTCTGTTTTCTTTTATGCTAGAGTGGTAAAGATATATTTGCTAAGACTGATTAAATAAGGAGCAATGGGTCCTTCTTTACCCAAACCAGAATAAATGAATAATGGTATATTAGGGAAGTGTAGCCCAAAGACAGTCTGTAAGACAAATCTCTTCTTGTATAATTAATATGGTCAGCTGCTTTCTTAGGAATGACTTTTCTTTGATTAGCTACAACTGACTTCTCTTTACTGTCCTGATTCAGGAAACAACACAAACACATCCTTATTTTAATTATATACTCAAACACATGCTTCACCAAAACCATACACTTAAGCCTACCAATCTTTTTAGCAAAGCACTGAAATATCACCTGTACTGCAAAGCTAATGAATAAAAAAGAGTTGGTGTTTGGTGTCAGGGCATGGGAAGGGCCTGCTGCTCCCTGACGGACAGAGTCTGACCACAGTGTCTGCGCAAGGCGAGCAGGGCAGGCCCGGAGACTGTGGCCAGTCGTCCAGACCCTTGGGCAAGGTCACAGTGACTAAGATGGGGCAAAGCCAGACCAGGATATCAGCCCGTTAGTGGGGTCAGGGTCAGGCCCGGTGAGGGAAACCCCTGTCAGACGCAGCCCCTGCATGGCCGGGCAGGGCTGGGGGGGTAGGGGTGGGCTCAGGCTGGGCTGGGATGTCAGCCTGCAGGTCGAGCCCATCTCAGGCAGGGCAGAGCAGGGCTGTGGTCCCTGGGACAGCGACTGATGGTGTGAGCTCAGCTGGCATGGGACTCCTGGTCCCATGGTGAGGGGCTGGGGGAGGCGCCAGGGAGGCTGCGCAGGGCCAGTGTGGGCTCTGCTGCGCTCAAGGCCTGACATGGGACATCCATGTCCTGCCATTGCGCTGTGAAAATTAAAGAAATCTCTAAAAGCTAGACAGGATTTTAACAAACATAAACTACAGCTTATTTTATTTTAATTAAAGCCTCGTAAATATTTTGACATCTTTTTCCGATTTTCTCTATTTGGAAAGCAGTAATTACAGACGTTTTTAAATCTGTGCAATATGGCATGGAACATCTGAGAGGACTTTATGATTATGAATTTTGAGTGAGGGAAATCAGGAATTAGTTCCAACAGTTTTGTATTAGTGTGTAACTTTGATATATGAACAAAATATATACACAATACCTAGTGATTTACAGCCTTAATCTTTATATTGATAGCTAAAGGCTGCCAAAGGATAGAAGTCGTGATGTATTTATTTCACCCCAGTGTACAGTTAGAACTGGAGCACTTTTCACACACAGGACACATAAGGTATTTTTTTTACTTCAGTTTAACACTGCGATTTTTAAAAAAACCTGAAACGTAGCTGAAATAGCTGTCAGTGGATCTTACAAATGACAACGTTCTCCTCCAAAAAAAGTGTCTTTTTTTATTTCTTGATATTGTAGATGAAAGAGTTGTGTCTAGATCTTTTAAGACAAAAAAGGACCATTCTCACTAAGTGCTTTTTTAGCGACTATTTTGCATTCTAACAAATCTGTGGCCACCTAGGATTTCACAGCTGTCACCCTACAGCACATCATGGTCACCTGGAATTTCATAGGAACAGGAACCAATCCCTTGTGCTCTAAAATCACAAATACTTGCCACCAAATACAAAGAAGCAACAT
Organism: Falco peregrinus; assembly: GCF_023634155.1. Taxonomy (NCBI): domain Eukaryota; kingdom Metazoa; phylum Chordata; class Aves; order Falconiformes; family Falconidae; genus Falco; species Falco peregrinus. Next base: position 84,249,942 of record NC_073721.1, read on the forward strand.
TATTATTGTCACAAGTATAGGAGCAAAAAACCAATGACAAATCTCAGGAGTTCTGTGTGCATCTAATTGTGGCTAGTGAGTACACTAGTTAGACTGATTATTAAATAGAATTGCATATACTAAGAATGACATTGTAACAGACAGAGTGTGAGATCTTAAAATGTTGTTTAGTAGGTAGATTTGTCTTGGTTTTAGTAATCCTGAGGCCTACAAAAAGGATGTGAATAGATTTTATTAAACACATTGACATCTTTCAGCCCAAATCTATATTGTGTAATCAGGATGTGTGATTTAAATCCTCTGACAGAGGGAATCAACCATGGCAAAAAATCTTGATTTACCATTGTGTGGCTGGGCAGGACACCCCCACAAAATGACTGACAGTCAGAAAACTTCAGATTATCACATACAAATGTGTTTTGCAAATAAATTGTTGAATGCTTAGTCAGACCTGTGGTAAGCAATTATTGATTTAAATTAAAGCAGAAAAGTTTACATGCAAATCAAAATCAGTTTGGCTTTATTCTCTACTCATACAGACGGTGATTAGAATGTGAGAAAGAATAAAGAATGAGAAAAAGATGTAAGACACATTATATACTTGCTTTCAAAGTAACAAATACCTTGGAAGAGATGAAAACTCCTGCCTTCTGTTCTTATCTATTATGTGTTTTCTGTACTAGCCATGCTTACGTCCACTCCTACATAACTTAACAAAACCCTCATCGTGGAGGATTGGTGTTTACTCTGAATGACTATGTGTATGCTACAGGCATGAAAAGGCAAAGTTGATTACAGAAGAATAAAGGAGGTGGTAGATTCTGGATGGATATATGTTGTAAGTTCACGTGAAAAAAACCCCACAACTAGCCTCTTTGTGCCCATACATGATTTCATATTTCCTATAAGTAGGACAAAGGAAATAAAACAGGGAGTCTTTTGACTTGTCAGAACTATTCTCCAATTTCTACCCATTTATTTAGAGAAGAATAACACCCATTCACTTATTTTTCTTGAACAGTCTTATCTGTTCTGATCCTGAACTGTCCTGTTTATTTTCTGTGCAATACACATTTTACAACTTGACCTAGTCACAATGTATCTGAAACCAGAGTCTAAATGAATGCTATCATATTCACCAACCCACCTTTCAGATGAGGAATAGATTCTAAATCTTTTTATTTAAATTATTTTCTGAGGGTGTCATTGTCCTGAAAGGGAGAGTTTCCACTTCTGCCTACAGCTCAAAATTGTAAATTCTTATAATGGTTTCTTGTGCTTCTGAACTGACAGTCTTGAACAATGGATCCTCTGTACAAAATCAAGAATCACAAGCTTTTCTCCTAAGTAGCTACTCACGAAGTGCCATGGGCTAAAAATATCACCTCTGCAGGGTATAGATTAGTTGATTTTATAAGCTGTTTCCATCCCCAGAGTTTTGCGTGACAATGCTAAAGTGGGTGACAATCAGTGTTAGTTACCCTGGTGTGGTCTGAAAGTCAAACATTACTTCCTTGCAAACTGCTTTCAAAACTACCGAATCCTGTCCTAAAACAACCATCTAGGGGGATTTTTCTGATTCTTTCTGATCTGATCTGATTTAAATTGATGATTGAGCTGAAACCTGCTTCATACCCCTGATGGCAGATATAAGGGAACAGGATCAATTTCATTTTATTGATTTTCACATGTGTGATAAATTAATGTTGTATCTAATCAAAGGTATGGTGGCACCCAGATATATGCCCTCTCAACCAACCATTTCCCATGATTGTATAGAATAAGTTAAAAGAAAGTCTGTCTATGTTTTCTGTTTTCCTACTGCTTATATCACTAATTGTTAACATATGTAAGGTTCTTTCCCCCTAGAGGAGATATTAAAAAGCAGATAACCAGTTTTATCAAACATGAATTTTAATGCAGCACCTTAGCACTGACCTCATATGCTGTTGTATTAATTACATCAATAAGCAGCACATCTCAGAGTCAAGCGCTTTACACTTTGAGGGATTTTATTTTGAAGCACACTACCTTTGGTACAAGTTTTGGGGTTTGGGTTTTTTTCTGGATAAAAAGTTTTCATCTGTTCTTTAGCCTGTATGCTGATATTGTAAGAATCTGTGTTTTAAAAAAAGTCCATGAAAACATGGTTCCCAGTTATGTCTGGTTTCTTGCAAGAAAAATCACCAGAAAGTAGATAATCCAGTAGATAAATTGACAAGACAGCATTTGTATCTGTCAATTTATTAAAAAAAAAACCAAACCACAAAAATGTTCAAAATCTCAAAGATTTCTCCAGTTATTTACACTATGGTTTGCATTTTGTCATGTAGTATATTTTTTACAATATAAAGATTTGAAATTGTACTATACTACATTTTTTAACACACTCATCATCATACAGCCTTAATTAGATCCTCCTTCTCTTTTTCATTACACTGAGAAGTATGAAATACAAATTCAGATCCCACTGAGCTCTATTTTGGCTATAGATTTCAATTTAGCCAAGTCATACTGTCTATAAACGTACAAAATCATCGTGCCACAACACTAGATGATAGATGAGTAACTCCTTAAGTGCTTTTTCAAACTAACGCATTATCCAGACAAGACAGATGGGTGCCTTTGCACTTATAGATTAGAAGATGCATGAAAGAATCATAATAAACATAATTATACCTTTGTCCATAGTAACTTTGCAAATGCATTTCATTCCTGACTATCATTGCCCTCTGTTATTCTGCACTACGGTTTCCAGGCAGCTGTGTACCCTAATGCTAACTTACTGAATTTACCTTCAAAGCAAAAACTACCATTTGTACTAAACCCTGCACAACAAAGGATAGTAGTAAGAAAGGTTACAAAATTCATTTTCTCTAATGACCTAAGTATGTATCCAAATATGAAAGACTACTGTATTTGATTTGCTCCTCGTGTATTTTTAGTTGCTTTTTCCTTCTACCAAAAGGGCTCAATAATCACATCTCTACCCACTCTTTCTGACAGGTCTTTAATAAATGCCTACAGAAGAGGGAACAAATGACAGATAAGAGATTTAAGAAAATACTTTTTGAAAGAATACTATTTCTTTTATAGTCTTTGAAGAGCATCTGACAGCAATCCACAATGCATGGCAAGTCTGACTAGGAGCAGTATAAAGACAGTAAAGTGGTCCTGAAAATACGACTGGAAAGGAACAACTGTAAGCTTATGAATGTTGACCTTTAGCCAGTAGATTCAATCCTGGTGGTAAAGAGCAGTTAATTGCACATCTTTAGAAGGAACTGTGTGAAAACAGTTCATACATTTCTTCACAGTAGTATGTAAATATGTTTGTAATTACAATGACAGGTGAAGAAACTTGAAAGCTTTGATAATCCAGGAAAAAAAAACAAAACCAAAAAAATCTCTTAAAAAACATTCCTTCGTAAAGAACAGATCATATTTTAGCAGGTCTAAGATGTGTGGAACAGGAGATACTACCAATACAGAAGGTGATTCTCAGGTTTTGTCCATGAATGGCATAGTTCTGAATAACCTTATTTTGTATGTGTTTATGTTAGGTTACAAATCAAATATGATACATGCAAGAATCTCCCATCTCCTTTCCCCGGAATTTTAACATTCTTCTTGTTCTTACAGAAAATTATTATTATTTTTTTTAATACAGAAACACAACATTCTGTGATAGTTAGCCTACTGGACAGTAAAACCTCTAGGAATTTGTATAAGGATGTATTGTCACCATACTGAAGATGGTGTGTATTACCTGAGAAACTAAAGAAGGTAAAACAATTGAACTCCCTTTGCTTACAATTCATAAGATGAAAGAAGACAAGCTGGATTCAAAAGCAGTCTTCCCATTATCACCTTGACTCTTCTGTCTATGGCTTTTACTGAGTCTTGCAGATTGGTTCAGCTCATTGCTGTCAACAATCAGCTGCTTAAAGGGAGGTATGGAGATTGAAGAAACACATTTTTAAAAAAATTACAAACTGCTTGTTCCTATAATCAGTAATTCATCAGCTTCCAGTCTCTGTTTCCACTCACACAGATGCACCCTGCAGGCAAGGGGCAGGCAGGCATTGTCAGTTGGTGATAGATTGTGATTTGGAAGCATATTGTTTGGCAGCCTTTAAGTTTAAGTCCCTAATAACAGCAGCTTTTAATTCCTGGCTTATTACATCTGGCAGCGTGTTGTATTGGTCATTGGGTTTAGACCCCTTAGCACTGCTGCAAGATTTGCCGAGTGAGTTGGGGTTTTATTTTGCTTACTAGGTGTCTCTCAAGTCATCAGACAGATACTTCCTGGCACTGTTCCCTCAACAGGGCTAATGAATCATGACAGTTCATCTCAAATTGCCCAGCTCAAACATTTAAATGTCCACCACAATCTACCAATGAACCCATCTGACTGCCATTGGGGATCAGTGGGAGAAACTTATTAATACACATAAGATTTGGCAGTATGTCAGGCTTAATCGATCACAGGAGCTGAGATAATACACTTGTGCTTTCCCCTCCCCTATCCTGTGGTGAGAGAAGAGAGCGCCAGCAGTGTAATATCACCAGGGAGTGCAGTGGTGCCATCCGGCTTTGCTGCATCTCACTCTGTATTCATCCACTTTCTTATGTGGTATTCTGAAAGGTACTCATTTGTTTCAGCAGAAAAGTTCTAAACTTTGCAAGAAGTGAAATACACTTTTTAATAAGTATCTTTCGGAAGTATTTAGTAAATCTGCAGCATTCTGATTAATAAACGTGATACTTATCTGATTCCCTCTTCTATACTAGGGCCATGAGAGGACAACATGAGCTAATAACAAGCCTTTAGCTCAATTTGTGAATGCAATTTTTTTCAGTCAGAGAATCTAAGTATTACCAACATGAAGTAGCTGAAGGACAAAATGGAATGTCCTAATATGTAGCTCTGGGCAGCTACATTTCCCCCCAGTTTTGCTGTTTGGGATAATTGCTTTTGCAATTTGGGATAAAGACCTTTTTTGTGTTGGAAGATCATTACTGTGTCTTTGGTGCTATCTATCTATAGATATATATTCTATACTATGAACTATCGCTAATAATTGAAGACTTTTTTTTCTTTCTTTTTCTTCAGTATATTTATAATTACAAACATATATATATAAATATATATATAAATAAACATATATATATTATATGTATTAGTCGGTATAATGACTAAAAATACAAAAATTCAAAAAAATGAAGTTTTATTTCCAATTCAAATGAAAAAAATCAGGTTTCTCAGAAGAAGCTGCTGTGACCAAAAGAAATGCACTTTTTTTCCTTGTGGTGGGGTAATACCCAACAGAGGGAGACTTTTAGATAACAGAAATGTCTCTGGAGACACATAATGGGAAAGAAGGCATGTTACAGCTCATTTACTTATAGCAGTTATGTGTTAAATTGCGGATGAACTAAAATAGAATATAATTCTTTGAAAAAGGCAGCAGTGAAAGGATTTGGAAATCTATTCCAACAGAATTGTTCTTTGAGTTAATATTTTATGACTTAGTATTACAATAATTATCCACATTATCGATCCTGCCTATGTGGTATGGGCATCCAAACAGCACCAAATAATGTTCTTAGTCTTTTCCAGAAGTCTAAAACTTGGAGGTGGTTTCTTTAACATGTTATTCACAGAAGGCTTATGTAAAGAATTTCCTCAATCGGCTTGTAATTCATTTTCCCGTATGTCAGCAATAGCACAAAAACTGGAAAACCATTGTCAAAATAAGAAAACATTTGTGTAGCATTTGCTTGCCATTTTCAGCCCCTTCTTCCAGTCATTCTTTCAACAAACTGTCACAAATCTTGTCTTAAAAAACAGAAGAGAAAATGCCTTAGTGTGCAGTGATGGTGTGCTTTTGAAGTAAAACCCCCACTTAACCCAGTTTATCTTGTATTGGTTGACTTTGCAGAGAAATTCTGATACATGTTAAACAGATTCTTTTGGGAGGGAGCTAAACCAGAATCTCTGGTTTGAGTATGCACCAAACATTCCCCAGCCCTTTCAAGGGTCAGCAGGGTTGCAACCAAAGACTGATCTCTTAGATAGTTTCAATCCACATGCATGGTGAGGATGACTGATCCAGCAGAAAAGAACAGATCTAGTCCCAGGTAAGATTCCAAAACTGCCTGTAATGTTGTGTGGGGACAACACCTTTTTTTGTCTACTGATTTACTTTTACTGCAGCAAATCATTAGCTAGTATAGCTCTCATCAGTGAGAGTTACTTATTTGCAGCTCCTAACAAAGTATAGCTAACAGTTGCTGTTGTCTCAGAAGATGTCAGAAAAGCACTCATTTTCATCCACAGTTCCAGCTGCTCTTAAGGAAAGTTATCTATCTTTCTCCCACAGAAGGGTAGCTCTGTTAGGATGGCAAAGGGAACAGTAATGAAAGAATTCCCAGCCTAAACTTGTATTTGTAACCATTGGAAAGCTTGTTACAAAAGATGGGAAACTTCACTGCCTTACTGATCTTTAGAATTCTACTATATCCCTTTCCTTTATTTTTTTTTCATTTCCCTTAGTTATTCACAGATTGCATTATTCACTCAAATGGCAGGACTCTCCCCCTGATTTTTCCTTGGTGGGTAAAGCCCTCCTTTTTACCCTCACCCTAAGTGTGATCCTACAGAACTTTCATTATGGTTGAATCAATGTATTAACTGAAATATTTAAACACTGCCTTGAAGCATCAATGATCTAACAATTCTTGTCCCTAACCTAGTCCAAGAGACAGTACATTCCTGAGTGTGCATTAACGTTATTCAGCTCCTTTTCTTGTAAGAGAATTGGTTTGAATTCACATTGCATCACCACTGAAAGTCATGGTGACTGGACGTGCCTTGTAGGAGGTACTTGCTTGGTGCTGGAGATCATTTCTTGGTAGATGAGTGATTTTTACTTTTAGTGAAACTAGTTTAGAGTGTTTTCGTTCTTTTGAAATTTGTTGGATCTGCATTCCTCTAAATTATCCATTTCTTTATCTGCTAAAGTTAGAGCACAATGATAAAATGATCCTAGCCACTGTTCCAGTGGGCTCATTTACAATAGTGAGACCCTAAAGTCGGCAAGCATATTTTTAAATCTTTTTGAGGCCAACAGATATATTTTTTAACAAAGAATTGGTGCACTTTCAATTTGACCCTTAACTAAAGCCAATTAAATAGTTATGCATTTTTTAAAGGAGACAGGTTTTTTTCTCAATCACTGTTGAGAACAATGGAAGGGAATATATCTGAGAAGTAATCAGTAGCTAAGCTTCCATGAAAGTAGCAGTCAGGCAGAGAAGACAGTCGTCTCAGCGCAATCAAAACATGACGAAACAAAGCAATAGAGATTATTGTGTGAGACTAAACTAAACTAAAATCTATGGCAAGAAAGATGGAAGTGCACGTAGCTCCATGTATAGAGGACAAAGATGTGAGAAGATGCAAAGTTGGAATTCTCCTCAGCAGATTAACTGACAAAAGATCAAAATCTACATACATCAACACTCACGCAGAAGACTGACCAATTCAGCTACAGGATGGGCACAATGCACTAGGTTTAGTATATTAGTTGTTAATAAGTAATGTAACTCACAAACAGGAAAATCTGAATTAGGCAAGTATCCCACCTGAACTAAGCACAGGTATTGTATACATACACATGTATGCACACATCTGTATACATATATTTCCTTCTCAATAGGAGTAATTAATTGGCTTTCAGTAGGATCCCATGGATTATTTGCTTTTTGCTATTATAAATAAATTTACGTATTCTCAGCTGTGGATTCTAGGTAGGGTATTGCTTCAAAACTCTTCATATAGAATGTAACTCAATTTATACCCACATCTTGTCAGAAACCAAATAATTTCTACAGCTCCTTTAAAAATCTGGTGTTCTACTTCATGTAAAACAGTTAGTATGCTTTTTCTACTAAAGCTGTTTCATGGAGTTATCAACAAGATCTTTCAAGTCTGACTTCTCTACAGTTCCTTGCTGTAAAAATTGTGGTACCTCTTGTCCTCTCTGGGTACTGGGCCCACCATGGGTTCTGATTCTTCTTACCGCTATAGGACTGCTGTGTTCATTCTGGGACTGCCCATCTCTTTTCCAGATTCATAAGTAAACCCCTGCATAGCTCACTGCAGCTACAATTACAGCATCACATCAGAATAGCTGCACTCACTGGTGAAAGTTACGAGCCACTGCTCGTATATTCATATATACAATATGAGAAACAGAGCCATGATTTTCAGAAATGTGAGTGATAAAAGCTTTCTGCAAAAAAAAAGGCCTTCTGTGGGCTCAGTCTGTTATGTACCGAGTTATAAGGAGAACAAGCTCACACTAGTATTCACTTAACTCTAGTACTTGTAATACTGTGCTCATACTGGCTGGTTACCATTCCAATAAGACGCTCTTACCTTTCCAGGCAGGAAGAAATCTATTTCATATCTCAACAATGAAAGTGCAAAAACGTTTAATTCAATTCTCCACTGAAGCCAGTGTCAGAGAAAAGTTTGAATAATGTATGTGCCTTTAATCCGTGGCTTCATTGCTCCTCCAGTCCTCTCTCTACCTTGCTCTTGTTTTCCTGTAGCATTTTTGAATTAGAATGGGTTATGCATAAGGGACCTTCATGCAGTGCAAGTGATTCGAGAATTTAAACAAAGTCCTCTAGCTTTATTAGCCTTCTCCTGAGGTGATAAATGACATTTTTTGATGTTGCAAAGGTGGTTTATGACCATGCTAATAACTGTCATTTAACCACACATTTCCTGAGTTGCCTGGTAAACATGTAATTTCCCCGATTTTGCTAATACAACTAAGTGTTAACCCACATCACAGACCCCACAGGAAAGGTCACAAAAGGAACAGCAGCTTTGTTGCATTTGCATTCCCAAGACACACAGCTAATGACTGTATTAAAGCTTGTTACAGCTTCTTTAAGACTCTAAACAGGGAAATTGTTTAACTGATAGAACACATACGAAATTCTTAACACTGCCATTCTGCTTGGGATGGAAATCTATCATGAGAAAGCAATTTTAAAAGCAGGGGGCAGATGAATAATTCAGTAAAAAATATGTCAGTAACTGAACAGACAATGGAAGAATTACTGGGGTTTTGTTGTTATCATTAGAGGGGAATGAACAAAGGTCACATCAACCTTACACGTAATAATAAACAGTTTTAGATAAATTAAAATGGAAACCCTTTTGACATAGCATCAAAATACAACAAGGGCAATACATTTTCTAATGACAAAAATCTTTCTTTGTATGATAGCTATCCTTTGGCGATTTGGGCTACAAATATTGTGGGACAGAAGGCTAAGAGGCCTAAAATATGTATAAAACTTATTTACACAGCAATTGTTAAACAGAGGATTATGTTAAGATAACTTCACTTTGCATAAATAAATGACTGCTCAGGCTAAGTGTGTGCATGTACACGCGCAGATCTATGCACATAAGTATAGTGGGATGAGGGAAGGGGAAAAGAATGGCTTTAATGTATTTCCCATCATGATTCTGACTACTGTGCTCTTTTATCTCATTTTTCAATTGTTCTGCAATCTGAAGCAAGGGGTTCTCTTGTTTAGACATTATAGCTTTTTGGAATTCAGAATACATTTTCTTAATGTAAAATTTCACAACAAGCTTCTAGAAGAATAGGGTAGAAATATTTTCCATGTTTTTCCCTTGTGGCTTTACTTCTGATTCTGCCTTCTCTGACCTTTTCCAGATAATTTGTCCTCCATTTTGGGGAATGTATCTTTCTAATACTTAGGAGTGAGATGGGCCAGCAGAAAGAGGATGTATTACTAATTCCAGAAGTGAAAAACATTCTGGTGATAGTACTGCTGCCAAAATCCTTTAACAAATGTGTTATTTTTACTTTTCCAAGGAATACTTAATGAGCATCAAATATTCATAGAGGATAGATAATATTTAAATGACATCTTTAAATGATTAAAAATGTGCAACTCTCTGATAGTGACTACTACATTAAGGCCTACAATACATTTTCATTAGGCACAAACTATCTCCAAGGTGATATCAAGAAAAAAAGATTTCCGAACTTTCTGTACTATTTGTAAGGAAGTTCACATTCAAGCCTCTGTCTTCAGGATGAAAAATTAGTGTTTGGGTCATTTGTAGGTAAAATGATAGATAAAATCAATAAACTGGTAAGGTAAAACAAGTAAAGTTCCACTCAGCCTATCATTTACTCCAACCTATGTTCCTTGATGTTAGCCTCTTCCTCTGTAATTAACCAGTAGGTATTCTCATGCTCAGTCATGATTCTATAACAACATGCCAAATACCATTTGAACATGAGGTCACATGTGCAGATCTCATACAGCCTGTGTATTTATATAATGTTTTAAGATATGTTAAGATAATACAACTCCGATTAATGTATCTTTGTGATAACACATAGTGCTGTGGGGGGGTTGTAGAAAAATATGTTGGAAACCACTCAAGCAGCATATTAATTTTCTTCTTCTTTTTTACTTCTTTACTTCTTTCTGTCAAACTGGTGCTTTGAATAACTCTGGAATGTTATTGTGTACACTGTGAAAAACTGCGATGTTTCCAAGCACACAAAGTGCTTAAAAGTACAACTACAAACCTCAGAAGTCTAGGGGATGTAAGCTACAGTACAGAGAAATGCAAGCATGTTTGTTTATAGAGTATAAATCTCAGTAATTGATACTAACCACTGAAGGTTGTCATTATAAATAAATACTGTGAATGAATAAGAATTATGAATAAATACAAGGAAACAATACTTCAGGAAAATTACTTTTTCATTTCATTTGAAAATTGGAGTTAGTCTCCTTTTATATTTCTCCCTGTATTACCAGCTTTACTGCTAAAAAAGAGAAAGTAAAAAGAAATCCCAGATGGGGTAAAATCATCTCTATTAAAATTATGGTTGAGAAATAAGAAGGAAGATAGATTATTAAAATAATAGATTAGCAAAACCAAACCAGGTTTACAAAATGCCAACTTCCCAAATATCCAATGAATGCCTTCTCTATATTGAAGCTAAAGTTTCTAACAAGGTTCTAAAAAGTTCCATTTTTTTTTCTGTTTTGTTCTTATAAATCTAAAATAGAGGAAGCACCGAGATTCATGACAGCTAATCCTGATTTTGTCTTACTTAACCAGCGCTCATTCAAATTATTCTAGCTCCTCCTTTATCATGCCTATGTTTTGCTAAAGTAAGGATAGAAATCTTTGACATTTTAAAATATTACTTTTTAATGGGAGAACAGAATATCAGGTTTACTCAAGTCATTTTATCTGCTTCACTTGAGAGAAGTTCTGAATTAATTCAGAGTAGGAAATTTAACTGACTATTTTATTAATTGTTGGAGCACGGGGAAAGCATAATCTAGTATCTTGAAGTGTTTACTTTCATTACTCAGTACGCCAAAATCCATAAATCAATGAAGAAAAAGGGACATTCTCCAAAATGCCACCTTGATTTTGTTATTATTTGTAGATGCTGAGAAAACTCCTTCTGATAGGACTGAGCTACAGAAAAGCATTTAGTCAGCTTTTTTGTTTTGATCTGTTTTTATCTTCAACTGTCAGGGACACAGAGGGGGACAACATACAGCAAGGCCAGAGCCCTTGTCAAAGAATATTCTCTTTCTTGCAACATTGTGGGAGAGGAGAGTAAGAGTCTTCAAAGCACGTTTCTAAGTACTTGTTTTCTGCAAGTGTCAGTGAGTTGAGAGTGGAAACAGAACAGGGGGAGGAAATCCTCCAGAACAGTCTCTAACACCACTAACAAATTTTATTTTACCAAACACAGGCAAGCCATTTTACAACACTTCTCTTTTTTTCCTGCTTCTAGTAACTTATCTGAGATGATACAGAAATGGCAATCAATTTGGAAAAGCACCAGTGTTTTTTTCCTCCCCAGGGAATAGAAGTGTGAGAAGGGAGAAGGGGAAGGTGAGGTAGCAAAAAGAGATTGCAATCACTTTGGAAAAGCACCAGTGGATTTTTGCTCCCCCAGGGAATACAAGTATGAGAGGGAAGAAGGGAAAGACAAGGTAGCAAAAAGAAAAAGCTGATGGTTTCAACAGACCAGAATAAGGAGCTTTCTGTTGGGCGCACTGTATAATTGCATTAGTAGCACATGCTCTATGGTACTACAAAGACTGTAAAACCACAAAACTCAACAAACTAATATTTAACAAATTATTATTTCATTTCTCTACTTGCCCATTGTTCCTGTGCTGCATTTCCAATCTCTTCCTAAGAGGGTAAAGACTTCACTAAGGGACTAAGCATTAAGAAGAGCAATAATGAGTGAGAGATTTACCAATTTCACTAGACTATCTGCAATAGCCTGCATTTAAAGAACCACTTAGACAAATAGAAGTGAGATGGGTGATATTTTCAATCCCTGTATAAGAAGGAGTTATTCCTCTTTAACAAAGAAGTCCTGGTCTACTGTCTTGTGTTCCAGAGCACAGGAAAAGCATGGCAAGAGAAACACAGATCTATGGCTGCCATGCTAACTCAAACATGGCCAAGGAGTCTGCTACTGTGAGGACTTCGATCAGGTCAATCAGAGATACAATGATACCTGACCAAAATAGAGATTTCCTGTCCCCAGATAAAGTCTTTCCTTCATGTACATGCATTTCCCTGCTATATTTCTTAATTCAGATGTAAACATACAGCGTCAGCTTTCCATCAAGCACAAGCTGCTATACTGATGAAGCTTAGTGAAAAAGTTGAGTGAATGCTAATACATCCAGGCTTCCCCTCACACGCAAGATGACGTTTCTGATTTTAGAGCTCAGCTATTATCGACTTTAACAATAGTATGTTTATTTTGGGATGCCCTAGGCAAATTATAGTGTGTATTGACTTTCTTAGCATGCATTGTGAGTCTTGCTGCGTGCTGAGGCTGTTGTGGGACTCAGATTACATGCACTTAGAATTTCAACCTTACAAAGACAATAAAGTGCCAAATTTTGTGTTTTTCTTTAATATGCATTAAGTGTCTTTGAGTCAATGATTTTCTTGGGAAATTGCCAGGTTGGTAAATGCCCACAATGGTTTAACCAGTACAGTAGACTGTTGTATACTGAGAGATTTGTAATGTAAAGAGAGGAAAACAGTAAGGGCAAATGCATTCCTTGATAAGGGAACTTTGAATGTTTGTAGCCAAAGACAGAATATATAGTCAGGGCAAAAGGAATGTTGAACTTCTCTATCATCACCTGTCGACAAATATCAGCTAATAAAAACCTACACTAACCAGACTGGTCCATGCAGTGGGACAGAAACATCTCCATGTCTGGGATAATTGTCAAAAGTACTGTCCCCATAGTGCCAGGAACAGGATTATCGTTCTGTCATTAACCCCCTGCAGAGGTAGCTGGAGAACTGCCAGTTATGGAGAATATTTTCTCATCATCAGGTGTTGCCAACATTCTGTAGACCGTGTAAATTGGATTAAGAACCACAGCTAGCCTGAAGAGGCATTCAAAGCCTGAGTTATGGAGCTCCCTCATCATATGGCTATTTTTCTCATACATTGTCTTACAGTATATGATGGACTTCCTGTAGAACAAATCCATCTTAGAGACTCTCCAGGGACAGAAAATCTTCTGGGAAAATAAGATATGGAAGTACTGGCCTATTATATTGTCTAGTCCACATGTATACTAGAGCCAGCTGGCAGAGACAAGAAAATTGAATAAGCCTGCCAAAAAACTAATTCTTTTGCAGCTGAGATGCTAAAATGCACCTTCGTTGGGAGGTGTGGAATGAGAGGAAGCTCACTTTTTGCCCTCCTTATCAAGTAGGGCGAATCAAGCTGAGTGTGTTACTTCATATTTTCACATATACTTTCCCTCTTACCTAAATGAACCAGTTCTAGCTACAGATGAGTTAAAAAGCAATACTTACTCTATCACTTTGCTCAATCTCATTATTTGTGACAGGGGTGCTATTTTACCTTGGATGTTTTTGAAGAATGTATTTGATTACCCTTGAGATATGGCATTTTCTATTTCAATAGATCCCAGATTCTGCTGCAGCAATCTTATCTCTAAATTGTGTTATTTAGCTCAAACATTGGAAATTGGGCAAATTTGATATTGCTACACAGTGCCCAAATGTAGGGGAAAAAAAGGAGGCTTTTGCTATTTTACTGGTGTTAAAAATCCTTTTGACCCATCTCTCTCATTCATTGACCTCACCTCGTAAATGATTGCAGAGAAAAATTTTACTTAAAATGACTGCATAACTTTTGAGTATAATGGAGAAATGGAATGCATTTCTCTAACTCTGCTGGATATACCCAAGGGCCTAATCAAATCACTTGAAGAGCTCCCTCAGACATAATGTGAAGGTCAGTGGTGATACTCAGCACCTATGGGTCTAGCCTGCTAACGTCCACTCATCTGTTTTATATTTCTGTTTGTGTTGGTATTACTGGAAAGCTGCTAAAGCTAGAATTGTCCGTTATGACACCAGAGAGTGTGTGTTTCTGACATAGCCATTTGTGATGGTTTTGGCTGGGGCAGAGTTAATTTTCTTTACAGTAGCTAATATGGGCTATGTTTTGGATTTGTGCTGGAAACAGTGTTGATAACACAGATGTGATTCAGTTATTGCTAAGCAGTGCTTAACAGAGGCAAGGCCATTCCGCTCCTCACCCCACCCCACCAGTGAGTAGCTTGGGAGTGCACAAGAAGCTGGGAAGGCACACAGCCATGATAGCTGACCCCAACTGACCAAGGGGATGTTCCATACCATGTTGATATCATGCCCAGCATATAAAACTGGGGGAAGAAGAAAAAAGGGAGAAAGAAGGAGGGGGGGGGGGGGGGGGGGGGAGGGGGGAAGGAGCACAGTTGGAGTGATGACTTTTTTCCCCCAAGTAACAGTTATGTGTGATGGAGCTCTGCATTCCTGGAGATGGCTGAACACCTGCCTGCTGGTGGGAAGTGGTGAATGAATTCCTTGTTTTACTTTGCTTGTGTGTGTGGCTTTTTCTTTGCCTATTAAAATGTCTTTTTCTCAACCCACAGGTTTCCTCACTTATACCCTTCTGATTCTCTCCCCCATCCTGCCATGCAGGAGTGAGTGAGTGGCTATGGGGTGCTTAGCTGCCAGCTGGCATTAAACCATGACACCATTACAGATTGTTATGATATAATATGGATCCCAGAAGATCTCAACACATTCAGTAGCATGGTTTAGAGTGAAAACATTAATGTTTATCAACCAGCCTATTACTGTCAAATTCTGCCTCTAGCTATGCAAGTATCAGGACAGTTCAGTAGCATTTACATCAACCAATTTTGTGAGGTCTTTGTGTGTGTCCTTAAGCAATGTAGAATATAATGGAAGGTTGATGATGCTAACAGGTATCTGTGTGTGCTTATACAATATGAAACAAATAAATAAGATCAAGTACACACACTGATATCTTCTCAAAGAAAAACTTCTTAAAGAAACTTTATAAAAATGGGGGATGTACATTAGGTTTTAGTTCAGAAACTAGCTAGTCCTGAGTTGCAGGGCTAGCTTCTCCACTCCTTTTTGAATATCTTAGCCAGTCTTCAATACTGGCTGCTTTCATTGATTAATTTGCATTGATGCTACACAAACACTGAAAAAAAGATGTCCTTTACACAGACAGCTTACAATTTAAATATGATACTAGGTATCATTACAAAATTGTCATCACCAGCTGAGTGGAAGCCCAAGGAACAGGGAGACTTCTTTTACTTTCTTTCATGTATCTGTCTCCTTGATCCTCCTGCTCTCACTAAACTAAGTTCTAGTGACAGAGATAAATACTTAACTTCAGAGATGTAATAAAATGATTTGGCAAGAGTCCTAACCTAACTGCTAAATGTCCTTCTGTGCTCTTCATGAAGTACCTCTCATTTAAAACAGATAGCTGTTACATGTCATTGACTTTGGATTTGGCAATGGGTGAAAAGCTAAGAGATCACCACTGTCAGAAGCAAAAAAGATGTTCTTCTGAATAACAGATGATGTAGTCCCAAAAATATGTAGTTACCTGCCTGAGGAGAAACATTCAAATATCCAAAAGGAGTTAGTGCACCCTTCTTTAAAAAATTGGAATGGTTTGCTTTGTTGTGCTGCAGAAAAGACATCTTGTCCTTACTCCCATCTACAGTGTAGGATGCAGACCATGAGAAAAATCAAATTGTGATTGACATTAATACTATCCCTTTATCCTGATTTCTAGTTGCATATCAAATAACTGACAGAAACACACCTGCAAACGCTCTACTGTTTTAGCTTTGCTCATCTCTTGAGACAGACAGCTACTTATCAGAGAAAATTTTCCAAGAGATTTGGTGGCTGCTGAAATAGAGGATCATACCCCAATATTAATCTTGACATGTGATATTCCACTGAAAAAATATAAAAACCTCTGCCATTGGCTCCATTATAAATACCATTGTTTTTCAGAGGTCACACTGTTGATCTTGAGTAAAGTATATGCTCTGTGTTCATATCTGAGACATGTAAAGAACTGACTTGCATTCTGTGAAGGGCAAGGTCACAGGGATGTTTCGTTGATAAATGCTCTGTTTTGCTGCTTTAGGTTCTTAACTGTGATTCTTTGTCTCTAATCCACTTGTGAATCTGGGCTGTTGTGGAAAAATGCTGCTATTTGTGTGCTAGGGAAGGTCAGACAAATAGATTAGCATGAGAAAAAATATCAGTGATCTGCTGATTTTTCCATTTCCCAGTTTATCATGTAACAGGGGCAATATTACAATTAATCTCTTAACAGGACTGAAAATGCAAGGAGCTAACATGAAAAACTTATACTTTTTTTTTTTTTTTTTCCCCACCAAAAAATGCTTAGTGATTGCATTTGGTGCAACTTTGAGTTTGGTGGATCAAGTCCTGCATATTCGAACAAGCTGGTTAGGAAATCTTTACAGCCAAATTCCTGACGGACAGTTTTCCACTCTCTCCATTTTAAAGCACTTTGGTGCCATAGTTCTTCTGACTGCTTCTGTGTGCTTGCAATTACTCTGATTAAAAACCCATTTGAGAGCTTCTAAGGTGACATCTTAAAGCTGTAATGCTTCCTGTGTTTTGCAAGAAGTAATGTGCACTGTTCTCAAAACACATGAGCAGTTATTTAATAATGTGGCCAGTCCAAGTATCAAAATATAAGAAATCAAAGGAAGGAACTCTCTTGTGCTTTCCAAATATTTATGACAGAAAGAGAATGTTTAATGTCAGTAAAGAAAATACACTGTTGTCACCTTCACAATAGCAAAATGATGAGTAGAAACAAAAATTGGATAGACATAGACCCTGAAGTTCCTGTATTCTTTTTTTCCCTGCCACCTGAATGATGTTAGAACACAAAATTACAAGAAACATCAGATTATATTTATGTTGTTCAAATTCTGGCTGGCTTAGATCTGCAGGAGCCACTTCTGTACGTTAGAATAGACCAAAGGTTTGCTATAATTTTATGGTAGATTAATAGTCATCTAGAGGCTGTCTGGAAGGTAGAATTTTGATAAAGCACATATTATGAAAATATTCCCTCCCATTTCTTCATTTCTGAGCCCAGTCTCAGTCTTGCCTCTCAGTGTGCTCCTCTCTGGGGTTGCTTGCATTCTCCTGTAGTCAGGAAATCCCTAATACCCTTGTTTGCCCCCTCAGTTTCTGGTGGCTTAAAGGTAGAAGCATATGCTGCTAAAATGATAAAAGGAAAATATCCTTCATTGTTTAACTAATGAGAATATGCTTCAGTTATCTATTTATACTGGATATTCAAATCAAGCTGGGAAACTTGAAAGAAAGAGTGACAGCTAAGTAGTTTACCTGTAGTAGGACAAAGTGCATCTTCGCATAAATGTTTTCCTAATATGTCTCTACCAGTTGAATCACTTTCTTTTTTCAAATGGATTATAGCATTTAGAGAACAATCTTACACTGATTAGGGAATAAACTGCATAATAAAGAGATGTTAAATTAAAGGAAGGGAAAAAAAATTGTAATGTTATAGTACCATAGGAATATCATGGAGTACTGAAAAGCTAAGAAAGATGACAACCCATCAAACAGATTGTATCCCTTACCTTTCTTTCATATCTTTTTTTTCCAGAACAAGATTGAAATAAACCAGGATGTCTATCCAAATGGAGTACACTGATCACCTTTGAGAAGACTTTTGTGTTAGTCAACCAAATTTGCAGACAGTAAAGAGCAATCAATAATATATGAATAAATTCTGTTTCTACAGCTAAAATGGAACAGATTCTGTAATCCTGTATAATTATTCCTGTAATCCCTCCTACCTCTGTCTCATTTAGAGAAAGCAGAAGAAATGGCATGTTTAAATTTCTTTAGTTTGTCCACAGACACTCATTATTTACTGCTATTCTTCTACTGTTTCCTTTTCACGATTTTACTTCTTTGGTCAGCCTGCCTTGACAAACTATTTTGTGGCATGAGATGAAGGGTTTCATTAACTGCAAAAAAGAGCAATCCAAAACATCCTAAATATTGGACTTTTTTTTTTTTTTTTAAATCAGAACTGCCCGAGAACTCTTCCTATTGCTGCTCAAATTCTACCTAAAATAAAGTCAAAAGTTCTTAACTTTGTCCGCTCTCATACACATGATTATGCCAAAATACAATTTTAAGCAGCATTTGTAATAGAAACAAAGATTTCAAGTATTCCATTCATATACTAATTCCCAGATTTACTGATACTCTGATAACTTTTCGCATCGCATCTCTGAACTGCTTAGTTTCTGGCCTAGTCCTGAACACTCTTCAGCGCTTAGCTTCTTTTTAGTGTGTAATGCTATTTTGTCTAAATTGCTCACATGTCTAACAATGCATAGGCATGTGATTAGTAGACTCAGAATGCAACATTGGCAATAATGGATTATAGGCAAGCAGCTGGCATGAAAGCCAAAATAAGTCCTTTTTGAAAAGGGACTCCTGTCCTTTCTTCTTAGCCTGAATTAAATGTTATTAATCACCAACTTTGTTTCAGTGAAGTCTCATTAATTGATCCAGCTTGGAGTTTGCAGATAGGCAACGTATTTGTGATAGTCATTTGCTGACACATTCACTTTTCTAGTCATAAAGACTGCTATGGCACTTGGAAATGAACTATATAAATTCATTTTCTTTACATTCTGGCAGGGAAAAAAGAAAAAAAAAGTAGCAGCCTTCTACATAGGACTAAAGGAAGGGAGAAGAAAGGATTGGCAATTTGCTGAACCAGGGACTAATAACAAACATGTCAGCAGTGTTTGAGAAGGCTGATGTCTTTTCTAAATAATATTCTCAAATTGAATGTGTCAAAAAGCTGCAATTCAGGACAGGAAGCACTCCTTTTGCTGTGTACATAGGGAACATGTTACCTTTATATGTTTATATAGCATAAATCAGTCCTCAGCAATCTAAACTTCTGCCACTTGCACTAGCTGCAGTCATCTAAAAATTAGTTGCTTGCTATGATTAACTACTCAAGTTTAAAGTACCAAAGGTTTATTAGACACACAATAAACATTTGTGTTGACATAGAGTTCTATCATATTTAACTATACCGATCCATATAAAAGGCATCTCCATGAGGCTCCATCAGAAAATTACTGGTGTGTAAAAATCTGTTGTATCTTACTAAATGCTGTCTAACTGCTGTAGAGTGATAAGAGAAAGAATTTTCCCTGCCAGTTCTACTGTGATCATTTCCAAAATAATATTTAACAAATAATAGCCATAGAAGCTCACTTTCAACAAGAATGTAAAGGGAACTATGGAAACTGCAAGTCAAGTTTGGACAAATCTTACTCTTGACTTTGAAAAAAATTTTTGAAGGGTAAAATGGAGAAGAAACATTCATTCATAGCTGCTGGTAAGAGAAAAGAGATATTATATTTTTATTTAGGATGTAGTTACATGCAAATAAATCTAATTTCAGAGACAATCTGTAGGGGTTTCCATATTTACTGTTTCTCAGATTCTCTTTCAAATACACAGACAAACACATAAACAAAGTAGCTAAATAGTTTCCAGAAAAAGCACAAGCAGAAATGAAGACAGGAAACACAGAGTAAGAGAATGAAAGGGATAATCCAGATGCACAATTGCCCACATGACCTTACAGAGTTTAGGTCACCTCTTCAATGATGCTACTAAGCCACATAGTATATTTTCTGTCTTTAGGTACTAGACTTCGAACCTCTCGAAACCCTAACTATAAATGCCAGCATTAACCATACTCCTGAAAGACACATAGGTTTGAAAAAGAACCCTCTGAGCAGTAGTTGGGAGTTACCGGTTTAGGCTCAGCCAGTAGGCACTGGGTTAGGATTACAAGAGTTGGGAGAGAGACAGACAGGTGCTGCAGCTGCAGCAGGGTGGCAAGAAAGGTCTCAAGGGAAAGTGTATGCTGAAAACGGAATGAGAAATCAGAATTTGTTCCTGTGGGCCATGGGCTTGTCTCTGTCGTTATAATTACCATAAAACTAGGGCCTGGCTTTGACTGAGTCTGCTTCAAGGACCCACAGCCACTGAAAAAAGCTTCAGGGGACAATTTTTTGGCAGCCTGTAAATTTTAATTGAAGTTGATTTGTAACCCAACTACAACTAAAACTCTGTATTTTATTTCTCTCTTAACCCTAAGTGTAGATACAGCTTTTGGCTGAATGAAGTCAAAGCCCCCCAGCCATGGCCCACAGGAAAATGTTCTCCAGGGGTTATTCATTTGGCAGCCTATTTGTTTTGTCAGCCCCTTACATTTAACTAAGGGGTCACAAAAACCATTTATTCACCAATCTCACCCAAATTTATTCTATCTATTCTGACACTTTTAACATCCATAGGAAATCTACAGTCTGAAAATGACATTTGAAGTGCTGTTTAATCCTATTTTTCTAAACAAGAAGTCTCAGATGTTGTTAGGTCCTCAGAGAATTTATTCTGATAAAACAAAGAAGCCAACAGAAGGACCTCCAAAAGTAGTTCCCAAATGCAATTTCATCAACCTTACAACCCTTTCCCTCCTTAACTCTTACGTCATTTAGTGTAATTACACAATTTCCTTGATGGGCACTGGAAAAATTGATCAAGGAGATTCCTTCCTTAATACCTTCTTCCCTCCTTAGGCAAAAGGGCTGGTTATCTTCTTGATCAGAATGTGAGTAATATTTACAGTGTATGTTGCCTCCTGTCAGTATGTGACAAGTTACAAAATCAAATTAATGGAAGGATCTGAGGTACAGAAGCATACACTTACATTTACATACACGATCAGGCAGTGAATACTGAAGTGGAAGACAATATAAAGCTTTGGTCAAATTTGAAGTATGCAGTCAGTATCAGATGCAGAGCTACAGCTAACTGTGCTAAAGTAAGTTTTTTTATCCAGGTTACATGCACTCAATAAACAAACTTTTTTCTTCCCTATAGACCACACCCATTTCTACAAACAATTTAGTAGATAATAGATGGGTTTTCTTTCCTTTAGTCTTTGTATCCATACTACCTATCTGATATTTAGTCTTTATACCTAAATCTACAGTAACTGCAGTAGCATGAGAAATTTTTGCCCCATTCATTTCCCATAGCACTGAAATATCATATTAGCTCAAGGTGAAAAAGCTAATAGGATAAGAATAATAATCAGAATATAATGGAGAAATTAACGCACCCAATTGCACATAAGAGGTTGTAATTTCATCTTTGGGTTCTTGTGCTATCATAACCTTTGACAGCAAAACAAAAATGGTTGTTAACATCAAAGACATTATATCAAATCATGTGCTTATTGACAAAATCAACATCATTAAACATGTTAGTATGTGAAATAAGTAGAAAAAAACCCAAACTATTATATGCTAACATCGGCTGAGTCTACTAATGCTCTGCATGGTATTTTTCTTCCAGTGTTGCTATTCTTCCCTCTTAAAGACAGTTGCAGGTAGGTGGGATAGAGAAGTGTGTCTTAATATTTCACAGACAAGAGTATCCTGAATCAGCCCATACATCTGTCATGGCTACAACCTGCCTTTGAGTGTCTAAAATGAAAGAGAAAAGCTTCCATAGTCATAGTACGTCTATTAACAATGGAGTGCTTCTTTAGGACCTAACTCCAGTTTTATACTCGTGGTTTAAAGCATGAGTTCAGCAGTGCAGAAGCAATCTTGTTACTGATTACAAAGAATGTGCCCTTGCTATTATGTTAACTCATAGTTAGTCTTGCACATCAGTCTGTATTATCCTGCAATATCAGCTTGAAAACCAGCTTAAAGTTAGGAGAGCCTGGACGTTGCTAAAGAAATGCCAAAATGTAAACTCATGGAACCTACCCGGCAAACTCTAGCCAGCAAGCTCCATCTTGGCTGGTGGAAGGGTGGCCACATGCTGCTGTTGCTAGGGTGGGGGCAATATTTTGTAGACCTGACATTCCAACGTATGAGTCAATGTGGACAGTCACAAGGATCAGTCAGATACTTAATACACCTGGAATCATCTGTTCAAAAGTGAAAAACAGAAAACATTTGCATTATACTGTAAGTGTGCCTAATTTGGAGACATAGGACTTATGAACTTAGGGTCAAAGTAATATTAAACAGACAGCATGCACAGGGACAAAATTTCTTCTGGCTGTTTGAAAGTGAGTTTCAGTATTTCTTTATTACATTACTAAGTATTGTAGTGACTTGTGCCTATGCTTTTCTCAATTGCTCATTGAAGTTAATTTAAATAATTCTAATCTAAATATCCAAACATATCATAAATACGGGGAAATAATGGGAAAAATCAAAATATCATCTGATTATGTGTCCTGTCCTCCAAGATGGCCAACAAGGATGCTTAGGTAGAAGTCTAACAGGACAAGCAGAGTTTTATTTTCTATATTATGCACACAGTATTCAAGAAGTGGTTAAACCATGCTTTGTTCTGTTTCTTTCCTAATAATTTCTAACATTTGATAGCTTTTTCACAATTGCTAAATGCTAAACATGCTTTTACAG
This sequence comes from Falco peregrinus, assembly GCF_023634155.1. Lineage (NCBI taxonomy): Eukaryota > Metazoa > Chordata > Aves > Falconiformes > Falconidae > Falco > Falco peregrinus. The sequence continues at coordinate 84,273,018 of NC_073721.1, forward strand.
AGCTGTGATCAAAACCACGTGATCTCACTCCTGAGTGGTAATGGTCAGCTCATCATTTTACACATGAAGATGTCTTATTTTTGTTTGATGCTATTTGATATCTATCTACTAAACTCCATTTTTCATTTTATTACCCACTGAGTTTTATGAAGTCTATCATTCTGTGAAAATGTTCCTTATTATACTATTCTGAAAATCTAGTGTCATAAACAAATTTAGTCACCTTACTATTTGTTCTCCATTTCCAGGTAATTTGCAAGTATGTGGAAAATACAGATGGGCCCATTTAAATCAGCACTCTTTGAAAAAAACAATTCACAGTATTCTAGCAAGGGTATAAAATTAGAGCAAGAAGAGAAGGAATGCTTTGAATATTCTTCCAGAATCCAGCAGTTTACCAATTTGGGACTTCTGCAACTAGACATGGAGATATTTAGAAAGTTCCAGATGAATTTTTCTTGCATTAATTTTTTTGGTTTCCAAATCCATGTAAATTTTCACCATCCACAGACCTCCTTAACAAGCCCAGGGTGAAATTACTTTTCCACCTAGAAGAGATATTAAAAAAAAAAAATTAAATTGCTCAAATTTGGCCTTTCTGTCTGTGAACAAAGAACATTTTTGCTGGTGGTGGTTTTGCCCTTGCCACTATAAATGATGCATTGAAACAATAAATGCTTTGTAGTTTTCCCAGTGCAAATGCAAACTGGTTTTTGGAGAGTTACATTAAGCCATTATCTATGCTGTCTTCTTCCAGTGGGAAGTGTTTGTTTCAATACTTTGTGTTTTGATAGTATCTCCATATGTTTTGCAATAAGGAAAGTAGTCCTTGTTCTAGTATAATTTGACACTGTATAGACATTCACTGATTGTAAAAAATCTAGCCAGTCAGTATTCAACTCCATTAAGTGTGTCAGGTTATATCAAAGAGCATACCACAAGTGAGTATAACCACTGTATTAAGGCATTTCAGTTCAAGCTAACCACGAGATTCAGAAAAAGCATACTAAAACCCAGCATTTTTCTTTCAGCTTCTAGTAGCTTCAAGACTGATGAAAACAACATGCAAATGGCTGTAAATACAAGGGTAAAAACAGAAGGTAGAAATGATCATACCTGACTTGAGAAAGTATAGAAAAATTAAACAACCCACATGAGTTCACAAGCTTTAACACTGTAGCTGACTTCTGCTTTCTGATTCTATGATCAAGTGATTCTACCATGCTTTCCATAATTATTTATTGCCACTGTGTCAGAAAAAAATAATTAAGCACTTATAAATTTGTTAAATTTCTGATTAGTTACATTTTACTATAAAAAAGGCTTCTGAAGTAAAAGAACCGGGTGTGATTATCCTCAGATTATCTGCTGTATACAGTAGAGACAAAAAGGAGCCTTAGGAACCCTTGATATGTGCTCTGTTCTTAGGCATCCTGGAGTATTCACTTAGCAAAAGGGAAATAAATGAGAAATAGTACTGAAATGGACTCAGTTGACCTTGGCCACATGCACACTGGTTCTGAGAGTGAAGAGCAGGGCAGACTGCTTAATCCTCAGAGTCAAAAAGCAATTAAATCTGCTAATTGCCAAATTATGTATGCAAATGCTCAAAGGCAAGCAAAAGCAGTAATGATTAACCATTTTGCAAAGAAATTATTCCCTCTCTCTCTCCAGCTGTTCCTGGGTATTCCCAAAAGATAATATTTTCGCACAGGAGCAACTTCAGCTAACTTAATGTCACACTAAATGACAATGATAGCCTTTACTTTCTGCTTGGAGATGGCAGCTTTAGTGATCTCCAAGTGTCTGGCTGTGAGGCTGGACACTGTGTTTAACACAGTCATGGCCACTATGATAACAAAATTTGGATCAGTTATTTTATCATGAGACCTGCTACTGGGGAATGGACATATAGAGCAATCTCTAGTCTTGCTTTTCAAAGGTGCAGGGGGTGGGGCACAAAAAGATTTCCTGGTCTAATTGTTAAAATAAACCAGCAAAATCTTGGAATATTTCAAGTCACAAGACACTATAGTGTTAGACTAAATGTTTGTGGTTTTCCACCTTAAAGATGAGATGTTTTTTACCAGAAATGTTTTGACATATTCTATACAAAGACAAGTAAAGAAGAACAAAAGTACTTTACAAGTATCTTCTGACATACTTCTCTAATCTCTAAGAACCCAAAGGCTGCTTAATCAAACACATGAAGAAGTTATTGTAATAGTGTGTGTACAACAAAAAACCACAGATTTTTTAAATGAAAGTTAATCTGTAAGTGTCAGTAAATGGGTCAATATAACATCACCAGAACAAACTCAGCTGCTTTCTTTCCATGTCCCATAGCATATTTATTGTACTTTCATGCATCACGCCAGCAAGCTGCTGGAATGAGGTGGAGAAAGTCTGCCCTAGGAACATCTGATGAACACTTTATTAGCTTCTACTTTGCTCTGGAACATCCATGTAATTAGTGACATGCATAAAGAAAGAGCACAGAGAAACACAAGTGAAGACTAGCCCCTGCATGTGTGTCAGATTGCAACTTGGCACATAGATGCCATTGAAGCCTATGCTTTTTTGGGTTAAAATGAAGTAAAATCATATTTCCGTAATTTTTACCAAATTTCCACAATTTTTTGGTGACTAGAAGCAGTAACAAGTTTTTCAACAATTAAGGGTCAAACCAGTTTAAATACTCTTGCAAGTGAAAAATGCTAAACTACTGGTATTTGACTATCACATTAAATTCACCTCCTTAATTCCTTGTGTCTGGTAGCACAGCAAGTGTTGACAGTTCAGAGACTACTGGGTTTTCTCAGTCATGGTATGCAGATGAGTGAAACTTGCTGTATGAAGAGCAATTTTAAAAGAAATCCTTCATTATGTCTACTGAGAAATATGCTGTTTCAGCATTTTTTGTTGTTTCTTTCAAGATTTTTGGAACAATATTTTTCAACATTCTTTGCAGATTTACTGGATGAAGGAAAATACTCCAGTGAAGTATCATTTTTCATGACACTTAATCCTTTATCACCCACAGGGGTCCACCACAGCTGGGACCCAGCACACATCTGTTCTCTGCAGAATGTCTTTGTAGTGCAGTTTGAAACACAGAGTAAGTTCAAGGGAATATGCCATGCTATTTCTGGTGTTTCAAAGATACAGAGTTTCAAAGATATAGATATTACACTTATGAGTATGCATCATTAATCCTTTGAGACAAGACAGTAAAAACTAGAATATATTTTATGGGAATTTCTGCTTCTTTTTCTTCTGCCTGTCCCCTTATTCTTCTTCAGGTTTTTTTCAGTTTGTGGCAGGGAGAAGAAAAGAGTAAGTTGACTCCAAAATGAATCTTCAAAGGATTTAGAGAGTCCTAGGTACTTGTGATCTTAAAGATTGCATGAAAAATATAACTTCATTACATTGTTTCTTGATTTTTAATGTAAGCGCTTTATTGATTTTTGCAAGATACGGTTTAATCATCCACTGCTAGTAGGACATATATATGCAATGAATCACGCATGTAAAGCTAATAGTGTGCACATGTTGTAGAGTCATATGGAAAAGTAGTTGTGTTTAATTTTTGCCTTGCAACCAGTTCTCTGCCAACTATAAATTTCTATAGGACTTACTCTTCTAACATTCAAGTCTTGAGCAACTTCTAACTGTTCAGCAGCAAAAAGAAGTATCTTCTTCCTCTTCTTCACATGCATGATGGAGTTTTCTACAACAGTAACAGATGAGGAGACCCACGATTCATTAATACTATCTGCACTTAAAAATGCAGCTTTACTGACTGTTTCATAATCTTGGTAGTGTTAGGAAAATAATACTTCATTACATGATGAAGCAACACATTAAAGAAGGCTAGGAAGTTCTGAAATAAAACATTACTACTTAAGGTAATTGATGAAGCCCAAATTTTATTTTAACCTTTTAAATTTAACATGCCTTGAGGATTTAATATGTTTGTTTAAATAGACAAGTTTATGATGGGAGATACACAATATGGAAGTGGGCCATCACTGAAATGCTCCCTATAGAATATTTAATAACTTTTAACGTTTTTTCTGCTTATGTATCAGTGATCTTTATTTTAAGTTCTGTTAAGACTGTCAAGACACATGAAGGTAATTTTTGGACTGCCGTACTTGATCACTTGTTTTTTTTAAATCTATACAACAAAAAGCAAATTTTGAACTTCTGGACTTCCTCAAGTTCTCACTTACTAAATAACTGATTTTACTAATTCATATGGACAACTGTTGTAGCAAGATAATGTTCAGTGACAGGAGTTAACAAATGGTCCCTAAATAACAAAAAACTGATACCATACCTGGAATACATAACAGCTGGATGGTCATCACTAGCAACTTAAGAGTTCATCTGTGACTTTACTATTTTTGTGTAATAAAGTTAAGATTGTTGCATCTTTCATATTTTCAGCCACATATATGTAACAGTGACTCCTTTTCTACCCTTGCTGAACCATTTCCAGAATTTCCATCTTAGCTTCTATATTTTTCAAAATGAAATTTAAAATGTCTCTAGGTTTTACAGAAGATATGCAAATTAGCTAGTATTTGAAAAGTATCTGGATGCAAAATCCTTCGGTACAATGTTGGGCTATCTTGTTTCTGCACTGAAACACAGACCTGCATTGACACAGTTCTCTGTAGTATTTTAAAGAATCTGAAATACAGGAGTAAAATTAGGTTAAAAAACCTCCACCCAATCTTCTAGCTTCTGTGACTCTAAAGTCACTTTTGATGTTCCTGCAAAAACTGTTAGTGTGATCAGTGGATTGAAAACTTCTAAAATTGGCTGGAAATATCTTATAATCCTGTTCCCAGTTTAATAGAAAATGGAAGCACTGAAAAGATTGTTCAGAATCAATTCAATGAAAGTCTTTCACGGTAAGATCCTCAGAAACAGACTGCATTTCTCAAAGAGAAAGAAAATGGATTGTCATTCTCTGATTGCTTAGATGATAAAGCAATTCAGCATATTTGAATTTAGTTCCTAGAAGTATTTTGCCTTATTAGCCAATAGAACTCAATAGAACTTTTTGTTGCTACACAGTGGGGTGCTATAACAATGTATTTTGTCTTTCAGTTTAGTACATGTTTTTTCTCTCAGTGTGAAATAATACGGGACAGCAGTTGGCTCATTTTATCTGGGATATCTTGTAGTTGCTTTCTGATTCTCATTTTATTGGTTATGCAGAGAAGATGCCATTTAAAACTTTAATTGCCAGAGAGGGTTGTGAAATATTCACTGAGATTTACTGCTTTCCCTTTGTGATGTACCTTCACAGCAAAGTGACCCTGGTGGTTAGGAAGCATATTGTATAAATGGCAATTTAATGAGGGCTTGGAGACTATGAGGTCTCCAAAGAACAATTTATTTTGAAATTTTCTTGTTATGGAGTAGTTTATGAAAAAATCCTGCCAGGAATTCCAATGAAGATAACCTAGGTCTTTAGCCAGAGACATTGGCAAAAATGGAACAAAAGTATTACATAATACTTTAAACACTGGTAAACTACAGATCCATGAAGTCCAATCTTTCAGTTTAACTGACTGATGAAGAGAGGCACTGAAAGGAAAAGAGATCTCTATTTGTAAGATGCAAACTGGCCTGCATATTCTTTCACGTTGTTGGCAACACAATCACAGTAATCATGATTCACAGTAAGAATAATAGTTCAGAACATTTCAAGTATGTTGACAGTTTTCCTGTTTGGAAGAATACCTGCACAATGCATAACAGAAGTATTACATGCTTTAATAGGCAGAATTTTTTTCATTTAAATTCTGCTGATAATCTACTGCAGTCTCTGCAAGAGAGAGTTAAACTGCCTCATTCATTTTATTGCTTGTTAACTTTGAAACATAAAAAAAACCATTAATATGTCAATATTAGGTATTTCATTACTGATCATTTTTTAGGAAGAACTTGCTTTATTATGCTTAGGACCAATCTTGTATTGATTCCGCAGTTTACTGAGATGTTAAATTCTTCTGCTCCTTTTAAAAAACTCCTGTTGCTACCACAGCCACTTGCTCACTCCCCACAGTGGGATGGGTAAGAGAATCAGAAGGGTCTAAGTGAGAAAACCTGTGGGTTGAGATAAGGACAGTTTAATAGGTAAAGCAAAGCTGCACAAGCAAGCAAAGCAAAATAAGGGATTCATTCACTACTTCCCATGCACAGGCAGATGTTTAGCTTTTCCAAGAAAGCAGGGCTTCATCAGCATGAAACCGTTACTTGAGAAGACAAACAATGTAACTCTGAATGACCCTTCCTTCCTCCTTCTTTCCCCCAGCTTTTATTGTTGAGAAGGATATCATATGGTATGGAATATCCCTTTGGTCAGCTGGGGTCAGCTGTCCTGGCTGTGTCCCCTCCCAGCTCCTTGTGCACTCCCAGCCTACTTGCTGGTGGGGTGCGGTGAGAAAGTGAATAAGCCTTGACACTGTATAAGAACAGCTGAGCAATAGCTAAAACACTGGTGTGTAATCAACACGTTTTCATCACAAATCTGAACATAGCACCATAACAAGGTACTGTGAAGAAAATTAACTCTATCCCAGCCCAAACCAATACAGGTCCCCACTTTACTGAGGTGTTTAGCTTCTATGCTCCTTTTAAAACATCTTGGTTCCTCTTCCTTTCTATCTGACTGTTCTGGAGATGCTCTTCTGTGTTACCAAGACAAATGCCATCAGCATTAATAAAAAAAAAATGGATAATTAAAAAATGGATAAACCAGAAAAAAATGGATAAGTAAAATAAATAAAATGGATATAAGAATGGGTAAAACAGAACTGTACTGCTAACATAATATTTCAATAGTGTTGGGACAAAAACATATGCCAAACATTATTTTTTTTAATCCAAGGAAGCTTTTATAAGTTAAACCAACAGTATTTACCAGTAGAGAATCAATAGACTTTTGAAATTGAGATGGGGAGGGCTACATGAGGTTTTGCAAATTAAGGAAATGATGTTATGCTAAATCAATACATATGCAGACATACCCTGTATAGAGTAAAGCTTGTAATAGCACTGTCAATCATAACATATGATCATTAATGTCACAGAAACTACTTTGAAAACTCTGTGAGAGACTGAAATGAAGAACATAATTTGTAAGGTTAAATGGCAAAGTGAGATCTGAAACGGAATATACTGTATATGAAAACAAGGTGGCTGTTACGAGCAGGTTTTTAGCCTTTGACACTGTTAGTGACCAAGACCTGAGAGAACAGGTGTCCATCTCAGCTGCTGACAAACCCTCAAAGTCAGGTCACTGCAATAGTCTTTCACTTTGTTCTTGAGATGGCGATGACTGAGGATTCAAGCAAGCACCACCAGAGATGAGAACCTAATTGGGCCCAGAAGACTGGAATTCTGCCAGCAAAATGAAAGTGCACAAAGATACCAAAAAATATATATCTGCTGCCCTTGTCTCTGTAAGACACTGAACAACAAACACACAGGTAAGACCAGTGAGTGCCTAGACGCTTCTGTTTAAAAATTAAATCCTTTGCTGGATTGGACGTATAAAATTTAAACTGGCAGATCCAACAACAGAACAACCATCATTTCATAAGACCAGCTACCAGTGAAGTAAATAAATTACTTTTCAAAATGTCATTGGATGGAGTGACAAAACAGACATTGCCCCCTATTCCCCCTTGCTCTGGCATCTCTGTGATTTCAGTGTGGCGCAAAAATCTTCCCTTCCCCAGAAAATCAAGAAAGATGCCATGCAATGTGGTTCTTCCCAGCAGCCTGCAGGCTGCTCTGTCATGGCTGGGAGGACCCAGCTGCCCACGATGGCACCCTGCAGGGAGAGGGGGAACAGGCTCACAAGGCAGCTAGGGGCTGCCCCAGGTGGGCCACCCCACAGCCTGCTCATGTCCGGCAGGTGTGTGGCACACAAGGGACAGGAATTGCTGCTGTCTGCCTCTCACAAGGCCGTCTACTGTGGCCTGCCTTCTCTAGCCCCTCTCTCATCACAATCTCAACCTGCTATAAGGCCAGATCCCAAGGGATTTGCATATCCAGTACTGTGGGCGGCACACCTCAGCAGCTGTTGGAAGCTCCCACATGAGGCTCCTCCATGCTGCCCCCAGGCAATGGCCACTCAGGAGCTGCTTGGGTGGGCCCACCTGGCTCACCCCTCACAGGGACCCTTGCAGGGATCCACCTGCAGGGCAGGAAGGGCGGGGGCGGCTGCTGGCAACCAGGCAGCAGCTCAGAAGAGAGCTGCTACCCGGCTACGCGGCTGGCAGGGCCTGGCGGGAAGGCAGCTGGGGCTGGGCGGGAAACCCTGTGCCTGAGGCAGGCGCGTGGGCAGCTGCTGGAGTGCGCGTAGTGAAGCAAGGCCCCTACAGGGCGCCATTACGCGGCCAGCGCCCACAGAATGCATGGCAGCTCTGGGACCTGCTTCTAGCCTGGCTGGGGGATGCTTAGGGCACCTTGGAGTTCTGGGTGCTGCAGCAGTAGGGGCTGGCTTCTGGTTACCGCACAAAGGGGAAAAGGCAAGCGATGGCTTTTAGAGACTCCCTCTGGCAGGCAACTGTGCACCCACAGGCCCCACCTCATGCCTCAGCAGGTTTGCTCTTTGCCAGTGACCAGGATCAGGGAAGCTGCAGAAATACTGGTGAGTCTTGGAAGATCTTGTTACCTTTGCTGCTTTTTCGTATGGGTACCTGCAATGCTACCAGGGTTAACCTGAAGTCCATCTAGAGTGACTGCAGAGCTCTAGTGGTGAGGTGAAGGGCAGGTAGGTGGTCTGGCGGTGCTCTTATGAATCTCGTTGGTGAGGGGAAGAGTTCAAGTGGAAGTAGGCATATCCAGCAAGTCAACACCAAGCTGCATGGCTGGTGTTGCAGGCAGAATCTTTGAGGAGCAAGGACCACTCTGTAGCCAGCTAAGTGAGCAAACAGGCTTACTAACCTAGTGAGGAGGACATTAAAGTGGATAAGCCAAGCATGCTTACCATTACCTGAAGGTGAAGGAATAAGTGACAGAGCAGATGTTTCCTGGGGGGCAGCAGGACAAGCAGGACACACATTCCTGTAAAAGCAGCAATGATCAAGTCTGATTTCAAACAGCTGTACACTACTGTGTGTAGCACATAGAACAAACAAGGAACTGGCAGTCTGGCACAGCTGCTGACATGTAAGCTCACTGGGATCACCCTCAGGCACCAATATTGGGTTTTTCATTAATGACCTGAATGAGGGGATGGAGTGTATTTTCAGCAAGTTACACCGACTTGGAGGGAGCAGCTGCTATTCAGAGTGACTTGGACAAGCTGGAGAAATGGACTGACAGGAACTTCAAAAAGTTCATCAGAAGCAAATCCAAAGTCCTGCTGCTGGGGAGAAATAACCCTGCACAGCTGTGCAGTCTGGGACTGACTGAAACAGCTCTGAAGAAAAGGACCCAAGTGTCCTGGTAGAGAACAAACAATGTGAACCAGCAGTATACCCTGGCAGCAAAGAAAACCAAGAGGTCCAGGGAAGTGATCCTTCCACTGAGCAACTGAGAGGACCATTCCTGGAGTCATGTGTCCGAGTTTGGGCTCCTTGAGCTGCAGTACAGCATGGTGTGTCTCATCACATAAAACCAACTGTATTTTTCGTTTCTTCTTCAAAGATAATTTTGAAAGAGAAAGCTGGATCATTGGTATCCTGTAACTAAGACTGACCTTGGTTATAGGAGGACAAGGCTGACCCAGTGACAGACCTGACAAGATGGTAATATTTGTCACACACAGAATGCAGCAGTGGCAGCTGGAGGTGCAACCTGTTGTCTCCAGGACCTCTGGGCAGAGTATGGCTCCATATGGCTGTTTTCAAAACTTGATGATGCAGGTATGTGGCACATGAGGGCAGACAGATGGCGAGTGTGGCAAGCTGAAGGGTGTTTGCATTAGGTAGGTACAGTAGCTTCTGGAATATGTTCTCAGCCAGTGATACTCCAAGTGCTATGCTGTGTAGATGTAGCAAATCGGTTTTAGAAGGGGTTAGCCATCTGGAGTGGATGCACACTGCTCCAAATCAATTGGCTGGGGGAAACAGCAATTATTCCCTGAAGCAGATCACAAGAACAGTATAGATGTAGGCTAAAGGATGCAAAACTGTTTCATTTAGCTATGACCCAGGCTGAGACTAATTATTCCTTCATTTGTGTTACATAAAAATTATAATGACCATTTTGAAATTTCACATTATTTTTCCATGTTGTTATGATGTTTTATACAATGTGTATATGGCTATTGTAAATTTTTGTTTCATTGATTCTTTAAATGTCTTCAGATTTTTTGGAAATCAAAATCAATCCAAACTCCAGATTGGATCTAAGCACTTTTCATTCTTTTTTCCATTTTGGGTAAAAATATAATAGAGTCAATGTTAAAAAAGTAAGCCTGACTTGAATTTCTCCTTTCCCAGTATATCAGAAGTTGCTGTCAAAATTATGATCAAAGCTTTTAATAACCTCCCATTGAATCTCAGTGATATGTTTAATCTAGATTGAAATTAAAATTAATTTTGGATTATATACTGTCATTTTCAGAAATAAATCCATTTTATTTTGGGGCTTTATTTCATGTCCCTGAATGTCACATGAAGAAGGGAGAAACATGATCTGTATAAATCACAATTTTATTCACTGAAAAGAATTAATATATTTAATACTTATCTGAATTTTTAGCAAATGCACTAAAGAGAGTGCCAATATTAAGAAGGGAAATAAAAAGTAGAATTGGAGGTTTCTCCTGACCAATGATAATATCTTGACATTGTTCTCTTAAGAAAACACCATCAGAGCAGTCATAAGCAACTGGTTAAAATTTAATAAAAGGAGCCTTGAATGATTTTTTGCAATACATAGTGAAATTATTTGTGCTCATTTAGAAAAAAAATCCATTTGGGCTCTGGAGAAATAGCTCAAGAGAGACAGACTCTCACTGAAAAGGTTTTTGACTGAAAATTTTTCTCCTAATTGTTTGGGCCTTAGAGATCAATACAGCAGCTCCCAGTTGGGTAGCTTTAGTTGAAGAAGAAAGATGTTGATTATCAATGCCATTGTTCTATTTTCTTTGGAATTATTTTAATCAACTCAGTGAATCTGGTAAGTGTGGGGTAAGAGACTTGGAGAATATCATGTCCTTAGTTTGACTGAAAATTTTCTACTAAGGAACTTGTTTCAATAGTAGGTTCTGGATTTTCAGCTGGTTGAAAATTATCCACTTTTGTAAAAAAGGATATATTTTTTCATTTTCACTGGAAAAACATTAAAAATCTGAAAGCTGTGGGGTAAAAAAAAATTTTTGATATGCAACTCTGAGTTTTTTTCCAGAAAATTATAAATAGATTATTTTTTTCAGGTTTCCAGGTTTCATAGACTATTAAAAAACCAGATATTTTCATGTAAATGAAAGAACTTTGTGGTTTTTCCATTTTGAGGAAGAGAATAGAGGATATTTGGCTACATGGAACTACCAATTAGAAACCACTAAGAGAAACCTTGATATCTTTGAAGATTGCTAGCCTAATTTAAACTCAAAATGCTGTGTGTCAGATATAATTGTTTATAAAGATTTCTTTGTTTTTCAAAATCCAGTTACTGAAGTAAAGCATCAGAATTGAGATACAAATGAGGCAAAGGTTACCCAGAATCATCTCAGCAGACTAGCTTTGCCACTCCGGATAAATAGACTTACCTGACAATGAAGAATAATTGTATTTTAGTGTTCTTTGGGATCTTTGGATGATCAGGGAACTCTATAGTTCTATTTTTATTTAGTTTTGTAACTGTGCATTGGAATATTGACTTAATACCTAGGCTTTATGTCAAAGTTAGAAACGATGCTCAAGGATTTATATATTATTAGCAGTATCAAAGGGACTGACTTTTTCCTGTGTTTTGAAAGATAAGAGCATATAAAAATCAAACTGGTCACACATTATTCAGTGCTGTCAGCAGTATCTTACCTGAGCTGGAAAACATACTGCATTCAACCATATTGCAGAATCATGTGAATAGAGCAAAAATAAACTACATACAATTAAGGTATTTTGACTTGGGAAATATTTGGGAAAACTACATATTTTCAAAACAACGAATCTCAGAATCATAATGTTTCAGTATAAAGAGTCTTGGGGACTCTGGTAAATTTTAATTAATTCAGTCAGGATAAAATTAACACGTAAAAACTTGTATATTATATATGTAAGATGAGATCTAGCTGAAATTGTCTAAAAGGATAGAATAGGGAAAAATAACGTTAAATAACTTAGTTCAATTTTCTCAGGCAAACTGTAGCAACAGATGCACCCCAGCACTTCTAGCCTCCGTATTGCTGCCAACTACATTATGGCACACATATCTCAAAATCTTTACCTTGTTAGCTTTTTAAGATTTTGAGTATTTGTTCTTTACTTCTTTTTTTACTAATGACTTTTAAAAAAAAATACTAACAAATTCTTTACATTTTAATATCTGAATAAGATTTTTTTCTTTATGTGAAAAAGTATAAATTCTGTTTTACGGTTCTGTTCTTTCTCCCTCTTCCTCCCCTTGCATTGACTTCCTCCCCTTGCAACTACATTGACTATGTAAAACATGGTAGTCTTGGCAATGGGAATATCTGTATTAACCAGCTATGACAACCTGAAATGCATTAGCTAAAGTAATAATCATGTCTTATTGTAGTAAACTTGACAGTGAGATTTCTGGCTCTAGATTGTCTTTAACAGACTATAATTTCAAAAGGAAGTCAGCTATTTTTTCATGGGTATATGTTGTTTTGACTGTAATAAAATCAAACTCTGCGGAATTAATTTCTGGTTCTCTTCGGCATCATGAGTACGTGGTGACTATTGAATATCACTTAGAATAAGTCTCTGAAGCATTAAACTAACTAGCAACAAAATATATACTATGCCTTCTGTTTCCATATTCTATTCCAGTAACAGTAAGTTCTTTGAAGAAGGACTAATTTACAACTTCTTTTCACTTGGGAGATTATTTTTCCTCTGAATACTGCCATAGGTAACTGAACACATTGCATAATATTAATTTTCAAAATCATATCTATCCATCTTTCTTTGCAAGATGGCCTAGGAAGTAGAACCAGTAGCATGTTCTATGACAGCTATAATCTAAATTTTTATCCAAATTATAAGGCTATTTTATGATGGAGTCCTGAGCTTTCCTGCTCCAAGCTGAAGCATCTTTTCGAAAACTGAGTCTTTTAAGACATTCATCATGTTGAATTTCAAAGTAACATCTAAATTAATTAGGTAAAACACATTTTTAATATCCTGGACAATGATCTTTCCTGAAATGAATGAGGGTTTTGTCATACCTGAAAAAACCAGAATTGAAAATTAAGCCCATTCTTTGGGTTTAGACTGAAAAGTAAATACTACTGAAGAATTTGGGTTTGTTTTCAAGAATTTTTAAAGATCATTTCACCATTGGCCATACAAAGTAGTTTATAATTTAAGATTATATTTCTGTCCTTTGTTAGTCTATTTTTGACCTTCAAATTGTCCTTTGGTGTACAACAGACATACTATACCCAGCTGACGAAGAAGTAATACTGTGGCGTGGCCTTTGAAACATGAGAACATCAACAGATGAGAATAACTCATATAATAGGTTGAGCTTTAGGATGGTTAGTCTGCACATTTCAAAACAAAGACCTTGCTTATTAAGTCTTTATTCTTAAGTAAGTTTCTTAGTACGGAGTTTTTGAAATATATATAGATAGCACCTTTTATGGCTTGTTTTGTTAAGACACTTTGTAAGTGTTGCTTTAGAAATTGGAAGTCATGTTTTCTGCTGCTTGCTGTAGAGACTTAGCCCCAACCTCCCCCCACCCCCTCACCCCCTCGATTCAATTTATCATCCTTGCAGGCCATTTTAGACAGTACAGGTTTCACAGATTTTCTGACAGGGATGATATTCAGCCCACTAAGAACCTTTTCTATTCAAAGGGTTTATTTAAAACTAGAAGAAATGAAGACTAAGAAGATGCTTTGCAAACTGCTTTGGTTCCCTGCTTAAATCTGTCCTGTAACCTTGGAATTTCTTAAGCTCTCTTTGTGCCTGTAAAATGATACAGGATATTGCATGGAAAACCTAATACAACTGTTAGTGTAGATCCTCTTGAGTTCTTGCTCAAACTGGATCCTTCTATGAGTGTACATCATAACGGTTTCTCTTCATCTGCCATCCATGGCACGTATTTTCTTGGCCAGTAATTCACATATTTCAAGTCCTTACTAGGTTGAGCATTTGACTGAAGGGGCTGTGCTGGGAAGCTGCTCCTGCTGTTTCAATCAATATAATATACAAAAACAAGCAAGAAGCCAAGCACATCCTTGAACAGCTGATGCACTGTTTACCTTAGGTCCTGCTATGAAAATAGTCAATCAGAGTCTGTGGACTGCTGTGGCTTTACAAGAGGGCAGTGTAAGAAATCCTGTATTGCTTTCTAGCTGCTGAGCTCCAAGGCACAGTAAATTTGAAAGGAGGTATTCCCTTTGCCACTAAAATAATTCTGTGACAGCAGACTGGGAAAACAGACTGCATACTTACAGTGAGAGGTGGCTTCTTAAGGAGAAGACATTGCCTATGCTAAGCAGGTGGAATCTAATAATTGTGCCCTTTTTGTCCTTTCTTTACCTTTTTCCTGCTTTATAATTCTGATTTTGAAGTAGCTCAATTGCCACTCTAACACACCCCTAAACTCTTTTTCTTCCATTTTTCTTCTCAGATATGTCCTCTTCTCCAGGCCATTTTTTATGTGTCACAAATCTACCTGTAATATCCTAACTCCAAAACCAACAATTCATTTTCCTCCAAACTGTCATCTTCTGTTCTCACTGATTTAAGTTTTTTTGACAGCATCCCCATAGTTCAGTGTCACAATTAACCATATATTTTTGAGTGTCTTCTTCCTTTTTGAAAGTTCCATGCATACATTTCAGGTCTTTAACTTTCTATGGAAGAAATTCCCACTTAACTCGTCTAAACTGGTTTTTCAGTTGCAGTCCCCAGAAGACTTAAGTTCATTTCAAATTGTGCAAAGGGCTAATGTGTGCTTTTCAAGGTAATGAAAAGACTACTTTATAGCTGAACAAGTTTGATAAAGTAAAGCAGTGCTTGTCTAGAAAATGCTTTAAAGTTTCTACCTGCTTGCCTTAACCCTTCTACACAGGGACCCTACCGAAGCTAAAATACTTTAGACCTTCTCCAAGGACCTCTATTTTTTGGGTATAATCTTTGGCCTAACAATTTTCAAGTATCTTCCAGGTCAAAGATGTTATTTTCAGTAATTCATTAAAGAACTTCAGTGATTGTAACTCAGCCTGTGTATCTCCCTCCAAGTGTCCCAGAGTAAGTAAAACTTCTAAGTGTTTATTCTCTATATTTTTTTACTTCTGGAGATTAACCTAATTATTTCCCATTCTATTCAGTTCTTCCAGGAAGCAGTGCTTATTTTATCCATTTTACCAAAAGTACAATTTCAGTAAATCCAAACCCAAGTCATATAATTTAGAATATTAATACAGTTTTCTTTGAGGTTTTTGTAGCTGACTTTGCATTCAGCTGAAATTGTTTGTTCCACAGAATCTCTCCTGGCAAGATTTCTTCTTTGTATTTATTCTCCCAAATTTTTGGCTTTTAATGCAGCAATTTCTTACCACTTCTTACCAGTGTGTTTCTGGGACTGTGCTTTCTCTGACTTACTTCCCACAATATTATTTTAATCACTTAAAATATTGTGGCCTGTCTTTTTCTTTTACCTTCTCTAATTACCAAGTCAACTTTCCTACTTTTTCTCCTATTAACTTTTATCTCCAAGGTACTATGTATACCTCATGACACCTTGGGGTATATTTTCAAATCTAACACTTTTTTATTGTATCTGTGCTTAATCCTGCATATCCACCTAACTAATTAACCCTCATGGGCTTTCTGCCATTATCAGTTATTAAATTAGCGTATAATGGTCTACTTTTCTTTTTTACTTACATATTTTAACAAGACCTGGTGGAAGTCCATAACATGAAGAGACTGAATATCTTTGTTAGAGATTGTTTTCAGTGGTGTTTTATGATTGGCAGGGATTAGTAGAAAAAGTTTCAATTAATTTTAAGATTGAGGAATTTATTGTATGTGAAAAGCAGAGCTTCCTCCTGCTCTGATCTTGACTGTGATTAGAAAGAGACCACATTAAACATTCATTTCCTTCAGATGCCTAGATTATTAAGGGATTAGGCCTCTTTCAAATAAACTTTGCTGTCAAAAGCACAGAGTACTTAATGTAAAATGAGTGACTGTCTTTGCATGTTGCTACCATTGTTGACTATGGGCAAAAGAAGGAGGATTCAGGATATGGGAAAATTGGTTGTCTTAAATATTTTTTCTTGTCAAAGATTTATACACTTACTCCTGCTTTTGACCTGAGTATTTTATGTTATACCTTTAAAATGAACACTGGTTAAAAAAAGCATTGCCCTTGAACTCAAGAGAGAGGGCTTCTCTTCCCAGCTCTGCCACTTGATACTATCGCCATTCTTGAAAATCTTGGGAATTAATTTCACAAGCCTGTGCCTCAGTTTCCTCAAGAGAAGAATAGGGCAGTTCTTTTGGAAAATAGTTTAAGTTCTACTGATTAAGAGTACTTGCTCTAATTTGTGGTTTATTTTTAAAGAACATATTAGTTATTACTTATATCATACAAGACAAAGCTTTACTCATGACTAGAAAGCAGCTGCTAAGTAAGGGTGATAACTGCAATGTTACATAGTAACACCATGAATACTTCAAACTAGGAATCAAGAAATTAAAACTGCAGAAGGAACTTAGGGAGACAAAATATAATTACTTGTTTGTAGTTCACCTTTCTAATTATGGCTAACAAACCAAACCCAACTTCCTAACCTATGAGAAGATTTTGACTTGGAAACGGGAAAAACGCTAGCAGCTATGATTGTGCTGTGCTAGTATCAGTAGTTCAAACAGTGGAGAGAGATTTTTTTAAGCAAAGAATCGTGTAGAGTTTACTGACAAAATGACATTACTTTGCAATGAGTGGGCCCGACTTCCTGAAGAACCTCTTGACACCTTTGTACTGTTACTGGTATGAAACCCATGCACATTGTAAGAGGACTCATATCCAACTGTAAGCTCCAAGATGTGACTTCTCTGCCATGGGAGAAATTCTTTCAGCTTTTCTGTGTTGCTTTTTTGCATGGAATAATAGAAGGAATTAGTACAGAATTAATAAAATATTTATCTTCTGAGCCATGTAAAGTTACAGAAATACTATCTATCTGGAATTTCCAGACACATCTCTTTCTGCTTTGAATTTTTATGAAAGGAAGAAGAGAAAATTCATCATTTCTCTGAGGTATCTCAGGCAGCTAAACCAAGGCAGAGCTTTGACTTCAGAAATCAAAACACAGATCTACTGTGTGTGCCCTAAACGAGCACATTGTGATACGGGCTGTTGGTCTTATTATGCAAATAGTACACATTGTGTCCACTTATCTGTCTACTTTGAAAATTTAGGTCAGAAACATAGAGCCTTAATCTTCTAAACTGTGGCAAGGTCTTAAAAATGTTCTCAGGAAGGCAGTTCTCTTTCTGTTGTGTATAGAAGGAGATTAATTGGCTTTACTAGGTAAATCAGGTTGTGTGTCTCTGAATCTCAAATGTATGAGAACTTTGTTTCTGTTTTCTTTATCTGCTATGTAATTATATAATGGATACATTTTTTAATATCAGTAATTGCAGCTAATCCATGTAACAGGGAGGTTAACTACAGAAGTAAATTCTTCATCATTATCCCATGAGTTTCATACTCAGTACATGACAGTATCATTATTCTGAACTAGCATGTTTTGCTACTTGCACTGACTACATGCTCCTGTAGTCGTAAGGTTAATTGCCTGGTTTACATTTTTTAACATCACTGTAATTGCAAAGTAATTACACTGTGTTCAGTAGACTAACAATAAATTTTACAGGTTACAAAAAAAAAAGGGTGTAGTATAAAGGAATTCCCATATAATCAGCTGTTCTAAAAGAAATAACTGCAGTCTCAGAATAGTAGTTTAGGACTTGAGATGGAGTATTTTTCAAATCCAGTCTGCTCCCTTATTTTTGCTTAAAGACTCAAATCCTGTCATACATATATCCTCCTCAAGCCATATTTAGAGCTCTTTTTCAAGACAGGTTTGACTTTTTTTGGGGTGTCTGTTGCAAAGTAACATGGAAACAGTACTGCCTGGTCTTTTTCTAATAGTTGTTGCCTTTGGAGCCTCGTTGACTGCAAACCAAAAGAAACTAGTGTACTGACTGCAATACACATGGCACAATTTGTTCCTTGACAGAAGCAAAGCAAAGCTGACCTAGAAATGTTCCTTACTTAGGAATTGTATCCAGGCCTTCCTACATAAAGGAAGGCAGATGTAATATAAGAACTTTGTTTAAGAAAGAGGACTTAGGCATAAAGGGAGTGGAATATAAGGGGGACATTAGCATCCCTCACAAAACTATGATCACATACCAGCTATTAATTTCCTTTTTAAAATTAATACAAGTAGCATTTTGTTAAAGAGTGATTCACAACCCCCCACCCTCATATTATGCTGCTGACCTGCAGTTTCTCAGGTGAATTCCAAGTACTCCAGTACTGTTGACCTGTGTATTTATTTAGTCTCCACATGTTTGTGTGTATTTGGCAGCTGCTAAATGAGTTTGGCCCTTCTACCCATGAGCACCAAAGGAAAGTTGAACACTTGGTTATTTGGCATAATGATAATTACAAGAGTGCTGCTTTTGTGAAGGAAACAGATCATTTGATTTAAAGTCCATTAAGCTGCATCCTTCTCTATATTCATTATTTAGATAGTAAGTTGACAATGATTATTGTCTTTAACAGAAGAAGAAAAAGGAGAAAAGAAACCACCTGTGCAGCAGAAAGGAGGTGTTTTAATGGAGCTTTAGGAAGTAGTAGAGCAATCTGGGCAGTAGAATCAGTAGTGATTACAGAAACAAATGGTGTCAATTAAAGTGGCATGTCAGCCTTCATTAATTCCAATGCACTATCAATAAGCTAACTACCAAATACTTTATCCTGAGGAACGACCCTGATGGATCATAAAGCCTTTGTCTTCCTGGCATTATGCTTCTATACAAAGCCCTCCAGCTAAAGGCAGGCACATTCTCACAGATGGATAAGGCACACATTAACAGAGAGGCAGATTTCAACCGTTACTGACATAATCTTCTTTCCAAAGCTGGTTAGAACTGTGTAGTATGGTTGTTTATTTACTATACATAAAGGCAGCAAACTTTTACAGGTTTTGTAACTCTTTCTTGGAAAGGCAATATTTCAGAAGAATCAGGAAGAATTTCAATAGTTCTTCCACAGTGAGAAAACATAGATTGATTAATTTTATCTAATTCTGAAGCTACTTGAACATAGTGGATGGGGTAGCTTAATTTCAAATTGTAAAGCTTGTGTTCAACCTATTAGAACTAGGTGATGGGATGGGAAATTTACACAAAGGAGAAAAAGAAGAGGTAAAACCCAAGCATCTAAAGAAATAAAAGGTGGAAGATTAATTTGAAGTGGGAGACAATGCAGAAAAGAAATCTAAAAATAGAGTGGATGGTATGCATAAGTCAGTCTATACTTCTAGGTGTAACATAACAATGTCAAAGTCAGGACAAAACTGCTTATATAACTTTAATATGTAGTTAAGCCACTCAGACTCTACCTCTTCTGTAGGGATTAAATATGCCCTAATAACCCTTCCATCAGAAGAATGCAGTGATAGGAGCCTCTGACACCAAATTCTTTTAGAAAAGTTTAAATATGCTTGCCTGCAGTGCCCTGGGCTGCTACTCAGACTTCCTGGCTTCCTACAAAATCATGCAGATATGTATAAAATACTCTGGGTCAACTTCTCATCCCACTTCAAGTGACTGCTGCAAAATCAGGTAGGCATCCATCAGAAATAGAAGAGCCCTTTGGCAGAGGGACATTCTTTCATGGCTTGAAGAAAGCAGAGTAACCTGTCTTTTTTCACTCATGCCAGGTCATTTGGCTTCTATAGGGATTAGAATCAATTAATGCATAAAAATAGGTGTCTGTTTATAGTACTGTTTCCTTCCCCCCCCTTTTTTTTTTTTTTTTGCATAATAGCTCACTGTAAAATTTCTGATCAACCATGAATTAGGAATCTGATTCTGCACAAATGGCATTTTAAACTGACGACCTGACATCAGAGAGCAGATGTCAGAATCAGGAGCCAAAATGCAGGATGAGGTAGACAAAAAAACCCCCAACCATACTTGTGAATGAACAATAACAGGAAATAACAGTGTAAAAAGGGATCACTTCTAAAATTAGAATAGCATGAGGTTGTGATGACAGCACTAGGGATCTCCACAGATTAGACCCTCTTCCTTCCACGCTGCCCCATAGCTAAAAATACACTGAAAAAACAGCTAAGAAGAAGGAAAATTGGGCAAGGATTGCATAAAGGAGGCATGGTGTCTGAGAGACCAAACAAAGTCATTGAGAATGAACTAAAGCCCTATAAAAGGGTGGTGAAAAGTAGATCAGTAGCAGTAACCCTTGCAGATGACTTTTTGAAAATGTAAAGTAGAGAATGTGACAAAAATCCAGTTGGAAAGAGACAAGGAATATGGATTCTTAGAATAAATTATTTTCTGTGCTTCCCATTACTTCAGTTGTACAGCTCTAAATATTATAAGAATCTGCTCCTAAAATCCACTTTCTACATTTAGAAGTCAAAATAGACACCCTGCAGCTTGACAGGCACTTTTCTCCCCTTCAGTCTTACCCTGTTCTGCCATTCCTTTTCTGCAACACATCTGTGGAAAAACAAACAAACACCTGATTTTTGTAATGTGTATTTTACTTATGTGAGAGGCACTTACATGATGGTTTTTCAGTATATCAAGAAATTAAAATGCCTCACTAAGTAAACTTTTATATAAATGTGGGAATTGTACATCACATCAGTTTCTCAAACACTATTTCCATTTTAGAAATTAAAAAGATAAAAAAGTAACCAGTAAAAAAATATTGTAATTATTTTACAATTAATTCAGTGGGGCTGAATCTTAATTTTGGAGCCACCTTTAACACTCCTGCGGGGACAGACAGAACTAGATTTTCATCTCCTTTGTCTCTCCATAATCCTACAATTAGTTTTTCTTTTCCTATTATAATTTAATATAATTTGAGATCACAGTATGTTTTCAGTATAGCTGGTTGCAGTTTTGACTCAGATGGTGTATTTATTTCTTTTGCAAAAACAGAATTTACTGATCTAGCTTCTTACATAATTACTAGGGGGACAGAAAGAAAGCCAGCACTGTTAAATAACAGCTTTGTTGTTCAGGCATTCAGTCATAATAGTGAGATTTGTTAAAAGTCCCAGTCTGCAAATCCTGAACTCTTCTCCTCTTGCATGTGTATGACTCAGAGTGGTGAGTCAGTTCCTTGCCCTAGTAAGTGCTAAATTATTTAGCACCACTGAAACAGCCCCAACAGAAGAGACTGAGAAAAATAAAACATTTGTCTTCTTAAACCAAGAAGTCGGAGTTGGATGCACAGCACTTGGTTTTCAAGGTCCTGCTTTGAATTCCTTAAACATGATTCCTGTAGCACTGCAGCCACTGGGCTGTTAGTAGGCTAGTCTTTCTGTGTTTTCCCACTTTCTTTTGTATACAGATGAGGCTGGGTTTGTGCATTAGAATTAAATGAATTTAAAATTTCCAAAATTTTTTTCATCAAACTTGATTCTCCTGCTCTGTTCAGCCCATCTTCCAAATTGTTATGGCTAACAGAGGCCATTAAATTCCCAAGGTTGGTGTAAGACAGCAGAAGGGAGAAACATGAAACCAGCATAGACTGTATGGATGTGGCTTTAGGACCCCACTGGGAGGTGGCAGTGGAAATGAAGTCTGGTATAAAGTATACCTTTATGAACCTTTTGTAAATCTGTTCTTCCCAAAATGTGACTAACTTTTGCTACAGTCACCTGAAGTGACTGAATATATCCTGATCATAGACATTGCTGAAGAAACCAACCAGCCATCAGACTGGGATGCCTGAAGGTGTCTTCTAACAATTTTGGACAGGGTGGTTAGGGGGCTGGAGCTATCATCCACTAAGAGACTGAAACAGTTGGTGCCAAATGCTTCTGCTCTGGTGCCAGCTAATGTACCCAAGTTTATTTTGGTAGCTTCCATCTGGATACCCATGTATAAAATACTGGGTTGTCATTTGCCATTGAGGTGATATCAGAGGAACAGGGATCTTTTCAAGATAATCCCTGACATGTTTTGTGTCAACAGCAAGTGAGAGGCATTCTAAAAAAGGCAGGATAAATAAGTAAGTAGTACTGACTTTTGTTCTGTAACATTCTCTAAATTTTTTCCTCAGGCCTCTTTGCAAGCTTGTAGCTCAGCAGTGTGAATACAAAGAAACTTTAGTTATGAATGTGTACAGTCAAAAATGCTGTATAGACATTGACATATATTTTAGTGGAAGCTCAGAATTGTTCCAGATACTTATTTAAGTAGATGGATAGCGTGGATAAAGCGAAAATAAACCAGGGACATATTTTGCTTTTCACAGCCTGTTAATGCACTGCCATTAAGGACAACCAACAGGAAGTTCTGTGAAGGTTCATGAGATACATTAGGGTATAGGATTCACACCTTCCTTGAACCAGTTTACTACCCGCACTAGTGGGTGTCAAATACACTACATACTCTGCCAGTGTATCTTTTTATCGTTAAGAAGACTAGCACTGTGGACACACCTTGCCCTCAGAGATGAATGCTTGCTTGTTTAAAGCACTTGGTGGATATATGTCTTGTGGTGTCTTCTTTTACTGGATGTTACATAAGAAAGCCTATTCCGTGTCCCATATTCTGCCTCAGATAACAACTTCTTTCACACTGGTATACTTAGATCCCCTTGAAAGTAACAACTTTATTTATTCATTGTCCAGACTGACTTTTAATTGAGATCTAGATTTGGTGCTGTAATCCATTTAGCATTTCTCTCAGCCAGTCAGTTCACATCATCGCATTAAGATGGATGCTAATGTCCATTCCGAGCCATCTCTAATGAATACCTTTCTATTTCTTCCAGTGATACCATTTGCCTCCCTGGACCACGGAAAATGAGCCACCACTAAAAGCTGATTTAAAAAAACACACATTCCCTCCATTCAAAACCTTAAAGGCTCTAACAGCAGGGCTGTAGTTTCCCTAAAATCCTAATTACAGTGAATTAAATGACTAAAATGCCACTAATTACTTTTTAATTTCAAGAGAGATGTTTACAAAGCACAGTATAATGAGTAATACAGTACTTCAAATGATTACTAATGTTGCCATTTTGTCTGACTTAATCTCAATTAGTATAAATCACAATGTCATCATGGCTAATTGCCATTCCTTTTGAGCAAAATGCTAATTTCTCTTTACAATCATACAATTGCTGTTTGTTTTTCCCTTAAATTATTCCATTTAGGAGGCCCTGATAAAAGGAGTGTTCAGAATATTTTATTTTCCAGAGCTCAAGAGAGGGAAGCCATGGACTGAGGCTTTTTGTGTTTATTTTTCAGCAGTTTTGTCTAAGTTAATTTTTTCCTATAATAATAATAATAAAAAAGCTTTCATCTCTCAAATGAATCATCAAGCAAGATTTAAATTCCTATCAAACTGTACTTTCAATGGGATTTTGCTTGGTTTACTGTCAGAAATTGTCTTTATTATCCATACCTGAAAGAAATCTTTGAATTTTTTTCATAAAGAAATAGAATGCTGTACACTTAACTGTAGCTGTGTTCTTACAAGGTTCTCACTATATCTGTGAAAAGTTAAATATCAGCGGAGGAAGTTAAAATGACATGTTCAAGGTCAGAGAATGTAAAAAGGGAGTGGCAGAGCTGAAATCAAGCATGGAGTTCCTTATCCCACTTGTGCGCTAAGTAGGAGTCTCTGCTCCTGCCCTCTGAAAGACACAGAATTGGATGTCAAATGCTTGGGTCCTCTGAGCAGGATATGCATTATAATGCCAATGTATTTCTATTCTGGTGTTACATAAATGAACAGGGACAGGCTACATGACTTTGTTACTCCTTTCTTCACCACTAACTAAGATCAACTCCAAACCTTGAGCCATCAGGTATTTCTAAAGCTCCATTTGTGTGCTGTGTTAGCTCACTTAAGGCATTGGTTTCTCTCTTCAAAACCCTTGGTGGGATCACTCAGTCATGTCATGGCACTTCCTCCTCTTTCTCCCTCTGTATCATTATGGGAATACTTTGACCAGTAAGGTCTATTAAACTGAATGTAGCTGAAAAGAGACATTAGACCATGCCACAGTATGCTAATGTCTACTGTAAGACATCATCATGCTTTTAAAGCAAAATTTATACTCCAGGGCCTAGTCCACTTTGCCACAGTTTGTACTAGGAAAATGTATGAAAGACAGTGAGAAAGATATACCCCTCTGTGTTGAGAGATGACAAAGCAGAATAGATCTAATAAGTTTGTACTGACACCTTTCAATCATCTTTCATTGAGAGATCTATGAAAGAAGGAGTCCTCTGGACTGTGCCCTTTCACTCCTGGTATTCACTTGAGTAGGCCTCTGCAAAGCTGAATATTGTATTTCAATATTTTGAAATATTCAAGATGCCCGGTATTTCTCTTTCATTAAGTCCTTTCTCTTTCCCTAGTCCAGCCATAAACTTTCTGCTGCTTGGAATGGACGGTAAGCAATAGTCATAACTTTTAAGGCACTGTACAGGTCACCAGTCATACTTTGTCTTCCAGGAATGAACAAAAGATTCATTTCTTAACTTACTGCATATTTATATTTTAGGTAGAAGATGTATCAGTGAAAATGCAAGTAGTGCATTTTCCCAACAGAAACTGAATTACATTCCCTTAATTCAGTAGTTGCATGTTAAGTATCACCTGATGGCTCGTTTCTAGACTCTGCTTGTACAGGTATTGCTAACACTGTTGCAAGAAGTTTGTTAGTTCAAAATTCTGTCTTGAGAGAAGTGACAGACCTGGAAAGCAGATCGTCCTTATAGCATCTTTAAGCATTCGTTGCCCACTCAGCCCAAAGAGGAAACTAAGGGGATGAAAAGAGCTTTAATTATCTCTTTGTTTTAAAACTGCTGAATGAAGTCCTAAATCACCAGTGTTGGTAAGATTTCTAAGGTAAACGATAAGAATTTGAATCTGGTTTCCAGATAGGAGTGCATTCGTTTGCCTTATTATTGCAGATGGAGTTTAGCTAGCTGCCTTCAAAAACATAGTAATGAAGGATTCCTACTTTGTAAAAAACAAAGTCAAACCCCAGTACAGCTACCTGATATTTACATGTGAGGGGAAAAGAGAATTCCAGATTAAGTCCATGTAAGTACTCCTGCGCCCATGAAAATCAAATTGGGCAAAATTTAAGAAGGTAGTCCCCAGTATTTTAAGTAACTACTTCAGAGAAATTTCAATCTCAGATACAGTTTACACATTTCCTGCATATCCCCAATGGCACTCACTACACAGCATTCACACAGGTACAGTGTCAGCAGTTTTTTGGATCTGTGTGAGCTCATGCTGAAATACTATGAAGTTAATCAGAGTTTTGCCACTCTCTTCAGTCTGAGCAGGCAGGGACCCAATGGAAGTTGTAGTTGATCTACCTAGCAATATTCTATGTATTAAGCAGCCATTTTTTCCCTTATGCAGAACTTTCTTTGTAAACTTTGTGAGTCACTGTGGAGGTAGAAAACTCTTTTTTTCCCAGCCCTCATTATAATGCAGTCAAATTGTCCTTCAAGGTTTTTTTTTTCCATGCTGGTGGCTGAACTTTACCTTTCATACTAGTATACGCAATACCAAGAGGACTATGCTACTGTTGATGTAAAGAACAGGATTAAAAAAAATTGCTCTGTCTAATCATTTTGCATTTTCCAAGCTTGCACAATAGACTAATCAATCTTCTAAGAAAACATGCCCTGAAAAGAACAACTGCATTACAGAGTAAATAACACAGGTTTTATTAGCCTTGTATTCTAGTTACTTATCACCTATCTGTAGCAAATACCTGAAGGACACAAGCACAGCAACAGAGGTGACTAATCACCCTCTTGAGATTCTTTGCCTAAATTGTTGTTAGATTTTTTTTTTCTCATATATTTTCAGTTTTGGGGGGCAAGTGTGTATCAAGGGATTAAAGGGAGAACTGCACATTATTTTTACTTTATTCTGCAAAAATGCTTCTCTCTCTTCCTGTTTTACTTTAAGATTAAGCCAAGTGTGTACACCTGGTGTTCCTATGACAGGTAGTACTGCCTGGATGTGTAATTATTAGCAAAATCTTATTTATCTTTCTATTTCTTCACTGTCTCTGTCACTGTAAAATATAAGTGCCATAAAAAATTAAATTTTTATGTGGTATTTCTATTTTCTTTTAAATAAAGAACTAGAATTGTCGGATGACTGTGTGGTAAATATCATAGATCCTTTGTCCCTGCAGTAAAAAGCCCATTACATTTGTAGACAGATGAACTCTTTACGTTGTCATACTACATAGCACTACGTCAGTTAACTAAGTCACTGGATTTTCATATAAGATGAGATATCACAACACTAAACCTCAGATGAAAAATATAGAACTTAGTCTCCATATAAATGGTATTCAGCACAGGGGTTCTGTTGCTGTTGAATACTAAAATGAAAAAGTCATTTATGAAGGTCAAATTAGGGCTAATATCTGTATTCTTCTAAATTTTGAGTTTTGACTGAGTGTCGTTTCATGTTGAGCTCCAACATAAGACATTCACTTATAAGACTGCTCTTCAGAAATGCCTGGAGACTTTGGAAGAATTAATGGCTTTACAAGATACTGAAATGTCTCTTTGGAAAGCAAAGAAAGAACAAGTAACTACTGGATATCTGCAGAAGGAACCTGTTTCCCTGGAACAAACAGGTGAAACCTTTCTGAAAGCAAACTCACTATGAATTAAGAAAATGCAATTATCCCAAAAGTCTTTAATTAGAATGCTTCCTATCTATACAAGATTAGAAAGCAAATTCATCAGACTTAGGAGGCAGGCAGAATCTTAAGAACAGAGTATTACTTTCTGTGAACTGTGCTCCTGTCTCAGTGATCCTGAAGACCTCAATATTGTACCTGTGAGAATTTCAGTGCAGACAGCATCTTTGGTTAATGAAGGCAGAAAATCTGTCAGATATAGTCATTACACGGTTGCTTATGATAACAAGGATTAGATGTGATGAACAAAGCAATCTGTCTTTTTCTTATGTTCCTAAAGAGCAGATTTAGCCTCTTCCATTTTGAGAATTTCATGAATGTTAGCCTGGCCTTGTAAAGTTCCAAGATGAGTTTGTGATCAAGAAAGTCCCATTAGAACCTTACATTTTTCTGATTTCATAGTAATGAACACTAAGAAGGAAAGTACACTTTCATAAGTGTAGTGTTGTGAAGATAAAAGACTTGTAGAAATTCTGTGTGGAAGTGACCTCTGAGAGGTTATAGAGTCCAACTACTCATGTAAAGCAGGACTGTTTTCGACACTACATTGGGTTAGCCATGGCTTTGTCCAGCAGGGTCTTGAATATCTCAAAGACAGAGGTTCCACAACCTCTCTGGATAATTTCTACCAGTGCAATCCAGCTTCCTGGTGATTTTTTTTCACCCAGTGTCCACTCTGTACATACATACACAATGACTTTTGCCCTTTTTTAAATGGGCTTTGATGTGAAGAGGGGCTTCATTATCTTTGTAACTGCTGTAGAAATAGTTACATGTTGGTATTAGATTGTCCCTTAGCTTCCTTTTCATCAGACTAAATAAAGCCAGTTTTCTCAACATTTCCTTGTAAGTTATATGCTCTAGGCCCCTGGTCATCTTCTCAACCTTCTACTGGAACCTCTCCAGTATCTCCACATCCTTCCTGAATTGGAGGGCCAAAACTAGCCACAGTATTTCAGGTGTGGTATCACCAATGTTGAGTGGAGGGGCTAATACTTTCCCCTCATCTGCCTGCCATGCTGTCCGTATATATTATGGGCATATACACCTAATAGTCCCTTGTAGTCCTCTAATCCCCTGTAGTCCCCTCATTCCCCATAGTCTAGTATGTGGCTTCCTTTACTTACAGTGAGACTGCTGGTTTGGTTCATATTTAACCCTATATCCACCATCACCCCCAGGTTCTTTTACAGCAGGGCTGCTCTTCAGCCAGTTGGTTCCTAGCCCAGAGTGATGCAATGGGTTATGCTGAATACAGAATTCTGCACGTTTCCTTGTTGGACTTCAAGAGACTTCTATTGGCATAATCTGCAAGTTTTATGAGGAATTGTGGATTGATTCTCTGCTTGTTACATTAGCTACTTCCCTTACCAGCTGGTAGCTCATTACTATTGGCATTCCTCAGGGGTCAGTACTAGAGCTGGTAGTGCTTACCATCTTTTTCACTCATCTTGATGATGATGGATGTACCTTCAGCAAGTCCATGAATTGCAGACAGCTGTTCATACACTGGAATGTACTGCTGCTTTTCAGACACCTCAACAGACATGGTCTGACAGGAGTAATATAAAGTTCAAAAAAGGCAAATGCATAGTCCTGTGCCTCAGATGTAATAATTCCAAGCAACAAGACAGGCTACATGCCAAGCTGCTAGAAAGCAGATGTGCAGAAATGGGGAGGGGCATCCTCATGAAGAACAAGTTGAACATGAGTTAGGAGTGACTTAGAGAAGGCCAGCCACATAACAAGCAGGGTTAGCAAGACTGTAGTTTGATGGAAATGATTACACCCTTTATTCAGCACATGTGAGACCACACTTGTAGTACTGTGTCCGGTTTTTCTTTATATTTAGTGGATGCTATGTGCAGAGGCATTTTGCACATCAAGTGAGACTACCTGTTCCAGTCTGTTGATGCAATGGGAGAATTAACAAAGCAGAACATCCAGATCAGCTTGCTAAACGCATTTACACCCACTTTAACTCTGATTGTGTCTTTGGTGATGAATTCACCAAAAAAAATCGCAGAAAGATCCCTCCAGGCAGAGCCAAGAGTGTGGTTTTGACACTGAATAACATCTTGTCAAGATGAATCTATCTATTACTGTTACTGGAAATTGCTCCTCAGTCAATATTAGGAGACATCAATGTCATATCTCATCAGATAGTGGAGTTTTAGAAGGAGAGGGAGACTCAGATGTTACATTTAAAATCTTTATTTTAGTTCTGTCCCTCAGCAGCTGCCAGTGTTGATTTCTAAGAAGACACAAATGTTTTGCATTCTGTTTTCTAGCTTACATAATAATTGAGCCTTGAAGAATATTTTGCGATCTATTCTGACAAAATAGGGCAGACTAATATGTAAGTTTCCATCTCTTTTGGGGCCTGTTAACTGGATGAACACAGACAGCATCATTATTTCAATTGCCAGAACTGAACATTCATCCATAGGAAATAGGAAAATGATCACTGGCACTCTTTAGCACCAAAACTCTGCTACTCTGTAGTGTTTCAGCCTTTCCTATTGCAGCTTTGATTTTTATTCCAAAGGCAATTGTTATTCCGAAAATAGTAGTCGTATTTTAAGACTTCTGGTTGAATTGGAAGGAGTACCACAATTGCAAACATGACATACTTACAGAGTGACACATTATTTCACGGTTCTTGTTGACTTTTTTGCTTGTTTGTTTCTTTGTTTTCTTGCTGTGATAAAGGGATGGTATAAATGAAGTGAAATATTAGGCAGGTACAACTGAATGGATAACAAAGATTTCATTTATTTCTTCATTTTCCTGATCACCAGAACCTAACAGTGGCTAAGCTTGACATATTATGAAAAGATCTAAGCTCTTTAATAAACCCTTGAAACATATAGTTTCTTGTACCTTATCAGGTCACTGAACTATCAGGTTTTATGTTTCTGTCATTTCCAATAACAATAATAATTATCTTATGTTCTAATGCGAAGTCATTTTGCTTCACCTGACTAACCGCTCTTTACCTCTTTACCTGTAAATATACACTAGCACATAAGATTTTATCACCCTGTTTTAGGTGTTCTGGTTATAAATTCCAGAATTATTAATGTCCATAAAATCAGTGAGTTCCCCATAAATATAACCACAGTAGTAGAATTAAGCAATTGCTGTGTTGGATTTGAAGGATGGTTCCTTTACTCAGGTCTCCTATCTCCAGTACCTACCATGCCTAGATGTTTCCAGCACTGGTGCCGTAAATTATGCAAGTAAGATAGCTATGAGGCCACTTGCTTTCTGTGAAGATCTTGTACTAAACTTAGTAATGGAGGTCTTCCTTAACTGCTATCATTCCTTAGAGTAGAATCATAGAATCATTTAGTTTGGAAAAGACCCTTAAGATCATTATGTTCAGCTGTTAACTCAGGACTGCCAAGTCCATCACTAAACCATGTCTATATGCACCACATCCACATGTCTTTGAAATACCTCCAGGGATGGTGACTCAGCCACTTCCCTGGGCAGCCTGTTCCAATGCTTAAACACCCCTTCAGGGAAGAAATTTTTCATAATATCCAGTCTAAACTTCCTCTTGCACAACTTGAGGCCATTTCCTCTTGTCCTATTGTTTGTTAGCTGGGAGAAAACACCTTACTACAACCTCCTTTCAGGCAGTTGTAGAGAGCGATAAGGTCTCCCCTCAGCCCCCTTTTCTCCAGTCTAAACAACCCCAGTTCCCTCAGCCACTCAGCTTCAGACCCTTCACCAGCTTCATTGCCCTTCTTTAGACACAGTTCAGCACCTCAATATCTTTCTTGTAGTGAGAACCCCAAAACTAAACACAGTACTTGAGGTGTGGTCTCACCAGTGCAAGCATAGGGGAACAATCACTTACTACCCTGGCCCTGCTGGCCACACTGTTTTTGGTACAAGCCAGGATGCTATTGACCTTCTTGACCACTTGGGCACACTGCTGAATCATATTCAGCTGGCGGTTGACCAACACCCCCAAACACCATTAAAAGCACAAGGTTTTTCTTCCAAAAATCTTTTTTAGTAACATAGTTAGGCAGACTGTAGATGTTCTGAACAGTGGTAAAACTGAGTGCCAGCCTTCCATGTAACATTAATACTTCTAAAGGTCTGTATGGTAATTAGATGAAAAAAAATCCTTGTTATCTAAATGTAACTTGTGTATGAGATATACTTTGTCCAGAACAGGGGGTTAAGTAACACATTTCTCAAACAGTGTGCTAGAGTTTTATGGCTGTCACTAAAATGTCAACCATTGATCCAGTGGTAATATTATCTGAGATTCAATTACAGTGGATCAGCGTTGGCTTTTTAACAATAACCTTTGCAACATGCTGAAAAGCACTGGAGATATATCTTACCCCACATACCTAGTACCAATTGGCAGCAGTGGTACAAAAGACCAAACCATTAAAGAATCAATTTCCATATGTTTAAGAAACTTTAAGCACTAAACTCTGCCCCAAAGGAATAAAGGAAAAAAGTAAAGTTTGAGAAATTCTCAAACATTTGTCCAAATGTTTTCCTTTCCATACATATATTCACTCACTCACAGAAAGATCCTGATCTCTAAATGGAAAACCACTTTGATTTCAGAGTCCTTCATGTTACACTGAAATCTGTTTTTCTAGCAGTACCCTCAGAAGTCTGATTACTCCAAGTAACACAACTCAGTATTTTCAAGCCTTTGTTTGCAGGTTTATTTCTTTCTTTATTGACTGGAAAAATTAATCTCAGCACTAAGACTTACGTTCAGTTTCTGTTGCAGTGTTCATGACTGATGACAGGTAAATTCATTCTTTTCTGTCAAAAAGGAATAGTAACAGCTTTTTTACCAAGCCTATTTTTTCAACCTGTGGTTTTGGGCACAGATCGTTACCAATGGCCAGATCTGGGAACAAAGTCCTTATTTCAGTTCTCAGACATTTAAGTAATATTGTGATACAGAAAAATTAAAAATTATCCCAGTTTTAGAGGGAACTGCACACAGGTTTAAAATGGTAATACCAGACTAGATTGTTTTTTTCTGATTTGTGGTTTTTCACCAAGCCTTTATGGGTATATTAATCTTGTTACTTATTTTTAGAAGGGAAATTTTTCTCCAGTACATAAATAGGTTGGGAAAATGTACTGTTCTTTCCTATCCTCATGTCCAGCTGCACTTCTCCTTGGATAGCTAAGGAAGATAGGAAATAGGAAAATTAGAAGAAAGAGAAGTATTTCTCATGAGACCCTCCATATATTTTGAGTTATTTAACTGTGGAATTAAAAGGTGTGAGTATTAAAATGTCTTCAGATATATAGATACACACACACACACAGACAGATTGATAGATAGATACACCATACTACACTGTCCAAGGCAAGGCTGACATTGTTCAATACTCAGAACATTAACTGTTCCCTATTAACTGTTTCACTTTGTGATTACTACTGACTTAACATTGTTATAGAAATAGTGATGGAACTCCATAGTTCTTCTTTGCAGTAATCTTCAAATCCCACAGAGGTAGGTGATTAAAACTTTCCAAACCTCTTCAAATCACCAATCACTCTTTCTTTCTATCACCTCCTGCGGCTGTTAAAATAAAAACCAAAACCTTATGCTGTTCTATTTGTTTTAAATGACTCAAAAATAAAAAATAGCAGTTCAATATATCTCTTAAGCTGTGTGGCTGTACCTGAGCATCCCTATAATACCTGAGTTATATTAAAGACAATCTAAAATGAGGACTAGGTTAATATTGGTGGTGGTAGGCAGGTATCATTAGGAACAAAGGCAACAGGACTTACGGTTAGCATGCCAGCCTTTGCGCACATGCAGAAACATCTCTGCCTTTTTCTCACTGGTCTTTCTATCATTCATCACCATAATAAGACACTACCTTCTGACTCTAAAACATCTCCACAACTCAGGACACAGTGGTCAGTAAGCATCTGTACACACCCACACACAGTTTAACAGAGCTGCAGGGTGGCAGTTCCTCACAGACATTTACTGCAAGTGTAGGTGATGTGTTTGCACAGGCTCAGGTTAAGGCTCTAGATTTACATAAAGTAGCTGTGCCAGTGTATCATTTGGAAATAACTGTCTTTTACTGAAATGGTGTAGTAAATAAGAAAGGTAAAAGTGAACAACCCAGAGAACAGAGAAATTTTCAGGAAATGTGTTTCATTTAAATTTAGTGGTAGACTGAGGTGAACTAGGGCAATTACCCTTACTCTGTCATACAAGTAGGCCTTTATTTCCAGCGAGGATGTGTGAAAGGCTTTCCCTCTCATGTCTGCAGTGTCTAGCCTTTTTACTGGGTGCAGTCATCAATATAGCTGTAAAATTGTCTTACTTGCCAAAGGAGTACCCAAGAACTGCCTGCAAATGAAGTATAAATTGCTATCTTCTCATGTCACCCAATTAAAGGGGATAAAAAGGAAGGTGCAGAGAGTTTTCAAAAGCCTCATTTAGAACTGTTCATCTCCATGACCATAACTGGCATTCCAGGATGATTTAAAGATGCTTTCAGGTACCCAGCCACAGAAGTCACAACTGAAAGGCTATGAAAGACTGGGCTGCCCAGCCCACATCTGTCACATCCTGCATACCTGGACAGTGGGAAGTTCGAACCTCCTTCTCTCCTCCAGCTTTAGGGAACTCCACCTTTTATTTCCTCAGAGACTCTCAGAGTATGCAGAAGGCAACTTTGGATAGCAAAATACTGCAGACCTATATGAGCACATCTGAGCCCCCTCCTTCCCTCCTGCCCAAAGAAAGAAAGATAGGCCTCTGAACCTAAGGGACAAGATCCCCTAGGGATTTTAAATCATGATCTTAAATTATGCAGGGCACTCTTTGTCAAGAAGTTATAAATTAACCTCTTCTCTCTTTCAAGAGCTCTAGTGACAAATCAGCATGTGCTCTATCACATTGAAGGAAGCCTGGCTATTGCAAGAGAACTGATAACAGCGATGTGCTTGAGAATATAGTCTTGATAGAAGTAAATACTAAATAATTGAAGTGTACAAAGAGATAAATTCTCTCACTAGATTTAGACAGCTGAAATTCCACAATCTTTAACGGTATAAAAAAGGTTGAAATTGGGCCCAGCATCTCTTCTCTTATATGTAAGCTCACCAGAAAAGTAAAGTTAGGAATCTGACAATAAAGTCCAGGATAACCAGCATTCATATTCTAACATTAATCTGTCATTTAAACTATCTACATATCTTCTTTTTTTTACTGTACAAGTGAACGGGATGGTTATAACTCTAAACGTCTAGTCTGAGACATATGGACTCAGCCAAGGTGACATTGAATAAAAGCATCACGCATCACTGACACTGCTCACAGATTGCAGTAGCACTCAGTATATGATAAAGAGGAGCAGAACAAGTCCTCTACAGCTAGCTAATTCCCTAAACTGAGCTCATCATTAAAAAAATGAGAAGACCTGTGCCCTGGACATACTTGTAATATTTATTAACAAACACAGTAAAGACAAGAAAATGTCTTCAAAGTACTCACACTTAATGCTGTTGTTTGCTTCCAGGTTCTAGCTATCTGTAAGAATGTTAATCTAATGAACAGTTTGGTTTTCCCCCTTGCCACCCCACTCCCCTGGGAAAGTGTTCATTAGGGAGAAGAGTCATCCTAAATTGTTAATTTCTGGGTAAAATTTGCATTTCTTCTACTTGTAGATGGAGTATTATCTTGTACTTTAAGAAGCCAAACTTGAAATGAAGAATCAAAGTTTGCTGCCAGAGAGCTCTTAGATGAACTTGGTCAAATCATTAAGCTTTTTTGTAGAAGACATTGAGACAGAGACATCTTCATGTCTTGAAATTTAAGTTCTTCGTAGAAGGTATTGGTTTTAAAATTTAAAATACAGGGTTTGTGTAGTGGCTTGAATCCACTGGGTGTCAGTGACTACTGTGCTACAAATGCACATCAGGACTACCTCATAGTCATTGGCCTGTGGAGTGTTTCTTTGCTTAATCATTAATTAGATGGAGCAATTTCCCAGTTTAAAATATATTGCCACAAAAGAATGGTGCTGTAAAACTTAGTGGGATCTTCTCCGTTAATCCTGTAGAATAACTGTAGACTATAAAGAATGTTGAGAAGGAAAGAGACATATGCACCCACATCTCAGACTAATATGCACTGTTCCAACAAGATATATTTAGAACACATTTCTCTGTCATCTGAGTCACCACTTTCATTTTCACAATGAAAGGAGAATGATGTTTTCTCCAGGCATGGTGGAAAAAGGTGGTGACATTTGTAAAAGGCAGTGTAAAACCAACAGTAATTACTCACCTTCGTGCTGCAATTCAGCCTTCTTCCCAAGTATGCTTTGTTCCAGGACAAAGACAAGAACAATGTTGTATGTATGCCTTAAATCAGAGCTTCTTTATCCAAAACATATCCAGACATTCCTCTAGCCATTGGTAGGATATCTTGGTGATTTCCAAAAGCAGCTTAAAAAAGACAAATTGTATGTATATTTTATTTTATTCACAGCACTTAATCAGGAACTTTATTAATTGAGGTACATATTTTCTGCAGTTCCCTTGGGCAGAGGAGTGTGATTCTGGGGATACTAATGAGGGCCAGACTGTATCTTCTTAATCAGATGTTCATAAAGTACTTTCTCCCGCTTAGCTAAAACTGCGTGTTCTTTATTATGGGAACACATGGAGAATTCAAACCTACTGTGGCAAATGACAGGACTTAATTTTTTCTTTGGAATGAACTAGTAGGAGATCTGAACTTCAGCCACTCACCCACACATAACTAGATGTAACTTGAGTGATGTTATTTCACTCAAAAAACCCTCAGCTTGCTGATCAAAATATAGTAATCGGGATCAAGCAAAGAGAAGATACTGACGTGAGAGCTGAGTTCATTAGAAGTTATGTTTATAGCTGGGTTGGTTTTGGGGTTTTTTGGGTTTTTTTGCCTTGTTTGCTTATTCTATAAAATGCGGATATTAATACTTATTGACCTTATGGGATGTTATAAATGTCTAAATTTGAAGAAGCTGTGAAGTATTAGATCTGATTACTAATTAACACATTTTTTAATTTAAATATGAATATCTAGTTCCTTGCAGAATGTGCAAAAAAAATGTAGTTATGTAATTCACATCTACAAACTTTCTGTGTAGTTGCTAACAATTTATCTAACAGAGTTCACTTGCTGATAAGCATGATGGTATTTGTATCTCAATTTCAAGACCTGTTTCTGTTATTAAACAAGAAATTTTTAATGCCTGATTTAATGGATCAGTCAGTCAGATACATCCAGGATAATAGGAGCACTGCAAAGACTGTAGAAATGTAGAGGTTTTTAACTTAATCTGGACATTCCTTCTTCAGCATGTATTTCCAATTACACTGCTTGTTGTTGATATATGCCATGTGTTCAAGTTTTATTTCAGTTAATTCTTGCCAATAAAATTTAGCAGCTAGCAGAATTGCAGATTTTGCTATTAAAGGAACAGTATTTTTACCAACATTTTCTACAAGTTTTGATAGCAGTTTGATCTTACACCTGCAAGTACAGACTACTTGTTTAAGATGTCTGCTTTTACAAGGCTTAAGAAAGGCCTGAAGTTTTGGAAGAAATGTGACCTTGTGTTTATAAGGAGTAGGGCTGAGGTTTAGGGGATGGAATTTCATACCATTTATTTAGTAGAAAAAAAGGAGAACATATTTGCAAAAATGTACCTGATAGTTTTTTCCAACTGGATTTCATTGAAATATTGATGTGTTTTCAATGTGGAAAAAATTAGCCAATGGTATTGCACTTATTCACTGTCAGTGACTGTCAATCTCTACAGGTAATTAGACATGTATTAAATACATCAAATTGGGAAGAAAACCCTAAGACAACTGTAATAAAATCCATGGCATCTTCCCCAGGAACACACAATGGATTACTTTTGGGTACAATTCAATCAATTTTAGTTCCATTTTACAAATGGAGAAAACCACTGCTCATTTATATTATTGCTGAATATGATTTGTTCTGTTTTCCAGTAAATAGGCTTTCTTTAATCTTAGAAAGTTTTAAGTAGTAAATTAATCCATTTGGGACATTCCTTTGCTTTGATATAAGTCATTATATCAAGGTTTGCTGGCAAAGGACAGGATGCAATCACTTATTAGAATACAAGGCTAAAGATAGGATTTGATCGTGACATTTTTGCACAAGCAGTGAAACGGAAGTCCCGATCCCCTAGAAACTGAAAAATTCATGTTAACTTCTGTGAATATTTTCTGCTTAAATAAATAGGGAAAATGTATTAAAAATGTAGAAATACTCAGTTATTTTTAGGATTGCTGAAATGTTTTGATGGGCATTTGACAATAAAACTTTTCAATAATTCTTTTGTTGCAGAAAGAATTTTAAAAGTTATTTAAAACACAAACACAGAAGCTATTTTGTTTTGTCTAAGGGAAATATCAGGAAGGTGACCTAGATATTTCTACTTTATTTTGGCAGGGGGACTGAAGGGAGAAGTGTCCCCAAATATTTACATTCTCTGATTTTTTTCTTTGGATTCAACATAAAGTGAATTTTTTTCTGAGGTTTTCAATTTGTCCTACACCAGGTGCCATTATTGGCTGGCCACTGCAGTATTCTCCTCCTGTATTTGGAAGAGCCCTGTAAGAACACAGCCAAAGTTGATGGTCCAAGGACAAATACAATACCATTTCACCCAGAGTTACTTTTTAACATACCTGACAAAAATATCACAGCACTTGGATTTCAGTTTCAGCTGCCCTTAGATTCTGTTCTCAAACTTATCTTCACAATCACAAAGACCAGAGTGTTGCACTGTGCATTTCTGTGATGCAGTCCATGTAAATTCATGTGATAAAAAGTTCTACATACCTGAATACAGCACGAATGAAAGAATTGCTCTCACCCCTTAATACTTGGAAACACACACTCAGTGTTTTCCAAACTGTTTGACTTTCTACTGCTCTCTCTTTATTGGTGTTTCCTCTTGCATTTCTAACATACCAAGACACTCTCAGATAACCCTGTGTTTACCACAGTCATGTTTGTTACATTAGGCTAAAAGTCAGCATGTTAGTTTTGCTGTTTTCAGCAATTCTTGAAAATTTAGAATTTTCCTCCTTTTAAAATAAATAAGTCTGGCTTATGACTACTAATTTCCATTAATAATTAGCCATGTTAGTAGAAATGGTTTTTAGAAAAACAAGTAGCTAAAATATTATATTTAAAATGGATAGACAACTCTTTATAAGCGTCGATATGGAGCTATTTCCTCTTATTTAAGGATAGCTGATCTGAAACTATTTCCTCTTATGTATTCCGAAAATTGTTTTGCTAACTTTTCAGCTGCAAAACACAATAGCCAAAATTAATTTTCAGTTTTCAGCTGTAAACCAAAATTAGTTTAGACAATAAATCAACAGGTTCTAGAGTTGCTGGATATTTTGATTTAGGTTTTTTAGGTTTTCATGAATGAAAATCTGTGGCAGGCATCAATCCAATTTTTAATGTAAAAGTTTTGCCAGCAATTCTTTAACCAAGTATAATTTTAGTGGTTACACTGTTGACAAACTGTATTTTTGAGAGCAAAACATGAATATGTTCTTTCAAAAAGGTCAAAAGGCTGCAAAAGCAAGCCCTGAAGGCAGATTTCCTTCATTGGATCCTTTTGTTGTACTAGAGCACTAAGAACCAGTAATAACTTCCCTGAAGAATTCCCCTAGCATTTTAGGGGAATCGGTGAAAACAGAAAGCTAAATTTATGTCTCACAGCTGAAACTTTTAAACTGCCTCTGGATTTAAGCAGGAAGTTCATGACTTGTTCTTACCTCTTCTCAGGACCATGCTGGAATCTGAAGTGCAACACCAATAAACCTAGGAACTCCTGAGCCAGAACTACTTCTATCCTCACTAATGCCAAAAGGGAAAACAATGTATGTGATTAAGCTGAAAAGTCAGAGAAAGAGAGAAAAAGAAGTACTTACCACCCCAATGCATACTTTCTCAAGGGCACATGGGAACTGTTATCTTCATCTGGGGAAATCTACAGATTTTGAATCTGAGCTGTAAAATATTATGATACTAGCTCATATTTTCACTTGCTGCTCCTCTCCACTCATGTTTGCAATGTATTGGTTTTATTCTCTCAGATTATAATGCATTCTAATACTATATTTTTTATTATGAAGTTTTTCTCTTTCAAGAATTTCTAAACAACTTAAAGAGGATCAACATGAGGGAATGTGATTTAGATGCCCTAATATACCATTTCTGTTCTAATATTGAAGTCTTAAGAGTCGACACAGAACTTCAGAAAAGAATATTTCAGTGAACAGCTTTGCTTTTGAGTGAGTCTTTTGGTCTCTGTGAGCTGTTAGATGTTGTTCCAAGCCTATTTCCTTGTAGGATACAAGGCTAAGAAAAATCACTCAATCATCAAAACCCGACTGGCTCAGCTTATGACATAGAATTTTCTAAATCCACTGGGGAAGTAGATGCTTCTGGGGTGCTTCAGGCCCAGTTTGCATCTCTCTTAATATTTTAGTTGACAAAAATGCTTTAAAGGTGAGCCCTAAAACCAAAGGGGCAGTGGAAATATGAACTGTTGCCAGAAGCTGACTTACCCAGAAGGCAGAAGTTATAGTTAAGCTAATTTCACAATTAAATATAAATTCCACAATTTCTTTTGTCACATAGGAATCTCTGTGCCAGAGCCTTTTTCACAGTCAAACAGCAAAGTAATGGTCTCTTCTTTGCATAGGAAGAAGTAGCATTGCTCTGTGATTTGAGCGCAGCTGAAAATTTTTGTTTCTCCATTTGTAAAACCAGAGATAATCATACATATTAATCAAATAGGAGTTTATTGACCACTAACATTTTCAAAGTGAGATTTTTCAAAAAAGGAAAAAAGTATCATTATTTTTAAAATTGCCAGTTTCACAGATGTTGATTTCTGCTTGAATGCAATTTCTGATGATTTCAACTTCTGCCTCTGTTCTTGGATAAATTATCATTGTTTTTAAAAGATATAGTCCCTTCATTCTCTTAGTTATCAGTGGGAAAATACATTACTGTTGGTAATATGCAATGCTTTCTGATACAGTTTTTATGATTACTTATATCAGGCCAAAAATTGTCTCTATTTTACATAAACAATGTCATCTGGAAGTTTCTAGCTGCCTTATGATTTGAATTACTCAGCACTCACATTGGGACTTCAAGGTACTAGAACATGTACAGACCAGTGATAAACAAAGCCTGCTTTACTGTATTTGAGTACTGATTAGAAGCAAATAAACTTTGGAAAAGACACATCTCATTCAGTGGGTGTAAGGTAGAAGCACAAATCAGATAATTGTCCATGAAGTTTGGGATCAAGTCAGAAATTACCCTTGCAAACCTGAATCATAGTTGCACGAATACATCTGTTCTCAACTTTCACAACAAAACACCTATCCATCAGTTCTGTAAACTAGTGAATTTAAAAAGAGCAACCAGAGCATTTGTAAACTGTGCAAAAGATCTGATAGTATTCTTGCCCTTTACTTTCTGTCTATTCAGAGATTTGAACCTAAAAAGCATACTGTTGATCTGTACACAGTATGCTTTTTTCTGGCTGGAACATAGTCCCCACCTATTGCATATATGTAAATTACTGTTATATGAAATGTACTTGAGTAATCACAGCTGAAACTGAATAGCAGAACTGTAGTATGTGTTCAGGCCACGAAGTCACCTGCTGTTATGGTAAACATTTTCCAGACTATATAGGAAGGACTGATCCCAGACCACTTATGGTTTTTCTTATCTTAAGGTAAAGATTCCTTTCTTTGGCATGGGTGAAAATGACTGGTATTGTGCTACCATCCATCACACTTCTTTTATCTCTGCATGTATGCATTTTTGTTGTGAGAGAATTGAGCCACCTTTCTCTTCCAAGGGTCAGTAAGTGTCGTGAACTGGCAGACCTCAAAAGCATTAAACAAGGAAAAAGGCAACCTCATGGATTTAGCTATATAACTGATGACTCTATCCTGGATTTTTAGTCCATATCCTTAACCCATAGAACCTGCCTTTTGCAGAAATGGGCATTCACTATGTGTGTTTTAACAGGGATCCAAACAGAGTGACCTGTCTGGAACACTGCTGTACCGTTTTTCCTGAAGAAAGGTATTTCACTTTAACAGTGTTTCTTTATACTCTGTGAAATTATATTGGAGAGGGTACGGTGCAGCGTGTACCTCTCAAGAATTTCAGTGGTGAGAAGAGCAAGTGGCAAGGTACCTGAATGCTTTGCAAAGTAGCAAGGAACCTATAGGGTATACAAAGTCTTTTGTTAGTGCTGTGTAGCCAAGAGAGATATACACCTACAAGGAGAAGGCCTGAGGTCCCAATCCAATGTTAAAATAAAGAGATTTTGGTAGTTACTATTTCATGCTTCACCAGAATAGTTGGGTTTAACTTTTTGGCTGTAATTTGTCACCTAATGCTGCCATTTGTCACCTAATAACAGCCAATACTATTCAGTTTTGTTGAACCAAATGTTAAACAAAGAGGCAGAAAGGTGGAATGTAAGACTAGATCTCTAGACACACCATAGAAAGAGGCATTTTTTTGTAGTGGAGACATCAACTCATTGCATTATAAGATGACTGTAAATGTTTCTTTCCTGCTTGATATGATTTCAGGTTTCTTTCTTCTTCCTGCAGTAACTGTTGTCCAATCACTAGACCCTCTAATATTAAAGTAATGAACTAATGGAGATGAAGAAAGAAAAAGTTTGGTAATTCTAGATTAGTTCTTAGCTATGTTTCCCTACGATCTTAGTGAATTTCGTAAAAATGCCACATAGTCCCTGTGCCTCACCTAGATTACCTTTAGCATCTCCAAACAAGATTTGATTGCTCAGGTTTTGTTCTGATCCTCCACGTATAGCTGAATTTCAACCTAGTGCAGGACTATTGCTGACAAAACAATCTCTTCTGCTTTGTGCAATTTGGCTGTAAATGACTAAATCAATGTGACCTTCAGAAAAATCTCCTAGATGACTATGTAGCTTTTACTGCCAATATGAAGCACTTCCCATTTATCAGATCTCTTCACAAAAAGGAATTCACTAATTGAACAGGTGGCTATTTATTTCAGAAGTGGGGAAACAGAGATGGTTCCTGATACAAGATGACACGGGAAGTAACTTCTGGAATATTGCTAAGAAATTTAATATACTGTTACAGTCATGCTCAGGTTGCCAGGTCCTGGCAGAACATATACTGTGCAAAATCCCATTTTCCTCCATGGCTGCTATGCCACTCTGCAATTTTATATCCATTTTATCATTCTTAGCCTCTAACTCGGTTGTGGCAGAGTGGCTTTCCAAAGCTCTGATCCCTCAAAGACCTCAGGCCCAGTCTACAAACATACACATTTGTTTACTTTTAATGAATAGCCCCACTGCAGGTATGGAGAATCAGGTCATGTTTAACATTACATTTCAAATAACTTAGTAGGATAAAAATGGATTAATATGCTTAGTGCTACTAGTTATTATACATTTCAAGCTGCACTTTTCAATACATAAGCATATTTTTAGCTAGCCCTGGATTAGAAAAGAACAGCGCACAGACGCTGAACAAGTATCCTTCACTATGAGGGTGGTGAGACACTGGAACAGGTTACCCAGAGAAGCTGTGGATGCCCCAACCCTGGAAGTGTTCAAGGCCAGGTTGGGTGGAGCTTTGAGGAACCTGGTCTACTGGACAGTGTCTCTGCCTGTGGCAGGGAGGTTGGAACTTCAAGGTCCCTTCCAACCCAAACCATTCTATGATTTAATGATTTCTTTCAAGCATCTGATCACTGCTGAAAACGTGAGAGAAAAACTGGAATCTATCATCTAAACCTGTACTGCAGATTCCATGCTGTTACTGACTTCAAATGACAAAGGGTATTTTGGGGAGGTTTTACGGTCCAATTCTAAGTGACTACTCTGGCCATGAAGAAATGCAAAAGTAGCTTCAAAGACACTCACTGCCCCACAGGACTTAGCTGAACAGGTTTTCTAGGGCAATGAGAAAAAACACAGTTTCCTAGTTTTCATAAAGAGCTAAAAAGTACATTTCATTTCAGATTCTGTTTTTTCTTCCGTTTTCTTTGGTGCCTCATTAAATATAACTTTTAAAGGCAACTCAGTAGATCTGACAATAGAAGACCTTTACTAATTCCACCCCTTTTAAGAATATTTTTCATTTCTCTCTTCTTTTCCTTCCCAACACACTTGTCAAAAGCCATTATAACTCATATACATGACCACAACATTGTGGTCATTTTTTTAAAATGTGCTTTTCCCTACAAGCAGTAATTGACTCCACAGTGTTCTCTTTTTTCCCCTTTTGCAAATATTTCTAATCCTTCCTTTACCAAGCCATTGGTAGCTTTTCACCCTGACATTTAGAGCCAAGCAAGTAATTTGCAATGCTTAATACACTCAAAGAAAGGTGGGTTTTTTTTCTGCTTGGGGATTACCTGCAAAAAGATCTTATCTGAATTGTATTAGATACTTGGACAATTTTGATATCTTTTAAATTTTGTTAATCTCGGGTCAATCACAAATGTTTACGCTGCCTATTTTGAGACAGATTGAAAAAAGTCATGTAGTATTGATTGCTTCGCAGGTTTTATATGACAGAACTGGAGGTCACAGAAGTGTAAAAAGTGGGCTAAAGTATGATTTAAAACACTAATTTGTAAACAACATATTCACAGGTGTATGTTTTTCTCAGTCATTCTGATCTTTTCAGACTCTTGTTCATTGAAGTTTTAGCCTGTGGTAGCTTACAGCACAGTACTTTCTTGTTATACCATAAGTCTCTCTCCATAGCCATGCATTTGAATGCTTCTACCAGTCATCCTTGTTCAACCTGTTTCTGATGGATTTGGACAGCAATAACATTGCAGGAGTCCAGAAAACATTTTTCACAGGCTACACCAAAGAAATTTCCAAATGGACAGTTACAGTGAGTTCTATTTCCTTCTTTCTCAAGGAG
Organism: Falco peregrinus; assembly: GCF_023634155.1. Classification (NCBI taxonomy): domain Eukaryota; kingdom Metazoa; phylum Chordata; class Aves; order Falconiformes; family Falconidae; genus Falco; species Falco peregrinus. The sequence continues at coordinate 84,317,269 of NC_073721.1, forward strand.
TGAGGCCAGTGGACAGTCAAGAGAGAAGTAACAATGGTAGCAAAGTACCACTCCCCAATTATTGAGTTCTTGATTAACTCAAAAACATTTACCGACTCTCTTTTTGAATAAAGAACCCTGGCATTTCATCACCTTTCCAAAATACTTAAAGCTCAATGTCTAAGAGGTTTTGATATGACTATTTTGTTTCAAGAATCTGAACTTTCTCAATATTTCACTAGTGAAGTTTCTTCATTTACAGAACTTGTTACTTGAGAGTGAAAGGAATAAAGCATGTGGAAAGGCAGTAAAAATGCAAAGAAACCATTGAGGTCCACACACAGACTTTCCTATAAAGTCATAAATTTTGATCAGGGAAAGGCAGTCTTTCCATCTAGGAAATGTAGTTGGTCAGCATTGCTCAATGATTATTTATCACTGGGACTTGAACAAGCATTCTGCCTGCAGCTTTTAAGATTTAATTCTACTTAAAAATCAGGTTTTCTAGTGCAGTCTGGTGACTAAATCTGGGGAAAGAAGGTGAGAAGAAACAAAATAAGAGGTGAGCAGTCTGTGTCCTAGTCCCTGTTCTGATACAGAGCTGCCATGTGACCTTGAACAAGACACTTAACATCCACACCTTATTGCTTCCACTCCAAATTATACAAGGCTGATCTGCCTTTGAGGGGGCTGTGAGCTTCACTTTTTTAACATCTTGGTACAGAACCACTCAAAACTGCAAAACAGAGGTTTTAATTGTTCTAACTAAAAATTTGAGACTTCAGCTCAGTAGAAATTAAAAATCAGCACTTTTTTCTTATAGCCCTAGGGATGATGATGTAGATCCACTTGAGTAAATGCAGGAAGGCTCTGAGGGGTGGGAAGACTAACAAATCACAGAATAAATGAATGAACAGAAACATCCAGCACAAGTTTTCCTAGCTGTCCTCGCCTCTGCTACTTTGATTAATAGGGAACAATGAAGTAAACAGTGCTGGAGGACAAGCAGAGTAGCAAAGAATTGTAACTGACAATTTGCTGCTAAAATACATAGTCCCTTGTAAAACCTATTGATTAATGGAGTCTCTCTACTAGCATAAAAAAACCAAACACACACAACAGAGGGAAACAAATTCGAGTAAATAGTGTCATTAGAACACTCAGCGTCATGCAGCATTTAATCTGTCTGCTATTCAATAACAGCAGCACACAAGTAACTTTTGTCTTTTATTACTCACGTGGAGCTATTAATCATCAGACAAAAACCAAAAGACTGAAAGGAACAAGGAGAAGGGATGAGCCAGTTTCTCCCTTGATGCATCTAGTGAAGAGGGCAGTGAGCTCAGGGAGGGGGGCAAAGCAGGCTGCCAGACCTGGCGGAGTGGGTATCGCAGAAAGGTGTGCAGTGGGGATGGGAGAGGTGCGCTTTCCTTGAGGCAGTGACACAGGGTGCCACCGGCAGGACCCTGAAGTAACCTTCCATTGCCAGCCAAAGTTTTTAGTACAACACTGCCATCTATTGCCTAAAGTTCCAGGTCTGAAGGAGGTTGGATTACAAGGTAGTCTGTTTTGTAATATGGTCCTAAATCTGAAACCATATGCAGCACTCCACTAGCCAAACAAAGTTACATCCTAGACCTATCCTTTGACCTTCCAGCCCAGGCATATTATCATGATGTGTAGCCGGCTCAAGGCTGTGTAATGAAAAATAAGCTGACCAGGCTGGACATTTGCAAATAAGGCAATACTAAAGAAGAGAGGTGCTCTAACTGTTCTGTTCTGACTAAACCCTTCTGAATTAACCTGCATTAACCTTTTGAATACCACAGTGAACTGGAGATTTATTCATAAGATGTACAGTGGAGAAGCCTGAAAATCTGACTTCAAATGGTTACCATAGTAGAGCAATACTAAATAACCCAAAGGTCAAAGGAGGGAGAGGAGCTCTTGTACAAATTACTGTCTTATTAATAGAACATTAAATCACTCTAAGCAATACTTTAGCTGAGTGTAAATGCAGACAAATGGTTTTCCCACTGCTAAAACTGTTTGCAAAGTTCACCCACTGCTTGCTATTCGGTGAGTGAATACCAGTTGAATATTGAGTGGAATGCATATTTCTTAATTAATTATTGCACACCATTATACAAAGAGATAAAGATAGATAAGTAGAAATAAAACTCAGAGTTTAGACCATCTTTTTTGGATCTGTAATTGTCACTGTATTGCTCTCAGATAAAGAAAAGGATTCTGGGACTGGTCAAGAAACACAGACCCAGATGCAGTTCACTGATTCCTTTACATTTCAGTTTTGAAAAAAAGTTGTGTGCTTTGCTCTCCCAGGGAAACAAATTGAATTAGATCTATATGAGAGACAGAATATAGAGAATTAAACTTTCTGTATTGGCAAGGAGGAGACCAGGACACAAAAATGGGCAGCATTAACATATGAAAACTTTAATCCACAGGAAGGCCAGTTCCAGAAAGTGTAAAAAATTCAATTATAATCTCACCATTTTCCTCCTTTCTCAGACTGCAGGCAGTGCTGTCCTACCAAAGTGATTAAAACTACTGCATTAGATTTGGCTACTTTCTAAGGGTTTGCCTTTTGAAATGGGCTTGTTTAAATCTCTTTTGTGAACTGCACTAGCTACCCACATGAGCTCAACCCTATGAGAAAACTCATGATCTCTGGGGCAAAGGTTCTGGGGTAACAGAGACTTGATAGAGAGGATATTCTAGGCCACATGAAGTCATATTTAATCTCTGTTGGAATTCTGGAAATACACTAGAGAACTGTCAGCAGGATAACATACAAAAAAATGTCACCACAATATTCTCATGATGGAGTAACCCTGATCACAAAGACAGCAAGCTCCACATCTCCTGTAGGGTCCCGCAGCTCACCTACCTCTTGGCCATTCTATCACATTTCACAGCTGCCAGGTTGTTTGAATGAGAGGGTAACAACTTGGTGTTATTTCTGAAAACAAAACAAAACAAAACAAAAAAACCAAAACCAAACCTGAATTTTTCCCTCTACATTTAAGTTTGACTTCAGCATTAACTGAAATCAGGACACCACCACCTGCCACTTAACTGCTCCTTAACTTTTGTTTGGTTACATTATAGGAATACTAAGAACTAAACTAATGGTTCAGCTGGTACAATAGCCTGTTCCTGAACATAGCAAATGGAAGATGGCAAGGAAGAATACAAGAACAAAAATTTATTAATGCCATTAATGTATTGTCAACATCCAGTGTTCATTGATGTCAGGACAAAGCAAGGTCCAACTGCTGCACAAGGGGTAGGAAGCCGGGAACACGATACCACAGCCAGCAGGGCAGGACTTCACCAGCCAGGACTCAGCTTCATCACACCCAAGCAGGAGAGAGCCAGGGAGGGCAGCCAGGTTCAACCAAGAGCCCAGATCAACAGGCACATCCACGGCATGGAGACAGGTCCAAAGCCAAGCCAGAAAGTCAACCCACAGGTCAGGTGACCGGGATCAGACTCGGTACAGTAATCACCATGCAAGTCCACAACAACAGGGCCAAGCTGACAAAGGCAAGACAGGAGCAGTTAGGGCTAAACTGGAGACCATCCCCCCTACATCATAGCTTAGCAAGGACTGAGGGTCCCAAGCTAAGCTGAAGTAGAGCCCCTGGGTCTATATATTGAAGGGAGTATGGGAGAGGCAGCAGGCAAGGTTGGTTTCTCTTATTAAGGCTTTGCTGTGGTTTAGCCTGAGCTAGCAACCAAGTACCACGCAGCAGGTTGCTTACTCTCCCCCTTCCCTGGTGGGATGGGGAGGAGATTAAAAAAAAAAAAAAAAAAAGTAAAACCAGTGGGTTGAGATAAAAACAGTTTCATAATTGAAATAAATCAAAATAAAAAAAAAACGCCAAATTATGCACAATACGGTTTCTCTTCACCCACTGACTGATACCCAGCCAGTCCTCAAGTAGCAATCTGGCCCATTCCAGGCCAACTCCTCCCAGCTTATATACTGAGCATGACGTTCTATGGTATGAAATATCCCTCTGTCCAGTTTGGGTCAGCTGTCCCGGCTGTGTTTCCTCCCGATTTCTTGTGCCCCTCCAGCCTTCTCAGTGGCAGGAGCTAAGAAGCCAGAAAGTTCTTTACTTAGTATAAATATTAGTTAGCAACAACTAAAATATCAGTGTGCTATCAACATTATTCCCATCCTAAATCCAAAATACAGCACTGTACAAGCTATTAGGAAGAAAATTAACTATCCCAGGTCAAACCAGGACAGGCCTATTAATGTCCTCAGGGCCCTGACAGCTGGCTTCAATACTTTTTAAGCCAATGCAGGAGAATTTATTCTTAATAGTCCTTAAGGAGATTTTCTTCCATAGAGTTATCCAGTTGCTTTTTGATACATTGCAAGATTAGATGAGCCTGAATCATAGTATCATCTTCAATTTGTAAAACTAGATTGCCACCTGGCTGAAAAATCTAACCTCCATTCTTTCATCTCTGAAAAAATGCAAATTCAGGTTTATTTTTATAATTTTCTACAAGAAAAAATAATCACAGCATTGACACTCAGGTTTTCAGTATTAAACATTAATATTTTCAATTTAAAGTTGATATTTTTAATTCAGATTTATTTCTATTCCAAAAAAGCTTTTTTTTTTTTCCCTAATGCTTTGGAAGCTCAAAACCAAATATATTTAAACATTTCAGTTTTCCATGAAATTCAGGAAAATGTGCTTAGCACTTTGACCAGAAGTATCATTTCCTAATTTTTAATACTTTTAGACAACCAAAAGGAATAATTTAGTTACAGAGATTCAGCTATTTGCAACACTTCATATATTTCTGTAGGAACCTGGGAATGTGGTTAACTGCAGCTGCAACCTTTGCAGGTTCAGAACTTGTCCATAAGCTGTCTGTATTTTCAGGCAATCGCTTGTCACCAGATGCAGTAAGCACTAAGATGAAGACAGATTCTCCTTCCCTTTAACATTGCAATGCTAGACACTGTTGGCTTCCCAGTGAGGAAAACTGAACTTTGCAGCCCAGGTGACAATAATATCCCTTGGCCCCAAGTGTTACCTAGATTCTAGGGAAGATGTCAGAGTTTGTTTACATCACCAATATGCAAGTTGTCAAACTTCACAACAGTGCCTTTAAGAGGCTGTAGTCCTAGTCTGTACCATCAACGTGGCAGTCTGTAAACACAATACTATCAGAAAAAGAACACTAAAGTGATTAGACTTGAATCAACATGACTAACTTGATGACAGTTTCTGTCTCATGAGAAAAAAAAAAAGCAGATGGGGCACATTCATAGCCTTTATTCCTAATGCTATGGCAATTTTGGCATTCGTTTCTTCCAACTCAGTTCAATCTCACACCCTAGCAGTTTTGATCTGTAGCCTCCCAGATTAATACAGCACAAACAACTTCATATTATCACAGTTCACATCAGAAGATTTTAGAATAAGGATAATTGAGTAAAACTGTGCCACTGAGAGATGTAGAGTGCTGTCAGTCTCCCAGAAATCACAACAGATGAATGAAAAACACAACAAAAAGATATTCATCCTGGTAAGGTGTTGGTTTATGCTTCTTATTCCCCTTAAATATTCTAGCTGTCAGTCAGTGGAAAAAACTGTAGACTTGTTGTAGTAATTTCAACAGAAAAGAAGGTTTGGTGGTGTGTTTTTTTAAAAAAATACATGTGGAACAAAGTCCTGTTCCAGTAAAAACACATGTTCTGTGAAATAAGAAAGGTCATTTTGCAAACGTAAGAACTTCAAAGTTCATCTAAAAAAAGTAGTGAGAAGACATCTGCACCCAGAGGAAAACTATCTACAGAACAGTATGTCTCCTTTAATGATATACTTTTAACATTCTCTTTGAAATAATGATTCTGGAAATCTTAAGAATATTTCTCATTGCCAAATTTTTTCAGTATGTAGCACATCAAAACAAGTAAACATTATCCATTGATTTCTAGGATTAAATTCTGAGCTCTAACTCAGAAGATCATTGTATAAATGGAGGTAAAAGAAAAATGACTGGGCTATGTAACTCATAGTAAATCCAGCTAATCTTAGAAAATTAAACACATTTTTGGATGTGTTTGTTTTTTCTCATTAGCTCTACATAAATTCAGTGAACGCGTAATATAACTAATGTGAAAAGGGCCAAGGCAGCAGCGTAGCAGAAATAAATGAGACTAAAGGAGCATTAAAGAGATGCTGTGTGTGGAGTCTCTGAAACTGTTTCATGTAAGTAACTTCCCATTGAAGCTAGTGTCCAACATCAACAAACACAACTGAGCCACTGTTAGATACAAACAGTTGCACTGCTTATGCTAAGAAAAAAACATTGGTAGGTATATATAACGTAGCCTATTGGTCCCTTGAACCCCATCTGTAGATATTCAAGCCTGTTCCAGTTTTGCTGCTAAATGGTATCTGTAGTTCAATCTGCAGAGGCTCAGATATCTATGAAGGCTGACTACTGGTTCAGTCTTAATGAACTGACCAAACCAGGAACTGTCATATACAGGGTGGAAATATCTATAAGATAGCTTTTTATGTCAAGTTGCCAAGTGCTAAATTACACATACTTAATTCATAGCCTTGAAGTGGATCCCTGAATGTCAGAGGTGAATGAAATGCCTTTATCTGGGCTTCTGCAAGAGTACTGACGTGCATGGGAAACATTCCTTTTTTGCCAGGCAGGTACTGTCCCAAGGGCATCTACACCTGTCAAATGGCCTGCACTGTCTTAACTGTTGCTGGTTTTCCTTTGTCTAATTAGCTTTTCCAGTCCTGAAAAAAAGAAAAAAAAGCTCTGATTCCCTTTAGAATGCTGAAAGTTCCAATAGGAAGAGAAGCACAGTGACTGTTGTGTGACAGTGATGAAAAATGTTATAATAACAATCACCTAGTTTATCAAGATAATTCATACAGTTCCCAACAAGAGTAACAAGGATTACAGAATGTTTATACAGCGAAATTTTATGAGCTAAGACACTTACTAATTTAGAAGATGTTATTTTCCACTGCATCCATGGGAGCTACATGGGATAATGAAGAGGCATTTTCAATGCAGTTTACAAAAAAATATCTATATATGTCAGTTATAAATAAAGTTGAAAGAAAAGCAGACTGCACTTTCTCATGCCTCCAGTGGAAACACTCTAAAGAGAGGTCATCAGCAATGCAGCTTGTCTGTTATATATAGCATATTTCAAAGGTGTATACAATAGCTTGGATAGCCGTTTGGTTTACTTCACAGAGTAAAGAGAATGAGAATTACAAAAGAGAATTGGAACTTCTTGCTAAATATTCAGGGGCAAAATTATGCATAACTCAAGAATCCCAGCAGACCAGGTTCTAAGACATTCCAGTTCTCTGCATGTGTACATGTCCACCACTTGTGCTACTGGCATACATGGCAGAAAATTTTATACATTTTCAAACACTCTGATAATCCAAGTTCTTGGTAGCATTTGATGTACTACTGTAACTGCTATGCTGGGACAGAACATAAAAAACATGGCTATGAGTGCTTACCCAGAAATGCCAATGTTTCTCCAGGGGGTCATAGCAGATCTGAACCATTAAATGTATCCCTTCAGAACCACTGACTTAAAGAGAAGCATCAGACCTCCTATATCTACCTGATTAGCATTCAGCAGATGAGCTTTTTTCTGTCTCGTTCTGTTTCTGGCTCTTTCAGATATATGGCAAGAGGTCCACAGCCATCAATACATTAGGTCATTTCCTGTCACTCAGCAGCAAGAGCTGTGTCAGACAGAAGAAGCCCTAGGAGTTTTCTTACTTCTCCTGTGCTTTTCAGAATCTATCACTTGGTCACATTTCATTTATAATCCAGATCCCAGATCTGGGGAAGGGGGGGGGGGGGGGGGGGGGGGAGTGGTTAGAGAGAATTATGCCTCTGCTTCCTTAACAAGACTCTAATCTCTGCAGTGTTTGTTATGCTGTCTACAAGGTATCTCTGCTGAGCATGGTTTGCGGCAGAACTGGGAATCACAATTCTGCTGTGCAGTACAGCACCCATTATTTCTTCAGGCTTTTTCTTTCTTGTCTGTTAATGGAGGTAATCTTAAATCATAAGGTATATGACTATGGAGCATTTTCAGATTCAAACCTCATATTATTTTCCTCTTTAGAAAAGAATCTTTAGGCAAGAAAGCATCTGCAAAATGGTAAGACACCACCTCGCATCAGTGACTGACAAACTGTGTAAGAAAGCTGTAAATAAATTGCAATAGCCTTTCTTCTTCTACATCATAAAAAACCCTGGCATCCTTCATCTTGCTACTCAGTTTAGGAAATTTTTGCCCTCTAAGAGAAGCCAGCTCACACTGCAGCTCCTAGCTGATTGTAGGGAGCTGGATGGTTGTTGAGATCCACAACTGAAATGGTAGCTTCTACTTGTAGGAATACAACTGCCATGTGTTCTTTAGGATGTGAACTGCTTTATAACCTCAGATTACTAGCCTAACTTTCTGCTAGTTAAAGGCCACAGGTACCTGGGAAAAGTGAGGAGGACTCGAAGCTTAAGAGTTAAAAGAAGGGCGCTTTAGGAAGCCTGTGCTTTATCCACTTTGCCCAACTGTGATTCTGAGCTCTGAATGATGTCAAGCAAATAAGCTAGGGGTTTCTCTCCTGTCTACCTATGCTATATAGAAGCTTTTCTGCTTGTGTCACACATTCACCAAGAAATCCGATTCTTTTTCTTTTGCTTCTCTCAGCAATGGGGTTTGAACTGGGATATAGTCAAGCTGCACCAATGTGTTAGATCCCTCCTCAGTGAGTGCTAGAACTATTAGTTTTCTTTTGGGCTAAATTGCCTCAGTCTAGCAACTAATTGCGCTGGGACCATTTATACATGTTGGATTTATTACCTATGGTTACGTGGTTGGATCATTTTTCTGCATGCTGAAATGGAGCATAATTGGGCTATTTTTCATAACAAATGAAGTGTGCCTGTACAGAAGGAGGTTGGCCTACATCAGGTTTTACCTCACTATTTTTAATAGCTTCAGCAGAGAAGGGGTTTCATTTCTCTGTTGGGGTCTTTCCAGACTAATGTTTCTCTGTTTGTTTAACGTCACAGAAGCTGGTCTCTGTCATATTAATAATAAAGTGTAAGTCCTGGTCATTTTTGCATTGCTTTTTTGGAAACAAGGTGAACAAAGAAAGTCCAGAACAAAGTATTGCTAAAAGTATTTGTATTTTATATACTAACAAGACACTAGTGTCCCAGACCAGTGAGTTGCCTGTGCGAATATCTGGGGTTATTTTATTTTAACTCAAAACAGGAATGCTATTCTTGGGAGGTATTCCAACCTGGCAGTGCTTTTTTGGCAGTCCTGCAATCTATTACTGACTGATTTGAAAAGGACATCTCCAGCAGGAAGGAAATTAATGCAGGAATAAATTCAGTATAGCAAAACTACTGTTTTAATACTATCAAAGAAATGGTTACCTGACTTGTGATGCTTGAGTTTTTTCTTACTTATTATGTGATATAGGTCACAGGCATGCTCCAGCAGAGAAGAAACGTTTAGAACATTTCATGAAAATCAATCAGACTCTTCCTCTTTGAGCATCTGCTTTTGTTTGGGTTATGTTTTACTGGTGACTCTTTGAATCACAGCTAAGGAAGAGCCAGACACACAGGGAGAACATCAGGCACTGTCTTTATTCCTTTGTGCCTTTACTCTCAAAGAAGCTACTGGGTAGAGACAAGAGACACAGCAGGGTAGCAGCAATCAAATCTGCTTTCCAGCATAAGGAACACAGATGTTCATTTTACATATTATCTGTGTTGGACTTTTAGCTTAGGTGTATGTCTTCATAAAAAATGAGTGTTTATTATAACACAAAATGCTACTGTTGCACATTGTAATCCCATCCCCTTCTCCATGTGGTCCCATGGTATATGTGTATATGTGTCCATGTACATGCTCCTGTGTGTGTGCATGCGCATGTGCACTTGTGTGCATGTGTTACAGTGTATTTAGAATCTTCGTACAGTGGGATTATCTCATAAGTTTTATCTTGGTCAGCTATGCTTTTCATTCAGATCAATTTCTTTAATTGTGGTGAGCATGAAGCACAAAGACAACTCCTGCTTTTTTCTCTAACTCTGCAGTTCTGAAAGTCTGCTGCATAAAATGGTATTGAGCAAGCTTCAGGAGGGTCAAAAGAATGTAAAAACTTACAGTGAAGTCATATTTCATCTGAATGACTCTTTGGCATGAATTTTAGGTCACTACCTTCCTTTCCAAAATATCCTTGTGTGTGGTGCTCACAGTATAGATTCTATGGCATACCTCCAAGAGTTTGGATTCCATAGAATAAATACCCTTCCTTAGAATAACTAAGCCTTGATGTCAGTGCATTTTAGTAATTTGTAAACCAGAGCACTTTGCTGAGGACTGAGAAAGGAAAAGACTATTTCTTATTTCATTTATTTGGACTTATATCGACACTAGTTTTAAGGTGAAGATATAGAGCTCAAAGCAATGTTGTTATCTATTAGAAATGTGTGCACTAATGTGAACAAAACTCAATACATCTTCTTCCAAAACTGGTCTGAATGAAATCAAAGTCTAATCAAACCCAGTCTTATCAATTGGCATACATACAAACACTAGCTCATACCATAATTGGTTTTGTTACGGTAATGTGTGTAGACCTGATCCAAAATCAGGGCTTCACTCTGTTTGTATAATGCTCCCACACGGAAGAGACTATGCTATTGTATAAATCTATTTTAAGTAATTAAGTTCTGTTAGAATCTGAGAAGATACAGAGAAAAGTACAGCTTTCATACAAGAAAAAGGTAATACAAGAATATTCAGCTAAAGAAAGATGAGTGAAGGGGAAAGATAATTTAAGTCTATTAAATAATGAAAGTAAGAGAGAAGTTAAAAGATAACATTTATCTTTCATATAAAGAAAAACTGCAGGGAACTCAATGAAAGTATCAGTCAGGAAGTTCAAAACAAGTAAAAGGCAGCAGTACTGTTTCTAAGAACATCCACTAACATGCCTGTGTTTCTCTTACTCAGGCCATAGCAGAAGCCAAAAGCAAGAAAGTTTCCAAAATGGGATCACAGAACTGTGTTGAGGGTAAGTCAAACAGCAAAAAACCTACAATGGTCTGGATACAGACTCTGGCACTTGGAGTATTTGTATTTTTGCCTGTCAGAAGCTGGGAGGAACTATCATGGAAAGTGCATCAGACCAATTATTTGTTGGAATAGTCCAACATGGCTATAAAATCTTATACACTCAGTCTGTATCCCAGCAGCATTTTGCTGTATCAGGTTTACATTTAGAGGCCCATATTGGTGCCAAAGAGCATCAAGGTTCAGTCAACAAATGATAAATTTCTTTAAGGAGTGTCTGTATCACTGTTGTTGTTGTAGCCACTCTAAAAGTAAAAATAACAGTTGTAGATGGCCAAGTAATTGACCCTATTGTAAGAAGGGAAACAGAGGCACAAGGAAGGAAAATGACTTCTCCAGCCTGTATGTCGGTGGCAGAACTAGACAAACAATTGGGTTTTTTCCATTTCCTAGTCTGTTATCTCCCTTTGCCTTCTTCATTTGCTGTACCCTAGTGGCATCTAGTGCACAGCAGAAAAGATGGGTTGCTGTTCATCCTAAAAAATCAATGGATTGGTAGATAAGAGTAAGGATATCTCCCTGAGGATTTATTGATGGAAGATCCTTTAAAACAAGGGTGCTTTAAAATGTTTGCTGATTGCACCTGTGACATTATTGCAAAGTCCTGCTGGTCTTGAGATTTAAAGTCACAGAGGTCTTTATAGGTCCAAAACAATCATTTGTATTGCACTTGGAAAACAGCACCCATGTTTCAGCTCAGTGCCTCCTACATCAGCTCTGCTTCTTATCTGGTTTATGCTTTATTTCCATGTACAATGTATTGCAGTAATCCAGTTCCCAAGTAACTCAGGCATGGATGGTAGCAGCAGTGTCCTACCAACTGAAAGAAGTGGTTGCAGTCCACCAGGCAGGAGGAAATACACAAGAAATAATTTTTGGCATAAGCAGAACTAAGTGAAGCTAAGGATTTTACAGCCCAAGATAAGGATTTTACAGTCCTTCATCTTCAGTCCTATGTCAGATAAATAAAACACTGCGCACAACACTGATGAGCTGAGGGATTGCAAAAATTAGAGAAATACACTATGCTAATAATTTACTTCCCTAACAAAACAAGATATACATGATTGGGAGACACAGCCCTTTAATCAAGTTAACAATTGCATATTTGAAGTGCTACTGAAACTTGACTTTTGAAATTTTTTTCCTCCCAAAATAATTAAAGTTATAATTAATTGCACTGAGAACAAACTTAAGGGATGTGTAACTTCCCAGAGATGTGGCAGAATTAGATTACCTCTTTCCACTAATGCTGTCTAATAAATAGGTTTCAGGAACACACATTAGTTAATATTAAAAATGCTTTCAAAAGTTAATCTAGCCCCAAATTTGCTGGTTCCATCTGATGTGGTTTATAATACCTAAATAGGCACAGCATGTTTTGCCTTGCATTCTTTTAGTGGAAACAGTTCATAGAAAACATCTTAAAAAGTGATTCTTTTACAAGAAAAATAACTTTGAATTCTTAAGGATGACATCTATTCTTACTTTACATTGGTTTACACTTCACTGGCTTTAACAGTGCTACTTATTTTCACCAGTCTAAGGGAGTTGTGTTCGTTTATATGAATGCATAACTAATTCTGATGTACATTAACAGAATCTGGCACACTACCCATCATATATTTCTCATAGGTTCTTGCTCTTACATTTTTATTACAAACCCTGCAATTTTGGGTGGTTTTTTTTTTTTCTTGAAAACCCAGTTTAAAGAGTTGTGTTATTTTACAAGAAATTAAACTTTCTTGTCAGAAAGGAAGCTTCAGGTTCTCATGGCTGCTAAGAGACTTCTGGAAAGGTTAATCTGAAAGGATCAAACACTAGAAGGCAAATAATATAAAGATCCCAAGGGATATTACTTTTAAAATCTCATGATTTTTAAACCAGTTTTATGGGATTAAATTGCAGCAGGGGAGATTGAGGTTAAACATTAAGAGAACCTTCTGCTGCAAGGATAGTTAAGTAGTAGGACAGTTTGTCTAAAGATGATACTCCACCAGTGGAGGTTTTTAACAGCAAAGTGGACAGGTCTTTATCCAGGAATGTTTAAGCTCTCATTGATTCTGCCTTAAGGGGTGGAGTAGTGATACGAGGTCACATATGAGGTCATTTTCAACAGTAATGACTTCTGTAGCCTGATTTACCATTTTGAACATGTTGGGTTAACAATGATAAATGCAAAATTGCTTCATCTAAACCACAGACAATCACTGCTTGTAATAAATTTTTTATCAATATAGCTTAGAAAAATACAAAATTCAATGTTAGCAGAAAAAAAAGGAATGGATCCATTTTAAAAAGTTGGCTTTTCTCCCCAAAGTCCTTTCCACAGGTTCTAAGGGATCTCTATTCAGGATAAATCTTTAAAGACTATTAAGCTATATTTTATGAGCCACAAGTAAACCCAGTGGATATTTTTTTGTTTAATTTTTCTTTTATCCTCTAAATGTCTTATTTTGTTCTTATCTTTCTATGATTTTATTTCTAGCATGCTCATATTTTTAAAATTTTATTGTAACATGGCTTTACATGTTCTGTTGCACAGTGGACAAGCTGACATTTAAGGTGGCAGCTTTCTTATATGAAAATAAGACAAGGTTACCTTGTTAGTAACTGAAAAAATCAGGTCAATAAATACTTAGGCAATGACTTTTGAGCTAATTTGCTGTGTTTGGACTCTTCTGGCTATTAGCAAAGAATGAATGCAGTGCACACCATGTATAATATGTGCCCTTGATATAAGAAATCCTTGGAAATAACTAGCAATGTAAGAGAGAACAGAGAGGTCTAGAGGAGTCAGGATATTGTTTCCTGCCCTTCAGCCTAAGATCAGAACACAGAGTTGAAAGCCTTGGAATGCAGCAGATACTCCAGTAGACATCCCGGTAACTATTTATCTCTCATGTATCTAACATGATATGCAGAAAAGCTGCATGAGGAACATTTTGTTCCAGTTAATAAATCAAGAATTTATATAGAGGAAAATGTCAGAAGTGTGGTAGCTTGCATAACACTGAATCTGTACCATACTGCACTCATTCTGGATATTGAATGGGGCAAAGGTCCTATATAGAAAAGATATGTATCAAAGCTTATAATATAATGCATAACTATAACACAAAGAAAAATCGAATTAAAGTTTTCCCAAGTCACTCAAGTATACAGCTTTGCCATGCTTCATGTAATAGTCTAAATAATATTTCTCTGAAAGATTTTTTTAAAAAAATAAAAAATACAGAGCACCTAATGCCCTCCTCCCAACATTGCCAATAGGATTTTATTATTAGTCTTCAAAATAGACCTTTGCCTTTGGAGCTCAGTTATTGTTTATTTAATTGGCAGGAAACTTTCTATTTATGTATTTATTGTTATTATTTTTTAATTGGCAGAAGGTTATTTGCAATTGATCTAGCATGCCTGAAGGAGCACAGTGAAACCATCTTATCTTTCTGCATCTCAGAAGTTGAGGGATTCCTAAACTTCATGTTGTGTGCTTTGTAGGCAGAAGAAACCTACCATAAGCCAAGGAATGATCAGAACTAGAGATGGTCTTCTGAGGCCTGGTACTGACGCTAAGCACTGCCAGTCAGTTCTGTTCTTTCCGTGCCTGCTAATACAACTGCGTCAGCAGATCCTATGAATTTCTAATGCAGTGCTGTGCTGCTGGTGCTTTGGATTGGGAATAAGTTTATGGTACAAACAAACAAACAAAAAAGGCAAGTCTTAAGCTGTAAATGCAACATGGTCTGTCTCAGCCTTAATAGAGAAGTTGGGTGTCTCAGCTTTTAAATAAAAGCGACAGTGTAATCAATTTCTTGCACTTGTCCTATTCCTACCTGAAGAGTCCCAAACCAGACACTGAAGAATCCAAAACCATCTGTTTTATAATGTATGATCATACTATTAATTCAATTGCAATTTGTCAGTTCAGGTCAAGAAGAGTGCTTCCTGCTCATCCATCCACTGAAGAGTGGAATTAAATACAGACACTCCATTCACTAGTAGTCATAAAATACAATCTTTGTTTTAGTTTTATTATTTCTTGCATCCAAACCAGTGTCCCTCAACCATCCCTAATCTACTGTGCACACGTATCCACCCCTCCAGCTCTACTTTATGGAAAAGAAACAAGCAATGCATATTTTTGCACCAACTCTATAGTTCAATGTTTGCTATTAATAAAAGAATCTGGCTACCTCAGGAACTCTTATGCTCTTTTTTTTCCTAGTAGCCGAAAAAGTTACTGAAAATCAATAGAATACTTTTTCTTTTGCAATATCAAAGTTAATGTTGTTCAATGGAAAAGATTCAGCCCTTCAGAAATGCCTTTCTCAACATCTCTCTTCTGAAACTTGACATACTCTTTGAGACTTGTAAAAAGTCAGCCTAAATATAAATACAGAAATATGTGATGTTCTTAGGAAGGGTTATAAAAATGAATCAAAACAATATGCCTCTTGTTCCTCCAACAAATATGCCAAAAATGCAGTAGGCATCTTCCTAGTGAAAATGTAATTTGTTAGGTACACAAAAAGGTCTACAAAAGAAGACAAAGAGCCAAAACCTGCTGCCAGTTAAGCCTATCTAAATCGGAAGTAACCAATTTGTCATCCCCAGCCCTCTACCTCAGATCTATACTGGTGTAACTGAGAGGAGATATTTGGCTCCAAAGATAGATTAAGCAGTTCCTGTGCCTCCCTCTGATTTTGCATGAAAACAAAGTCTGTAGTTTAAAACTCTCCCTCTCTCCACAATGTAAATCTCAAATGGTGCCACTGAAATCAATGGATTTACTGTGAATGTATTATAACCTATAAATTTCACTTCCTCATCTCTGAATGCATTTAACGTAAGAATAAAGCCTAATTACTTTTCAGAGAGAGGAGGGGAATCTATTTCTGAGTATTCTGTTTGGTTTTAAGGTAAAATAGAAGAATTAGTTCACTGTAAATAAATCTTTGTAACATTCTAATTGTTGATTAGCCTTAATAGGGATGGATTAGGATTATGAAGAGTAGAAGTACAAAGATGATGGAGAGTTGAAACAAGGCATCAAGGTTTAAGGAGAGACTAGAGCAAGGAAAAAAGTTCAGAAAAGGCAAAAAACAGGAAGAAGCCTCAAGCAGGCATCCTGCAGCACCCAGAGCTGAAAGATAAGAGACAAGAAGGTCCATCCCCAAAAGGTCAAACAAGCTCCTTTCAGGGGCATCACTCTGATGTAATGATACTGTGGGAACAATAATGGCTGTTGCTCATAGACATTGCTAGTCTCCATGCCAGTCAGACCCTCATTTCTCACCAAGAATTTGTGTGATGTCTTTGGTCAATTTCAGTCAGAGAATTATGCAATAGCACTTTTATTTCTTTTTTTAAGACGGTCTTAATGTTGTGTACTTTTGGTGGCCTGATTCCAATCTGTCTCTCTACAAAAATAAGAAATTATCAATAATGTTGGTTTATATTGCTGTTGGTATGCATATGCAGGGTCAGACTGGAATGCAAGCTCAAGTCCACTCCCTGTTTCAGTTCTAGAATTGCCTGAAAGTGATAGAATAGCATTAACATCTTCTTTGCTGAAGTGATTAATAGATTAATAATGGTAGCTGAGTGCACATAGTGATTTATTTGACAAGCCAATTAATCATCCAGTTAGTGTAGCAGAGGATTAGGAGCACAGACTTCAGGGAAGGGTTAAAGTTAGAGGTCGAGAAGATATTTAGCAGCCACAGGAGAAGATGAAGAATCTAAGAGGTGAAAGAAAAGGTATATAATTAAATATCTGAGCAATGTATAAATAACTTCTAATATTTTTCTTTTAAATCCTAATTTAATTTTGAGAGCTTTTAAGAGCTTCAAGGAGTAGGAGAACTCCGCAGCATAATAGTCTCTCATTCTTTATTTTTGTTTAGAGGAACACCTTGTATCTACCTCTTTCTCACAGCACAATACACAGTTTGTATAATATTGGAAATAATAACCTTTAAGTTGTGTAGCCCCAAACAGAAGTTTGGAGAATGTCTGTAGGAACCCAAGTACTACTATGCAAAAACAGTTAAAGCTGGTATCTTTCAGGCATTTTATTTATTATTTATTGTCTGAAGCAAATAAATTGTAAAAAGAAATACTGAATAGAAAAACAGAGCTTTTAAAATTTTGAGAGCGGAATCTGTCTAGAATACAGTGGAAAGAGAGTCAAACCTGTATCAACAAGCAATGTGTTCGTGGATGACCATTAGCAGATTATGAATCCTGACTAACTAACAAGTGTGCTTAGTATGTGAAACTTCTTCCTGTTGCTCCACAAACAAAGCTATGCTTATGAGGAATATTTAAGGAGTAGTTTTTACGGTATTTATTTACTCCTTTATTTAGGATAGGATAAGATAGGATAGGGTAGGATAGGATAGGGTAGAATAGGATAGGATAGGATAGAATAGAATAGGATAGGATAGGGTAGGATAGGATAGGATAGGATAGGATAGGATAGGATAGGATAGGATAGGATAGGATAGGAAAGGACAGGATAGGGTAGGGTAGAGTAGGGTAGGGTAGGGTAGGGTAGGGTAGGGTAGGGTAGGGTAGGGTAGGGTAGGGTAGGGTAGGGCAGGGCAGGGCAGGGCAGCGCAGGGCAGGGCAGGGCAGAGCAGGATAGACTATTTCATTTGGAAGGGACCTACAACAATCATCTAGTCTGACTGTCTCACCAATTCAGAGCTGACCAAAAGCTAAAGCATGTTGTTAAGGGCACCATCCAAATGCCACTGACAGGCTTGAGGCATCAACCACCTCTCTAGAAAGCCTATTCCAGTGTTTGACCACCCACTTGGTATGAAAATGTTTCCTAATGTCCAGTCTAAACCTTCCCTGTCTCAGCTTTGGAAAATTCCCACACATCCTATTACTAGAGATCAGGGAGAAATTTCAGCAGTATTGATTTCACAAAAATTAAGCCTGTAAGGGGTTTTGAACCTAAAGGCACACTCAATATGTAGCCAAAACCAAGATGGTGCTGAAAGAACCCAGCAGTAGGAAAACAAAAGTAAAAACTTAGGTCATACAGGGACCAGCTTACTCCTGTTAAGCAATAAGCACACAGCGTAGAGTTTAGTTGTGTACAGTTAAGGAGAAGCTGGAGGTCAGCTTCCAGAGAGCAAAGAAGGTCTTAATGGAATAAAGAATAAAGCTGGAAGACCACAACTTTTTGTTGTAGGTTCAATATCTGTCCTGTTTCCTTTGCTTGAAAGTTGAGGGTTGAGAGAAACTAAATAGGTTTCTTGACTTGTAAACAGATAAACCAGCATAGAAGACCATTTAATTAATGCAAAAGAAACTAACAGAATTCTTTCTTGTACAGAGACATAAAACCATTGAATAAAGACATAGCAAAGAAAACATGTTTCAATAACCAACCAAAGAAGAAAATCTGGGCCATATGGCTGATGCCAAACAACTATCTAAAATAGATGAATCAGCCTGTGTCCTTACACCATCAGTGTACAAGTTCAGAATATTTAACACTCCTTTAGGAGATTACTGAAGACTGTTATTTGGATTTGTTTTGGGCCATGAGCTGTTTCTTTGGAATATAAACCATTTTTTATGCTATTGAGATTAAAAAGATTTAGTGATGTCTTTATCTGGGAGAAAGCTGACATCTAGACACTCCTGGCAGGTCTTGGGGGAGAGGGAGAGCTGTGGGGTTAAAGGTTAAAAAAAACCAAACAACCCCAAACCAGAGAAAACTCTAGGAAAAAGTACACTTTGGAGTTAAAACAGAGAATTACATAGATAAATTCTGGTGATTTGGAGATCATCATCAATACTGTCCTTATGAACAACAAAAAGAAGCAGAGGTGAGAAATTCACATTTAACTGAAAATAGCCACATGAAAAGATCATGATTTGCACTGTGACTTGCAAAACATCAGGTTAAAAACCTCCAGGAAATAATTTACACTATTAGCACAGATTGGCTGGTCATTTCCCAATTCAAAGCTCCAGTTCTATGTGATATGTTACTTTGATCATGATACATTACTTATTGGAGCAAGCCAATGAAAAAGGATTTTGAAGGTCATTTGAGGGACTAAACCTCTAAAAAAAAAAGATACAGAAGCTTTTATGACAAATAAGACTAAAGATACTGGCTTGGCACGTTACAAATGCCAAAAATACAGCAGAAAAGCTACACTGGTCTCACTTGAAAAAAATGCCCCCTGAAGCAAAGTAGGCATAGATTTGTTTGTGTCAACTACAAAAATTGGTATTCATTCTAGATAATTTTTCTTACTTCCCCAAGAGACTGCAACTAGATAATATTATATACAGGCATTTGTTTGTTTAAAACTGGGGGTTTTGCTAGATGGTATTTATCTGATATTGGGAGACATTCAGAGGCATATATAATTCATGAATTTTTCAGTGAAGTTTTCACCAGTGGACTGACAGTAATTTAGATGGCAAAAAAAGACAGAAATCAGATTTCTTTAGGTATTGACAGAATAGAGCTAATGAAACCTGATATACCACCCATAGAACTGGAAAGTTTGTAATCTTAGAAATTCATCACTAATGATCACTAATCTCAGGATTTTTGGAAGTAGACAACTCAGGAGGGACAAGACAAAAAAAAATCAGTATGAATTTAGTATGGAAGCCACTAACCAACAGCATACATACCAGATACAAAGGTCTAGTTCAGTAAACCACAGACTACTGCAAGCTGCAAGGCAAAATTACTGTGTACTTTCCTAGCTATTTACTGCTGGCTGCTTTCAAAGAATGGACAGATGGGGATGATGGGGACACAGTTTTAACAGGGGCTGTAGTGACCCGACAAGGGGTAAAGATTTTAATTAAAAGAGGGTAGATTCAGACTAGATATCAGGAAGAATTTTTTTACAAGAGTGGTGAAACACTGGCACAGGTTGCCCAGCTAGATGTGGTAGATACTCCATCCCTGCAAAGGCCAGGTTGGCTGGGCTTTCACCAACTTGATCTAGTTTATGATGTCCCTGTACATTGCAGGGGGATTGGACTAGATAACCCTTAAAGGTTCTTTCCAAGCCAAACCAGTTTATGATTCTATGAGAGTGGCTATACTGTTCTTTCATTATATATTCCTTGTTCTATATTGATATGGAAACTTCTATGCAGTGGACGGCAAAGATAAAGCAGTGGTGTTGTGTGATGTTTCCCTATTGTCTCTGGAGGTTCTCCCTCAGGACAAACCTATAATGAAAAGGAGAAAGACGTGTTATGCAGTCTTTGGAGGGGAGGGAAGAAATGGGTATGAAGTTGGCTGTTTTGTTGAGAATTCATTAATGAGGCAAGAGCCATAAAAAGCAATGGCAGTCCAGGTTTAAGATGCAGGAACATATGAGTATGTTCTTCATCTATATGAAGAATTTGTTTTACTGATTCTTGAAACATCAAAATAAATATTTCAAAGGAGCTGCACAAATCTAAGTAGAAGCTAAAGGATAACTGATTTTAACAACCTAGTTTATTCAATAGTTTTATATAAATATTTGTTACAGAAATTATTTCTATAAAATATGAAATTTTGACTGGGAAAGGACATAGTGGTTAGGCTCTACCACAGAAGTAAAGGAGTGATCATTCACATTAAAGGAAGAGTTCACTAAGAGGCACCCCATTTTCAGCCCTTACAGCCACTGCATTCCCAGTGTCTTGCAGGCACCCAGGCTAAGGAGCAGGCTGAGATCTCCTCGACCACACCATTGCTCATGGCTCACAGTTGGTGTCTGCTCTGCAGAAGGGCATTCTAACTCATTCAGTCCACACACAATCTCTGCAGACTGGCTGACTTGACTGTCAGTTGCACGCTACTGTTGCCAAGTCAGGCTGTGACGCTGAAGTGGCTCTGACTACAACAGCCCCTGCACACTGATGCAGACTGTATTGTACTGTTTTTCCTACCAGCCAGCCCCCATCACCAGCAGGGCCTGGAACTGGTTCCTGCCCTCCATATGCAGGCATAGATCCACCCATAGAAGATATGGGGCAGAGGCGGAAGAGCACCTATTTCTATAATTGTGACAGCTCTGAATATTTGCTTGGGATTTCTGAAATATACTTTGGTTTGGGCTCCTGCTGTGATCAAACTTGTTTCCAGCAGATAGCAACTTAATGTAAAACTAGCAAGAATAAAGTAAGGATTGTGACAAGGTATCATCAGAAAGATTTTCCCAAACACACAGGGACGCTGTTAGAGCTTTTTCAGTATAATTCCTAATATGACAGGGACTAAAGCTGAACCCTTGGTCATCCATTTTAAGGTTTTTTTACTTTCCTGGGTCACTATGCTAAAACCATTCAAGGTGTTTTTTAATGCCGAAGTAAGGAATCAATGTAATTTAATTTGAACACCCAGGTTCTAAAATTAAGCATCAGTTCTGAGAGGTGGACAGCATTGCACTGTCCTCTGAAGAACATTGCAGGTGTCACATTCTGGATGAGGCCATAATAAAGAAGTCCTAACAACAACTAGCCAGTGGGATTTTCTTTTATAAAAAGCATTTTTATAAATGCTCTCACTATTTTCCTGAGTAATTAGAGATGGATGTGCCATATTGAAAACATAAAATGTTGTTGTAAACGTCATTTTAACAAAGCAGCACACACTTCACAAACTGCTTTGGGATGCCAGACTGAACTGACTGACAGCACTTATATACTTTGGAATTTAAATCAAATTTTCTAATCACCACTATTTTGTATTCTCTGTATTATCATCCCTCTATGAAGTTAGAAGTAAGAGACCTAGAGATTTCAATGGATAGCATTACCATAGTAGTTATGTGAAATACACATATTTCATCTTTTGCCTCAGGCGTAAACTTCAACTGTGTGAATTACCGTTTTGCACAGAACAGGTTTAATTTTTGCACAGCAGTTCCCATCTGTTATAATAGCAGTTTCAGGGGTACTTGTCCTCTGCTTGATGTAGTGAAATTTTTTTCTCACTGCCATCCTCGGAAGAAAGTGATATAACAGTCATAGGCTTTCTCCTTTGCAGGAATTTGAGAACAAAGCTATAGTCTCTTTTTTCCATCCTAGGACTTGGAGGTGGAACTTTCACTGCTCTCTTCCTCTTGCAGACACTAGTGTGTCTCTCCAGCTGCAATCATGAGCAAACCAGTATGTTATGTAGAAGACACAGGTGCAATATTTCTTGAGCTCATGCACATTTAGGAATGCTGAAGAAATCCTGCAAATACGTCAATACATTTAACATGCTGACCTATCAAGAGTACAGCTGAAGATTAAAAGATGGTTCAGACTTAGAGACAAATGAGACTGTGATCTTTCTGCCAACACCACCAAAAAACTCAGCTTTTGTTTCAGCATTAGGGAGCTTGTGCTATGACTGCCTGTCCCAACAGGAACAGGACTATGAATGTATTCTTTCTTGTTTCAAATTCTTCCCATAAATGATATGGAACAATTTCCAGACGGAAATCATCTTTCACTTAGCAGAACTAGAGACAGAAAAAAAGGGCAGTAAGGAGGCAATTCTGCTGGTGACACTGTTGACCTAAGTTAAATACTTCATAGTTATAGAGAAATAAAATGAAAAGTAATAGTATCAGTAGTCCTCCCGAATATGATATCCTGTCTTCAACTGAGACTAACGTGGAAAACATATGGGAGAATCCCAATTATAAATTCAGCACACCCAGAGTCAGTATCAAAATGACACAGAAATAATGTAGTATTTTAGAGTCACTGAAGTCTTACTCCTGTGCAATATTATGCATAACAAACCATTTAACAGTGAAGACAGGATTAATGTTTTATAATAAAGTAATCGCAAAATGGTATAAAATAAAAAATACAATTATGAAAGTCATCAACAATTTAAATTCATTTATAAGTCATTTTCTGTGTGAAGGTCATTGTAGCTTCAAGGTACTGATCCTCTTTTCTGTCATCTTTGCCACAAGAAGAAAAGTAAGCAAAATGAGACTCAGCTTTTACTCAAAAATAGACCTGGGAGCTTTCAAGAGCAAACTGATTCCCCAGGATTTTTATGGAATTGTGAAACATTATATTCAAGTAACCTCATTTATGCCAAACTACACTTTCATCTAAGTTAAATCTCTTGATTTGAGATTTGCTGTATACATCCAGTCAGTGATGACATTGTTAGAATGGGTGAAAGATTCCATTGCATGCTTTTCAAATGTCTGTTTGCTCTAGAAAATAACAAATATAGTTTGGAATTTAGAAAATTACAGAGGTATTGACTCATCTTTTTTTTTTTTTAATTCTTTTTAGCCTCTGTTTTTCATAACATGTAAGAAGCTCTGAATGTATCATATACATCAAAATAAACAACTGCTTCAGAAACACACAGCATTATGATGCAGTGGGTGAGGGCATGTTTTCAGGCACAATGACCACTTGCAGCATACTCTCAGGGAAGGTGGAAAAAACTCCACAAGGAGAAGCCTGTTATATCAGGTACCCAGATGTGCCTGATCTCCATATTTTCCAATGGAGTTGGCTGATATATTCATTATGCCACAGCAGCTAAACTGCCTTAAAAAATACATGCGCGCACACACACACACGCACACGCGCACACGCACGCGCACACACACGCACGCGCGCAAGCGCACACGCACGCGCACGCACACGCACACGCGCGCACACACACACACACTTGGTGTGCCT
This sequence comes from Falco peregrinus, assembly GCF_023634155.1. NCBI lineage: Eukaryota > Metazoa > Chordata > Aves > Falconiformes > Falconidae > Falco > Falco peregrinus. Next base: position 84,341,168 of record NC_073721.1, read on the forward strand.
CTTTCAGATTATTATCTGCCATTGAAAGAATTGGTTCATAAAAGCAATAACATCCAAATGTGTAAGCATAAAACCATATGTATTTACTGTAAAAATGACATCTGAACCAACTGAACATTTTACTGATATGCTCAAAGTATCATGGATCCAACCTTGGCAATACCATTCAGCAGTGTCATTTTGACCACAGCTTGAAACATTAAGAGTCTGCATGTAATATTACCAGTGTTCTATTTCTGGGCCTGTCTCCAAACTCCATCACTGAATCTGCACATAGCATCTAAGAGGTACTTAACTGTCTGTGACACCCTGCTCAGTTAAATGAATTGAAGCTGATGGTAAAATATATTCCCTGTTCTTTTCAAGGCTGGGGTATTACCTGGGAACTGCAGATTGGAACCCCAGGGTACAGCCTGTTCTGATTCAGTTTGTTGAGGGACAAAAGAAAACAGTACCAAACCTGAGGCAAATGTATGCAGAGCATAAATATTACCCACACTGAAATTTTTCATGCAAGATCCCCCTTAAATTCAGTGTTGATTTCAACATTCTTTTTAAATTTTCTTAAGGTTTTTACTGAAGCAGCTTTATATTAATCAGCTCAGTTCCTTCTCTCATCTGTTACTAGTAGACCAGTCACATGTAAATCAGTCACTTATTCATGCAGTAGGTTGTAAGACATCATTTCCATTTCATAGGAAATTCTAGCATTTTTTTCTAATTCCTAATTCTAAGACCTATTTTTTTCTAATTCAGTGTAAGGACTAAAAGCCAATATTTCAAAAATACTTGTAGTAAAATTGAAATTGTTCAATCATATCACTTCATTACTTTGTCAGTATTTTAAGAGAAAATAAGGACAATATATAATTTAACAGAATGTATTACATATATTTTAAAATTAAGATAAATATTTAAACATAATTTAAAAGTCTAAAGGAATAATATCTAAACCTTAAAGTTAAAACTAAGCTCTGTACATTACTAACAGAATTTTTTAAAAACAATTGTAATAATGTAAACCCAGAATGAAATCTGGAGAAATTATCTTCTACTTTCTTGTTCAAAAAGATGTCAAAAATCTGTGTTTCTAAAACCTTTTGAATTTAATATGATGGCATTTTCAAAGAAAATTAGCTTCTTTTTTTAATCAGTTCTTATGTAATTTGACTCAGTTAGGCTCCTGGAAAAGCGAGACTCTCCAAAATCTGGAAATGTTCCTCTATTGCTTAAGATTTTCCTCTTGGCCCAAAACTGTAAAGAGCCAAAGGGTAGATATACAACAAAGGATGAGTACAGTCCCCGTACTAATTATTGAGTTTTTAACCTACACACCAGATGATGCCCCAGGGCTGGTTACATACTGTGGACATATTTCCTTACAGCAGCTCGCAAGACTAGGGTATCCTTATATGAGGCTTCAAAAGCCAGGCAGAAGGTAACTGATACTGATGTGCAATATGGCACACCTATTCAGTCCTCTCACCTTTCACTGATGCACCTGCAGCTCTGTGCATACTTGTGCACATCTCTAAGCGTGCATATATACAAACAGTATAGCCAGGTAACAAACTAGAAGAAATGCATCATTTTTTCCGCCACAGACAAGTATTTGGTCCTGTCAGCAGAGACTGTAACTGAAGGTAAACAACAGTTTTACTGAATATTCAATTTATCCTACAACATGCCAGTAAAATACCAAAGATTTTTTTTCTGCTATAAATAATACAGATTACTCTTTCAGAATTTCATCACTTCAGCAATGCTGTCAGAAGTACGTAAGGCAAAATGCCCTGTAATATCAGTATTTCATACATCACATTGACAGCCCTCCACAGCTTTTTCTTTAGGCTTCAATGGTTAGAGTGAAAATGGGCGAAGTGACATTAACTAGCTCGAGTGCTTTACTGCCAGCTCTCATTCTGGACAAGCTTGTTCAGGGGCAACCTGAATCTCTCACTCTATGACATAACATTCACAGTAGCCAACCCTCATCTCTGGCTGTTGTGAGTACTGGAAGGAACAAAATAATTCATACTTGATTTTGAAAAAGTTATTTTGGAGCAATTTTTAATTAGCAACTAGTCACAGGTCTGTGGAGAAAAAGGGCTCATGCCTACCAAACAGGTTCCAAATAAACACATTAAAATGGCTGAGAAATTGGATTTTCATGTTCATATCTTCCTCGCCTCTTCACTGAATAATAGTAATAGGATGACCAACGCATAATGCCTTTGTGCCTTGATTCCTAATACTGTAGACTATTGTAATACATCTCCCTAGCAACACAGGCTACTGAAAGCACATCAGATTTGTCCTCTGCTCACTAAAATTGCTTACTATAAAATACTGAATTGAGTTCAAGGTCACGGTTTCCTCTAAAAGTGTTCAGTTGTCAGGGCCTGGCAGATCTGAAGTTTGAGTAGGAATGACGGCTTGGACCCTGACCACTTTTCAGTGATGCAAAAGTTCGTATGTGCAGATGCAACTGTCTTAGAAATCAGTGTAAAGCTGCTATTGAACTCTCCCAGGAACAAACAGCCATCACAAATCTCACTTTTTCCAGCCCAAATGCAAGCTTTAATTCTTTGATTTGTTTTCTCTAAAGTATTTATCTTCTTTAGCAGATCTATTAAAGAAATGTAATGCACTCTTCAAAATAAGACATTCTAGGCTACCTTCAACAGGAGGGCAAGGGGACAAGCTACATATTGCAAAGAGAAACTTGTTACCTAGTGCTCCTAATTTATTTGTATAAGTGATATATAAGGCCACTTCTAGGGCAGCTGATCCACATGAGTTTCCCCTTTGAAGGCTTCTCAGGCCACTTAGGGATACTTTTGGGCTGGACAGAAAGAGGTAGAAAGCTCAAGCAAAGTGCAAATGTGAAAAAAGGCTTCAGAGAGAAAAATAATGAATCAATGAACAGTTAACCAGAAAAGTAGATTGTCAACACAGCACTCCTGCATGCTCTGTAACTGTATGCAGCAGCACCTGTTTGCTCTGTGCTTAAAAGCAACAGCTCTTCTGACAACATAAATTCCATTAAAGAATTTTAGTTATTTAAAAGGTGAACAGATTGTAGTAATTTATTCTAGTTTTATTACAATGTTTTTTCCTAAGGGATCCTAAAAGATTGTTACTGTTTCTCATAAAGCACTTTTACTCCAAAATAATCAATATCAATTTTACTATATCACATTATCGCTTAGATTTCTTTTCTTTTTTTGTGTGGGCTTTAGGTATTAATATCATTTAAAAGAAATGAGATAGAGTTCTTTGCTTCAAAATGTCACATTAAAAATAATTAGCTTTTCCTCTTATTTCCAGATAATACAGAAGCATTTACACTGAACTAGAGTTTTTGTATTTGCTACATTGCTTCTGCTCTTCTGAGTTAAAGAGTTTAAACAAATAAGGGATAAAAGGACCTTTCATTTGGGAACATCCATGTAACAAGAAAGCTTCCTCTCACCTCATTGAGAATCTACCTGAGGTGAGAATTAGAACTCTCAGAAATTTGAGGAGATACACAGCTCATTTCCAGCATGTCATCAAGTGTTAATCTAAACCAGTTAAATAATTCAGGCAATAAAGCTTTGACCAAAACTATTTTCTTTGTGAGAAACCTTATGCATTCCATCCCATATAATTAAGAAACCTGTTTCTCTTTGTTGAGCCTTAATGTTTGTTAACTCAGTTATAGCTCCCACTTACATATATCTGCCCCAGGCAGTTTCAACCACAGTTTATACAAAGAACTTGGAGCAAAGCCTCCTCCAGAATACTTTGCAGGCTCTTCTGTTCTGTGCTCTGCAGGGATATATTTTACATATCAGAAATGTGATGGCAAAGAAAGGGAAGCATTTTTCAAAAAGAAATCAGCCTTTTACTTTCCATACATTACAGGGCAAGTAATTTTTCCACAGAAGCAGATTTCTTTTTATAACAAGAATTAAAGGAAATTTAGTGCCCTATCATCTGCAGCTAGCTGATCTGATCCATATTTACTGCAGAGACATCAGAAGCAATTGGACTGAAAGAAGCAGAGATTTATTTCTCTGTCTTGGAAGAAGTGGTGTGTGCTTCCATGTGACTTGTCTTTGGGTTTTTTAAAAAGATATATACTAGCACAAAATGTTCTTACTTCCACATTGTGAATGGGTAGGTACACCAGCCAAAACCCAATGTTGTAAATCAACCTACTTTACATCTTTATTTTATAAATTGTCTGAAAAACATCTCCAAAATAAGCAAGTTATAATGATGTCAGATTTATACAATGCCTTCATATAGATTTTCAAAGCACTTTGAAACCATATGTCCAGAAATTATCAAGGATTAGAAAACAGCCATTTCAGGTGTGGTGTATGGACGAAATTAAATGGTGAACACAGTACTAGATATCCTTAAAACAAGGAGTAAAAATAATACTAAGTACTTTTATACTGCATATAGCAAAGGGGTCTAGATCTGAGGTGAGGCCCCTAAGACACTTTTATAATCATAATAAACAGCAACAATGTTATAACATCCTCTTTCAGAATCATAAGAGTGAAAAAAATGTATATGAATTTTCTCTTCATGAAATTATATGATTCATTTTACAATTCATTTTTAATCACATATCAATATATATCAAAGGTACCACATAATATAAGCAGGCTGATGCTCTTGAAACACTCCTGACTATAAGCCAAAGCACCAATGCAGCACTAAAGTACTTGGAAACATGGTCTCCCAGATCATTTCCAATGTAAGCATGAACAGGCCTTATCCTTCTTCACAGAGAACTCAGGTACATAATGTGTCTTCCTAGTTGTTTTGTCAAGGGAGAGAAGGATGTGTTATCACAGGACTTCAGTAATTAAGGAGAAATTAAATCTGAATCCTGTCAGTCTGTTCATATTCTGAATTTTGCAGGAACTGGAGGACCTCATGCAAATTTTTTCAATATTGTATAAATATATCCACTCAGTTTACTGAGTTTTAGATTATGTCTGAAGTAGGTGGGAGTAGGTTGTGCTTTTCTCAAGTGTGGAATTTGCTTTATGACAGCAAATTACCTTCTTAGAACAGACTTCCAAACCACAAATGAACATCGAATGCTGAATTGCCATGGATTTTTTTCACATAAATTCCCATATATTCTACAGGAAGGCATGACAGAGGAAGTATTATAAGGGAATCATAATTCAACATACATTATTCTCTTGGCACCTTTGCAGCCAAGCTTTGCTCAGATCTTTGGGTGTTCTTTCCCAGGGAGAAAAATAGAATAGAGGTTACACTTGCAGTTCTTTGTAGATGATCCTTAATACAAAAGATCTCTGAACTGTCCAAATCACTGCTTTACCCTATTCTCACTAGAGTTTACAGACCAAAATTCATTATTTTTTGCTTGTAAGTCTTTAAAAAGTCAATGGCAAGTGTATTCAACATTACCAAAGCAAAACTCCAGTACTTTAGCAAACATGAGGACAGGATGCTTATTCAATTGATATGAAGCCAAACAGGCCAACTCACTACTTAGAACTATGCCTTAAAATAATCTGCTGTATTTCCAGCCAGAGGACTTAACTATTTTAAATCCCCCTATTCCCATCTATAACTTCCTTTTGGTATCTATTAATAATTTATTAATTTTTAAGGAATTATGCAAAAAATGGGCTTCTAATACAGAATTTGACCTTCTACTTAAAATACAACTCTGTACAGTCCCTGTATAATTATCAGCCAAATAATCAAGTTCTAGATATCTAGGTAATCTAGCTAGCTAATTACTAAAGTAACAGTATCAGAAAAAGAATGGTACCAATCTGCAGTAAGTTTATCTTCTGGTTACCCACTAGACTGTGGGTCTGCAACATAATTACATCTTTTTATACTCTAACATCATTGTAGCAAGTGTTATCACTTCATCTATGTTCTGTAATGTTCCAGCCATGCTATCGATTTGCAATAAATAGTAGTTGCAAGAGCACACTTCATGTTACTGTTACAAGCCCTAATCCACAGTACACTCTTTACCAGGCTTGAGTGGTGCCATTCTCTACAGCTTGTGTGGGTTATCACATAATTCCCAGTGTCATCAATGCATTTCATAGATCATCCTTTGAAATTATCTGTCAGTCATATTGCAGCTAATGAAGATAGTCCAGCACTAAAATCCATAGAAAATACCTACCAAAAAAATGTCACCAAAAAAATAGATATAAACCTCTATTCATCCCTCCAAGGAGAACTGTTCTCATTTTCAGAAGACCCAGGACATTTGGCAGTAGCTCCAGTATAACAGTGCCTCAAATCCATTATTTTATTATCTTTCTTTTCTTTTACTTTGCTTTTGACCTGAATCGGTACTTTCCAAAATATCAGTCTTTCTTAGTTTAAGCTCTAGTAGTGGAAAAATAAGCAGGGAACATGGGAAGCAGGGAACAGAACTCAAATATGAAACAGTATCTCCTGCTCCAACAAGGACAGGATTGCTTTTCTGGAGCTGTATATCCTCTGTGTTTCTGAACAGAGAAGCCATATACTAGGGCCTGATACATAAATTAGTCAGGGTAATTTTTTTTCCTCAGAAGGGCACCATAGCACTCATTGAGGCTTTACTATCTAGAAATGAGCCCTTTTCTTGTTGTATATGAAGTTAGAAACCTTAGTGTAGATACCATTTCCAGTCTAATAACTGAATTGATCTAATATTTTTTGTGCTAAATTAGCTATTGAATCAGAACTTTTATGTGTGTGTGTGTGGTTCTATTTCTAATTCAATCATGATTTCTGTTACTGGTTTTGCTATATTCACACATACACCAAATTCCTAACCCATGTGAACTCCACTTCCCACATCTGTTCAAAAACATTTACCTTCTGAATATTCATTTTCTGTAGGTTTTGGTGAAACTCATGATGAATGGCAGACAATGGCATAAGACCTGGGAGAAATATTTGGATAATAATTTGCTTATAAATTCATAATGTTTTGGGGATACATGAAAATTTTTGCTACTGAAATGCAATTTATCTGAATGGTGAAGGGTATAACATAGAATCTGACCCAACAAATAGCAGCTGAGTAAACTTCTTACACTTTTCTTGGACAATGTTTGTGATTCATCCTGCCTGTCTAGGCACTGTGAAGACACTAAATCAAATGATTTATTTTCTTTCCATTTGGACAATGCAAATTTTGCCCTAGAGGTGGTGAAAACTTCCCACAGCTTTTGCAAGCTGAAAAGTGTTTGAACGTATGGATGAACTGGAAGTCATAGCTGGAAGTGTTGTTCTTCTTGCTTTTGTGTTGATACAGTGGTGGAGCTCTGACTCCTACATGACAAGGAAACAAAACGTTAGTTCATCACCCTTGAGATTTATTTATGTTGTCTCAGTTTTCAAGAAGGGTAAGAAGGAAGACCCTGGTAATTACAGGCCTGTTAGTCTCACTTCAGTACCTCATAAACTTCTGGAGAAGGTTATTTTGGGAGTTATTGAAATACACTTGAGCGACAATGCAGTCATCGGTCATAGACGATTTGGGTTTATGAGAGGAAAGTCCTTTCCAACTAGCTTAATTTCCTTTTATGAAAAGGTCACTGTGCTGGTTTTGGCTGGGGTAGAGTTAATTTTCTTCATAGCAGCTAGTATGGAGCTAGGTTTTGGATTTGTTCTGGAAACAGTGGTGATAATTCAGGGATGTTTTATTTATTGCTGAGCAGTGCTTACACAGAGCCAAGGCCTTTTCTGCTTCTCACACTGCCCTGCTAGTGAGCAGGCTGGGGGTGCACAAGAAGCTGGGAGGGAACACAGCCAGGACAGCTGATTTGAACTGACCAAAGGGATATTCCATACCATATGGTGTCATGCTCAGCATATAAAGCTGGGGGAAGAAGAAAAGGAGGCGGCTGGGGCGGGGGGGTGTGTGTGTGTGTGTGTGCAATATTCAAAGCAATGGCATTTGTCTTCCCAAGTAATGATTACGTGAGATGGAGCCCTGCTGTCCTGGAGATGGCTGAACACCTGCCTGCCGATGGGAAGTGGTAAATTAATTCCTTGTTTGTTTTGCTTTGCTTGTGCGTGTGGCTTTTGCTTTACCTATTAAACTGTCTTTATCTCATCCCACAAGTTTTCTCATTTTTACTCTTAGGATTCTCTTCTCCATCCCACTGCAGAGGAGTGTGTGAGCAGCTGTGTGGTGCTTAGCTGCTGTCTGGGGTTAAACCACATCACCCAGGTCACCAAGGGTAGACAGTAGATGTGGGGTTTTTTTTTATTTCAGCAAAGCTTTTTATACTGTCTCTTACGGTATCCTTCTGGACAGAGCATCAAGCATACAGCTAGACAAGTCCATAATATGCCAGATGAACAACTGGCTAACAGGTTGGGCTTAGAGAGTTATAGTAAATGGGGTTACATCAGATTGGCTGCCAGGGTAGAGAGACCTCACAGCAAGCTCTGAATAGACTAGAGAGCTGGGCAATCACCCACACTTGACTAAAAGATGCCAAGTAGTCTAATATCACTTTGATACAAACTACTTTCCCCCCTAAAAATCGTTAAATTTGTGTCAGTATGTAACTCTTGTATTCTGACCTATTTAACATTCTTCAGAGACTTTCAAGCATCCCCTTCTGTAGTGATTTGTGACATGATTCCTTATTTTCTTGTCTCCATGTATGTTATAAATTTGAAAGTAATCATGTACACCTAGAAAATTAATAAAAAGATCTTTGATTCTGTTTTTACAGTTAATATGAGAGACTATTATGCTCCAACAACTAGCCTCTAATAGGCAGGAAAAAAACATTTTTTATTGCATAAATTGCATAAAACCCCCAGTTTTTATTGCATAAAAGTATTCATATGAATAAAACAAATGATATCTCACACACATTAGCTGGTTGGTTATTCTTTAGTACTTCTCATCACAGCCTAAGAATTAAACTCTGACAGAGTAAAATTACCAACAGGAAATTTAGTTTTTTTCTCTTGACCATGAAGACCTAAAAGAAGTGAGAATGAAGTTCAGAGAATTAAATTACAAAAAAGCAATGATAAAGCCATAAATCTTTTTTTTTATCTAAGCCATGTATATAGGTCTTTTTTCATGCCATTTTTTTCTACACAGGTTGAATTAAGCCTCACTGAAGGAAGAGGAATGCAATAAAAAATAAAAAAAAGTACAGTAAAGTAGGGTCTTTGTTGGCATTGCATTGGAGACATGCTCTTCATGGGATTTGGAACTAGATGATCTTTAAGGTCCCTTCGAACCCAAACCATTCTATGATTCTATGATTCTATGATTCGTTTAATGTGTTATGAATTGCTGTTGTTCCCACAGACTGGTACACTCATGGGTTAAACAAGATATTGAGCAGTGGAATAGATTTTTAAAAAAGGTAATAAGCCTTTTGCTTGGTAGATGATTTTTATTTTTTTTAATCAGATCTATGCTGTCTGTGGCCAGAGTGGTCAAGAGCTTTACAGATGAACACCAGTGAACAGGCTAGTGCTTTGAGCATGCCACAAATTTATTATGGTGCACTGTCATTCACTAGCTTCCTATATGTAGATTACAGCTAAGATTGTGTGCCTAAACTGAGGTTGGAAATGAAATGCTTTCTCACCTTAGTTGCAATTCTTCTTCAGGTTAACAGTAAGAAATAGGAGGAAAACAGTTTGGCCTTGAATTTTACTGAATAAATTCAGGTTGATGGAAATATCTTTTTTAATAGCCCTGTGTGTTGTCCAAAGTGAATTGTTCTCTGGTAGCAGATGAAACAACTCCATGCAACAGTGGTCTGGTGCTGGTTTTGCTTTCCATTAAGGACATGACTGAGGAGTAAAGAGTCTTCGTCTCAGTAGAGGTGTGCTGTACATTGGAATAAAATAATCCCATCTGTCTACATTTTACAAACAATTTCCCCTACCTATTCCAAAATAATTTTATATTTCTATTTTATAAATATCCAAATTTTTATTAGAATCCTTATAGACAACCTGGCAAATTGAAGGTTGCATAAAATCCACATGACAATAGTCAGACAAAAAACTCAAGACACAAAATTATTTTAGTTTTTATTTAAAGAAGTTTTTTTACTTGCTTTGTTATTTACTGAGGAACAAAATACTACCAGGTTACAATTCCTTTTTATTTAATCCTCTGATGAATTAATTTGGAGAAAAAATACTGTTCACAGTTTAGATCAACTCAGATGAAGTTGCTGCACTACTGCAATACGTAAGTCTTCTATCAGAACTCACTTCTGCTGCCTGCAAGGCAGAAGTGGGTGAGATGACACAAATTACAGCAGAATTTACAAACTACTTCCAGTGTAGTCTTGGAAGAATTTCTCTGCTTCTTTCCCTGATGAACAGTCCAGCCCTTGTGAGTGCTGTAGATGCATACAGTAGGCATGCATTTAAAACCGGTGCAAATTTGGCAGTTTTAAAAAAATCTATCATTTCAGAAGTGTTACAATATCTGAGGAGTAGGTGTAATTCTTTTTGTTTAAGACAGAGTCCAAACAACATAATCTGGGTAACTATAGGGACTAATCTTACCGTAAGATCATGGAAAGCTGTAGAGCAAATACTGAAGGAAAGCAATTAAGACCACTAAATGAAAATGGAAACCCACTGGTTTACTAAAGTCAGATAATTTCAAACTATTTCCTTAACTTTTTTGGTAAAACCTCTGATTTTGATCATTGCAATCTTGTAATAACCTTGCAAAGTGTGCATTTACCACAGTTCACCACCTGAAACACCACACCAGGCTTCTATGTTACAAGGAAAAGAGATTTGTATTAGTTTTCCATTCAGATAAATCTTCCCACCTCCTCTTACATTTCATATACTGTCATCATGTTATGTCCCCACTCTCTTTTTAAATCTGGTTGTGCAGCATTTTGCCTGGGTTTAAAACACCGTTTTCTCTGGTAACAGATGTAATAATGATTGGTAAATGTTGAATTATAGAGTTCTTCTCTAGCTTTTAAAACAATGAAAGAAAAGGTTGCTTATACAGTGAAGCGATGAATACAATATATATTAAATAGTTCATCTGAATAATGAAGGCAAATGCATTGCCAATCCAAAGAAATATATTACAATGTGTAAATGTCTTACCATAGTGAGGAACATGGAACTGACTGAGTAGTTTACAAGAATCTGCTTCTATGTGTATCTTTAGCCTAAAAGAAAGATACAGTTGTGGTTATTTTCAAGTTCTATATAAGTTCACTTAAAGCCTGTGGTGGCTGACAGCAAACCAAACTAGTTTAAACAAATCTTTTTGTATCAATAACTAATTACATCCTTGTTCTGCCTCAGTAACACAGATTGATAGTTCCATTGAAGTGTTTAATTAGAATTGTTTTTAATTTATCCTTAAGAAATGGTCTAATTGGTGGAGGAACAGATGTTACAGGTCACATGGCACCAGAATCACTATGCTGGTGCAAAATGACCAACTGGGCTGTGAATGCCTCCTGGAATCCATTTGAAAGAGTGAGGGGGGAGTCTGCAACACATCTGGATTCATTTGGATTTTTAGCAATTTTGCAGATGTTACCTGCAAAATCTGCAAAACGCAATCTCCTACTGGGATGAGCTCTAAAGGGCTCCTAAGCAGAAAAAGCAGCAGAGCTGATAGTACCTTTTTGTACAAAGATCATGGTTTGTGTCTCAACTACAGTCTTGTGCTGCTGACAAAAGGCAAGCACACAGACTGGGAGGAAGAGCCAATAACTACATTATTCATTATCATTTCTTCGGCAGCTGGTAAATGCAACAGATTCAGACAGTGCAGGCAAACAGTACTCTATTTAGGCCTCTCCATGCAGCATTGCTTTCTGTCCTAAACATGTGACAGACAAAGAATTATACCTTTTTTTCTTTTTTCTTTTTTTTTTTCCCAATATCATGCTCTATTAACACTGACTCATGAGACAGACACAGTACTATGTATTTGACAGAACTTGTAGCTTGCAAGTATGATTTCAGGCAGATTAAGTGACATTTATATTTGGAATAGCATTTACACCAAAGCCTAACCTTCTGAATGCCGGGATCAAACGCTGAATTGCTCAACAGAGCCTTGAAACTGTCTCTAAATTGAACTGAACAGGAATGAGAACTTTGGTTTTTTTAATTTCAAATCAGGAAGCCCTAGAATTTCAAAGCAACATAAAAATCCTCCACATTATGTTCAGACAGAGGAAACAGCCAGCTATGGAGGGGTTTAGAAGAGAGGAAAAGCAGTCATTTGGCACTGATAATTTCTATATATTTTATAGTCATTTTTATTAAAAGCAAAAAGAAAATTATTAATTGATAATAATAAAAGAAGCAGCATAAAATGAAATGTTCAAAAGACAGGACAGTTCTGACTCAATATCCCAATAGTGAAAGCTCAGATTTATATTGTCACTGTCGTCCCAAAAGATACCAATTGCTCCCCATAAAGTAAATGATGTATGTACGGGTCTGAACTACTACTGAACAAACACTGTTGAAAAGCAGCTACTGCAGTATTGTACAGCTGTTGCAGTGCAATTGCAGTAGCTATTGAGCAGTGTCTGCCAATCAACTGTTCTGAAGAGGGGGGAAAAAAAATTCTGAATGCAGGAGAAACATTGGGAGAGTTATGTCAACCAGTGTCATTACTCTGTTGATTGTGGAAAACACCATTACACCATGATCTCAAAGGCAGAAGTTTATCTCATTCAAAAAGATGCCAGGCCACTATCAGTTGGAAAGCATGCTTGATCTAGTGTACTGTGCTTCTGTCTCTACATATATCACACTGTTATTCCACCAGCCTCCTGGCTGTTGAATTTTTTGGTAGCAGAGTGGGAGACAAAATATCCCTGATATTTGTTTATTGCTACCTAAGACCTCACTGGCCAGAGATGCTCTCTCACATGTCTAAGCAAGTCTCCCCCAGGACCCTAATCCTGACTGGGAAGCATTCACTCAATGCCAGGTTATTGCCAAAAGGCGAGCTGATTTGCCAGGATCCTCCCTTAGTCCTAAAGACTGAGACAGGTTTTCACTCCTCATGGATGGGTAAACTGTCCCTGAACTTAATCTACAAATGCTGTTGTATAACAAATGATACTTCATGAATTAGAATGACTTATTAATATCCCTCTAACTATGAACTGTTTCTTATATTAATACTATTTCCATATTTAACTGAAGCATGACATTCAACAGCAAAAAATGAAGCAGAAATCAAACACATAGGCTAGTATCTCTGGTACATTACAAATACTTATGAAACTATCCATTTGCTGTATACCTGGAATTAGATGATATTTTCAGAACTGAGGCTTCAATCTCCCACTGAACTCAGTGAAAGCTTAGCCTAATTAAGACCCAAACAATATCTGCAGTATTACTTCAGTATTTAGTCCAATTATCGGCATGAAACAGAAAAGCACCATAATTGTTTTCTCATTCTAAGTGTCCTAATGAAGCTGGACTTAAAATTGTCATTTTCAACTAGGAAATGTAAAGTTTACCCATAAGGACAATTATTTTTTTGAAGTATTTGCATATATATTGAGATTACTGAAAGCAAATGTATTTGACATCTGTTAAACAGTGTATGCCATCTCAGAGACATTTCATAAAATAAAGTTTGCTGGAGAGAACAGAACAACGGAGATCCTTGCCTTAATGTGCATAAACCTTCCACCTCATTACCTGCAGTTGACTCACACTTCAGTATATAATGACGTGTATGCTTCCTCATTAAAAATTATACACTTCAGGTTTTTAAGATGTTTAACTCTCTCTGTTTAGCATGACCATACTACCACAATCCTCTATTAGTAGGGGATGTGTAACTGTCTTTTAATAACTCCAGATTTACAGAAGTGATAGGAAGGACAAGAGGTAATGGCTGTAAGCTGAAAGAAGATAGATTTAGGTATTAGGAGGAAATAAATTCTCTACTGGTGGTGAGACACTGGAACAAGTTGCCCATAGAGCTTGTTGATGCCCCATCCCTGGAAGTATTCAAAGCCAGCTTGGATGGAATTTTGAGCAGCCTGGTCTAGTGGAAAATGTCCCTGCCCATGGCAGGGGTTTGGAACTAGACGATCTTTAAGGTCCCCTCCAACCCAACACATTCTATGATTCTGTGATTCTATGGTACAACAGGTGGAAATAGTATATAAATGTTTTTTTTTCCAGGAAATAAGAAGACTAGATGAGTGGTGGGGTCTACCATAGCAGCTACACAGTAATCAAGGACTTTACTGATGAACAAAGAGTGCTGCTGGAATTTCCTGCATTTTTTACTAGCCAGTGTGAGCCAATTGTACGGGAGAACCAGGGAAGATATGAGTGTTGACCAATTTGATAGATTTGACAGGCACGGAAGACAACACAGGATGGTAGCAGCTCAGCCTGAAAAAACTATTTCTTGACACCTTTCACTCAGAAAAATATATAGTGTCTCAGTAAGGTGTAGTACAGACACTGCCAAAAAGATTAATGCAAGTGCAGAGAGGCCTGTATACTATCCATTGTTGTATTTACCTATGAATAGCTGAGTGCCTTATAGTTGAAGAAATACATCTCTGTCTGGCACTCTGATGAACAGAGAAAAGTGAAATCAAAATGCTGTTTTGCCAGACAAAATTGTCACAATTAACTAGCAAATCATTTTACTGAAGTACTGTACTCTCAGTTTTGATTTCAAATTACATTACTTGCATTGACTTAGCAACTGGAAGTAGTCCTGACAGCTGATGATGTTCTTCGTCTAGGTTATTTACATCAAATAATGCATAGAAGTCATTCCTGTCAAAGTTTGTGTATCTGCAGTATAGGGAGGGTCCTGACTGCTTGCAGGTTTGTCTTTTTTTATCTCTGAATTCTACAGTAAATCTTGTATGTCCTGTCCTTTTTATGCAGTTGACTGTGTTGCAGAGCAAAGCATTCCAAACATTTATACATCCGCTTTACAAAAATAAGATGATAATGAATATTCCTGTCATTTTAAATGTCACTTAGAAAGTATGTAGTGGCAAGTAATATAGTGGCAAGCTTATCTACAGGAAGCATCTGTGGAACTTGTGATCTTGTACAGCAATGACACCTAATAAGGGTCTGTACAAAGCATCAAGCTTTTTGCAAAATATTCTTATTTGTAAAATATTTAATTTTTACAGGGTTTGTCACTGTATTACAGACCCATGAGGAAGCAGGAGCTTAAAAAACCCTCCAGATATAGAGCAAATATTTCAGTGGTTTTCTTCCTTCCCTGCCTTCTCCCTCTACTGTGCTCTCCCAATCAAATACAGAATGAATTTTCTCTTTTAGCATAAACTTAAATTCTGGAGAAATGCTTTGATTTCAGTTGTGTTATAAACATAATTAATAAAGTTGGCTTCATTTTATTGTCTGCCAGATAAGATATTCTTCATTTCAAAGATGAAAAAATTAATGATAAAATTTCAGAAAAGATGTGAGCATCATCTTTCTACATGATTTGTGACACACCTGTCACAGTACAATCCTTCCATGAGGGCCTGATTGAGTGAGATTTTCTTTAGGCTCTGAATTAACAAGCTCACCTGTGTTATAGAGAGGAGTAAGTCTAAACAGTAATTATGTATCTTTCATTAATATAAGAGCAGGAGCACAGAAACATCTTTTTATGGAACACAAATAGAATTAGCTGCAAGTCTTGTTACCTCCAGTAAAACATTTCCTCCTAGTGGGTTTCAGTCACCTCTCAAATCGCTCCTAAACCACTCCTGGTAACGGTCTATTTTGCTGTGGCAATGGGCTGTTTCTCAAATTCTTTCTCTGATCATTAGATGTTGTTGTGTCACCCCTGCCCCTGCCCCTGCCCTCCCCACCCCTCACCCCCCACCCCCTACACCCTTGCAAGTAATAGCAACAGATTTCTCCTTATGGCTGTGCTAAGGAAGACTGTGATGGTGCAATGAAGAAAATTGTCTGTTAAGCTGTTTGGTGCATGGATGACTACCCTTTTCCAGCTGTCTAGCTTCAACAGCAGCTTGTGATATACAGAATATTGTTTGTGTGCATGTTTGGGGGTGGGGGAATGTATATCTTAGCAGTAATTAGTTTCTGAGAAACAATGCTTCCTGCTTCATCTGCAGAGTACCAGCAGGTAGCTTATGGTTTAGTGAATTACACCCAAGGGCTGTCTCTAACCTTCAAACATGCTACCATATTATTTCATTTTCAGACAGTTTAATACAGTTCCTGGTCATTAATATGATTTTAATATCTGACAGTGCAAAAGGGTAATAATGTTGTGAGGCTAAGAAAGTAGAAAAGAATAAAATAGCCATCACCATCGGTGATTCACTGCTGGCATGTCATCTCTAGAAAACACATTTTATTGCTCTGGTATGTCTGCACAGCTCGGGGAAAGAATCAGTCATTCAGCTCTCAGACCTGTAAAAATGATCTTATTTCCATTTCTACTTGTTCCCGCTCTTACCTCTTCCCTGAGCACTGTGCCAGATACCATCTGTGACCAGCAGGTCCCACTCAGCTTCACATTTGCAGACTTCTCTCACTAGCTGCAAGCTTTCCTCAGAAGTGTGACTGACAGCTATAGCATGTGCCTATGGTAACTGGGGCTGAGGGGCAGTGACTGATAGCAAATCACCTCCATGCTTTGCTCAGAAAGTTCAAAAGCATAATTCAACACATCTTGTTGGGGACATTTCTTGACTGCTTTGTAATTCTCTTCCTAATTTGCCCTGTACTTCCTTTTTCATTTTAGATTTTTATCAAAATTTAAATACATACTTGAGGGTCTTAAGTGGTCACACTGGTTTCCAGACATGGGGATCTGTGCCTTCTGTTCTCCCAAGTCCTGATTTATGTGTCATGCAAATTGGTACAGGAGTCCTGTGGCTAGCACACATCACCATCGAATGGTATATAACTATATCAACATGGTGTTGCACCTTCGCAAATAAAATTACCTGATAGGCAGAACTAGTTGGCCTGTCTTGCAAATATAGGCTCAAAATCAGACTTGCAAGCTCTCAAAGGTAAAATCTGCCTTCTCCCTTGTGTTGTAATGGCCAAAGAGTACAAGGGATGTCAAAGACTCAGCTGGGTGACCTCCTTGCACTACCAACACTGACCATTTCTTCCCATCATTTTCTATCTTTAAACCAGTTCATTAATTGTGTGATGACGTTTGCTTTTACTATTATTGCTTAATTTAAGAGCCTATGACAAAGGAACTTGTTCACTTACCTTTGAGTGTATCAGAAAAATCAGCATACCAAATGATTCTACCATGCCCACAGCCAGTAACTCCTTCAGAGAACACAAAAAGATAAGTAAGGTGACTATTTGGTGTGTTTTTTGAAAAGCAATGTACCATATTTAATTAGGGGTTATTTATACACATAAAAGAGTTTCTATCAGCTTGCTTGGTAGAATAATCTGGTTTATTGGTCTTCCCTGAAAGCCCTTAAACTCAGTGTAGCTAAGAAATCCATGATTTTAATTGTGGTAGGAAGGCCTTCTAAGAGGATCTCCGTGGCTGTCTGCTGTGTGGCAGCAACTCACAGCTGGGTCCAACATGCAGCCCTATTAGAAGCAGCTTCTGCCTTCTGACACGTTCTGTCCCAGTCTCAGCTGTTGTGGCACTAGTCAAAAATCACTTTCTACCTGGATCCTGCATGCAGCTTTCAGAGTTAGGCCTAGAAACTCTGGCTTACTTGATTGCCTTAGTCATTTCACCTCACATAGCTTTCCTGTTTGGTGGTAATAAATTAGATAATCATTACAAGCAAGAGGATTATGAAGATAATTAACAAATGAGGTTGTTGAAGGATTTATTGTCAGGCCTGATCCTTTACTAGTTTCCCTGAGAAAAAGCATTATCTAGCTCACATTTGCCCATAATTAGCTTTGTCTTCATTGCGTTGTAAATACTGCTTTAATTACTGCACTATTTATCTCAGGAGATGAGATTCAATTGCAGCAACTTAAATGGGATTCTTTGCTACCAAAATTTCTTCCCTTAATTCATTTTATTCTTAACTCCTCTTAAGATAAACATGCAACAAAGATTGGCAAAGACATCTGGATGTGTTTTCATGATTAAAACCTTAAACAGGGCTTCTCTAAGTGGGGACAAACTCAGTTGCTAGACAAAAAATACACTCCTTCAAGGGACTTCCATAATGGACCTGTACTGGGATGCAGTCATTTTCTATTAATCCACTAGCATAGAGAAACAAGTGCTCAGCCACACAAAACTAGCAGAAAATTTCCTTGGCTTACAGCAACTCCTACTGCTGCATATGCTTTGTACCACCCCCTGTGTCTCTATCCATCCAAACTCAATGACAAGATGTAGTTTCAGTCTAGTAGATGTCACCAACATGAAATTCAGATGAGCTTTTGCTGTCTCACCTGTAGACAAGGTTAAACAAAGGAAAGTAGCTCAGGAGAGAAGTGTTGATGTTCCTCACTCTTAACTCAGCCTTTTGTTGAACAAGAATTCACATAGGAACCCAACTCAGTGAACAATACAAAGAGTCAGGGTATATGCTCTCCTGACAATAGGGAATATAAATTCCCTGACAGTTCTAACTCCCTGTATCACACAGGACCCAGTGACAGACATGATCTGCATGAATTCCTCTGTTCTTGCAGCTGATTACCTTACAAAAGCTGTCTGACTAAAACAGAATGGTGGTAATGCCCACCTGCCCACCATAGGAACTGTTAGGGACTGAGCCTATTCTGTTGGTAGAATAAATGCTGCTTTCTCCTGCTCCTCTATGCAAGGGATTATAAGAATTTTAAGAGTGCAAGGAAGTGTGTCTACTTGTCTGATACTCAAAGACAGCCAGATAAAACCACTCCCTTTCTTCTGACTATGTCAACAGATCGTAGTTATACAGTTTTGGCTGGACTAGGAGACACTGCCTATTGGAGATAACTATTAGGTTCTAATTGTCTTCAAGGAGAAATGTGTGGAACCTCATTACTTCAGTTATTTAAAACTAGACTAGATAAAGCCCTGAATCTGCTGTCATGGCATTCCTGCCACCAGCAGGAAAAGTCCTTCAGCTCCTATTGGAGTTCATATTGTTGAGTCATGAGGGACAGATGTTTTTGGTGTTTATAGTGGTCCAGAAATATTAATCACCAAATTTCCTCTAGAGCCTAGAAATTACAGGGATTTGGAAATATGAAGATAGAATTGAAATTTGATTGGCATTGTAGCCAGCTTTCTTAAAACACATTAAATAATTACACCACTCATTTTCCTAAATGAAGACCACCTTTTTTCCGATATTTCTTTTTCTGATATTCCTAGACATAGCATGGCGTGCTAACTGTGTTCTCTTAAAAGATCAAAGTTTACAAGTTAATTAGGAGCAATTAATAGGAAACTTGAAAACATTAGGAAGATTGAAACAGAATAATTATAGTTGCATTTTTTTATTATGTCAATCCTGCCTATGAAACTATGCAGGCTACTTGTTACTTTTCCTTAAAAAGGAAAGAGAAGGATGTTACCAAACCATGCAAATTAAATTGCAATAACTAATTGCATTCTGCCCACTACTTTCTCCTACAGATGACTTCTGTCCTCTATGCCTTCACTTCTAGTCCTAAACCACTGCAACTCTTGTTCTTTGCACAACAATCTGAAGGAACCACTCTAGTGAGTACCAAGTGTCTTTATTAAAAGCATGTGTAGATGAATCCTGAAAAGTACTATTTTCACTCTAACTGGCTCTGATGGCTCTTTATAGTAAGGAGCACACTAAACACCACTGAAGAGTCTCTAGATTCCTCACTGCTGAAAGAGGATACTCCTGCATCCCCACACACTCCACTACAAAACATTTGCAGAGTTCTTTTCTGGGGGTGGCTATGCTTCAGCTATGGCAGAAGTGGCCTTCATTTATAGCAAATCCATTTATTTATTTTGAGAACTTCAGATCAAAGCCACTATATAAAATAGTGGTCCTATCATGAAGGATAAATGAGCCTTCTCATAAAGCAGGCCTGCCAGATTGAAGCTTTCAGTCAAGTATATTCATACAGGATACTGTGCCATAGGTTGGGTAGGAAACATCTATGATTTCATCCTCCCAACCTGAATGAAAGGCTTTGTGCCACATACTCTACATTACCCCCATGTCCCCATTCCTCCTCCATCAAATGCATTTACCATCCCAGCAACAGAAGGCTGGAAGTGGATAAAAAATGTGCCTGCACAGCTAGGAGTGCTCCAATGCCATTGTAATGTGGGCATAAAATCAAGGAACATATGTAGAGGCAGCTGCTCGCAGTTGTGAAAGCATGTAAAAAATATGGGACTGTTGAAAAACTTTGATAGATTTTATAACTGGGAACTATGTATTTTTATTGTATACTATATGAACCCACAAAAAGCAATGCTTTCCTTTAGTACATTTATTCATTGCTCATTTACAACAGAGTAATTTCATCATGCAACAAACTGCAAGGTTTATGCCTAGTCTCTTCAGTGAGAGTTATAAGCTCGTTGCACTAAATCTGTTTGACAGAGAAACCGGACAGTGGAAAGAACTGGGGTCATTACAGAGAAGCTAAAAAGAGCTCTTTCTTAGGGTGAATCCCTGGCCATATTTCCATTCCTTGTGCATAGCTTCTTAAAGGAACTAAGGAAGGTATTTTTTCGGTGTCTGGAGTTGGGATCCTAGAGTGGATTGTTTAAGGGAAGACTAGAAACCAAGTCCAAAGTTCTCTGAAACAGTAAATTTCAGTGAGTACACATCTAGTCCTCCTGGATTATCTTCCCAATGTCATCCTGATCTTCACCTTTGTTCAGAGAACATGCATGCACCCTTCAGATCTTCAGATAAGTGTCCTCATTTAGGAGATGAGATTGCTTCCTTTGACTGAGTTAGGTTAGACAAAGTGACTGTTACAACAGGGGAGACAAGATCTAGAATATTGCTGAATTTACCATACTTTGGACCTTTCCATTTTAAAGCAATCCAGGAGCTCTAACTCAAGAAATGCAGAGGTAGCCAAAGTAGAGGACTAGCAAAAGAGAAACTACACACAAGAGTGAGCTATATACAGAAACACTGCAAAACTTTCTTGAAAGGACAAGGGTTATAAACTTGAGTCAACCTTACATTGTAATGCCACTGGCCCTATCCTGGAAATGTGAATGTTAAGTTTAACTTGGGTAGGCAGCATAAAGCTTCCAATGCATAAGCATGCCACTACAGACTAGATATCACTTACCTTCACCTGGTAGTGAGGCCATGAGAAAGACACCCAATTTTGGCAGTCTTTTGCTGTGCAAAATGAGTAAACAAAGTAAAATTGCTACTTTGTAGAGATACTGGAAGGATCATCTAGCTAATATGATCAAAGCACTTTTAAAGTGTATGTGCTTTCATTACAAACTATTTGAGCCCTCCCAGAGAGAGGGAAAATATGATGTAATTATTATTTCTATGTCTGTCACTCATGTTCTAATTTGTTAATTGATACAAAATACCAGATGGAGAAACTGAGCACTCTGATGGGAAGAGTTAGCTTTGCAGTAGCTGTATGCAATACTCTGTCTGGTTTTAGTGACAAAGCAGATGACAGCCCAGGCAGAAAAAGATATGACAGTAGGAATCCTAGGAGTTTATGGCAATGGTTCTCCATCAGATTGTTACAATAGTAACATCACCAGGGTGTGCTCCACTTAAAACCACTGGCACAGTAAGTACAGATTAACTTGACCCATAAGACTGACAGTTTGTAGAACCTGTCAAGGAATAGTTTCTTTGTACACAAGTGCACAGGTGCAATTCTCTGCTTTTGACATAAACCTGAAGGTACAGGAAAGTTTATGTGTGCATGCAAATAGAGGTAATAGTGACTATATATCCTGTTTTAAGACAAAGGGAAGTCATACCCATGGTGTGGGTAAACAACTAGCAAGCAAATCTTCCCTACTAACACCATTATTTTCTCCTGCCTGTAACAATACAAAATAGCATAAAAAGATGGACGCAAAATTTTACCTCTTGGTTATTGATTTGGAATTCAGGCCAGATGAAGTCAAAAGGGAAGCAGACACTGTCTTAAACATTTCTGATGAACCATGCAAAGTGTTTAGACAGTCTCAATCTAATCTCAACCCACAATCCTTGGTAGTTTCATAAGAAACACAAAATGAATAAGCAATATATATCACTTCTAAGAAAAACACACAAGGGAAAGTTAACTGTTAGAAATGTACAGTGTAATTCAATGCCATATTTTCCTGTGGATAATTAGAGGTCTTCAGTCACCAAGAATAAAATTCCCAACACTTTTATCAATATTAAAAGTCCTTTGGCTTCTTTTAAAAAAATACTTTATGAAAGTATGGTAGAAATTATGTTAGATTTCTTTCTCACCCTTCTTCTTCCAGATCCTATCACCCAGAACTGACTTGAAAGATTGACAGACTTTTCTTATCAGCATTATGTTTTACCTGGTTCTTTGCCATCTTTGAGACTAAATCAGAAAAACACGTGGCACATTTATCCACTGCTGCTGATATAATTCCGATCTTTCTAATCTTTCTCTCTTCCTTTCTTGCTATCAAAATGCTACAAATTAATTTATGTCCAAAACACACCTTGAAGAGGTAAAACTCAATATAAGTGCTAAGTATTTAGAGCACAGCAGAGCCAGTCAAGTTAAGCGTTCAACAGTATAATTGCTACTAGGCTGCTGAAATGGAGGTTGCAAGTGCAATATCTCCATACACTTTAAGCAGGCTAATGCCAAGTTTCTGTCCTCCAGAATCCTTGTAATTTAACATCTACTAATTTTGGTGAAATCAAACACTACTTGTCTCCAAAGTCAGGAGGCCATTGCCACGTTCCTTACCACACAGTCAGCCTCTCAAATTCCCCACACATCTAACTACACAAAAGAAAAATTCTGGGTTTTTTTTCATAAAATCGAGAACATGAATAAGCGCATTAACGTCTAATTCAGTGACATCAAGATCTGGGAGTTAGAATACTTCAGTATTTTACCTCTCAGTGTTGCTCATGTTAACCCCTTTCTCAGCCACTCAGGGGTCTAGAGAGGTAGCACAAGGCTGCTGATTGAAACTACATTAAAGCAGCCAACTGTGAACAATGCTGTAGATGCTGGGCTTGGCACTTGATGATGGTGTGTCCTGTCCCAGTCAGAACAGGCAGCAGGAGGGCTATGTTTTCTCGATCTAGTACTACTTGCCAGGAACAGCAAGGGCTAGCTACCCACGAAAATGGGATCAAGGCAGGAGGCGAGGTGAGTCCCACACAGGCTGTGCACTCACCAAGTGGCACTGTCCCGCAGGGGCTGAGTCAGACAGAGGTAGGGCACTACAACAGCCCCAGGCATGACAAGGGGATGAGACCTTGCTTCCTCTGGGCACTCCCAACAAAGGCTGCAGGAGACAGAGCTGTGGTGTGAGGCTGTGGGGCCCAGACAGAACTGGAACTGGCACCTCCACAGCATGGCCTAGGAAAGGGTTGAAGTTCCTGAACTGACCTGAAAAAAAGACCCTGGTCCTGTTGGCAGGAGGTGAAGAGGGTGGATGGAGGTCCCAGGCGAGGCTGTTCAGGGGTATTAAGGCCTGTGAGTGCACTCAGGGACCTGACACCGGTGCTGCTCTTACCTTAGAACTTGGGAAAATCAGTGATGCTTTCAAAAGTATCCACTGACTCTGTGGAAACAAATTTAAGGATTGTGCAGTTTTGCCTGAGAGCTCAAACATCTGTGTTATTCACCTGACCCTCATCACTATTTAGGGATCATCAAGCATTTAGGGAAACTTTACAATACTGTCAAAATGTATTACTTATTGTATCTATATGTTTTATAGGTCAAACCATTGTCCCTGTTTTACAGGTAGGATTTCAAGGTTCAGGTAGGCTACTGTCATGTCTGCATGGTGCAAAGGAATGTGAAACATACCTCCTTCAGATAGTAATGTTCGTGGCTGCTTCCGAACCAGAAGCAGTACAGTTTCAGCACAGCCTCTGAGCAACTAAGCTGTAATGATAAAAGACTGAACTTACAAGGTCTGGCATAGAAATGTCAAATGTGGCCAGACTGCTTTCAGATCCGATGATTCTCTGCTCCTTACTAAGCAATGCCATGTGAATGCATCAGCTTGGAATCTCCATGCTGTACTTGACTGTGTGTTGCAGGCGTGCCCCAAGTGATTTATCCACAAGCATTAAGGGAGTGGATGGCAGAACAGGAAATTATTTTTGGAGGTTTCCTCCTACAGCCTTGGTTAATGCTACATAGAAGACCAGCTCCTAAAATATCTGAGAGACCATGGGAATATCTACATAAAAGCAGATTTTTAGAGGTGGACAAGATGTGAAATATTTTTTATGAATAATTGTGCAGATCCTCCTGTTTCATTTGAAACACAAAAACATCTCTTAACTCTCATTCAGATAAGAAAGGAAGAAAAAGAATCTGACTCCTTCACAGAGCTTTCCAGCAGCATTACAGCCTGTGCAGCAGTCTCAGCATTTTCTCTCAGTTTATTTTATCAATGGAAAGAAAGTATAAGAATAATCGGCATAGATTAAGAAATATTTGAGCACACTCTGTACAGTGTGGTAGCTAAATTTCAGAATTACCTCAATTCCACCAGGCTCTGTTCTGCTGTTTTGCAGACTTTCCGGTTCCCCTTCCCCTTTCTTTTTCCCTTTCTATTCCATATAAAGCAATTCTTGAAAACATTTCCATGATTGCGTTATAGCAATCAAAAGTGCCGAGGGAGATACAATGATAATGCACCATCATCAGCAGCCACAATACAAAATGACTCATGTGCTCTCAAATTGGTTGACTACTAGAGCTCTGTTTAAATTCAGTTTTATCTGGGACTTGGAAAATATTACTCCTGCTTTTTCATTCAACATGCAGCAACACACAAAGTCTTTCCAAAAGAGTTTACAATTGCATGCAATAGGCAGAATAGTCTATTTCATATGATATACAGATATTTAGAAACTGGAAATAATGTTTTTACTGGAGAGTATAAAATAGAAAATGAGCCTGTCTTACTGAGTCAGCTTTTAACTTTGAGTGCAGAATTTGAGACACAAATTTCTGGTTTCCTGAGTAGGTCCATCTCCCATTGACTCCAATGGGAGCTCTGAGTGCTCAGCAGCTTTGTGCATCTCAGTGATATGAGTGCCTTGAAGTGATTTCTGAAAATCAAAAAGTAGGACTAAACTCTGAAATGATGACTCTCAAGTTCTTCTAGTTTCCTCAGCTGCAAAGCAGAGATGTCTTTACTTGGCTGTCCTTTAGGACCTTGTGAGAAATCTTTCTATAATAATTGTAAATATTTAAAGTTGTAAGGAGAGCTGGAAATGTGCAAGTTTTACTTGTGCTGGCTTTACAGTGGTGTATTTGAGACTGAATACACTCCTTTATTTAGCATAAAGTACTTTGTATATAGCACTAAATCATCTTGGAAAGGAATAAAATGAGCTATTTTTTTTTTACAAACTGTAAAGCAGTGACTTTGTGCAGTATTCATAACATAGCATTTCAGTAGAGTTATTTTGTCCTGGAGGACATAAACAAAGAAAAAGCCCATGAGTAAGGTTTAGCCTTTAGCATGAAGACTCTGTTCTTGTTGACTAAATTACAAGCCTAAGAGCCCTAGGGCTTTGAATATAAAACAGCAGTCTTCCAATTCTACAAGAATTTTTCATTAGCATCTTTCCCCAATATTTTAATCTACGACTAGACTTCAGAGTAGTGTAAAGTAGTGAACGATTTAGTAACGAAATGCATGACATCAGACTGTTATTTGACTTGTATTGGAAGCCTGCCAGTGTTAACGTAAAATGCCCAGGTTAATAAATCGCTATAAATCAACATTACATCTATGACAGTCAATGCATTTACACGAGTAGGAAGAAAATCAGTAGTTGTCTCCTACACTGAAAAAAGACCTTACTTTCCTTAGATTATTAGTAAATCAAATGCTGCTTATAATATGTTTATATCTATATAGTATATTTTTATGCAAAATGGAAATTCCAGTTTTCACTCATCTTGCATATTTTAGTGCCTGAACTGGATTGACTTTGGGGAATTGATAAAATGAAAGTAATAGAATGGTAAAAAGATTCCCAGGCATTCATTTCTGAAATTCTGTTTTTGATCACACTATACAAAAGTCTGATTTTGGAACCATAGTCCGTTGCGAGTTCCAGATGGTGTGACATTTAGCCTTGCTGTGTTACCCAACTGTGCTCATTGACACTGAAGGCATGGATCTAGAAACAACACTGTTTATTTTACAGTACAATAGCAAAAATAGAAATAAATGTCACTTAGTTTTAAATGGTGTGGCAAGTTTTTAACAGAATTCTACTTGGCTCATGGTCTGTTTTATTTTCTGTTTCACGCTTTTTCTGAAAAGTAGTCTGGGAGTGTTGCAATGCAAGATGCATCACTTTTCATTCCACTAAAGGCTTGGTTTTACCATAAGAATCCCTAGAGCCCATCTTCTAAGCTTTGTTTGAATGTAGTCTTATATGTCCTCAGAGAAAAACATTGCAAATGGAATGACATAGTTGTGATTAATATGCTGTGTATAGGGGTGTCTGAAATAGAACATTAGGAGCTTTCAGATTTGCCACTGCAAGAGAATCCAAAATACACTGGTTAGTGACTGCAGAGGTATTTTAAGATCAGACAGGGTTTGTTTTCAGGGTTTGTTTTTTAAGAAACACACAGAGAAAATTTTTTGGGTACCAAAAAATAGTTATAGCAGCTTGGATAATATAATGGATAATATAAATAATCTGATAGCATACATAATGGTACAAGCTGTTCATTACAGAATATAAGAGTCCTTCCCCTACAAATAGCTTTTCAAAAGTAGTTCTTGTAGCTCAGCAAGTATGTTGTCCTTGTATCATTATGTCTTGGCATCTTCTAAAACAGGAGCAGTGTCAAAAATAAAATGTACATTTTCCATGTAACTAACCCTGACAATTTATGTCTATAGCTGCTAGTAATCTGCATGCAATTCATGCAATGCTGTCCCATGTATAAAGAATGCCTACTACAGGCTCTTGCCATTTCACACAGCAAGAACATTGGCATAGAAAAACACTACCTGTGCCTGGGACATGCCGGCACTATGGAAAATTCCAGCACTATCCAAAATATAGAACAGTGTCAGGTAAAAGAACAAAGAACTGGAATTTAAATGCTTGCACTCCTTTTAAGCAGAGTGCTGATGGGGAGGTAGAGGGAAAGAGGGAAGTGTTGGCCTCAGTGGTTTTGTAGGAGAATATTTCAGCAATATTTCAGCCAACAGAAAAGAAGCTGAAATTATGGCAAATTAGAAATAAGCACTTTCTATATTTCTGTTACTTGCAACTCACCAACCATTAGACTTCAAATTCAGATTTTTCTGTTTACTACCTGATTGCAGATAATCCAATTTATTTTCATCACACTTCTCTAAAACTCACAAGAGGTATCTCAGGTTAGGGCTTTTATGGACACCTAGCTATATTGAATAGCCATTACATTAACTAATTTCAAGGAGTTAACATTCCTAAAAGAGGCATCTCAAGGAGATATGTCTCCATGGCCACATACTCTGTTGTTCTATGCATTGTCTTATAGTGACAATTTCTCCATTGGCTTTAGCAAGAGCCTAGAATTCCTGTTTTAGATTAGACACTGAAATGTAGAAATCTGCACTTTGTTAAATTACATTCTGTTATTTCAAACCATTCCTCCAGTATGTCAGGAAAGTTTTGAATTCTCATCCTACCATCATCATGCAGTATTATGTACAAATTTAAATAAGGGTTTTCTCTAGTCAGTCATCCAGGTATAGCATACTGGACAAGACAGGCTACATTCACACACTACTTCCTACCATTTTGACAGAAACGACTGTCAGGGCCCTGAGGGCACTAATAGCCCTAACAGCACTAACCAGAGAGGCCAGCCTCAGCTGGGGCCCCTCCGTGTTCCCTCATGCCTGTAAACCCAAGGACTCTATTTAAGCTCATCCTGTGGCCTTTAGGCTTTGCTAAGCTATGGTGGAGGGTTGTTGGTCTCTAGCTAAGGTGTAGCTGTGCCTGGCAAAGCATCCTGCTGTTTCTGACCTGTGGCCTGACTTTTTGGCCCTGCATAATGATCGCTGTACTGAGTCTGATCCTGGTCACCCTCATTGGACCTGACCTGTGGGTTGACTTCTTGGCTTGGCCTTGGACCTGTCTCCATGCTGTGGATGGGCCTGTTAATCTGGGCTCTTGGTTGAACCTGGCTGCCCTCCCTGGCTCTCTCCTGCTTGGGTGTGATGGGGCTGGGTCTTCCTGGTGAGGCCCTGCCCTGCTGGCTGTGGTATCATGCTTGACTCACTTTCCCTTGCAGAGCAGTCAGTTCTGGTAATGACTCCCTAGCTATGTTTTTTTAGTCAGGTATATGCTCATACAACAGTTCACTATGGAACATGTATTTTGTAAACTATCTATGAGCCCTATGGGATGGTCAGAGCTACTGCTGAAGTCTCGTGGTATAAATTCTGGTACTTACCTCTTACAGTTAAAGCCTACTTTGTTGTTAGAAAGAGTGCATAAGTAGATGTGATTTAATGTATTCATGACATGATTACTAGCTGTTGTTCATCTCCTGACTAAAATTCCAATGTTCATTAATACTATTTTTTTGTTATTAATTCAAGTACTTTAGGAACTTGAGAGTAAGCTTGCTGGCTGTATCTCAAGGCCTTTTTCTTGCCTAAAGATGTGTCCTTTCTAGGCTTCTGATACCCTATCTGTCTTGCATGAGTTATCACAGATAATGGTTAAAAATTTGAGGTTTCTTCAGCTTGCTCCAAGTTATTTACTGTAAAATTCAACAGGATGAGCCAACTTGGACTTCTGAAGAGAAAACAGAAAAATACCAAACATAAAATTTTATTGCCTGTATATTACCTTTCATTTAGCTTTCATTCTGAGGTGCTGCAGACCCACATTGATTTTTTTTTTAAGTTCGTTGTTTTATTTCATTATCTATCCTTCCCTTGTGCCTCCCAAATGCTATCACTTTATCTTTTTCACTCAGACTTATTCCCACCTTCACAAATCCCTTCCTTTTTCAACAAACACTGATTAGAATAGTTTAAGAACTTGTTGAATCACTTGTATGGGAGAAAGCTGGACAAAGGAGTAAGAATATTCCCTAACTGAGGTGTTCTGAATAGCCCTGGGGAGATGTCTATTATTAACTTGGGGTAAATAGTCTACTTCTATCCTCTGTCTGCCATTTTTCTTTCCCAGCACATATCAGTGTATCTTGTTATCATATAGTCTTGTGCTATGGATGACCTGTTAGGTACTCACAAAAGGCCTTATCTATAATACTATCTTAGCTTATTGACCTCTAAGATCTCGGTATGGCAAGGCCCTTTTGTTTTAATCTCCTAAGACTTTTCTCATGTCTCAAGTAGGCACCCTTGACATACAAGGCAAAATTCCTTCCTTTTCTGTATCCATCCCTTACTAATTAGTCATTATCTTTGCATTACTATTGCAGCTCGCCAATTATTCTAATGCCTTCTTTCTAAACAAAGTGGTAGCATTGATCATATCTTAAGAATACAAGTTCTTCTTTGTCCCTCATGTCTTTTGAAGACATTTTTGAGTCTTATTTCTCCTGCTATTTTATGATATGTTATCACCAACTTCCTCCCTCTTTCTCAGTATCTCCCAAACACAGATTTTAAATTTCTGGCAAGGGCACTTGTGGGCATCTATCACAAACCTTTTCCCATATTAATCTAGAGTCCTTTTTAGTTGATCAACAATTATTTTTTTAATACAGATTTAAGGATGGATGTTTAAAATTTTTCTCTCTATGTAATGGGATTTAGATTTAAAATATGCCTAAGGGGAAGATACTTATTTAACACCATATACATTCTAAGAAACAAAGGGTGATTTACTTCAGATTTCACTGGGATCTGGCTTTACTCTTGGTTACAGCAGTTGAGTACTAATGAAATGCTATAGCGGCATATTCTGATTGTAAATTTTGATGGTGGTAAATTGTGAATAAATGCTGAAATAAATAGATTTAATTTTCAGCCACAGACTGAAATGCATAAAATACTACATTGATTTCAGTATGCTAGCTTCATAATTATGCCAGTAAACAAGTGATCAAATATGGAAGTGAAAGATGGTAGTGCTGACAATAAAGCATAGATCTCTTGAAACATTACCTCTTTCTAAATGTAGATCTTCTTTTACTGAAGAGAGGTAAGGTGATGCACTTCTTTTTACTCAAATAGAATTAAAGACTTTTTTTTTTTTTAATATGTGAATATATACATGCACTGTAAAAAAATAGTTTGGCCCCATACTGTTTTAGTTTTAGCTAGCATTCCTTGTTCTGAATGCCCTTTATGTAGCAAAGGGTTGCTTCTTAACAGGTCTGATTTACCATCCTTTTGAAGAAGAGTAGTATAACGGTATCCCCAAGGTGTTATGTAAAGAAATTGGGAAGCAGCCCTCAGATAAAACCATTGAGACAACTACTCACTTTCATCAAAATCACCATGAGCCACACTGTGGTATGCAATAGAGAAAACATATTTATGGTGGTGAAAGATGTGTAAACATTGCTAAATCCAAACTTCATTCCATTCCTTCTGGGTTTTTTTTTTGTTTTAAAAAAGTAGGCTGCTCCTATCTGATATATTTTTCCTGCATGATGAAAACAACGGTTCTTTTTCTTCCCTCCAATCATGTTCTTCCCAAAGGATTTAGGTTTGGGGTTATTCTTCCTCTGTAAGAATGGAACAATGATCATGAACATAATTCCCTCTAGGGATTCTTCAGCCATTGAAGAAACAACTTGCCAACTGTCAAAGGCAGAAATGAAAGGGATCTATTTGCATTGTCAAAAAGCCTGCTAAAGAAGGAAGGGAACAGTAACATCACATGCAGATCTATTTTATGGCTTTAAGCAAGTTCTTTCACTTCTTGGTGTAAGTTCATAATTAATAAGAATCCATTTCCTAACAGTGTTATTATTCAAAAGTCAGAGAAAACTGAGCAGGAAACACAGCAGAATTTTGCCCACATACATTGTTTGAAGGCGATTCTGAAAAAATGACCAATATAAAAAAATACAGACTTCCAATTGTTTGAGAATGTCAAAGTGCTTTATAAGCTCCTTAATAGTAAGGTGCCATAAAATGAAGATGTAGGCTTTATCTGTGGAGAAACAGATTAGTATTAGCTGTCAAATGAAATGAGTTGTGTAGTCTTACTGTAGTTTAAATTATTTTAATGGGACTGCCTTTTTGAGAAAAGTTAGTAGATTTTGCTCTGTACCTGCATCTCTTCCTTTCTTTTTAACGTAAAGTAAAACACACAATGTCTATTTACAAAACAGGTTTGTCATTTCTGTAGGTCTTTGATAATAGAGGAAAGCGTATAAATTTGGGCCTTTTAATTAAATTCCTGGACTACATGTCATTAATACCACTGTTTAAAAGTTGCAGATGATAGGAAAACAGTGGATTTAAGTATCCAAAAGCAATAGAAGTATAGTGAGGGAAAGAAGGGAGGAAAGGTTTTCATTGTGACATTTTCTTTAATTTCTTCAATGCATTTTAATAATTAATTTAATAAAACAAAAGAAAAAAGGAATATCAATTTTGCTTATTTACTCAGCAAAGCCAAAGCTTAGAGGACAACTGAAAGTAATATTGATGCTTCAAACAGCATTTTCAGGAAGCAGATTTGGAATTATACAGAGCATCAGTAACTTGCTAGAGATGACAAAAGAAAGCTAGTTTAGTTATTGGAGCCTCTAGTGAGTGGCAATGTGGGAAACAAGTGTATTTTGGCTGGCTTTGCTTTTATAGTACGTGACTTCGAAAGCAGTGCTGTTTACCGGAGTATCTTTCCCTACTGTCATTTGTTAAAGGACCTTCTGACTATTTCCTTGTGTTTCTCTAGACAGCACCAAAAGCACATCATTTTTCTAGTCATGTCTGGAAAACTTTATTCACCATGATACAAAACTTATTCATTGGACAAAGCTGGTTAACACAGAGTAGTTCCTTCATTTCTGTTAATTCTCAGCTGGGAATTTCACACTTGTGGTTTTCAATCTTAAAGATATATCAGATCAAAACTATGATCTGCTTTGAGAAGCCACTAGTACCCATATTTCCAGCATCTTCAGGATGGTAATCCTTACTTTGGTGGGGAATCCACAGCGAAAGGATTGTGCCTTGCTGCAGGTGATAAAGAATGCTGACTCCAGAACATAATTATCTTTCAGTAATTCCTGGCTCCTGGGTCAGGGCTTGTTTTACCTTTATCAGGATTGCCCAGTAAATTTCAGCAGGTGTACAAATTAAAATAAACAGTACCCTGACAGTGCAAAATTTGCTCTAAATCTTTTAATGTGAAGCACAAAGTTTGATCCTTCTCTCCAGAAAAGGGAAGGAAAAAAGCATTGATTTCTCCAGATCATAACCAGCCCATTTTCCTACCAGTTCAGAACAGCAGCCCCATCCCAAGATTGAATCCAAACACTATCTTGGAGAAGTTGTCTTCCTACAAGTATAATCTCTAAAGGACTTTATTGGAGTATAGATTGTAATCGATACCCAACCTGATATATGGAATAAATGCGTATCAGTGGCAATCCAGTAATGCAACAGCAGGGTTAGCTTTGAAAATGTGTAGCTATTGCTCAGTTATAGGTTGTTCAAGGTGAAAGTGAATCAGAAAACCAATGTACTGAATGCATGAGTAGCACATTAAGGATAGTAAAACTATAGGAACTTAATATAAGCAATTGAGACTTAATAATCAATAAGAAAAGCAAAAAGTGGACACTATGGAAAAAGTCATTGCTTTGTTTTCCTGCTTCTGTGTCATGTGAGATTCATTTCCCCTCTCTACCATCACCGCAGGTTTCTTCCTATTTTTTTTCTTCATGTAGTCCTTTAAGTTTAAGTCTGTGGACCAGGTTTCAGGTGAACATTTATTGCTGGAAGTCAGCAAAATATGGCAGCTGCTCTGACAGTCTTTCAGCTCTCATGTCTGTCATCTCAATTTACAGTGAGATTATAGTGCAAGAATTAGGTTTATAATGGAATTAAAAGAGATTATATTTTCCCTGGAGGAAGTGTACCCACAGCTTCTGTAACAGCTAGGTTCTCTGCACTGATAAAAGCCTTTGGAAGTAATTACACATAGAACACAGTCCACAGCTTTTTACTTTCATATGCTATAAATAAACCAGAATCAATTATAAGTCATAATAAAAAAGGCAGCATGTATTAATTTTACATAGTATAATATATTTCAGGAGATGTAAAGCTGATAACAAACTCCTTGGTCTGCAGGAGTGAAAAGCTTCATGCAACAGTGACTCATGTGTCATACAATATCCTAGGAAGTGGTATTCTCTGTGCATATGTCAAAGGTGCTTCTGTTACAGTTTCTTTCTTTGTAGAAATTGCTGGGTTTAATTGTGCACCTTTGGAAAGAAATGTTGACCTTAATTTCCAGCAGCCTCATGAACTAATCCTTCCTGTTACTCAGTAGGCCATTGAATCTCAGTACTAAGTCCCAACTCCTCGATAACTGATTCGGTCCACAAATGCTCAAGTATCTGATGCAGAAAAGCAAGACTTTTCATTCTTGCCTGTTACAGATGAGGAGCCAGAGGCCCAGATAAATTAAGTACCATCAGACCTCATCAGCAAGTAATTCAAAAGGCCAAATGAATATTCTAAGCCTAAGTTAAGAAAGACTGAAATGAAATTTTGTTTTAAACTATGACTTTTGCAGAAAAGTACTGCCTCATCATGTGAAAGCTGCAGTGAAAGTCATGTAGATTTCACAGCTTCCTAAATGTATGTATGTATGCATACACACATATAAGGACACACACAACACCCCTTATTTATATGGCAATCTCCATGTTGAATCATGGTCTATATTTAAAGCAGGTGTAAACAGTTATCCTGAGGTTATCAAGCCAGGCTGATATGATTAATAACTAAAATATTAGGGATTGGGGGGAGACAATTCTGGCTTCTTTAATCTTGAAGTTCGTTCAAGGTCATTTGAAAACATCCCTAGGGAAGTAGAAACAGAAACCGCCAGAAGTCTCTATCTAGGGAAACTCCACTCTATGCTTTATTAAGACAGGATAGCAGAGTAAGGAAGAGGAAGAATTTGTAAAGGACAAAGAGCCTGAGGTCCAAATCAGAGAAGATGATTTATTAACAACATGTCTGTCTTTGTATTTACACAACACTTTTCATTGATATCACATCTGAGAAATGCACGCCCTTGTCCCTGGATTCAGATCTAATTACCTTCATCTGAGTGTTCCTTCCTTCTCCCAAGCCTGGGTTAACTGCTGTAGATCCCTCCCTGTACATGGGTTTGAAATCACAGACCTTAAAAGTTCACCAGTGCCACCCACTCAGTTATCAAAACAGGACATAAAAACTTGCTCACTGGTTTCACTGGACACATGAAGCAAAGTTTTCCCCCCACTAATCTCTGCCCTGCCAGATTGCTCTTGGAAGGAAGTTACCTCCCCAGCCATAGTAGAAAAGTTTTTCAGTGACTGCGCCATGAAGTTCACTTTCAGAAAAGATCAGTGATCACAAATGTTGACCCGACTGAGCTGCCACATGTTTCTTGGACTCTGACCTTTTACAAATCAATTCCAGAGGTGCTTAACAGTGGGAAAAGCAAGAGGAAACAATTGTCTTTATGCCAATGCACTGTAACTAAAAATGTCACAGGACCAGTGTCCTGTTAGCGCTTCAAAAGTTGGTAAACAGCCTCTTTGAAGCTGAAGAAATGCACAGAAACCTTGCCTGTGTCTTTGTTACCACTAATGTATATGCATTTTCAAATATCAAAGGGTGTTCTTTCTATTTTAAACATAGTCTCTTAATTTTTCCTTCTACAAATATTCTGAACCATGTGATTTTAGTCCATATTTCAGGATTAATTGTACAGGACCAAGTAAGGCTTTTGACAATGGTGAATCCAGTAAGAAACAGTGTTTAAGAAACAGGGCAAAGCAGCAACAGGCTCCAGAAAACAGGAATTTTGACAGTCAGTAGTTTCATACCAGCATGCATGTGGTGGAAAAGGTCAGAACAGACTTTATATCTGCTGTATTGAGGAACAGTGAAATATTAAACTCCTAGGAGAGCATCTGCAGAATGATGTGGAATGTAACATAGTAAGGGGTAAAAATACCTTGCATCATACAAGCAGAGGTATTTACATGTCAGTATAAGCATTATTTTCCGACCACATAGCTTCATCCAATACTTCTTATTAACTGGTTGCCCAGGTACTCCAAAGATATTTGTGTTTTTTCCTGTAACTGCTAAAACCTGTATCAACTTGGGAAAGTGGCTTTCTTCGGTAATAGAGGCTGAAATTTTCAAAGAAAGATATATAGTTGCAAGGACTTCACTCATGGCAGTAAACTTCATGGCTTTTTAAGGACAATACATCCTTTCAAAAGAAAATAAACACCATCTTACTGTGGTTGAAAAAGCATTAGAATGTGGGTTTGCCTATTGTTTCCCTGTCTAAGGAACTGATCCCTTTAGGTGTCCATCAAACTGGCTGAAAAATATTAAGGTGAAACATCTAAGTCGGTGTTAGTTTGTATCTGGCTTGGCTTAGAAAAGCTCTAGACCTCAACTCTCAGCAGCAAGGGTGGCTGCGGGTGAGCGGCTCAACAGGGTCCACACAGACATGCCCTCCCAGAGATGCTTCCTCCCGTGGGGACAAAGCTGGGGCCCTGCAGCCTCAGGCGCATGGGGGAATGGGATGGGGCCCTGGCACAGGATGCAGGAGCTGGGCCCTGAGCCAGGGCAGCAGCCTGTGGCCAGGGCATGCCATCAGGAACGGGGCTGGAGCCAAGGCCCAAGGCTGAGGCCAGGTCGTGTTCAGGGCGTGGGGGATTAACAGAACTGTTAACCCAAGCATGCTGGGCAAGCATCATTCCAAGTATTTATTCAATTGACCTACATCCTATCCATATTCAGTTCATGTATATTGTCGACTACCTCAGGAGAAATGCAGGTCTTTGCAGAAGGCAAGAAGAAGGTCTGGGATGCAGCTGTGGGAATGGCAGGTATGTATAGGCTTTATGTCAGCTGAATTTCACCTTCCTGTCCAAATCTGTAAAGTAACGTTTTTGTAGTCTTATTGTTACCTCCCACTTCAGTGACAGGTAGAATTATTCCTTTTATGTAGTGTGAAAAGTTGCTTAGTACATTTAGGTATTTTTGAATGAAAGGCATTTTATCTATGTAAGATGATGACCATCACCCCTACTCAGATTTCAAGGTATTGTAGCTTTTTGTGGTTATTTCAGAGACTCAGGCTAAGTTTGAGGGGATTCATCCTTCTGCCACCTAGCTCACCAGAAATCAGAGCATAAGGAATCATTGCTACTGCAGTTTTTGGGTTGGCAGATTATCAGACAGTAATGTGTTGCTTCATTGATGCTATAATATCATTAATTTCAATGCAGTGATGGTGGTATGAAACTGGATTAACATACTGGTGAATCAGGTGCAGAAACTGTAGGTCCCTTTGCTGTAGGGAAAAGTAATTAAACTTAATAGGCATTATGGCTTCTAAATGGAGAATGTATATAATTTTTAACCCAAATGGATTGTAGTGATTCAGTAGCAAGTCTTTCAACTATACTCAACTACTGCTTTAGCTATATTGATTTTTTTGCAATTTACAAGTTTCCATTTTTCTTAATATTTCCTTATGTTTCCTAACTCACTAGAAAACTTTTATGTGTTATTGTTGATATTGAAATTAGATCAATGCATGGGGTCCCAACTACCTACAGACAGTCCCCAAATCAGCCTGTTGCAAGTGTATCTTCATTCCTTATTTCCCCATTTATCAGAGTTTAAAAAGCTAAAGAAAATATTAATAACAGCTTTTGCACCAAGTATGGTTGTTCATGGAAGTGGCAGTACACACTTCAATATGTCAGAGAATTTTTTATGTGGGAGAGTACTTTGATTCAGAGGAGCATTTAAGCATGTGATTGACTTTTAACTTCAAGGATTTAAAGACAAGTTAAGCATGTGTTTACTCCTCTCCTGAGTGGAGAAGCAGGGTCTCAGCAAGAAGCCAGTGGCAACAAGATTCAGTGGCCTTTGATGAAAATGAAGGACAGATTTTTTTGTGTCCAGCAGCTCTTCCCCTCTTCTCCCCAATAAACTAATGAAGTTTTTTTTGTTTCTTAAACAAACAAAACCCCCACAAAAAATAAAAACAAAACACACACACACGAAAAAAAAGGCTTAATTATAGTTTATTGAATAAATATTTCCCTGAGTACCCAGGCATATAGTGATATGTGGTGCAGTTTAGGAAGACTGGAGCAAGTGAGCCTTGGCAAAGCTGAAAGAATCAAAAATGAGATGGAATTCCTTTTGCTATTCAGAAGGAAACTTTGCCTTCACTGTCTCGTGTCAGTTGTTAGATTGTCAGTGGGTGGCACTCACAAATTCATTGATTTGTACAAATAAATGAACAGTAACAATTAATTACACACTCCATGAGTACAACTCAGTAGGAAGGCAGAAGCTGTGCAAACTTGCACATTCCTCGCTGCCACAACATCCCCGCTATGTGATCAGGATCCTTATTAACATGCCAGGTAATCTTTGGTGATTTCTGCTAGCTATTTTTTCTTACTTATTTCATCATGAACATAGAACCTGGCTGAGTTCAGTAGAGTCATCCAGCAGCCTGAATGCATGTAGTCTTTGGGAAAAAAAGTTACTAGTGCCACTATATATGCCCCATAGGAAATTTCTGCATTTTATATTTTTTGTATAAATTGTTTCTCATCTTCATCAGAGGACCTGATGGTAGCTACAGTGTATGGTAAGCTCTGTTCTTATCTCTAAAGTGTAGCTCTCAGTTGCTACATGAAAAAAAATTGAAAAGTTAGGTCTGGTATTTAGACAAGAAATTTCAAAGTTGTTGACATACCTTGTCAACCCTCAGACTCGAAGGACAATGCCTGCTTTCCATTTAGGTAATTTTTAAAGGGAGACTAGACTTATGACATGAATGGTCAAACCTAAAAGCTTGCAGATATAATGAAGGGTATAGGTGACTGGGAGTTTCTACAAGATGCTGCGATTCTTTGCAACAGTTTGAGAGCTGAGAATTAGGCATGGAAAGGACATGTCATTGTCATAACTCTTCGGGAAAAGGCCTGAGGGAGCTCTGCTGCTTTGTTCACAGCCAGCTGGAAAGGAACATCAGAAAGAGTAGATGAGAAGGTCTTAAGGAGAGGTCTGACTCAACAAAAGCAGGGCAACAGGATAATGTTATAGTCTAGCCTTTTTTATATATAAAAGAGCAGAAGCTATAGGTTAGGCAGAAGCTTATTGGAGTCAGAGGCTTATGAAGACAATAGGAATATTGGGTGGCAACACCTCTTGTCCTTACCATTCAGCACTTGTATTTGTATCCAGATGCATGAGTTAGTTCTTAGATGAGACCTTTTTGCAACTTTAAAGTGAACCTACCTTTTCAGCCTGGCTGCACTATTCAGAGGCACAGTTGGTCTGACTGCGCGTTGGAAACTGTGGCTTTATTTAAAGCAATGATGAATATTCTGATGATCTTCCCAGTATTCCAAGCCAAACACTCAGAATCATGAGCTGCCATTCATCTCTAATTCCAATTATATTACTTACCTAAATTAGGAAACCTATAGTATAACATTGTTTCAAGCACTTTGCTTCACGATTTAAGTCAGTGACAGAGGTAAATTACTGTAGCATACCTTCTTGTTTTGTTGGACATGGTATTCATCTTTTACCTGAGCCTGTCAAAAGTAGTATGAAAATACAATGTGCAGTAACTGGCTGAAGTCTACAGATCTCTCCCCTCTGAGTGGTGGTATTTTCCCATCTGATGAATGATTTTATTTGTAGTCAGTTCATTCTTTGTTATCTCTGATATTTTTTACCTGCAGTGTTTGTTGTGCTTAAGGCACAAGCAGCATGTTCATGAAAATATTCAGCTATAACTCTGTTCAGTCAATAGAGGTGTTTTTCCTTCCCATTACCTACTACAGAGCTGATGTTTTATTGCTTGCTGAGATATGAGACAACAAGAGGGAAAACTGAGTCATTTTACTCCCATATCTAAAAATAAAAACCTCAAGAATGCTTTGCAAAAGAACAAGTAATTGCTGCAGAATTCACAAGCTCTGTTGTTCATTGAAAGCAGAATATTCTGGACATGAAATATTTGGAACTGAATAACTGTTTGTGATGTTACAGGTCTGTTGAAATGCTAAGACTTACCTATGTCCTTTCTTTCAATGGATATCATTACCTGATGTCAGTTAGATAGGTATATAAATATATTGTTACATTTTAAGTGCTTTTTTTATTGTAGTTGTAGAAAGCTTTACATATATTAACAAGTCTAGCTTTCAAGCATCCTGAAAGGTAGAGAAGTGTCGCCCAGTACAAATAGGGATGAAGGAAAGGTAGATTAAACAATTTGGTCAAAGTCACACAGCAAATTTGTGGCAAAAACAGATTAACCCAGGTTTCTTGATCATTCAAAGAACAAAAATAATCTTTTCTCCATAAAACTAGACAAATTTACAAACTTGGCCAAGCCTGAAGCCATAAGTGTGCAATGCAGAGATCATTGTGCTCTGAAATCCATAGACTTCTGCTACACTTCTAGTCAACCTTCCCACATTTTGAAAAGAAAGCTGTAAAGGCATATGTTCTGCAGCCACCAGTTGCCATGGTGAGTAAGGAAAAAAGGTTGTCTTATTGCTTCTAAAAATGTGTTTCCAATGGGCAGAGGAAAAAGTCCAGAAAAGTAGAAACAGAGACAAAGAAAATGTCTATTAACTATTATTGGTGTAAACATTAGGTCTCCTCAGACATCTCAAGCTATTAGAAGTTATAAATACTAAGCTTCTCTATATATTCAATCTTTATTGGCAATGCAGCATCTGAAAGCCAATTTTTTTTTTTTCAATTTTAGTCAGATTTATGCTGACCCTGTCAAAGTTAGGAACAGTCTTGGGGTGTCTCTAAAGTCTGGGAGCTGTTAGCAGCCCTGTTCAAAGCCCTGTGTAAGTGGGAGGTTGCTGGATAAGAGATGAGTTAAATAGCTGCACAATGAAAACCATTCAAAGTGTACAAGTTTATTAACCTTGCAAAACCTAGCATTTTGCTGCACAGCCTTGAGCACCATCTGTTGGACCTTTATTTGCTGACTCATTATTGCCTATATGCCAATAAAGGACGGTATCGGGACTATTTTTGTTTGAGACTTTGCCCTGCCGTCAAGGTCTCCTTTAAATCAGTCAGGTGAACAAGTGCTGAAGAACTACTTTCGCTGCACTGGCAAGATGCAAGCAGTATCTTCTCTCTTGAGTTAGTGACGTGAAACAAAGGTAGCATGGTGGAATCCAGGATCTGTCATGCAATGTAGTAATGAACTCTTCATGGGCTGTTAATTCTGCACTTCTTGTCTGTTCTTTTCAGCATATGTAAAATGTCAGGCATAGCAGACACAAGAAACTGCGTTCTCTGTCCTCTCTTCTGTCAAGGCAGAAGAACTGTGCAGGACAAAATTTTTTTACAAGATTTTAAACTCACATGGATGGGGAGTCAGGTATTGGCTGTGATTTGGTTGAAAGTTCTGCTGGCTTTTGTGGTGGGGGATTAGGTTTTTTCTTTCATTTAAAGGTAGTTTATGGACAAAAACCAATCTGTTCACCTAACTGGTATTATTCTTTCAAAAATCATTGAAAATATGACCCTCAGCCTTTAGGAAACAAAGACAAATTTGCAGCATGCACCGATAAATCCTGAGTCTGCAGTTTGATTATGTATCCAGCCATGTGCTACTATATAAATGTCTTTTTATTTAGTATTTTTCTTATAAGTTCAGTAAAAATCTTCCCTATCCAAAACTGACTACTGTTTTGGAAAAATCAGATATCAATGCAGACATCCAATCCAAGATCTAGTTTAACATCACAAGTTACCTTATAAATAAGCAACAACATAGTATCCTGAGTGCTGCCTTCCGAAAGGTTTATCCTTAGTCAAAATATTCAGATTTGTGGGAAGATTGTTTCTTCTCCTTCCTTTTCAAGGGATAGTTCCATCAAGTGAAAACAAGTGCAGAAAGGATTCCATTCTTAAGGGAGAACTTAAAAAGTGGAGCACTGGGCTCCTCTTCTAACATATTGGATTTGTTACCTCTTCAGTCCACTGAAGTGTTCTTAAAAGGTGGTTTTCTGGAGGCTATGGGAAGTGACTGGAGTAGGAGACTGGTAATAGTCTTTGTCCCAGGAACAGCCATCACCATTCATGTGCATTTGAATTCCTGGTCCTGGATCACCGTGACAATTTCTCCTGTATTTAAAATACTTTGCTGCTCCATTCCCAGTCAAAGAAGCTTGGCACCTTAAAAAGAAATTAATGGAAACCAGTCTGTCTAGAGAAAGGGTATCATGAGCTGATCCCTTACTAGATTTGAATTAGCTTGTTACAGGTGACTGCTTCTGCATGTGAATCACATACAGGAGCAGTATGCCCTGAGACTTCAAGATCTATACAGTTCCAGGACACTGTTTCCATTTGCTTGTTGCTTTAGAGCAGGGATAAGAGGAGTTATTATGTTGCTAAATGGGAGGTATAGACTGCAGTTTAACAGAGATAATAAAAAATAAAACATCAAGCAGAAATAAGATTTCTGTCTTTCCATTAATCTTTAATCATTTTGCCACTTATCGGTTATTTAACCAATGAATTTATGTTCCAGGATTGAGCAGCTGCAGGGAGCAAGGGCTGGGAAGGAGAGTGTTTGAAAGTGGCATCCGTCTGTTAGTGATAATTAAGCAAAAATATGCAAAGTTTTAGAGTTCTAACTGCTCCCGTTAAGCTGTTGATGAGCAGTAAAATCTCTGATTAAATTTTAAACGGAGGGAAATGGGCCAGCCTCCTGAAACAGGGAGGCTGATGGAGTGGAGCATAGGTAATTACGTGTGCTGCATGCCTGTGCTAGAGGGGAGACAATGCATCCAGACACTGACTATCCGAGCCAGCATCAGCTCACCACTGCTTCCTTGCAGAGGTGGATCAAGGGCTCCATTCTATGGTGTCAGCCCCCAAAACATCACCCATTTCCATCATGGTGAAGACATATGGAATGGGGTTGAATGACTTTTGCGCAGCCTTATTTTTTCAATACTGTACACAACGCAACCAGGGAGATTTTCTTTTTTTCTTTTTCTTTCTTGCTGGCTCAAAGCACATGGATTCCTTAGGCAAATCACAATGTGCTGGTGGACATTTCTGTATCTCAGAGTCATAATTGTGAAGGTTATTTAATGTTTTCATAGCACTCTGACTGCTCTGAAACACTGAGCAAGGGCAGTTAATTGTTATCCCAGTAAATATCAGTATTAATTCTCATTATCTAACATGGACCTCCTCCACCACTCCTTTCTGGCTCCCATCCATTCTTTCCTAACCATGTGGCAGATCACTTCCTGAAATGAACCAGAGGCATCATTCCCTAATGTGAAGTGTCATGGAGCTCTATGAGTAATGAATGAGACCATTACAACTTTACAGTAGAGGAAACAGGTTAATCCTTTGTCAAATCAGTGCATATAGTGTCCTCCTTCCTTATTCCAATTACTCAAGGGGTGACAGCAGTTTTTCATCCACAGCCTTCCAGGTAACCACTGATGCATGTT
Organism: Falco peregrinus; assembly: GCF_023634155.1. Classification (NCBI taxonomy): domain Eukaryota; kingdom Metazoa; phylum Chordata; class Aves; order Falconiformes; family Falconidae; genus Falco; species Falco peregrinus. The sequence goes on from NC_073721.1 coordinate 84,384,074, forward strand.
TAGGACAGAGATAGGTACAACACTGCACACAGGCCTTCAGATTGTGTCACAGGGAAACAAAGATGACAGAAGATGACAGCAGTGACTAATGCTCTGAGCTAACTTTCTTTGCAACAATCCTTTAGGAAAAAAAAAAAAAAAAAACAACAACAAAACCAAAACAGCGATAAAAAGCCCACCTGTTTCAAGTTCTGAAGGATTCATTTTATTGAGTATAAAAACCTCAAATATCCCAAACCTATTGCTTTATGAGACAGTTCTCTGTAGTGAAACTGATGTACGTTTGTACAGCCTTTCATCCTGTGGATTCCCAGTTCATTACATGATCTTGCTATGAAGAGTAGCCACCTCAAAGGTGAAAAATGACAGCTTTTTATTATAGCAGGGAGTACATAACCACACCATAGCAGAGGGTGGGAAACAGTATTGTATTGAGCAGACACTGCAAGGGGGAGACTTGGAAGGAAGAGTGCATTTGTAGAAGACAATTCTCGGAGTGTTATCAGCTTTGTGTTTGTTAAACAGAGGAGCCATGACTGAATAAGACCTTGGATTCCTTCTTCCATAATATAAGAAGGCTTATATTATGGACTCTGAGACACTCTGCTTATGAGAAAAGGAAAACCAAATTTTAAAGATACCTTTGTAGTCCTCACTTCCAGTGAGGGTAGAGGAAAATGGACAGCTGTGCTTTGAGAGAGAGACAAGAATTGCCCTATTTAGGAGGCGAGTTTCCTGCAGAAATCTCAGCAGCCAGTATTGGTTTGGATCATGTACTACAAAGTTGGTGACCAGCTTGAATAATTTCTTGACAGCCATTTTTAACAAGAGCTGTAATCCAGGCAGGTGTAGGCTGTGCCACCTCCCCCAGCTCAAGATCTGCCAGTTCCATTACACAGAGTTTTCACAAAACCAGACAGACCCTCAACAGTTCAAATTAAATCAGTATTGTTGTCCCCTCATGTACAAGAGTACTTGAAGGGTTTACAATGCCTAGGACTTAGCCATCATTGCATCATAAATGTTCTTCTAAGCATAAAAATGAAGCTGCTTAATTCCTTGTATTACTTCAAGTGGATGTATGGAATTGCATTTGCTTAACTGCAGGGAGTTACGGGGTAAGGCTGTGAGCTTTACATAAGCTTTCTAGTTCTATACCTGCACACCAGGGACAGGGGCACCAAAGAGAGAATGTTGCTATATGGGTAAGTAGCAGTGGGGAGAAGACAAATGGTTGGCGTAAAGATTGCTAAAAAGCAGGAACCTCTACGAGGAGGAAGCAGAAACAAGTCAGTGCAAAGCTCCCTTCACTGAAACTTAATGACTGCTAGAGGAACAGAAAGCTTCTTTAGCAGACTTATGTTATTGCTATATCCATTCTTCTGGAATTGCTGTGGCTACAGAATCATCCAGGTTGGGCAGATAGGATTTCACATGCTCAGCACACAGTGGGTGGTTGTTGTAATAAACATTAGCAATGTTTGAGGACAGTACAGAAGCATCCAGGCTTTGGGTTTGTTCTTATAAACAGCTTTTATATGGATGTTAATTTAAAACTCTGTAGAGCTCATTATCTTAATAAGAAGGTAGGCTAAGCTAACTGTCACAGCCTTAGCAGCAGCTTAGTATTTTGGTAGTCTAACAAGATGTCATCCTAGAGGAGTTCTTGGCTGTTGTCTCTCGGTTTGTTAGGTGGAATAGTAGCCTGAAGAGCATGGGATTTGTAGATTGGTCTCAGGTGCAAATGGTCCAGTTCTACAAGATGAGAGTTACTCCCTGTTCCTGGAGGCAAAGGAAGATTGAGTCAATACACTGAAAGAGATCAATTGCCAAAATCAATTATATCACTTATGAATGTTTCTCTTCTGTGTTATGTTGGATTTGGAAGATGATTTCTGCCCACTGACTCAACCACATTTGGGTTCAAGAAGTCATCAGCTTATAAAAGGGTAAACCTGAACAGTGGCAAAAGCTCTTCTTGCTGCCCTCCTTTTAGTTTGTCCCCACTTCTTTCTCCTTTTTGCCATGGAGCACCCTTTGAAGCCTAGTTGCATGTTAACATCTTGATCAGCTTCACAAACAGCACAACAACAAACCAAATGATCTGGCACTGGTTTTGCCACAAGTTAGTGCAAAGAACACACTACTGTATGTTTGTAGCTATAACAGAATTAAAATGTACACAGAGTCCTGGAAAATAAGAAGTGAAGCTCCTAATCAGATTCCCATCAGAATTAATTTCAAATTATTTCATAAAAAATCTTTATTTCTCTTACATACAAAAATACAGTGGTTTAAGGCTTTCAGTTCGGTTAGCGCTATCTTCAAATAGTGATTAAAATGAATTGTCATGAGCTGGAAGTGAAATGTACTGTTGAGGCACAACCTTAGGTAAATGCTTTGCAAGATGTTGCTGAAGAACTTCTTTTCTAAATAAGAGAAAATGAATCAGATTGATTTTATATGGGACTATTGCTGTCTGGATAATTCTGCTTTCTTGGCTCTCAAGTGTATTCAGGGACTTAAGGCGGACAAAACTGGGACACTGACTGAGGAAGGATATTGGTTATTTTGGAAGTGGCTCATTTGCTTTTTGTATTATGAAGTGTACTTTCCTAGATAATCACAGATGTGCATTGTGATGTTGTAGGGTAGCATGAGGAAAACATCACCTGTTACTTCTGTTAGATCAGACCTCAGATGCTTCGGAAGGGAGAAGGTAAAGCAGAGGAAGAAAAGGTCTCAGCTTTGGGATTTGCTCTTCAACTCTCCTAGGCAAATGCCTTTTAGTCCAACAGAACCTAAATATGCTGTGCAGTAAGGTATCGTGTCTGTCTCTTCTGTTTTCTGCTCCTTTTATTTAACATGAATCTTCAGGAGTACTGGTTTGGTCAATAAAAAGGCTTGTTATCTGACCAGATACTTTGCATTTTGGCAATTGAGTTGATCTGTTGAGCAAGCTATCGTCATCTGAATTTCTAAGCCTTTGATTTTGTGTATTAAAAAGCTTTCCAAGAGGTCCTTGAGCTCTGGAGCTCTTGGGAGCAGGATATTTAGGAGAATATGAAAAGAAAAATAATGCATCTTAAACTACTCTCTGTATTGTTACAAAGCAAAAATAAAATAAAAGCAAAACAGCAGGCTGCAATGATGGGGTCTGCTTTTATAAAAATAAAGTATCATTAGAAAAGACCAGGCAAACAATGGAAAGAAAGACAGATTTGACATACCCACTCTGACACATGCATTCTGATCCAAAATGGATCTGTTGAGGCTGAAATATAAAGAATTTAATTGTAAAGATGAAACAATACAAGTCCTCATCATCAGCTACTACTGTAAATAATCAATACAAAGTAAAATAACATAGTAAAGAGGATCTGAGAATGATTTAAGCTACTTTTTATAAATAAATTAGTGGCTGCCCCAGGCATCATTGTTTAAAGGACTGATGAATCTGGACTTCTAGCCCTACATCTGACACTTATTTGATAGATTGCCTTGGAGAAGTCATGTCCACACATTATGTTTCATCCCCTTAATCTGTAAAATCAGTATGAAAATATTTACTCCCTAGGCCGTTGTGGAAATTAATTAATATATCCATAGTTCTTTAAAGATGTAAAGTGCCAAGTAGCATTATGATTATGTTGCCTCAGTCCATGGTTTTGTCAGATGTCACAAATAACATGGGTCTGTAGCTGGATGCAGACTTCCAGTCAAATTCCAGTTCTGCGGTGTTAAATAATAATAAATTTTGCTCCAAGTTAATCACAAAAAAATCTTCAGCATTTGATAAGAGGCATTATGCTTCCAGGTTTGTCATTTTTCATTTTGAAAGTAAAATCAAGAAAACCCCCTAATATTCCATGGTTATTAAATACAATGGAACTTTCCCCATAAATATACAGATGCTATGAATGGTGTTTTAAATAATTTTCATGATGGGATGCTGTACTTGGGTTCCATTAATTCCTGCTTTTCATGGCAGAAGGCATTCTTCATTGGTTTTGCCATCATTCTTCTGTTTGCCACTTGACAGCTTCAGCGTTCTTCCTCGGAAGTGGCTGCATTTTGTTGAAAGGTGATGTAATTTTCTCTCCCTGTTTTTCTCTCTCTTTTCTCTCTCTCTCCCTGCTTTCTTAAATGGCTTCAACGCCCTTGACGATGAAAGGCACTGTAGCAGTGTAAGCCATTACTATAAATTACTCAAAGATTTGATGAGGTGAGGTTTGAAACTTCTGGTTTTCTTTCTTCTCACACATTCCATAACATATGAACTAAGGAGCATTATCTTGCAAAATGGAAGACTTGTTGAAAATAGGCTTAATTGAAAGTGATCCAGTAAAAACATAATTTAGTGAGATAACAGCTGTGCTGCTTCTTATCTGTGCAAATAGAAGTTTTAATTTATTATCTGCTGAGTTAGTTGAAGCCGATGAACTATCCAGGGAAATACTTTATTGACATAGTTGCAGCTTACAAGTGTCTATCAGTTCTCCTTAGCTTTGAGGACAGTTTGCACATAACACATTTTTAGGTTCTTCCACTCATCCAGAAGTCATGTGTAGAATTTCTTTTTTATGTCTGCCTGATTGCAGCTTCAGTTCACTGTGCCAGATGACTCAACATGCATGAGTGAGTAGGAGCTCAAGCTTCCAGGTTGGAGTTCAAGCCTTGCCTCATCTTCAACCCACTAGTCCATCTGACTTCTGCCAGACATGAGCTAGCATAGAAGCTCTAGGGAATCCGGACTTGAGGCACAGCTCACATTACTAAGATAGGGCAGCTATGCTAAGAGAGGTTTACGCACCTTTCCAACTACAGAGCTTGTTTGCTCTTGAGAGCTAGTTACTAAGAAACACTATGTTGGCAAACCTGTATCTGTAGTTTGCTTTGATTTATTAATTAGCTAGATTTTAATGTTATCATTCCCTCTAGATAAGAAAAAAGCTTCCTAAAAGTTCATTCTCTCCCATCAATATGCCTGTCATTTTTGATAAAGTAGTAAATAGTGAAATTAAGAATAAATTAAGGGAAATCAAGGATCATTTGAAGGATAATTTCCATCAGCAGTGGTTTGGAGCTGTGGAATACTTTTCTTACAAAAACTAGGTGCCCAAAAGGATAAATTATTTAAAATTCATAATTAAAAGTAATACTGCTGAGTGTGCAGTAGAAAATTATCCTACAGAACCAAAGGAATTAATTAGATACAGTTCCCATCCTCATATGACAGTATTTTAAACTCACTCTGCACTTGCTTTGCAGAATGCAACTGGGTACAGAGGTTACCAAACTTCATAGAATAAAGCCTATCTATAAACAGATCTTTGTCTATAAACAATCCCAAAACCAGGCCTCAAATTCTGTAGAGATCTGCAGCCCCTGAGTCTCCCTGGCATCTTGTTTTCAATTCCAGTCTATAATCTATGTTTTCTAGCTAAATCCAGATGTTTCTAACAAAAAGCAGATATGAGCTAGAGTTGCCATGATCCCACCCTTAGTCCCAGCTCTGTGTTCCTGTCTCCAGACAAGCGCTCCATCTCTTGGGTCAGCCACGTGCTCAGCTCATATCACAAAATGATCCAATTCAGGGAACTAAAGTGCTGGAAAGCTACTCTTTTTTTTTTTCCTTTCTTTCCCTGTAAGGATAATTTTCTGACAGTTTCACTCCTTGAACAGGTTCACCACAGGTTCAGATGAGCATCACAGCTGGAACAAGGAAGGAGGCAATGGTTAACCAGGGACTTCAACTTATCTCAATTTAAATTGTCATGGAATTAAAGCCTGGTAAAGGCCTTGATCACCAGAGATTTCTTCTACAGTCAGTGAAAAGGGAAAAGTAGCCTAAATCACTTTGTATATCACCCTATTTAGGACTTGATTTTTCTTCCCCTCTTAACATAGCCACTACAGTTGTGTTATGGACTGAGGCAGGGGTCCTCAAACTACGGCCCACGGGCTGGATACAGCCCCCCAGGGTCCTCAATCCAGCCCCCAGTATTTACAGAACCCCCCACCGGGGGTTGGGGGGGGGACCAAGCAGCCGCAGATGGCTGCCTGCCACTTCATCCGTCTGCCGGCCTCCTGGTTAAAAAGTTTGAGTACCCCTGAAGTAAACTGTAGAATAATCTAGTTTTCTGTAGAGGAATGAAGCTGAGTTAATTAGCATTGATAATATACAGCTGTGGGCTGGCTTCAGGGGCGGTGGGTTGCCTGATGTAGATAAGGTGCAGCTGTGGCTGGTTTTGTTAAGTGGTTGGGCAGCCAATGAAGAGAAAGCAGCCGAGGAAGAGAGAGGAGGAGGAGGAGGAAGAAGTAGAGTGAGTGAGTGAGTGAGTGAGTGAGTGAGTGAGTGAGTGAGTGAGTGAGTGAGTGAGTGAGTGAGTGAGTGAGTGAGTGAGTGAGTGAGTGAGTGAGTGAGTGAGCGAGCGAGCATGTGCCCTGGATGAGGAGAGACTAGAAGGCAGCAGGGGGAGTGGTATGAAGTGTATCTTGGTATGTGGGAGTAAAAGACCTTGTTGTAGCCACCTAGTTTGGAAAATACTGCAACTGCAGAATTCTGTGCTCAGGGATGCATATGGCAATATCCATGTTTCTCATAACCAAAAGTGCCCAATATTTCAACTTACATTCCATTCTGACTATGACAGTATGATGAGTAAATACATACATTATCATGCTTTTCTGTGTATAACCAAACAATATAAACTTACCTGTGATTCATTCATTGTACAGAGAAAAGCCCGCCAAATTTACTAATCTTAAATTACCTTGGACATGAGATTGCCGTTATGTCAGGGGAAAGGACTATTACATGGAGGGAAAAGACTTTTTATTCAAAGACTTGTAGTGCTTTGCAAAGGAAAATCTAGCACTGTCACGTGGGGGAGCTGAGATGTCATAAGATTAAATGACTATTCCATATGCCACTTTGTAACATAGCATCAGAGATAAACATAATTCAGGTACCCTTATTCCACTCACTTTGGTTGCTGCCGTGCATGGGAGTCACTTTGCATTTCAGATAGCACAGTATTTATCGAGGATACCATTATGGATACTGTCATGTTACTGAAGTAGTCTGTCCTGCCTGTGTGATCTGGCCAGGCTGCACCAGTTTAAACCCTACAAATTACCAGGGTTTTTTTCTAGAAGTGCCAGTGAGCCCTGTACCCATTGGAGTTCTCTCTCAGGGTTCTGTAGACAGCAGTAGGATTCACTGAGGCAGTCATGGGCAAATTTATGTTGCCTACTGCACACAGTACTTAAAGGCATAGATTTAAAACAATCAGGAGGACCAGTAGGTGTACTGTCTTAACCACATGCAGTCTAAACCTGATACTTCAGCTGTGGCATGCCTGTACCTGCTTTACCCAGTCGTCTCTGTGGCCCCTTCTGCTCCATCAGCCGGATCTGATAGGGAGCTGACACACAGGTTCCTCTACCCCTTTGTAATACAGACATAGTACAGTATCAGTTCTCAGATTCTCAAATGAAAAAAGTAAACAGAGGCTGAAGAGCCTGCTTTTCAAGGCTAGAGTTCACCTGACCAAGTGACGTTTGAGGGTTTTCCTTGTCTAGGACATTGCCTTACTCTCCTGAATGCATCTTTTCAAGAATCAGTTTTGCTTTAGCCTCACAAGAAAGAAAGAACACAAGAGATATATCCATAGTCTTCTTACAAATCAGTAATGCATAGTCTTCATACAAATGAGTGTGTCCAACACTTCATCAGAAAGATGATTTACAAATTCCCCTGCATGCTTAAACCAGTTGCTGTTTTAATCAGAAATCTAAATTTTTGTGGTTTGTTACATGACATTAGGATAGCTTTTACACCAGAGGTAGTATTAGCCTGTGACATTTTACATGACAGCCATGGCGGTTTGTGCAAAACTAACTCAAAGAGATAAAGTCTCTATATAAATCAATGTATTTTAATTTTACTATTTCATTTAAATGGTGGTCTTGCATACCACTTAGGGAAAAGCATCCTAATCACAGCATTTTATCCATTTTTTTTCTCTTAGGAATTAATAAAACCATGTAGATTCTAATGCTCAAGTATAAGACATCCGTGCTTTCTAATTCCCTGGGAATACATCATAGATTCACCCCGTGTTTAAGCACATCTCTCCCAGTGGTTATCATCATGTGGCCTCATGTTACCATTTCTTAACAGAAAAACATTTAAAGCATTTGTAAATATTTGTAATAAATAAAGCATTTGTAAAGCATTCCTCTACAGCTCATTTATGTACAATACAGGTGTCACCATAAGTAACTGCAACTCTGAAATGAAATAGACGTTATATTCCTTTAACTTCATTTGATTGCTTTCTTAGTAATGCATAGATGATAACATTTCCTATTCATTGTCAGATTCATATCTCAGAGTTTCTACTGTAATAGGGGAGGGGATGAAGTTATGGTATGACCAAAGTGGCATCTTAGTGTTGTATTCAAAAAGAGGGTCTTGATCATAGCCTGACAAAGCTGAAGTGGTGGGGATTCAGGATCTTTGTGCCACAGTGCTGGTGGGACATAGCCCTAAACAACATGTGCCTGAACTTAGTGTTTTGGGAGTGCAGCTTGGAGTAGCCCTCAGGGTTATATTTCCTCCTGTGGTAACCGCCATTTCTGTATCACTCTGAATTGAGAGAGAGCTTCCGATGTCAAGGTCCAGCCCCTGCGGCTGTCAGGCTTGTCAGTAGGTGGTATTTTAGAGCTCAGCACTAGTTCAGTATCAGGAGAACATAAAGGCCGAATTTCCCTCCTTTCCCTGCCTGGCTCTAGCTGAGGAAGTAGGCCGTTTTTACCACTGGCACACAATTTCACAGCCCAATTACATGATGACTCAAGGGAATATAACTAGCGAGTGTGATGTTTGCTATTTGGCATATCTGTCAAAGTCCTATAGATATTTCTTGGCATTTGTCCAGTTGCCTCCTTAATGCCTTATGACATGTGTTCCCAAAGAGGCCAGATTTTATGTTTGCATCTCTCTGGCCAGAAAATGAGCACCAAAGTAGATATTCCAAACCTGAGTTTATTAAGCAGTGCAAGCCAAATACTTCAAAAATAATTTCATTTCCATGCCTTATTTTCTCTACAGTTTCTCTTTTATGACAAACAGTGTTTGCTTTAAACAGGTGCAGGACTGCCAAGGGACCAAGAGGGCTGCAGTCCTTTGTTAACACACCCAATGCATCAGACACTTTAGCTACCTCTATGGTAGCAAATGTAATGTGTGCCGGAAAGTTCCCAGATACTGATGCCAGCTGGCAAAGTATGTCCCATGCCTAGGCTGGTTTATTCTGTTAGCTTCCGAAACAGGGTGCTGCATGCAAACTGCTTATTGAGAATAAGCAAAGCCCAGGAATAATTTGGGGGAGTGCTACTCAGTGTGGGCCAAATGCCAAGTGCCATTCTAGCAATCAAGTTTCAATGCCCTTGGAATTTACCAAGTATATTGGGATTTATTAGTAGAGACAAAGTTTTCAAGGAAGAGTTTGCAACATTTCACAGCTCGTCATCTTCACCATCCCAACAGTGCTGCCCCCAGCTCTACGAGTAAAATCTGATCTCAGTTAAAGGCCAGTGCTCTGGCCATGTAAATCCATAGACTGCACTGCATAAAGCACTTTGCACTTCTGTATTATCTCTCTTCTTCAGTATTGCCAAACAATATGAATGCAGAAACAGGAAGTCCCTGCTTGTGGTTTGTCCTACATTACATGAGGTATAAGTGTTCTTAGTGTATGAGTAGTAGTGTTATCAGCATTGAGTTTTAGTTTGCCTTAACATACTCAGTCACAGCCTTTTTCATGAGAAAAACTTGTGTTAAGCAAATATAGCTTGGTCACAAGAGTCAGTCTGGTTTGTGTATTTTGAACATAGAAGTAGGTAAACAGCGTATGTTGCAAACATAAAACATAGTTGCTTTGGTGCAAATAAATGGATTCAATTCCCTTGAAGGGGTTTTTCAGTCTTCATTTTAAGGGAGCTCTGTGCATAAGGAGTCCCTTTGAATGAATAGCTAGAGTCAGAAAATTAAAATGAACTATTATGGCTTCATTAACAGGATGTTTTTGATTGCCTGTGCTGAGGGTATTTTCTGAACAGGCAAGTTCAAGGCCCATGTATTAAGCAGACCTACCTGCTTTCTATATTGATTCCATCAGCATAGGTACAGTTTAAGAGGCCGTTGTATGAAGTAAGAACTAAACACACTGAAGGACATTTCAACCTGGAAACCATTTTACTATTCCTTCAAATACAGGAAGCAAGTGCTTCAGTTAGTATTGTCTGATTTATCTCCGTCATGTTCCTGCCAAACCGCACTGAAACCCTTCTATGACTTCTGCATCCCAGATCCCAGTGGGTCTAAGACCTGCAAGTCTAAGATCTTATTTCCTAACATAGGCTTTTGGATCAGATTCATTTTAACATAAAAGCATTCTTCAGCAGTTTTAAGTGGCTAAAGCAAGGTAGTATCTGCCAAGCCAATCCCATGCTGTTCCTGACCACTGCTAATTCACTGGGTAGCTGTGGATCTGTCATACAGTGACAGATGAGCCCAAGGCCATAAATGTAAGCAAAGTAGGATGTGGGTGAGGTCAGCAGACCATTGAAAGCAGCAAATAGTCACATTCCAGCTGTTTACTTTACAATGTCTTTTACTAGCCCCAGAAAGTTAGGTTGGTTTCTGATGTCAGCAGTAGGATTGGATGATATTTAGAGGCAGTGATGCTGCATGAGTACTTCTTCCCAGCAGCACCAGTAACTACTGTATTCCTTCTCTAAAGCCCATCCCTCCAGCAGAGTAAGAGCAATTTAGTCACTACAGCTCTCAGCCCTAACTCTGCACAGCCCACTATCTCCCCTTCCCATGCCTGCAGCAGCTCAACTACCCACAGCTGAAGCAGCAAAAATAAATAATGGCATTATTAAGTAATGACAATGGAAGGAATGACATTACTGAGAAACTCTTTCTCTCTGCCAGCAGGCAGCAACACATGCATGCTCCTTGCCACGTAATGGAGAAGCAACCACTTGGTAGTTGCTTTCATATCCATTTTAGTGTGCCTTGTATTTGGATGTTTACAAGACATATTCTTCATAAAACACTCAAGAAACACAGGGATTGCTCCTTTTGTACATTATATATGATGAGTGCTGAGGCCAGTTCTATTTGCTTGAAGGGAACCAAACAACTGTGCTGTTCCACCTTGCTGTATTGAAGGTGACTAGATAGAGTACTGACTTTCATTCTCAGCATCTGTTTAACCCTCTCTTCTTGCATAATTCCTCCTGTGATTGCCAATTTGTTGCCCTCCTAGTATGAAGAGAGTAAAAAGAAAAATTATTAACAGTGATGCTTTTCCAGAATGCTTAATTAATAACTGTGTTTGTATAAAAGAAAGCACTATGACCAAAAAAATACTACAGAGACACTGTAGCTTTTTATATCATATCACTTTGAGGGTAGTTTCAGATCTATGCTCTGAGTACTGAAATGGTTATGTGACTAAAAAGACACAAGTTGGTTTCAAGTTCTTAAGACTGAATTCACTGTGCAGTGATTATTAGGTATCCTTGCCAAAAACCTTGCTTTGCCCTCCAAACTCATGAATCCCATTATACCTGCAGTCTGTAACTACTCTTTCTAAAGCTGGGAATGTAGGAATCGCCCCTGACAAATGGTGACAGATCGTCCCCATGAGGCGATCAAGAACTCCAACTGCTATCGGTCTTACACAGCACTGTCACTAAGGCAAAAATAGTTCACAGCTCTCAAGACCTGTCTCAGTTCTTCCAAGCAAAAGGAACTGCAGGATGAAGTATGCTTTTTTGCGTTTATGTGTTGTTTCAAGAAAAGCCCCTTTTCACTACTTTGGCCATTTCCACAATAACTGAAAATGACACTGCATTAAGATAGATCTGTGAGGCAGAAACAATGCAGTGTAATAGTAGCCAGCGAGCACTGCATTTAATTACCTAGACACATCATAATCTGAATCAAAAATCAAAGCTGCCCAGTGAAGATGTTTAACTGCTTTGCTTATTAAAGATTGAGTAATATTTGTAAGATGTTAAATAGGATCCTGACAGCTTTTCTGAAATAGACAACTGTCCACAGAGAGCAGACTTATAACTACCAGGCTCATTGTAGATCAACATTTAGTGACAACCTGGGGGCAATTACTTTTATTGAAGGCAGTGGCTGGGATCTGTGGTAATGTGTTGATGACTCAGTTTTTTTTCAAATCCTGCCTGCTATCAGATTGGGGTATAAACAATCACCTTTTCTTTAGATTAGTAGGAAATATCTTTCCAGACAGTAAGTAGATGGGTTTTTTGGAGGATGGATGGTAAAACACATGCAGGGCAGAAAGCTTTCAAGAAAATGGGAAGTTACTATCCAAGGAAGAGGTAGAAAATAAGAAGAAACTATTTTTAATACATATGAAACCGAGAAGCTTTTATATGCTTGAGTTATTATTGAAATGTGGCTGGGTGTGATTACAGGGAGCTGTTGTTTCATGAATGATTTTTAATCCTGTTGGCAGAGTCAGACAGGGTGTAAATTTGCAAGTTGATTTGTATGCAGATCACCCTGCTGCCTTGGTATTGATTTGAAAGATGCAGGATGAATGTTCCCTGCTTTATAAGGAAAGAATCTGAAAAGGAAAAAAAGATGCTCTGAGTCCCAAGGGCTTTTGTTAAATGCTGCTGGATGGGAGTATCAGCATCTAGAGGAGACACTGGATGTCATTTCAGGCACTGGAAGCAACAGTAACCAGGATGCTTCCCCTTAAAACTAGAGGTGCCAATATGTGGTATGATGGTTATAGATGTACAGACTAAGAGCACTAGATTAACCCATCTGTTTTTCACCTTTGAGGGCATTGGTTTGGCCCACAGTGCCTGTCACAGCATAATGACCCAAACAAATCATCTCTCTGAGACTCCTTTTAGCCACTTCATGTAGCACCTCCTCTTTTAAAACCTCAGCATATATCTCACACAAATATAGCCTCTCAATGACTCAGAGTGAAATGACTGAGGCAGAGTTCACTGGCAAAAATGAAATGCACTGGCTGACCTCATGGACCCAACAATACTGAAGCAGTAGAACTGGGTAGTTCAGGGCAGAAATACAGCTCATGGGAGAAGTGCCAGGGAGATGGTTACTCTGCTGATGGCTTCCCTCAACCAGATTTTAATAACCTTTTGTTTTTCTAAACATTAGAATTGTCACAGGTGTTCTGTGAAGAGTGGGAAATAAAGAAGAACTGTAGTTCTGTTAAATTTACTGTCCTCACATCCAGATTCTGCTGTTTTACTCCCCATTTCCAAGGCTGTATAGTGTGCATGGTAGTGGGACCGTGGACCACTTTAAGACCTCAGGTGTCCTAGTGCTACCTTACCAAAGCAAATGGAGCTGTATTGGTGCAAACAAATCAGTATCTGAACTACATTTCTGCATAACCAATTTCCAGGCATATATCACTGAATTCAAAATATCTTGATCCCTAGTCCAAACCTACACAGGTTAATCTTATCTGCAACTTTAATAAAATGAATAAAAATACAGAAACTTGGGATTTTGCCATCTGTGTAACCAGGCCAAAGACAAAATGAAACACCAAAATACACAAAGGACTGAAGTAAAATAATAGAAACTGCAACTATATATTTCATGCAATGTGCACATTTCATGTATGAGATGCCAAACAAAACTGTAGTGGAGAGGCAAATATTAAGAGGAAAATTCTGATGTAATGAATTGTGCTGAGGAGGCCAATCCAGTGCTTCTAATTATTTTTTGGCACAACTCTACAAAAAGAAATAAAACTAGTGAAAATTCAGGTGGGACTTCTAAAAGAGGTAATAAGAATTTTTTTTTAAACTCAGAACACAAGGGAAAGTCACAGACTCTGAATATTATTCCAGTTGTATAGTATTCAAAAAGAATCGGGTATTTAGGCAAATAATAAAGTCATCACCTCTTACATTAGATTGGATATGATATTATGAGGCATACTGGTGCTTTCACTACTGAAGACTCGTGAGATTCTGTAAATTTTTGCTGCTAAGCTTAGAGGACAGTGCAAGGATGGTAGACTATACCCTCTCTGCCTTTTTTTGGAGAAGAAATTGTAGTAGAGGTTGGAAGACAGCTAGCAGTAAACAGCTGCTTGAACTGCAGAAAAAAATTAAGATAATGTGAGAACACCTTTTTTAGCACCCTTATCACTGAATCATATTATCCCTTGAGTTAATCTTTCATGCCAAAGTAAACTCTGATGAAGCTCACATGTCTACCAGTATGTCCTATCAAATACTTTTAAGAATATATTGCACAGACTTGCTAAAATCAAGGAGAGTTCCTTCCCCTCACTTTGTATTTGATATTTAAGAGTGAGAGTGCCCAATTATCTGTGCTGTTGATGGACAGGATTATTACTTTTTCTTCTGATACAGCTAGAACACGTGCCCTTTAGCATACTGCAGCCCAGTCCAGATTGCTTACTGGTCTCTCACAAAACTCTGGGTCCTCAAGCTATCCATGCACAATTTAGATGCATGACTAGAAGTATTAATAACTGCTCTACCTTGCCAGCAGATACAGTATTCACACAGATGGATAATTGGTCTTTCTGAATATGGTAGTAACAGAAAAACCAGGCTGTTCTCAGGTGGCAGGAAGGAGGAGTTCTGGTTAGACATTTATCAGGATTGACAGGACACTTATTAGATCCCTAACAATCCATCAGATACACCTCATTATGGCAAGAATAATCTGCTGCTCTTTCCTGAACACTGAATTTTAGGTCGTTATTTTTTTAAGTTTATCGTTCAGTTGGGATGAGACCATTGGTTGTGCCTGTCCTCAGAAAATTTAAAGCAGCTTGTTGACTCCACAATAATCTCTGGGAGGCCAATCACTCACCCTCCATATATAATTTTCAGGATATTTAAAGGCAATACAAATTCTTTGCAAGAAGCTGTGCCTGTCTGTAGAGATTTGCCTCAGTCACTGAAGCTGATGCATTGATCTTCCAGCTGATATGCAATGTAAAATGAAGAAACAATGCCATTTTAATGGGTTTTAAACCATTGCAAAAATGTGGTGGGGGGTTCTCCACTCTCTCTCTCCCCACAATTTGAAAAAGCTTTCTGTGGTTTCAGGGCCCCTGAGTGTTTTGGCTCTAAATTGTTCCTTCTCAGCTGCAAATCTGTTTGCAATATTTAACAAACACTGGGGCAGGAACTTTAGGGATATTGATGGTACCTCTAGAAATTATCTTGGACTTTCCACATCCTCCCCTCAGAGATACATTGTTTGGCATGGATACAGGCTGCCATAATTCAATAACACACCAAATCAACCCATGTAGCCCTCACAACCACATTAACACTTTAATTCTCAACAGTGCTAACAAGTCATCTTTAGGGATGCAAATGAATTAAACTCTTTTAAACTTTCCCCCCTCACTATATCCATGGGTAAAATTCACACAGTTCTTTCAACAGATGTTTTCCTTCAGAGGACCCAAACCACGGGTGACAGTCTTATTCTCTGTGCAAATTGTACTAAGCCTAGTACAAAAGCTCAGATTTGATACCAAGACTGGCAGAAAAGGGGGTTTGATTATAACAGCAATGAAAGCAAGAGAGAGAAAGACAGTAGAGAAGAAAAAACTTTCTGTAATCAATATCTTTTGAAACTTGTTTTCAAACAATAAATAAACATGATTAAGGAGGAGATAGAAAAATGTAGAATCTTGCTTAGTAGAATAATATACTGTGACTATATACTGTATATGGCGACAGGTCAAATCCTAGTATTCTCACCCGTAGTAAATAATGTTTGTCTTGCAAGTGTGCCCTGGAAATCATGGCAAGTAAGGGTGGCCCTCCTGGGCCTTAATTGTGTCTGTGCTGTGAGTGTATTAGAGGGAAAGAATGTACAGTCTTGCTCTTCTATGGTTCTATGCTCCCTTTCCAATGAAAGGCTGGACAGGTGATTTTTTGAGGTCGCTTCCATTCTGAGTTGTTCCATGTTCTATGGTTCCACCATTCTATGATTCTATTCATTTTTCATTCATTCTGTTTTGCTATGGAAGAACTAGTTCTTGTGCATAAGGTATGAATCCATCGTGCTTCAAAACAGTTTGTTTGAATACATTAGGGATATGGTCATGAGTGTGCTGGAAATGGGAGAGATGCAGGCAGTCTTTCATATGTTGGGAGAGTCAGGAGCTTTCATTCATCCATGTCTTTCTTTCTCCCCAACTTGCACATCTCGGGAGTAATCACCATTGTTTAAATACTAATGTTCTACATTCCCAGCATAGGTGTTCCGCCTATGGTAACCAGTGGTAGGTAAATGTATATTTAAATAAATGTTTTTAAAACACACAGAAGACCACTTGGGAGGAATGTAAATCTTTCTCTCAAGCATTGTAAATTCACTTACATGTCAATATTTCTCATGAAGAAAATGGGAAGAATCCAGCGTATACTGGAACTACTACAGGATTATTCTGTTATCACAAATCACCCCTGGTCTGAGTCTGGGACTGTTTTGTGCATGCTTAGGTAGCTATTTGCCAGGTAGACTATATTAAGATCATTAATCTAGCAGTAGATACGTAAGTCAAAACCTTGCTTTTATTCCTACCAGGTGAAGAAATGGAGCATGACTTTTTGAAAGGATAGAATGAACATGGGTGATCAGCAGATATTGACTTTAACTTTTACAAGTGTTAAATTATACCAGGGTTCATAGATCATGGGTTAGACATCACTGTCTTCCAGATGAGTATGGGTTGAACAGTTTCATGGGATTTGTGTAGGTATTGGCAGAGCCTAAAGCTGTCAGTGTGTTCATAGGCAATTATTTCTTTATATGCAAATTTGCCATAGCTCCTTCACTGAAATTCTCACCTGATATCAATTTTGAAGTCCTTAACTCTTCCACTGAGACTGTCAACAAGGCAGATGCATAGAGTGATTTAGTAGTATTGGTGTTCACCGAGACCAATTCATCAGTAAGATCTTGTAGCCAGCACTGGTCACTAAGCCACAGAAATCTGTGCAGTTTCACCAATGATCTTCTATTAATAAAGAATATTATTATATTCTTTATATATAAAGGTCTTTGCACCTTAAATTTTCCTCTATGTAAAATAAGGAGGGGTTTCATTTTTTTTTTTTTTTTTTGGTTCTGAGCTCATAAACATTGGGGAAAAGTTATTTTATTATGAAATTTCTTTCCCTTTCACCTTTATTAATTCATATGGCAAACCTCAGAGAAATAATTCTGGCAACAAGACACAAAAATAAAATATCAAACTAGGACACAGCGGAAAACATCCTTGTGGACCACTTGAAAAATATTTGGTGAAAGCCATCTTATTGTGGTGATAGCCTTGTATTGATTTTCAGTGACATAAGAAGAAAAAGAGTCAAGTGAATGTATGAAAATAAAGCATATCCTGACCTAATGGAAATACTTGCTTAGCTCCATTTTTCAGGATTCCTTGTTGCCTGTGCAACTGTTTGTACGAGCTTCATATCTAGTCCATCATTCATCCCAATAACTTTATTCTGCTACGCATATTTTCCTCCTTTTCACTAGCTAGCACTCTTCTTTCCAAACACAAGCACATGATTCATTGACACCTAGCAACAAATTAAAGTTAATCATTTTAGCTGTGTCCTGTAAACCATGATCCAGCAAAACTGAGTCAGTCATTTTCAGGTAGAAAATTATACCTCTGTACAGTGATGCATCAGCAAAATCTTGGTCAATCGGCCTTGAAAGCAGTTACCAAAGCAAAAGCTATTTTAGTTGCAAAAAGATGAAGCAATTATTAATTTTATCTGTCCTTAATTTGTTTTAATGACTGCATCAGAGCCACATTAAAAGCTCAGATTTCAGACTATCATAACCAGCCATTGCAGATAGAAGTTTGTGATAGATGACATAAGGGTAATTGAGTTTGTGCATGAATAATTTGTTATTTCATCTAAGGGGAATGTGGCATTTTTTGGATGACATGTAAAATTAAGTCCTGGTCATCTCACAGTCCTACTCACAAATAGTTAGATGTGGTCTTTAGGCAAGCTTCTGACAGTTCCTTCCCTCATGGTTTCCTAAGCCTTTTTGGCAATTTCAACTGGGTGCAGAACTGTTTTGCAGATTCCAGCCATCACCTTCTATTACTGTGTGGTGCTGAAAACAGAGAAGAAAGTGCTTCCACAGACAAGTGGATATTTTTGTGGGGCTTTTTTTGGATATTTTATGTAGGGCTTGTTTTTGATCTTACATGTTCCAGCTTTAACATTTCCAGCTACAGAACATCTCATATCCACTTTCCAAAGTGAGATCAGACACAATTTGTGAAGTGTTTAAGTCTTATCTTTGTAAATGAAATGTAAATGTAAATGATGTGTTTGAGGTTGAATGATTGTCAGACTAGTTTTGTCTTAATGACTGGTAATATTCTTTGTTCTACTAAAGCAGCTGTACTGGTGAGTTTCATTCAGTATGACTAAAGGTAGCTGAGTCATGTCCTCACTCTGCGTGTTCAGCACACAGACAGATATACAGTACCTGTTTGTGATTCCACAGCTTGTGTCACTGTGTTAAAATCCCTATTTAACGGAAAGAAAATGGATATCGACCTGTATCAGCTTGATTGCATGTCAGGTTCTGCACTCAGTTTGAATTATTAGGAAATAGACAAGGAAAATTGATTGTATTTTAAAGGTCCTGTGAAAAGTTTTAGAGCTGTGCATTAGGAAATGGTGTTAAGCAAATGAGAACTAATTGTTTTCAGCAGTATTTGCAATTGTCCATTCTGCCTTACCTCTTCAAAGTGCATTAATTTTCTCTGAATGGGAACAATAAACAAAAGCTTGAAAGTGCTGTTAGTTGCTGTGTAGGATTCACAGCATGACACAATACAGTATTTCCAGTACTCAGAGATTCATCCTGCTACACTGCAGATCTCAAGATCAAAGATATTGGAAATCATGTATCACAGAACTAGTCATGAGCCAGACATGAACACACACACCAACTTCGTTTTTTAATACTGACAACGTTGCAGTGGAAAGTCGATGTGGTAGCCTCCAGTTGTGAATTACAGAAGAGCAAACCCCTCTGCCGCTCTCCAGCGCTGAGCCCTAGGTGTCTTGGCAGAGCCAGGCAAATGCCAAGGCTTGTCGTAGGTGTGGGTGCTGGAGGACGTGAAGGCTGCTGTGTACCACCATAATGCCAGGAGCACATTTTATAGGCTAGTACCAGTGCAATGGGCTAGCACTGGCACACCCCCACTGAAATGAAAAAAAAAACCAACAAAAAACCAAAACAAACAAACAAAAAAAAACCCCAGGCAGCCTATCATAGCAGCACCAAGCATGGGAATTTTTAATTTACCTGAGCCTGAAATGAGTAATTGCTGTGGTTCATGTCTACATTTTCCAGAGACAGTCCTGTAATTCCATCAACACTGTCCAATTACAGTGACATGGGAGTTGTGTGCAAGATGGTCTTTGATTAGAAAAATGTCTGCCTTGGGTTTCACTACTAACATCAGCATTAATACTCATGTTCATATGAAGACTTGGCATCATTTCTAATAATCATATATCCCAGAAACAAAATTTGTCAAAATGCTGTTTCCAGGTTAGTCAAGTAGTACTTTTGTGTTATGGAAGCTCACTTACAGAACTGCCACTTTTTGGAGGGGATGAGGGCTCATTACACACACAGCTCTGCACAGAAAGGGGTATAAAGAAACACAATCTGTGTGAGTGAGCTGCCAACAACCTGCCAACATAAGCTAAAATTCTCTCTGGAGCTGCTCCATGTATAGAAGAGATTTTGTGCTTTGCAGTGCCTCTGTGAGAATACCACACATGCGCACATAGTGGAGGCAAACATTACATCCATTTTACTAGGGTAGTTAGACAACAGAGTTTCAACATTTTTATGATGTTAAGGCAAAGAGACGTTCCCTAGGTTCTGGGTACATTCCTGTTCAACTTATTCATCAATGACCTGAATGAAGGAACATGTTGCAGAATGGATGAGAGAAAATGGCCACGGATCCATGGAAGGACTGTGCGACACAGCACTTGACATGAGTTTGGAGTGAACCAGACTAGGCCGCAGAGAAAAATTTACTGAGCTTGCAAGAATGGACAATGGACAAGGAAGATAAGGAAAAGGTCGATGCTGAGCTTGCAGAAGATGTTGCAACTAACTCTGAGGAAGTCACGTAGAACACGGAGCCAAGCTACGTGACTAGTTAACCGCAGAAACCGCAAGTAGGAGGCCGTACGAAGACGTAACCGTTAGGGCTTAGCCTATCAACAAATGACTAGTAGGCATAATTAATTGGAAATGTATAAATATCATAATTGCGCCGTAATAAATCGGAGCTTGCTTTATCACTCACATTGAGTCGGCTGCTTGCTTCCCCTCGCTCGTCGCAAGTGGCGCCCGAACAGGGACCCCCAATCCCTGTTCTTCACCGGACAGCGAGGACGGAGAAGCACTGGTAGCAGCGACCAGGGAGCAAAGATCGACTGATGCTGGCATCGTACCTCGATCCGTGCTTGAACCACGTTAATCAAGGGAAAGGTTCGCCGTCCGTCAGAGGCTACCCAGGGGAAAAAGGCTGCATCTTAATCAAGGAGAAGAATTCTCTTAATCAGGGAAGAATTCTTTAAAAAAGCGCGCTATGGAAAAAGAGGTAGCACTCGCTCTTTTACAACGCTTTTTAGAAAAGCGGGGGGTAAGCCCTTTGAAAGATTTAGCTGGGCTAATTACGTTAGGTAAAGCAAAAGGTTACTTTAAAGATCCTGAAAGTATGTTTGAAATAGAAGAATGGCGTAATTATGGGGACTGTTTATGGGATTTGGTGATTGATGATGATAAGGTTGCTAAAAAGTTAATGAAATCTTGGAGAGAGGTCATTAACTGTTTAAAACGTTACAAAGTTGAAAAACAAATGGCCGCAGCTGCCACTAATCGGCTCGAAAAAACTGATTCAACAGCGGGGCGTTTTACAGCAGGAGGAGATTATTTCAGTCCTCCTGCTTCAGGAATTCCTGTCCCTGTTGTTCGTCAGCCCTCAAATCAACCACCTCCTCCCCCTCACACAGAGAAAGAAGTTTGTCCTTCGGCACCGTCTCAAGATCAGGTGCTGGATGGCGCACAAAATGATAATTTAGAGGAGGAGTTCATTGAGCTCGAGGGAAAAGCAACAAGGGGACAGTTGAAAGATAAAACATTTAGTAAGCCGGTTAACTCACCCCCGCATTCACAGTTAGTTCGGGTCGATTGGGACAAAATAGTCCGAGAGGCAATGGAACAGAAAGATTTTGATGCTGTAACTCAAATTAATTGTCAAGCTTATCCTGTGATCTACACTATCGATAATGCAGGAGTAATGACAGGAGAACATCATACTTTAGATTGGAAAATTTTAAATCAACTGCGAAGTACAGTTAATGATTCAGGTTTACATGGTGAACCTACCCGACAAATGTTAAACTATATTTGGGGAAGTGGAATATTGTGTCCGGAAGATATAAAAAATATTATGAGACTTATTTTGAAACAATCACAACAATTGTTGTGGCAAGCTCATTGGCAAAGGCTTTGTGAACTCTCTGTACATGCGTCGCGTGACCGATTAGCAGGAGTAACGGTAGAACAATTGATGGGGTCTGGACCTTTTGCCTCAATAGAAATGCAGATGCAAACTGGTCCTGATGTACTGTTAGAATCTATGAAACTGGCGCGAGAAGCCTTGCAGAAAGTAAGAACAACCCCTGCTACACCTTCATATATGTCAGTTAAACAAGGCAGGGATGAGTCTTTTGCCTCTTTTGTAGACAGAGTCACTGATGCGATCAATCGAGCAGATATAGCGGATTTTATGAAGGGACCATTATTGAGGCAATGTGTATTAGAAAATTGTAACACTTATACAAAAGGCATTTTAGTTACCCTTCCTCTAGATGCTTCTGTTGAAACTATGTTAGAAAGAATGAGCCGAGTGCCTGTAGGACCTCAAGCTTTGTTAGTCGAAATGCTTAAAGAGGTAGGAGACAATTTAGTTAAAACTCAGCAACAAGCTTTTGCAGCCCTCGCTCCTTTAAAGACGTCAGATGAACGGCAAAGTAAGAAACCACCTCGAAAAGACTTTATTTGCTTTCGTTGTGGGCGTCCTGGACATACACGTCGTCAATGTCGAGAGCGCCACCTATGGTGCAAAAATTGTCAAATGGACACAGCATCGAGACAGATTATTTCGGCTGCCATGACCAGATGAAGAAAAACGACTTGTAGAAAAGTTAACATATATTATTCTTCCCATTTTATGGCAACTGCCTCGGGAGATACAATATCAATTACCCTCTGATAGATTGTCTTTATTACATTTTACCCGTATTTTGCATACTTTGCAAGACCTCTTTGGGCAAGGACCAATACAGATTGAAAAATTTTGTCCTATATGTAAAACTGTTTGTAATTCAGAAATTACATTGTATTGTGGATATTGTAAAAGAGTTGGAGTGTTTAGACGAAAGACCTTGTGTTCCTGGGTATGTCCACCCTGTCAAAATAACATTTTACGTTTTGGCTTTGGTGGAAATTCCCTTTTGACTGAAACACCTGCTCCTAGTTTTACAGTTATCAACAAAGCATTACAATCTTATGAGGCTTTTGAACAATTATTTTTGGCAGAATTACGTAACGAATTTATCTTTTGGGTTCGCATTATTAAGAAAAGTTTTGAGTCTCATATCATACAGCATCATTGTAAACGTGGATGATGGCATTGTTTTTGGGAATTAGCCTATTGAATATTGCCATTGTTTTTGCTTTACATAGTATAGAGCCTAGACAAAATATGTGGGTTACGTGGGCAAATCAATCAGGAGTTACAGATTTTTGTCTTTCCCTGCAGAAAGCAAGTGATCCTTTTCGAACGTGTCTAATTGGTTACCCTTATATACATTGGCCTGATTTTGAACCTTTGGGAGTAAATTATACAGCCATAAATCAATCATATTTAGCCTGGTTAAACTGGAAGTATAATGACATGAATTCTGGCTTTGGTGATAACTGTACCTGGTGGAATAGTACACTTATTAAAAATACGTATTTTTTACAACAGTTGATTTCCCAGTTAAATGAATCAATCCATTTACCTCAGCAAGAATTAGACCTATGGGGCTCTTTTCCAGCCGCTGGGCCTTTAGTAAATGTTAGTCAAAAACTTAATTGTACCAGAGTTTGCCCCCTATTTCGACCTATCAATGGCTCAGGTGCTGTCATGTTTGGAGAAGAATGGAAACGCATCATGCACCGTGACAATGTAATACAATTTTACTTAGGATATCAGAATGTATCAGGAAATTCTAGCCATTGGAACACCTCAAAATATGCCGGTGAATTTGATGTGGAAAGTGTTACAGCAAAATTATTACCAGAAGGATATTTTCTAATATGTGGAGACAGGGCGTGGCCTGCCATACCATTTCGTCCTGTGGGAGGACCCTGTTATATTGGCAAGCTAACCATGTTTGCACCTGCCATGCGTGACTTGGTAAGACAGGTGAATGAGAGTAGAGCAAAACGCAGTCTTAATGATTTAAAGCCAGATTGTAATGATAATGTAAATCTTGGTACAGTGGCTGGAACTGTAGCTCTTTCATTTTTTCTTCCCGGTGGCGCAGCAGCTGCGAATTGGGCTAAAATAAAGACTCTAGCTTGTTGGGCAGTGAAACAATTTAATTCTACGACAGACATTTTATCAGGTCTTGCCACTGATGTTGATAGCTTACGTCATGCAGTTTTGCAAAATAGAGCTGCTATAGATTTTTTGCTTTTGGCAAATGGGCATGGATGTCAGGATTTTGAAGGCATGTGTTGCCTAAATCTTTCTGATCATTCACAAAGTATTCATCGACAGCTGGAGGAGTTAAGAAATCGTATGCATCATGTCAAAGAAGGTTCATCAGGCATAGATTCTTGGTTTGCTTCTTTGGGCATAAATGGATGGTTAAGAGACTTGTTAAAACAGGGTTTATCTGTATTGCTGTTTATTATTTTGTTATTGCTTTTGCTACCTTGTATTCTTTCTTGTATCCGAAGATTGTTTGAGCGTGTTACTCAATCTTTCCTTGTCCAAAAAGAAAAAGGGGGAATTGTTGCAGAATGGATGAGAGAAAATGGCCACGGATCCATGGAAGGACTGTGCGACACAGCACTTGACATGAGTTTGGAGTGAACCAGACTAGGCCGCAGAGAAAAATTTACTGAGCTTGCAAGAATGGACAATGGACAAGGAAGATAAGGAAAAGGTCGATGCTGAGCTTGCAGAAGATGTTGCAACTAACTCTGAGGAAGTCACGTAGAACACGGAGCCAAGCTACGTGACTAGTTAACCGCAGAAACCGCAAGTAGGAGGCCGTACGAAGACGTAACCGTTAGGGCTTAGCCTATCAACAAATGACTAGTAGGCATAATTAATTGGAAATGTATAAATATCATAATTGCGCCGTAATAAATCGGAGCTTGCTTTATCACTCACATTGAGTCGGCTGCTTGCTTCCCCTCGCTCGTCGCAGGAACAGAGCAAGTTTGCTGATGTTACAAAACAGGGAGGAGCGGCTGATACTCCAGCAGGCTGCGCTGCCATTCAGCAAGTCCTGGGCAGGCTGGAGAGTTGGGTGGAGAGGAACCTGATGAAGTTCAACAAAGGCCAGTGTAAGGTCCTGCACCTAGGAAGGAATGACCCCATGCACCAGTACAGGCTTGGGGATGACTGGCTGGAAGGCAGCTCTGCAGAGAAGGACCTGGGAGTGCTGGTGGGCAGCAAATTGCCCATGAGCCAGCAGTGTGCCCTTGGGGCCAAGAAGGCCCATGGGACCTTAAGAAGACTGTGGCCAGCAGGTAGAGGGAGGTGATCCTCCCCCTCTGCTCTGCCCTGGTGAGGCTGGATCTGGAATGCTATGTCCAGCTCTGGGCTCCCCAGTTCCAGAGAGACAGGGAACTACTGGAGAGGGTCCAGCGGAGGGCTACAAAGACAATGAGGGGACAGGAGC
This sequence comes from Falco peregrinus, assembly GCF_023634155.1. Taxonomy (NCBI): domain Eukaryota; kingdom Metazoa; phylum Chordata; class Aves; order Falconiformes; family Falconidae; genus Falco; species Falco peregrinus. The sequence goes on from NC_073721.1 coordinate 84,409,229, forward strand.
ATCTCCCTTGTGAGGAAAGGCTGGGAGAGCTGGGCCTGTTTAGCCTGGAGAAGACAGAGGGGATCTCACCAATGCATACAAATACTTTAAGGGCAGATGCCAAGAGGATGGGGCCAGGCTCTGTTCAGTGGTGCCCCGTGACGGGACAAGAGGAAATGGGCACAAACTGCAGCTCAGGAAGTTCCATCTGAATATGAGGAAGAACTTATTTACCTTGAGGGTGTCAGAGCACTGGAACAGGCTACCCAGAGAGGCTGTGGAGTGTTCTTCTCTGGAGACATTCCAAACCCACCTGGACATGATTCTGTGCAACCTGCTTTAGCAGGGGGTTGGACTACATGATCTCCAGAGGTCCCTTCCAACCCTGACCATTCTGTGTTTCTGTGATTCTGTGAAAGCTACAAAACAATCATGCAAGATAGGCATGTTCCCTCAGTCTTATCATGGTTAATCTTTGTCTTTACCAATGTATTTTCATCCTGCATTTACATAGGGTTGGAGTTTCTTTCTTGTCCTGCACAGGAATCTATGCTGAGGCCTGTGCCACTGAAAGTATTCCTAAATGATCTAATAAAGAAGGTAAATACTGAGGAGACAAAGTCTGCAGAGAATACAAAATTATTCAAGAGGAGACCAGACAATGAGGTTTTGTACAAGGGTCTTGTGATACTAAGCAACTGGGTTATAAACAGCAAGTTAAAATAAATGTAAAAAAATGCAAAGCAATGCATGAGGAGAAACCAATGCACAATGACCATCTCTAAACTATTATTTTTCTTAACACTTAAGAAAGAGACACTGGAGTTATTGCAGACAGATGTCTGGAAATATCAGTTTCATACCCAGCAACAATGTAAAACAATGTTATGAAATAGAAGTAAATATTTAAAAACGGTAGAATATTATGACTTATGTATTAAGAAAGAGTATAGAGAAAAAATGAATATTGTTACACCATTCTGTAAATCCATTTACACCTTGAGTGCACTTTTGATCACTGCATCTTAAACACGCTGTAACACAGCTAAAACGGTACAGAGAAGAGTAAGAATGCCTGGAGTTATTGAAAGGCTTGCACACATTTTATAACAGGACTCCTCAGCATGAAGAACAGATGACACAGAAATGGCAAGATACAGAAGGGGAAATATTGTTTTGTACTGGTTATACTCTTATACTCATTCTTCACCTCAGCTTCCACTATTGTCCATTGTCAGGGGCAGTATCGTGAGCTTGGTGAGCTTGGGTGACATTTGTCCTGTCCTGCTATTAAGTTCTTATGGTCTTTTATTATTTTACACTTTTCCCTGTCTTAAGACTAAAATTTGGTGTAACAACTTAAAACTTCTGGAAAACTGGCGCAGATTCTTGAGTATTCACAGGCATCCAAATCCTGGATATTTCTGCAAAAGCCATCATGTCCTCCTGTGCCACGTGCAACAAAAAGAAGTAACTCCTTGGGTTCTGATGTCTTCATTGCCATTCACACCAGGAGACAAAACCAAGTCTGGTCAGCAAAACTGTCCCTCAAACTACAGCCATATGTCATTCACCAAAAGCTTGAGGAATATCTTATATTAATTCAGAGGTATGTATCAGAGGAATGCAAATTTCTTATCACTGTTTCCTTGTTTTGCCAAGAGGCAGCATGTCAAATAAATAATTTAGACTGGCTGAGGCACCACAGGAAAACAAAGCCATCAGTCATCTCAGGGACAAAATTGATCACCAATAACAAGATACTTGCTAAGACAAATGGTTCTGTTATTATACTAGTGAATTTTAGTCTACCCTGACTAAATAAATTGTATTGAACTGTTTGTTGTTTTAAGATGTCCAAATATTTCTGTAATAATTTTTACCTTTCATTCTCTCCAGCCATCTATAGAATCTCTCTTTATAACTGTTGTTTGTCTACAGCCTTTCTCTAAGTACAGCTATGTACTTACTTACATTAAAAAGCTGGGTAAGGAATTTCATGTTGGTATATTTATTTTTTATATCCACAAGATCTTCTTATTAGTTTGGATGCAGGGGAAAATATGAACTAGGTGATTATATAAGTCAAGCATTCCATCAGCTCTCAATAGAAATTTTTTCCTGCTTCTTATAGTAATGGAGCTTGTCAGATTCCTGTATCTGGTGTTATATATTAGTATTTTTACTTTACATATGACTTTTTCTCTATTATAAACACATAAGTATTATAAAAGCATTGTCCAGAGGTTCTTAGTAAACCTATTCCATAGAAGTGCTTCGGTATGTCAGAAATACCCTCCTTTCACTCACTTTCCTTACAGTATCTGATAACTCAGAATTTGACAGACTTATGCAGACTGCTGTGTGCTCCTCTGTCGGCTGTCTGGGTCATACTCTGGGGGAAGGTGAAAATGCCACTCCACAGTGAATCTCACCAGTTCTAAAGATACAGGGAGGAACACTTGATCCCGAGCCTCTGAAGCGTCAAATGCTGTTTCCAAGATGCTGTGCTGTCACAGCAATCAAGAGACAAGTTCTAAGCACCTTTTGGATGTGTGGAAGAAAAATTTGCAGCCAAAGCATGGGCTGAGAATGGCTCGCGCAAATCCTAAACCCCTGAGCTTCCCATATGGTTTTTTTTCCAAGACTTTTATAAACTCTAGGACTGAACTTCAGCAGATTTTTTTATTTCATGTTAAATCTTGTCAGTTAATTTGGAGTAGCAAAATATTTTAAAGAATTAATTTAGGCATTCTCCAGATATTTCATCAAAACTAAAGGCATATGTGGGCTTATTTTAAATGATAGGCAGTAAATTCCAAATATCACATTCCTGGGAGGAAAGTGATCTAAGAGTGGAAGTGAACGCAAGTGAAGTAAGAAAATATTCTGGGTGGAAAAGAAGAACAACAAAATAATTTCTAGAATTACAGTTTGCAAAATGTGAAGGTGATTCTATAGCTGAAGACATCATCTCTGACTTGCTGACATTTTATTTAAGAGAAAACTGAAAATAAGACTTCCCTCACTTGTAGAAATACATGCCAGAGTCTTTGGAGACTTACAGAAGCATAGAGAGACAGTGAAGGCAAACAAAAAAAGCCTCAGTATTATTTGGGGTCTTGAAAGCTGCAGTTACCTCAGGGACATGCTGTTGTGCATCTCACTGGTGGGAAACAGTCATCACAATAGTACAGCTGTCACAAGAATCCACACTTTGATCACATGAGATTGCCACCTTGGATGGCTATAAATAAATGGCAAAACTAGAATCCCTAGGTCCAAAATCCCTAGCAGTGAAAAATGGAAATGGATCTCAGTCAGTGAAGATTGAGAACATCAAGCCCCAGGACACAGCACAACCACAGTTAAGGGTCTTACAACAATCTGACATCATAACACTTGGTTTGCAGGACATTCCCTAGACATTTCTGAGCTTGTATATTGTAGTTTAGAAGGTTTAACTATATGCCTGACTTTACATGTCATGCTTATAATCACTGTTTTGTTAGGTTCGGCTGAGGAAGAAAGATGTAGAGGTCTGCATCTGAAGGCTCTGCGGGAGCCAGTTGCCATATCACCTTAGCGATGCTATTAAGTCACAACTTGGGTTCTTAGTAAAGCAAGTCACTGTTCAAAACTCCAGTTTCCAGGAAGGGAAGCTTATGTTAGGATCTTTTTTTCATTAAATACCCTATGTAGCAAAACTTAGATACATGCTAGTCTGAATTGGTAGAAAAATGCCATAATAAAGAGTTCTTTTCTTGACAGTTTCAAGCAAGTGTTTTGACTCACCTTGATGGAGTAGGTATAAAAAGGTGAATAGGTAGATACTATGATCAGTAGCTACCTAGCCAAAGAGGTAACAAACTGTGCTACCTGTTCTAATAGGAGCTCAAATGGTTCGATGTGTAAATACAAGCTGCAAATCCACAGATTCCCCCCTCTACTTCTTCAAAGAAGCATTCACTTTCATCCTGGCCAAAAAAATAATGCAGTTTTCTCTCCTTTAGGACCAGATTAATATCCTATGCCATATAGCCTTATCAATTCTCAGACTGACTGACACCCAATCTGCAAAGCGTAGACATTGAATATATTCTAGTGGCTGCATTTCACAACTGGAGAGGCTTGCTGAGAACCTGCTGCCAAATCATCAGCCCAAGTGATACTGCCTACTAGCTGGCTTCCACCTTCTTCCAGAAGCAGGCAGACTGCTTCAGTACTGCATGGAAACAGGCTTTTAATTGCTTTGGGAACTTTTGGGATACAGAAATGTGACCAACATTTGAAATTGTATTAATATAGGTTACCTCATTTACAGATGATAGACAATGCATAAATCTAACCTAAACATTGGTTCAGGAAAATGACCTGTGTTGTCCTTTGATAGAGAAACCTGCAGGGATTAAGGGACACTCTTTTCAAATTGTATTAGCATAAACAGAAATGTTACTTTATGTTTCTCAGCCCCCTGAAGCACAGCTGCATTCTGCTCCTAGCGTTGCTCTCCTAAATGACATGAAAATGATCAGAAGGGGTAGATTATATCTACAGATATCAACCATAATAATGCTTATAGAGTCACATTCATCCCCATTTCCCTATTTGTATTTGCTAGCGCCTTTCAAAAACTGATGGAAAAATTGGCTTAGCAATCACTGTCCCTGCTTGGTGTGTCTTGATGGGGGCTGACAGTTGAAGTCATTTAGCTTTTGTTACAGCATAAAGACACTCCTTTTTTTCCTTTTTCTTCCAGGGGATAATAGACCTTGTCATAAGCTATTACATCTTCTGATTAAAAAAAAAGAAAAATCACTCCCCTTCTCCCCTTTCCTTTGACACAAACACAAACCAGTATTTACAGATCATACACATCTTGGAGGGCATTTCTTCTGAGTCTCACAAGCTCATATAGACAATACTGAAATTCTGATGTAAATCTAACACCCAGAAAAAGGAAGCATGATGTTGTCAGGCAGGATGATTTTCAGAGAAGACCGAGACTTACTTTACTGTGGTTGCACTGCTTTCACCCTGTCTATCCCCAGAAAGGCAGGCAAGAAAGATTGGTAATTTTTATTATTATGTATTTATTTATTACTTCAGGAAACTTGTGGGTCTCCAGACAAGTCAGATTGAGGACTTCTTCCCTTGTCTCAATCACTCTATTTCATTTGTACCTTTTCTGTTTTCTGAGGCAGCCACCGATCAACACTTCCAGTTGTTTTTAGTTTTTATTTTTTGGGATTTAAATTCCCACTGAATGAAAAGAAAGACCAGATATTTTCTAAGGATTAGAAGTTCTCTGGTCATTTATTCCATTACCTTCCCCATACTGTGCTACTGCAATGTGTAAAATACTTCTCATGGGCGAATTTGGGCTGGCATCTTATGCTGCACTTCAGGGAATTGCAGGCTCCTGTGCTGAAGGGGCTTCAGGAGCTCAGGGATGAAGTGCTTTTTGCTACAGCTACTTCTGAGTATCTGAGAACTGGATGCATCCCACTTGTTTTTAACCATACCTCTTCAAATCCTCTGTCCAATACACTTGTTCTTCCTGCTTGTTTGGTGTATTTTGTAAGTTTCTCATGTCTTTATTACCACACGAAGGCAATTACTATACTGGGATCCTGGTTTGTACAATATCATTGTAAAAGATATTGGTGTGTTTTTTACATACTATTAATGGTATTTTAATGCAACCAATAGAGAATAGTATTCTTAACATTGTATTCTGTCCTCCTGGTCTTATTAAATAGTATAAAGATTCCAGCTTCAAATTACAAATTTATCTTGTGAAGGTAAAAGAGTTATAATAATACAATAAAAGAAATCTAACTCCTGAATTAGTTTAAAAGACTGCAATAAAACCTCAGTGTTCAAAAGGAAAAGTTGATCTGTATACATGTGCTATGACTTGTTCATAAATTCTGGGACTACAGGTTACTTGAGCCATACCTGTACAGTACTCAGGTGAGGTTGCAGAAATTGTGTTATGTAGTCTCAGAAAGACATATAAGCATTATTTGAACTGGCTTAAACAGTTGTGATTATGCATAACTAATTATGTGCATTCTGATTATGGACTAGGTAGAGACAAGGCTGAGTTGTTCCGTTTTACATTACATTTAGTCTGGTGTTGAGATGTGGTATCCCATCACTAAGTAGCCTTTGCTACAGGTGTGCAACAGAACATTAGCTGTCTTTAATGACCCAAATCTAAGGAAAAAAAAAAATCCCCATAGGAATGATCTAATGTTCTCATCTCCCGTTGCAATCTTGTGATCATTATAAGAATGGACTAACGTCTTGTCTTCTGACCCTCATTAAAGCCTTTGACATGAAAAGTTTTATTACAGAATTTTAGTGATTGTTAGGTACTTTCTGTCTTCCCAGAGCACAGCCACTGCTCTTCGACAAATCTACTAATAGCCAAAACCTGGCCTCTTATGTATGCATCAGTTTTCATGACAATTGGTATAGTAAGAGTACACAGAAGCATCAAATTAATATATATCGACAGGAGTGCTCAGAACTCTTTTTTCTACCTGGTAAAGAATGGCCATGGAAATTGGTACATGACTGGCATTTTTCTTTCCTCTATATTGCCTCTGCTTGTGAGACCTAAGATAAAAAGTAACTCACTGTAAAAGTTTACAGTGTGCTAAAAGTTGTGAAGATTTTTCCAAATCTCCATACTCCTCAATAATGTCCCTGAAAGGGTTATTCCTATGGACAAGAGCACAGACTGTTTTTCAGTGTGCCTTATGTATATTTGATCAACAGGAAGCAGGCATTTATCAAAACTGCCAGTTGCAAGAATTAGATACAGCTATGTTGGCAAAATATGGTACAATAGAAGTAGATATTGAATAGCTTGGTGCTAAAGGCCTGGAGTCCACGCTATTCACTTATCAGTGGTTCCATTTCAGACTACATCTATCTAGTCTTGTCCAATAGCATGAGCACCCATTAGTAGCTGGAGCACAGTGGATACTCTTCTGGAGCACATTGTCTAGTTTGCCTCTGTCTGAAATGAAGCCATTTAATGAGCTCTAAGATGCAAACAAAAATGCAGTAAGTGGGGACACCCAGAAGACCTACATCAAAGCCTTATCCTGACCAGAACTAAAGAAATAGCTTTGACACACCCCTGGTTCTTAACTGTTAATACTCTTAACAGTTCGAGCTTTTAACAATTATATTTCCTAGGAACAATTAAAATTATGCCCTTCTAAAAGCATAGCAACTGCTTAACTCTAAATGTTCTCCCCATTCTTGGCTTCTGGAGAAATTGCATTCTGGATAAATAATCTCTTCCAAGCAAGTGGGTTTATTGAAAATTAACGGTACTGTCAGTTCTCATAAAGTAAGCACAGCTAGGCCAAAGCAGTCTTAGACGACAACTTGTCCATTCAGTAAGCAGTGCCCTTCAGATTTAATACAAAATGGACATTCCTTCCAAGGGAAATATCATTCAAATGTGACAGAATGATAATGGCTGAAAACCATAAGTGGAATCTTATAGTATTTCACCCAAGAGTATTTTTCATTTTTCCTTTAACAGCTGACCAGTTGTAGACAGCCTATTAAAGCTAGCTTCATAATAAAGGTGAGCATTTGGTGAAGAATATGGATAGCTGCCTCCAAAGCATGCTTTCTGTATTTGCTTTTTGAGGGTTTGTCTCCGTATGTGCCAGAGCTGACTCCAGCTCTTTTCCAGATGTTTATATAATCCCAGGTCTTATTCACACACAAAAAACTGCTGATGTAAGTTCAGTAGTGCTTAACATTTGGTTTTCTTTGCTGAAGTCATGTCAGCTAAAGCCCATTATCAGAACTTTAGTGACTTCCAAGTTTTTAATAAAGCAGGAGAGCTTTCCTTGTTTTCTACAGAGCTGCCTAGTTGAAACAGAAGTAGCTGAGAACATGCACTGCATCCTAACAGCACTAGTAAGTAAAAAGATTAAATGAAAATGTAAACCTTGATTCTACCAAGCACTAGGTTTGCAATGTCTCTCAAGACAAAAAAACAAAGTCTCACTTTACCACGGTAAACAGCTGTGCACTTGCCACAGAGGGATTGGACTATCTAGGATTTTCCCCTGTAACACAGAATGGCATGGTACTATCTGTAGCAAAAAATTCAGAAGAAAAACTGCTTTGCTGCTACACTAGTTAATGTTGAAGTGATACCTCATAGGGTTCTCGTAATTCAACATTTCCAAATATTTTCAAGGTACCATTTTGTAGTTGTAATTGTTTTCAGTGATGGACAAGACACTTCAGTATACCTGATTAAGATAACAGGAACGTTTCTGTATTGCCTTCACTTTGGACTGCCATTTTCATTTCTCCTCTCTGATTCCTTAAGGTGATTCTCGCTCAAAAAGTTTTGCAAACTGAATTTTTTGTGCTTATTTTTCAGAGCATACACATATGCTTTGTGCTTGTTTTACTTTGACCCGCACACAGAACTTAGATCACAAATGATCCCTGGCATTTTAAATGAATTACTTATTGATCTGTGAGTTGTGTATGATTTCATCCAATCCAACAAGCTTCAGAATAAGAAGAAAAATAATAAATTGGTGTTAGTGGTGTGTAAATTCAGAAGGATAAGTTAAAGGGATTGTATTGATAAGGGCTTAAACAGGAGTTTAATTTTTTGGAAGTCTAAGATACCACAAGTTGATGATGAAGGATGAAATTGCCTTGTTAAAGGGAAGAGAGCAAAGATGCAGAATGCATAATATCGTTCTCTTTTAAGCAGAGTAGGAAGACAATGTCATGCAAAACCATGCTGCTGAATAAATTACTAGCAGTTAAATTGTCAGAATGTCCTTGATTTCAGTTGCAGAGCACAAGCTTTAACTCTTAGGGCTGTGCAGGTGAACAGGAGTATTTAGCTTGTTGGGGTCTGTCTCCCTTGCTTGTCATGGCAGCTGTACATCTTGCATCTTACTGATTTACTAGTGACCTCAGACACATCTGTGTGTTAAAACTCATATTTATTCTGATTTCACTTTTACTAGATCTGTGCCCTTCTAACTTTAGTGGAATTCCTCAATTAAAAAAGCAACACATGAATAAGCCAGATATTTTCAGATTTACCTTTTAGGCAGAAAATCTGAGTCCAAAATAAAAGTAATTTGTTTATGGTTGCAGTAAGTCAGTCTTGGAATTAGATGATCAGCTTTGTCTAGAAACAGACTAAATGGAGGAGTGGAATAGAAATGGGATTTATGGGACAGATTCTCAGCTGCAGTCAGTGGAGCTGTGACAATTCATATAGACTGAAAAGTGTCTGAATTTCTGGTTCTGCCACTAAACATTGGCTTGTAAATATTGAACATTCTCATGATGCTAAGTCACATCTAAATAGAAGTTTTAATGCAAAAAGCTGCCACAGATATAAGTTTTTGATTCAGCTAAAGAACAGAAGTCCTATACATACAAATAAACAATGAAAGTGATAGTAGGTTTTCTGCACACTTTCCCCAGTGGGAGAAACATTGGGCCTGAAAAATAAAGAGAAGAGACAAAAGCAAGTACTCTTGAAAAGATATTTGCATATTGTTATTGAACACCCAACCTTTACATAATGAAGGGCATATTTACAATGCTGCTCAAATTGATTGCCTTAAGGTTGTTTTATGATATTAAAATACTTATAAATAGGCTTTAATTTGGCTTCATTTCTCAGAAAACTCAATGGAAAGCCTAATTATCATTTCTCTATGTGGGTGAAAGGCAATCATATGTATGTATTGACATTCAACTAACACTATTCCCTAAAAGGTTCAATTGTTTAGCATGACTGCCAAACCATTAAATAAGGGCATAGGCTGGTTTTATAAATAAAGCTGACTGTATTCAGACTGATATAGGACACACATGGGTTGTAGTATCTAGGTAAATGAAATTGCCTATACCCTCTTCTAGCACTGCCAGATTTGAGATCAGATGCAACAACAGAAATTAATTTTTAGACCTGGATATCTTTCACAAGCCTTAGCTTTGGTAAATATAAATATATTCATAATTTATATACAGTATTTTGTGATGCTATTGATTAATCTGCACTCTTGAAACATGGTTCAGGCTCAGGTCTTTCTCTGTAATTCATTGAAGCATTCTCTGCACTTACCTTGGAAAATTAATAATCATAGCTTGAGACTGATAGACAGCGAGACACACTGACAGACCTTCTGTCTCTGCTGGGCATGTTTAATTTTGCCATGTTTGCTGTCGAAGAGCCTTTTCACATTTGCTACTGGGTCTGCATTTTATCAGAAGAGAAAGAAGAAAAGGCACAGTGGAGAATTATCATAAACTAGCTTTTGGGATCCATGCAGCCAGAGAAGAAAAAAGAAATGCTGCTACCCCTTGTGTTTTTACAATCCTTGCATTGCCTCAGGTCAGTAATCTCTTGGGTACTCAGGACTTCCCCAAAATTCACTTGCTAAGCTTCTCACAAAACATGATATAAGCTGTTACTAGTTCTTGCGCTGATCTGTACAACAATGCTTTTATTTGTTTTATTGTGCTCTTTAAGCAGACCAATTCAAAGAGATTGAAAGTACAGGATTTTGATCATTTTTCAAATCAGTGAGTAGAAAATTTGCTTTAAAATTTTAAAATTCTATTATTATTGGTGCATTCCAGCTGATTTTCTAAAGGAAGTACATTTCTGGTATATGGCAATATTTTTACTGACTCAGAAGGACATGCTAAATGTACAGACATTGACGTAAATCATTTAGAAACCTTAATCTATAGCCATTCAAATCCTTAATTTTCACACATTTAATTTGTTTGAAAATCATTAATTTACATTTTTATTTATTACATAAGGTTTATCTTACAATTTATGCCAAGCTGCATTTGAAAGGAAATTGAAACCCTATCAAAATTGTGTTTTTATTTTTCATCTTGTTTTAAATCTAAGCACAGTTGCTTTAGGCCTGACTTCGTGCAAGTCTTTCCAAACCACCAAGAAAGGTCTCTCAGTAGAGGAATATAAAACAACTTCTATTATTAATGAGTTGAAAAGATTGTTTCTAATCACCAGATCCTTTACCTTTGTAAAACTAGTTGATCCTCTTTATACTTAGACTTTATTCATTGGATGGAAGAGAAAACAATTTTTACATTTTTATCAAGTCTTTCCAAATTTCTCCCCTTAAATATAATCAGTAATTGAAATAAACTTTTTGAATAATGACTTCTTTTCTGTATCACAGGAAGAGGCTACATCCATTTTGACTGAGTTAGCAAGTCAATAAATTGGATTTTTGGAATTTGACAGTTTATTTCTACCAGTTAGTGGTTTGATACGCATTAACACTACGATAGCAAGCATACTACATTTTGTATTAGTATTTATTATGTATGCTTTTAGTACAGCAATAAATTAAGTCTTTATATAAGTTTTCATAACTTCATCATTAAATAGAAATTATTTTTATGAGGTTTTTAAATCTAAGAGTGTTTTAAAATTACCTTTTATTGGGTCTGTCTTGAAGTGCATTTTTTGGGGGGGGAAAGCAGTAAAATCCACAGAGCTCTGGGACTAATTCATTCAAAGAATGACAGAGGTTTGATGTCACAGAGCCATTTGTCATGTTAAATACACATAAAAATCTCCTTTCACTTTCCTTATAAAGACAATGTAAACATAAAAGTGCACATGTTTCTTCTTTCATGTTTCTTCCATTCTCACATATCATCAATCATTAACATACGAGATGGAAGTAACATACATGTGATTTGGAATCTAGCCTGGCAGTGAAGATCTGACAAAAAATATATTCTGTCTCCTGAAGTGAGCCAATTTGTTCTGACCTCCTTGACAGAGAGCAGATTTGGTACCCCACAATCTCACTTTGAGCGCTACCTTCCAACCATATCCACCCATAAGTTTACACTGCCATCAGTTTTGAAATATGGTGTTCTGAGAACAATTTACAGTATTTGACAGGGTGCCACAAGCTGTCTTAGCCTCTTTTTAAATTTGCAGTTCAGAGGAAATGAGTTCTTACCACTGTTACCAAGCTGTAAAAGCCTTGCTTTGAAGGACAAAAGCGTGTCACAACAGTCCGTGAATAATGTGGAAATATTCTGCAAGCTCTTACACTAGATAAAAGAACTGAGGGTCTCAGAGCTGAGAGGGCATCCTGTGACCCAGACAGCATCTGAGAGCAGTTCAGAGAAACACCTGAAAATTCAGAGGATTAGAGATTCTTTGGAGCTTTAGAGTCTGGGTTAAAACACTTCTTTTTGCTAAACCTTTTTTCTCTTTTTAAGAGTTAGCCTTTCAAAGGCATAAGGAAGAAGAATATTAAAATTTGCTAAGCAAGAAATTCTTTTAACATTTTCAGAGGGCAGTGTATTTACTGACCCAAACTACTTTGAAGTCTGAAAAGATAAGACTGAAATCTTGGTGAAATAGCTCGTGCCTGCAGTAATTGGGTTTTTCTTCTTGACTGGAATCCAGAGTTACAGAGCTACCTTTAAAACAAGGAGTACAGGAAAGAAAGTTAGTATACATATTTCACAATATAAAGAACAGGTTTGTGCCAAGGACAGTACAAGGGCTCAGACAGAGCTTTGCTTTTCAAGGGGTAGGAGAGTGTTGGCATAGTAGTGCAGCACCAGCAAAAAAATCTCAGTGGCAGCAGTCTGTGGCACATGGAAGGAGAACACTAGGCGAATCCAGGAAAAAGGGTGTTTGTCTAAATGGAGAACCACCACAAATGTAATCACACTTTAAAGTTATATCCCAACAAGCACTTCTTTGACAGATCATAGCTGAAGGGAACAGAAGGTAGCTTTGCTTGGTACACACCAAACTGAGTAATTATGAAAATCTGAGGGGGTTTTCCTGGTTCTTCCACTGATCAGTCTGAGATGTTGGACAAATATTTAAGTACAGACTGCTCACAGAAAGGGCCAATAGCATTGCACTTAGCTGCTACACTAGACTTTCCTCATTAACTCACAGCTTATAAAGCACATTGAGATGGCACTCTGTTGGAAAATGTTTTCGAAAGAGTGTAAATACATAAGACTTTAGTGTGTTTGTCCTAGATTTTCAGTAATTAAAATTGGCAGTATATTTACTATATGAGCATTGACTGAACTGCTCCAGTATAAAATTAAAAAGAAAGGAGAAGCAACTTTGCCTTCATAAGGCATGGTTTCATTCCACATTGTGTCTGCTTCCTAATGCTATTGTTACATTGTAAGTAACTAATTGGTATCTGTGCAGAGATGTCTCTATTGGCACATTAGAAATCTAGAAGAAAGTATCTTATTTGCAAACAACAATAAAAACACCAATGGAAAGACTGGATTTTAATACCATACTGAATGCAACCTGAATAAATGAAGAGTCTTGATGTGATTTAGTATATTGCCAACAGTGAACACAACTGTAAATTATTTTTGCAACCTGCTCTCAGAGTCCCAAATTGCCTTTTTACTGTCTGCATTCCTAATGAAGGTTGATACATCCCAGGGAAAAGGAAATACTGATTTCTTTTATCTTGATTTAGTTACTGGGCTGGGTTCTTTTATATATTCAAGAGCCACAAGAACAAAAAAAACCCAAATCTACTTTTGCAATGTAATGATGTAAATACATTCTAAGAAAAGCAGAAATCACTGTTCATGAGTATAAAGCTTTTATAGTGGTAATTTAACCTGGCTGTTATTTACACTATAAAACTGTCCCTATGTGTGAAGCTGTGTTTACTAGAAAGATCAGACAAGTTTTCTTGCCATTTTAGATGTCTTTAAGGAAAGCAAACTGACAAAGTCACAAAGTATGCTGTGCACAGAACAGAAATGGTTAAGTTTTTAGAATACCTGTGAATCTGTAATGTTCAGATTATTTGTTTCCATTTCTAAAATTAGAAGTTTGAAGAAATAAATAGTATAATTCAAATGGAGACTAGAACAACTGTAGTCTGTCTGTCAATTTGCTGACCTAAAAATTAATTCATTTACATAATGATTAGCTCCACAATATGCTGTGCCAGTTGTACCTTGTAAATATCTATGTGTCCTAAATGTCTGGGATGAGAGGAGTGCAATGAACACCTTAATTTTGCACATCATAGTATATAGGTTTATAGAATTTGGACTGGAATTTAGTAGTAACAGCTGTGAGGCTTGTATACTAGGAACCAATTTTTTTTTTAATTAATCACAACTACTTAAAGGCACATTTTCTGCTGGCTAAGTGACTTTTTATGATGGAAGGTGCATCTGAGTGAAGACAAAAGCACTTCTATGAAATGTCTGCATGAAGCAAGGAAGCATTCTGAAGACAAACACCACTAAATATGTTGGTTTGCACACATAATACAACACAATCCTCAGCTAAACTATTAGCTCTAAAGTACTATTAGTATATCAGCACAGTACTACACTGAAGCTAATTAGCCTTTCTTCTTGGTTTGTATAACTAATGTAATTCCAGTGCTGAAACAACACACACATACTGCCATTCAGGCCTATGTCTAGCATGTTTGGATGGTGATGTGTTGCCTTCACTACAAGTGTATGTCATGGGAGATGTGGATGTTATGTGGATTGCACTACACACTTACTTCCCCTTATAAGCGAGTCCTAAATATATGGCATTGTATAGCTTCATCTGCATATAGCTTCATTAGTCTGACTTTGAGATTTGCTTTGAGATGAGTTCTTGCTGGCAAGGGCTGACTTCTGGACATGGAAAAACACAGCTGTAAAAACAATAGGACCCAATCCCAAATGATGCTTTTGTGTCATAATTCACTAATAGTACAGACATGACTATTCACATTAGAAATCCCCTTCCAGGTTTTTCATAGCAGAAGCCTATCAGGTCAGCCCTGCAGCTGACCTGAACCTTCAGGTAAATCAGAACCAGGTATAGGTTACCCTCAGACTATGCAATAGCGTGGCACAAGAGCTATGATACCAGATAATTATAATCCTCAGAGAACCTCTGTAAGGACCATGTGAGGAACCATGTCAGTGATCCTAAGCAAAATGTTCCCTGCCTAGGGATTGGAGCCTTTACTTATAAGCCCTTCCATGTTTAATTAAGCTCAACCCCATACTAGAGAGAACAGTAACATATGTAACAGTGAATCAGCCTTGGGCAACAGCCGATTGAAACAGTGCTGAGATGTGAGTTAGAAACAGACCTTTCAGATTCTATCAGGCCTTTTCTTCTTCTCTGCCAAAACAAGGTCATTTTCATTCATACATTTTACAGTGTTTCTCCTAAAATTTCTTAAGTAACAGGGCTTCTCACAAGAAAGAAACTTTTCTTGTAACAGATACACAATGGGCCATGGCTTTCTTACATCTTATTGTTATTCTGACAATGTTCAGTATGTCTGCTTAGGGGATGCCATTCTCCTTTGTGATTTCAATGATATTTTATCATTCACTGATGCCCTTGACAATAAAGTTCCTCTCCTCAGAAGCTGTGAGTGCAGTAGCAGTTTAGTATAAACAAATGCAAGTATATTGCAAATATATATATATTGCCTATCTCCTGAAAATTACATTAAAAAAAACCCAAACAAACATCAAGTTTGCAAAATCCAACACTCCAAAGTTAGGACATGCCAGAATTAAGGTTTCCAGTGCAATCCTTATTCAGATCCTTTCTGCATATGCCTTTATGATAGTCCTTAATCACAAGATCAAATGTTTCCCATAGGTTCCCTGACTAATTCAGTGCACAGATTGGATAGTACTTGCTGAATGGTAACTATTCGATACTGCTTTTAATTTTCACCATTTATTGCACAGTCTCCCATGCTTTATTTACTATATGCCACCCAATATCTTCACTGAATATCAAATTAAAGGCCAATCTACTGTATTCATAACTCTGTGTCTCCGTTCTTAGGCAAAACATTAATATTTATATCAGTTCTGTGAAGAGAATTGTATTACAGCTCCATATTACACATGCGAAGCAAAGGCACAGATGTGCTATTCTGAATTAGCCTTGGGTGTCCAACTCAAGAAACAAAAGTGTGTTCCAGAGTATTTAATATTTGATACCAATGTATCTGCCACTGACACCTGCTCCGTTTGCTAGTCATCCACACTTCAGCAAATTAGTCACCAAGTATTAAATTAGGTACCCTTAAAATGAGGAAGCGTCTGTTAGAGAGGGTAACTTACTTTAAGGAATAAAAGTTCCAGCCCACCTCTTAATAATCAAGTCTCCTTCCCTGTTGCAGGTAATGATCACAGTCAAATGTCAGACAGTCCATGTGGATGAATTATGCCAAAAGCAGGCAAAGAAGCTTTTGCAGGACAGAGGAAGTGAAGGAAAAGCAGGTAGAAACTCTGTTCTAAGATCTTCCAGCCTATAATGGGACAAAAAGAAAGTGTTAGAACAGGGATTCAATTTAGGGTAAAGAATCAGTAACTCCATAAAAGTACCTAAAATTATTCGTGTGTAATGTGTATACGTTGAGAAAAATCAACATATTTTTATTCTATTAAAAGATGAGGATTTTGTATCAGCAAGATTGTGAAACTGCAGGCAGACATGCATGGGGAATTAGAGATTTTCTTTTAAAGTAGTTTGGTAAAATAACGTACTAGTGGTTTCAAAGAGGGGGGACAAGATGAGGAGTTAAAAAGCCAAGACTTCAGGAAGAAAAAAATGGAGCAATAATTGTGATAGTGAATTGAGGATATTTTTTAAAAACATCATTGAAATGTGTAACTTGGGTGGGGCAGGGGGGGAATGTCATACATACAATCACAGTTTGAGACTGAAGGTTGTCTGAGTTCATTCCTGATTAGTCTTACTATCTGTATTTCTTTCCTTTTGGGACCTGAAATGTGCAGTGAATGATGTGATTTCAGGAGGCTATTTATAATTATTGGTTAATCTTAATAGCAAGTTCAAAGCATAACAGGGGATTCAGCACCACAGTCTATTTATTCTTATGTCTTGTGATGTACCACTCAATGTTTAGTGTTTATAAAATGAATCTTTACTTCCTAACAATCTCAGCTTCTCTCTGTCTGTGTTCTTGATACTATGAAATACTGGTGCTCAATTTTTCATTTGTGGAGTCTCCCTTTCTTTGGCTATATGCCAGGTTGTAGGTCTCAGTAAGATCAAAGTAAACTTCAAAGCAGCCGACACCTGCATTTTTTTCAAGTATTGGTAAATGAGACTATACAATATTGTCCACTGCACAGCCTGTTTGCCACAGGTCTAAATGGATTTTTAATTCTTTTTGATCATATAGAAATCAGTGTGATAGCACTCCAAATGTGACAATACACTACTGTAAGCACCTTGTAGCCTTTTCATTCCTAGATATATTATACTTGAGTTATTGGTCTCAAAAGCTAGAGACAAAAGTAACAGATAATCTAAACATTTGCACTCTTTTTGTATATTGGATGTTGTGAAAGAGGAGGGCTAGCAAATTTTAATTCTCTGCTTCTAAACTGTTCAATTTAACACTGAGAGTCTATTGCTCCTGGAGGAAATGTTCCCCTAACTACACTGCATATTTTTCTCTAAAACACTGATGCAACCTACAAAGACCAATACAAAACTTGCTGCAGAATCAGCTCCTGAAGCGGGGTGCCAAATAGAACGTGATCTGCTTGGGCCTTAGCATAGGAATTGCCATTTTCTCTATTCTTAGACTACATTTATCCTCTTTGCCAAAATTTGGCTGAGCTATGAACCATGGTGGCCACTGGCAAGGAGACTGGCAAGCAGTAGAGAGATGTTAACTGAAAGGTGTAGTGAAAGGTGATTAAGTACTAATCTTAGGCTCTTTTATTCTTCCATAGCAGAGACTCAGTCATTTGTGTGGACTTGGATGGGCATGCAAGCCTTAACAACCTAACAGAGCCATATTCTCACATCATGCTTCACACATCAAAAATTAACCAAGATGTGAAGCTTCTCTTCCTGTTCCAACTTAAGGTAATGTTGCCACCTTTCAGGAACCGCACAAAAGAAGCATTTTCTACAGTTTGTAAAGATACAAGTTTTACTTTCTTTCTGAGGAAGTTCCAATCTTTTGCATTGCTGATATATTTCTAAATTACTTCCCCATGCTCACGAAGTTTCCTAAATCTGCTACTTCTTTTACAGTATTATAGGGTGTATCCATTCTTAACTGGTTTTAGTCTTAATGACTGCACTGGTAAAAACTGGATTTGCTAAAACTGGAGTAAAAAATCAAATACAGATAAGAGGAAACGCAAAGGGCAAGAGAAAATGAAGAACATTCAAAGTGCCATTTGGTAGTTGGTTGTGACATGTACTTGATGCTTAGGCTTCCACACAGCTTTACCAGGTCTTTTATTGCCAAGTCACTTCTAGATAACTTACAAAACCTTTGTCTTGCATTTACATGAGTAAAATGGTAGTATTCAATATAAAAGTTCACACATCTAATGATTTGGTAGTCTTAGATTTCAAAACAGAATGTTATTGCAGAGGTACTTTCAAAAAACTTTTGTTTTGAAGGTATTTTTTAAATACTTAAATACCTTTTAAAAATCAAGCCCCTTGAAAAGATTTCAGATGACCCCAAAGCTTGAAACAGTGCTACTACCTAACCTACTTTGCAAACCGGACTAAGTATGTAACCTTCTAATGTGACATGAAGCAATTAATGTTGTTAAATGCTCAGAGAGCATATTTTCCTGTCCTCTTATCTACAGAGCCGGTTTCTTCCCAAGACTGAATAAAGTACATCAGTGTACTTTGGTGTACATGAAGGGCACTCCCAAGGCATGAGTACATCATTTCAGCAGCATTCCATTTTCATTCAAAAAATGGAATGAGGTTGAATTATGCAGTCAGATCCCAGAGTCCTTTTCTCTTAGAAATGCTTTCTCTTATTCAAAGTCTTGTCTTTTCATGATTAAATAATGCACTCATTTGTAGCCATAGGATGCCTGTCTCCAGCGACACTGCAGACTAGCTACAGTAGTTTCACCAGCTAGCAAACCTAAATACATCTGTTCCAGGGAAAAAAATACTGAACACTTGAGCTGTGACAGAACAAATGCTCCCTAATTTTCTGTTGGAGGATTTGCAGTTTTCCACTTGACTTGATGATGCTGAAATGAGGATTTTCACTTTTTGAATATGACATAATTTATAAGGAAGACATTCAGTAAATATTTCAGCTGGAGTAGGTTTAAAATTAGCCCAGGCTCAAAAGGTTTACAAAGTAGCTTCTGTCTTTCCTGGAATTAATTAAGCTGTGTAGGCTTGGATGGATCAACGATGAATGAATGACTACCTTGGGAAAGGGCTTTGGAAGGAAGCATGTTTACTTCCCCTTATCAGTCTCCTTTCCATTTCCATTTCCTTTCCATTTCCTTTCCTTTCCATTTCCTTTCCTTTCCTTTCCTTTCCTTTCCTTTCCTTTCCTTTCCTTTCCTTTCCTTTCCTTTCCTTTCCTTTCCTTTCCTTTCCTTTCCTTTCCTTTCCTTTCCTTTCCTTTCCTTTCCTTTCCTTTCCTTTCCTTTTCCTCTTCCATTCAAATGCTTTATCTCTCTCAGTCTTTCTTATTCTTATTGTTTCACCTGACATTATTATTATACCTCCAGCCTCCTATTTCTTTTCAAGCACCCCTCCCTGGGACATTAGGTATGAAACACAATGGAAGATTTCATGGCACCAGCAGGACTCTGCTTGTATGTGTTCCCTTATGACACAATTGTTCTTTTGTTGACTTGGTGGGGTTTTTTTGGACAGTGGAAGAAAGACCAGAAGGAGATACTGTTCATAGGATATGGGGTTTTCACTCTGCAGCTTCCATTTCAAATCTGACCTATGTTGGTTATAGTGTGACCACCAAAGGGCAAATTTGTCAGGAACATGCAGGATCAACAGTCGAGGATCAGTTCTTAGAAACCAAGTGTGTACATCCCCTGCATTGTCATTACAGGCTTTTTTTTCATATCTGAACTCTATACCAGAAAGACCAATGAGGAGTTCAATCTCAGTTATAGTCCCTGTAGCTGTTTACCTAAGTTCAGCCTCATGACCACCAGGATTGTACCAGCTGTACCGAAGACATGGCTAAAATTACCACAGTTTCCAGGGGAAAAAAGATCACATCTTTTACAGCCAACAGCTGAAAAGATGAGCTGTTATGAGTTTCTTTGTGTTCCCTTTAGAGGTACCCGCTGACATTATGTTAAGTCCAGCCAGCAGGGCAGTGGTCATCTTAGCAGAGGAGCAGGCAAGTATCAGAAGTGACTCGATTTTATGAAGCACTTCCCTCCACAGCCATGACCCATCAGCATAGGAGCTTTGAAAAAAAGATTATAATTAATTTTTCAAGACAGAGTCTGATGTCAGAAGATTCTCTACCTCTCTTGGTTAAAAAGTGAATGTATTCTACAACCCATTTAGAATATGACACAACATTCAAGATGTGGTTAGTGATTTTTTTCTTTTATACTGAACAAAAAGAGTTATAATGTATACCAAATGAAAGGCAGTATGGTCAGATACCATGACAATGACTGTGTGTAACAGGGAAAGGGAGTACCAGAAGATTAGGTAGAACATTCTCTAAGGAAAATATTTAATAAAACTACTGGATCACTTTTCTTCAGTGTATGGGCACACTGAAGAACATCTCGGTAGTTATGGCTTTCATAAGGGATACTACCTCTAGTAACCAACATGATTAGCCATATAACCTAAGCTTTCAAAATAACCTTTCTGGACCTGTAAGTACTCCAGATGAGTCACAAACTGTGAGTTTTTTCTGGATATTTTAAATATTGAAAGACTAAAAGTCTGAAAAATGTGAGCTATATTGGTTAATGTTAGGGGAGATCTTCCTTTGATATTCCCTACCCAACTAGTATATCATTAGCATACATAGTAAGCTGGATATTACTATGTCCCTAAGTGTTAGCTAGCAACACATATTTTTATGGAGGCCTGTAACTTAAGAGGTATTGCGGCAAAGACCGTAAATATATTCTGTGCATGAATATATACTCTGCACCTCAGAACAAAGGACTATACCAAACAGGACAGAAACCAAATCTGAGAGGATACAGTATATCCTGGGTGCCTGTAATGTCTGTGAAATTTGGTCTTTGAGCATTTTCCCCTTTAGTCAAGTGACTCTTCCGCTCCTGGAGAAGGCCCTACCCACAGTTTCCCATATGCCAAGTATTTCAACACTTCTTACTTAAGTTTGGACAATGCAATTCTCCTTTCAGCTAGCACAATGAAGGTAGGGAGTAGACAACCCACAAGTATGTATTTACCTCTGAGACTTCTGTGAAAAATTGCCTTTAAAGTGCTAAACAAAACTGAAGGTTTGCATATCTCTCCTAAAATTTATCATCTAGATCTGAGAAAAGCCTGTCAGCTGGTCAGTCTCATTTCTCCCCAACAGCATGTGCCAAATAACTCTTCTAATCCTTCCAACAGAGATGTTTATTTGCATTTCTACAGAGCAACTTCTTAAGCAAAGGTACAGTAACCTCACCAGACTGACTGCAACTTTGCTAGCATTCAGAGTATCATTGTATCCTGGTGTTCTTAAATGAATAGTTCCTATCTGTCACTGCCTACCTATTCTTGTGCTGTCATAGGCAATTCATGCAGTGGCTTTAGAAAGCTGTGATAGATTTGAAAGTACTGGTGGGATTCTGCTGTAACACCATTTCTGCAAGGGCTCTGTTCCAAGTCGGTGCTTTCATCCTCCAGTGTTGCCTAGCATCAGTTCAGGAATCCTTCTGCCTGCCTGCAAGGTAGCAGGCAGATTTTTATAATTCTTTTTATTATTCTCTTGCCTCTGAAACAAATAATAGATGTGTTCTTTCCATTCCAGGAATCAGAGTGCAATTAACTGTGGTTTATAAGCTTCCAGCATACGATATTTAAAAGCCATTTGGGTACATTATTCATCTTTGAAGGCAGTGGGCTAGCCCTCTAAACTTCACTAGTGATTGTGTGTGTTTTGAGGGAGGGGAGTCCTTTTTTGTTAATGCTAACTATAAAGATACTAAAGTTTCTGTAAGGTTAAATTCTCATTATATATGGTATTAATAAATGTGCCACTAGGACAGTCTGTTCTGTTAAGTAACTTTGCTAATCTGAGCACAGTATGATGGATTTATACTGTAGAGGAAAATCTCTGGGGAAAGCAATGAAACAACCTAATGCAGAGAATCCAGATTTATTGTTGTTTCTGCTTTTGTGGTACAGAGAGAGGGAGAAAAAAGTGTAAAGGAAGAAAATTTGCATCAGAATGACTGCAGTGTGTTCTGTCATTGGTAATGCAGATGATCCTTTCTGGATTCTGCCAGTATCCCCAGGTTTCTAAACCATCCTCATTTCATCATAGTTGCAAAATGATCTTTCCATGATTAAAAGGCTCATTTTCAAATGTCAGTAAATATGCACTGACATTCCAGGTGTATAAGGAGCGCTTTGGTGCTGCAGGTCATGCACTTTCCCTATTAATCATCCCTTAAAGATCTCTAGAATACCCCTGAATTTCTCCAGCTGTCTCAGGAAGTAGAGAAGGGACTGGTGAAATGTCTTGGCGGGGACATCCTACAAAATGCAAGGAGGTTCTCACGGGAGAACAGGTGATGTACACATTGAAACTCCTGGATGTACTTGGACTTAAGAAACTTGGCATTAAAAAGTGCATTTCTATCACTTGGAACTATTAGAAAACTTTTAAATTTTGTCTTTTCCTGGCATTCATGTGCAACACGGAGACAAATGTTTTACTGTGCTTTTACTGTATATGCAGCCAATGTACACTCAGAGAATATCAGCTCTGTACATTCATGTCCTCCCAGATTGAATCTGTTCAGATTACATTATAGCAGAATCATTCAGTAGGCACCTCTGCAAAACATTATTAGTTGGCCACTTAAGCATACTATCTATCACTAGATCACAAAGCAGGGCTCTAACATTTCAGCCAAGACAAAATTTTGTTTACAGTTGTTGCTTCCTCTAGTTAAATATTCTTTATACATTTCCAGATATCAGTAAGTTCAGCTAATGCCAGGGTTTGTCAGACAGCTTAGATGCAGCAAAGAACTCACGGTTTCAGATAGTTCCAATTGTTATATTTCAGTAACCCTCAGAACCCAAAGGCAAATATACACTGAACTAAGCGAAGAAAGCAGTTTCTGACTTGTCACTGCCTCTTCTCTGCTCCTTTTCTGCTTTATCCCAACATTTCCTGTTTCCAGCCTTGCATCAAACACTGAAACCTGTCATCCCAGAACTAAGATGTCAGCATGATGCATAACTCACACTTCTATAACAAAGTAGCTTTCTATCTGCAATCAGCATGACAGTGCTAAAGTTATCTGTAAAAATCCATGTGCGTGCACACACCTAGGGACTTCAAGACTGAGCACGTCACCCATAAATCTTGGAGCACTCAACAAATGAGTTCAAGTGAAAAGCAAGGGCAAAAAACAGAAAAAGAAAAAAGAATATTTAAATACATTAGAAGCTCAAGAGATTCCAGTTTGACAGGATGATCCAATTTCATGCTACATTAGTATAAATAGGTCTAATTTGACACACATTTGTATTAGAATGCTCTTTTATTTTTCAGGATTAAATTTCAGTATCACGTGGATATTTAAACAAAATATCCTTGCTTTGACTTTAACCAAAATCCCTTTGGGGCAAGGGGAGAGAATCTTTCAAGCAAGGCTATTGGTCCTACTTTCATGTAACAGGGAAATGCTAGTATATTTGTGTCTTTGCTGCCTCCTTCAGCACAAAAATAATGCTATTTAAAGAATTGTATCTGTCATCTTCCATTGACTGAAGAATCTCCAAAGTGTTTAGTTCTCTCAAAAGGAAAATAAGGTGGAGATTTCCTGTTACCTTTGACCTCTAGAAGCTAGCCTTTAGTTAAAAACCTTACTATCTCTTCTACTGTTAAAACCTGACCTAGTGCTGCATGTAGGCAGTAGATAACAGTGCACAACAGTAAACTTTGTTGATCCCATTCTTGAATCTCATTTTTTGATATTACTTGTTTACTGATGTATAGACTGAGAACACTTTCAAATGTCCCAAGGGGACAGATTGCGCAGAAAATGATCAGATTATGTGTGTACAGCATTAGTCACAAAATTAGAGCTGCACATGAATGGCATCATCTGTTTTATTAAAAGTTTTCTCATTGAGGCTTTGATGTATGTCATACCTTTCAGAAGGAAATTAAAATATTTGAACTGAATTTTTCAATTAATCAGAAACAAAGTATATACTCTCAGCCATTTACAACTCTAGGTCTCAGCAGCTTCCAGGTATACATGAACTGCCCTAGAGTCACACATTAGGAAAAAGGGAGGATCAGGCATCCCAAACTTTAATCTGTTTAGATTTTTCCTTCTCGTTATCTACTTAATGGGTTAAGTTCTCTGGGATACCAGCTCTGTCTTTCTATTCATAAACACATATAGGAGCATGTAGCTTCCAGTTTGGTATATCCAGTAAGTGCTATTATTATACAAACAATGATAAGAAGACAAAAATGCAGAAATCTCATGTATTTCAACTTGAAATGGACTCTCCTTGTCAATCTTATGGAGAGGCCATATAGTTTTAATCTGATAATAACTCTGTTCCTGTTCCTAGTCTTCTCACTTATGATTGCCAATCAAAAGGGGATTCAGCACTTTCAGACACTATGAGGAAGGTAGTTAATGAGCTTAGAGAATTTAACAAGAAGAGATCTTAGGAGAGTTATTTAACCTGGTTCAATAGAAACTTAGATTTTGGGTTGGGTTGGGTTGGTTTTCATTTAAAATCTTATCAAAGTAGATTTCATCAGTGATGTCAGCCAGTCTTATAGCTTCTTTACTAGATGTACAGATCCCTAAGAGCTGATCATTCTTCTCACCTCCAGATTCTTCAGGCACAAAGTAAACCAAGATGGTATTCTTAAAAAAAACAACTCATTCTTTGCTCTTCCTATTCTTCCCCTGTGCTGCAGCTGTTTCTGCTTCTCTAGCTTCTCATACTTTTAAATATACCAGCCACTCTTTAGATAACTTCATTATCACTGCCTCCATTCCATCAGTCCTGGAAGTTTTAGAAATTTAGAAATCTATGCTTCATGTCTGTAAGGCTTTAGCAAGTTGTCTACGACCACAACTCAAGAAATTTCTTTTGACTGAGCAATAAAAATGTGCTTTCCTGAATCAAGCCACTGAGCCCTTTATAGATCATTATTTTATTAAGAACCTGATTCTGATATCATCGTTCTTACAGCAACAAAAATCTTAAGTACTATAAAAGCCATAACTGTTCCTTGGGGAAAGCACAGTAGACTTTGAGAAAGGATAGAAGTAAGTACTTTAACTTAACACTGACATCTTTCCTTACAATTTCTGAACAGTTTTCCCTTTTTTGTTTCCATGCATGCTTAGCCATCTCACTGATCACATATTGCTGAAACTCTGTGGTACCAAAGAGCATTGAAAATATCCTTTTGTGTACTCATTGCCTTCATCTATTTGTTAATAGTCTTTTAAGACTCTGAAGTAAACTGTTGAGGTAGAGCACAGTGTCCTTTGCTCTCTTTATGCTTGTTTAGGTCATCCAGAGTCTTGGTTTCACCCTTCTTAAACTCTTTTCTATCAATCAGACATATATTCTTTTTAAAAGGGAGTTTAATGCCAGCTTGAGTGGTAGACTGACAGCACTGGAGACTGATGTCCCTTGTTTATACTCACAAAAGGCTGAGCACTGGCACTACTGCAAACATTTCTCTCTGTAGCCCTTCATCACCTCTGATGTGGAGAGACCACCTCCAGACAGAAAGATACTTTGGTCTCTATGGCCATTCACTGCCTGGCATTGAAGGCACACTGGCAGGATTGTGTGAAAGAAGCTTTTTTGCAAAGGAGTTCAATATTCAGAGCTGCCAGGCTGGTTTCTTTTGGATCCTAATAAATACATTCCTGAATTTGAAAGCCAGAAAGAATGATAATGTGACCTTGTCTTTATTGTGTAGTGTGAACAGCAATGTATTCAATAGCAACTTCTTCAGCCTTGTACCAGAATACCAAACATATATTGTGCTGGTTTATTTTTTAACTATTAGCATTGCAAACACATCCAGATCTTATATAATAAAGAACGTTCTCATCTTTGGAAGCTATGTAATTCCTACATCTCAGGAGATTTTACCATAGACCTCAAATACCTGTTGACTTGACTTGGCTAAGTTACAGAGAAGCCATAAAATACCAGCCCTTCCCTGTTTGTAAACAGCAGGTCCAGTGGAGCATCTCCCCTGGTTGACTCACTAACCAGCTGTGTCAGGAAGTTATCTTCTACACACTCCAGGAACCTCCAAGACTTTTTCCTTCCTGCTGTGTTATATTTCCAGTGGACATCTGGTAAGCTGACTTAGGCAATTCTTAGTATAAACTGTTGCTCTGTAAATTAATTTCAGAACTGCAGTGGATGAAAAGGTGCCTTGTTAACTGACATCTTGATTATCAGAGAGCAACTCATCACTCATCATTCAGCCTACTAGAATGTTTCCAACACTGTATTCTCTGACACTAAAGGGAACATAACCTAGCATGTCTCCACTCGCTTTGCGTAAATACCAAGCCTTACAGCCCATGTAAAGAAATACAGAGTGACAGAAAATGCATGGATAAGTTATAGGATTGGAATTCTGAAGATCTGGATACTTAGCCTGGCTCTTCTCAAGATTTCCTGTGTCATATTTGACATATAAATTTCATTTCTTTATTCCTCATTACTACAGCCAAGTTAAATTTGTCAAGTACCTTACGGTATGTAGGCTATATCCAAGAGTGCCTATAATTGTAACATGGAAGCTTCTTTGCATTTATAAAAGTATTGATTTTTTGTTATCCATTTATATTGAGGGAGCATTATATATATAATTTTATATATATATATATAAAATTAAATAAAAGCTTCCTACTGTCTGGGGTTTGGTGATGGACTACTAAAAATTGCATGCATCAAATTTCTTTTTGGTTAATAATGTAATTTATGTGATTGGCAGAGATGGAGAATTCCATTTCACAGATAATGCTTTGAAATGTGATTTGGGGTTGATTCAAGACAAAACTCCCAGTTGTTTAAATTCTCTGGGAAACAAGCTAGAGCTCCAACCCCATGGTCTTGGCACAGATTCCCCAAGATGTGCAGCCTGTGGAAGTGCTCTGTAAGTCCGGCTGTCCCAGAAGCTGGAAGTTCTGGGAGCCTGGGCTGACAAGCAGCTGAGGGTGCTTGGATGCCAGGCTGCTCATGCTCTCAGTTCCGATCAGCCCACCAGATGGGATGCTGAGGAGCCAGGTGTTCAGGTCCCAGGGCACCAAACAGAAGATCTGACAGCATCATGGTCACATCACAGCTCTGTCAAAATGAAGTCACCTCCCCTGAACATTTCAATTTCAGAAAACTGGCAGATTTTGCCAAAATCATGTTTTATTGAAAACTTCACAGTTACCTCTAGTTTCTGTAACATGTTCTTGCTTGTTCTCTCATGCATAGATATATAGAAACTACAATGATAAATAAGAGGGAATTAAAAGAAGGGTACTGTGGAAAGGCACTTTGCAAATCCTAATTTATATGTTACAGCAACTTTCTATTAGTTGTAAAGGTGTTACTCATCAGGGACATAAAAGTGGACAGAAGAGGGTTGTGGCAGTGGTTGATTTAGCAGAAAAAGTGATTTTTCTCTGCTTAAGTTGGCTAAGTCATAAGAAAGATATATGACAATTTGGGTTTGTCATAATTTGTGAGCAACTTTTGTCTGGATACTTTTGTTTTCTCCTGCTGGCAAGGCTGTTACTGGCCCTGGCTGCCCAGAAGCCCAGCTGTGGGGCTGTGGGCTCCCAGCTCGTATGCAGCAGAGGTTGCGGGACACCTAGAAACAGTACCGCACCAGTCCAACAAACTAGCATGAGCACTGGAAAATGGAAGTGATACAAGTGTAGAAAGCATGGGGATCGAGCTTCCTGTGAATTAACTTTATGCTAGATATGTAATGAAAAAAGCAGTGAGGGTTGTTCTTTTTTAAAAAAAAGAAAAAAGCATAATCAGTCCTCACCAAAAGGAGAATGTATAGTAGTTCCAAATTCATGTGTGCTGGCTTCCTCCTGGGCTGTTGGGGCTGTTGAAATATCCAGTAGAAGTCTGAATGTATTCATCCTGAAAAATAATTTTAATTTTTAAATATTCATGACATTCATTAGATTTCACAGAAATAAAATATACTTGTTAATTCAATGTGCAATGATCAATCCTCAGCTGGTAATACTCAGGGTAACCTTACTGGAGGCTGCATGAAAGCCTGGCTTTCAGAACTGGAGTTTCCAAGTCACAACACTGTTAGAGTATACAGATGTCTCTCTATAGAAATTTAGAAAATCTGATTTAGTTAGAGGTAGAGGGACACTCTAGAAATTATTTCTATTTATAATGGTTTTGTTGATATGTTTTGCCAGATCAGAGGCTGAAGTAACTCCATAAGAAGTCGGGCTCTAACCTTGGTTTACTCATAGTGTGACATCTTACAATGAACAGCTAGTTTTAAATATTTGTGCCTTGTTTCTCTGTGTAAAAAAAAAAATTTAAAAATAGTCACCACACTGGAATGATATGTGACTGTGGGAAATCAGGGCATCTAAAACTGAACTTGCTGGAAACTGGAATTGCCATTGAAAAGCAAAATATTTTCAGGGGAAAGTTAAAATATACTGATTCTGTTAGCTGTTGACAAAAAAAAAAAAAAAAGCCCTGATACACTAGAACAGCAGGTATTAGGAATACGAGCATAAGAAAATCATTGGAAGAAGCATATTTTTTCTTGCAGGGTAGCCCCTCCCCCCCCCCCTTTTTTTTTTTATATTGTCACAACAAGGTCAGAACATGAAAAATTGTGCTGCTTCTAAGCTCGATAGCATGCACTGGACTATTCAGACCAGTGAGTGAACTGTCAGAGGAGTTCTGAGAAAGAGTCACCTGATCTGCAGATTGCTCACAAGGGAAGAAA
Organism: Falco peregrinus; assembly: GCF_023634155.1. Classification (NCBI taxonomy): domain Eukaryota; kingdom Metazoa; phylum Chordata; class Aves; order Falconiformes; family Falconidae; genus Falco; species Falco peregrinus. The sequence goes on from NC_073721.1 coordinate 84,438,301, forward strand.
ACTGCTGAGGGTTTAGGGTTTATTTTAGATGTGCACACTCCAAGCCACACCAAATCTCCATGCACATTACTCAGCAAATTACTTCTTGTTATTTTATTATATTAAGCAGCAGACTACCTCACGCTTAAATTAGGAGATGAATTCCCCTACAATCTTTTTCAGGGTTTATGGATTTGTCATCAAGATTTCATGGCTGCTGTGATGAATTGCCATTAAGACATCATTCTTGAAAGAACAAAGAACAGCTTTCATACCTGAGCAATTCTGAAAATAAAAAGAGAATCTAACTAAAGTGAAATGAGTGCTAGAAGAGTATTTCTTACTGTGTCCAGAGATACTTCTTTTTGCTAAATGTTTTAAAGCTTGACTTCCCCCTTGACACAGAAACAAAGACATTACTCTGCACAGAATGCACATGACATCACAGCCTTCAATCATGGAGATCAGTGTATTCCTATACATGTCCCAGGCCTGAGGCAACATTATGAGCACAAATCTGTAAGGGTGGATCTCTTGCAACCTAGACCCAGCTTGAACATTTATTCCTTTTTGTGGTTTTGGTTTACTCACCATTATTTGTTATGATGCACTTTCCTGAGCTATAAACTGAAAATTATATGACTGATGGATATCTAGACCTGTACTGGTTAATGCTTGGAAAGACAACGTTGTTCGTATCAGCATTACAAGAATTTTTCATACTAGTATTACAGTTTCATTGTAGAAAAAGCAACTAGATCATGAAGGAGCAGAAGCTTTTTTAATATCTATTCAAATTAGCAAGAATGGTGTGAAACATTATTTTAGTCCTGTGAAGAATGAATGAGTTTGTATTTAACAGTCAAGACTGTCCAGTACTAACTCAAAGAAGTTAAGCTATCATCCTGTGAGAGATCAGTTGGCTTTATAGCTTTGCAATTGTTGCTTTCAGACTTATTTTCAGCAATTCTTTTCCCTTTGTCACTTTCTTGTTTTATAGTTTTCATTGGAGGAGACAAAAACTAATTCTGAGATGTATAGAATGATAGAACAGGGCAGAATAGGATTATACTGGCATGGAAATACTGACTGTTTCAGCTACAGGAATTTTCTGTATTTAATGGATCATCTGGGTAGTTGTTAGCAGCAAATGGACAGTATTGCCAGCCTAGCTCTGCAGATGAAGCTATGTAGCAATTCTAGCTAAGCTATAATGAGACAGTCTTTTGTTTTCTAAAAACAGTCACTTTGTTAAACTGAATCATCCTTGTGATTGCCACAAAATCTCATGTGGAAAACCTCTTGTATTCACAAAACTTTAGGAAGTAGTCATTCTTTATAATACCTATATTCACAACATCAGTAATCACTGGGCATTGTTTTTTCTCTGATGTATGTTATTCTTGCAGTGGTGTGCCACAGGCAAGAAAAAAAAAAAAAAGTTTAGGCGATAGTCACGTCCCTTGATTACTTCTTAGAAGATAATGAAGTTCGTGAGCAGCTCATAAGATGAAAACAATTCATTCCCATAGTCATTTACGAATGGTAGACATATATAGATAAAATCACAGTAGAGACAGTCAGGAATGCTGCGGAACATACAATAGGTTGTTATTACCGTGCTGCTTTTAGGCATTTGCATGCAAGTGTGTATCTGGGATACTCAGAACTGTTGAGAAAGAGAGTACATTGATAATATTATTATTGCTATATTATTCTTGCTGTGATAATAAGAGATAAAGTCTGGGTCAGGTTCCACTGTGCTTGTTGCTGTTCACACTCAGTCAGCTTTACAGTCCAGTAAGTGGTATATTTGCTTGTTATATACAGTTAGATACATCTAGTGATTTGGTGCTTTCATATTGTTTATTAATCCAGAGGCACACACTATTTTTTTTTGCTAGTTGAAGAGCATGCTGCTGATGGCTTGAATGTGGCCACTGGCTTTTTTGTTTAGAAGGTTAGTAAGTAAAGCTTTAAAAAAAGAACACAAAGAATGAAGCTAGTTTTACAGTTTTCCAGGGCTCCAAACTGAAAAATAACAAGAAGAATGTTAGTCAAACAAGAAGACAAACCCAATTGTGTTGACAATGTTTTATTACAAAGTCCTGCAGCTTGACACTTTTAATTTAATATTCTTTAGCTAGGGAAAAGGAAAGATGTGTATGGCAATTTTATGCATGGAAAGTGGTTTTCCATTATTTTCAAATATTTACTACTAAGAGGAGAAGGGAGAAAGGAGAGAAGACAGTCCAGGCTTTTTACATTATTTATTTTGTTAATGTAGTGTTTCTAAACTAGAAAGAGAAAAGAAGAGAAAGAAAACAGTTTATCTGGCTTTAAAGTGAAATATTCAGTAAGAAAAGCCTGAGACACTGTGTGCTGTGTCACAATAGCTATTATACAGATAGGCTTACTGAATCAAATTCTATGTCAAGGTAGAGAGATTACTTTGACTACTGATGTTGGGAGATAACTATCATCAGGGTGACAGAAGCAAAGAGAGAAACAGAGCAACTGCAAGAATAATAAGCTATGTGCATGTAGAGGAATTTCATCTTTCTATGTATAGGAAATGGATTTGCACTTTCTCTCCCAGAGCATTTCTCTCTCTTGACCAGAGGATCAATCCTGCATTCCCTAGGTGTCTCTGCAGTATATCTCACAGAAAGTGTTATGATAACATGCTATGGGAAGCAGCCCAGTGTGCAGAAAGAGTCTCAGAGTCACAGACACACCAGACCACTAGGAATGGGGAAACCGCTCACTGGTACAGTGGATCTCCCCAACTTCTCACCATTATCTTTGGGAAAAGTACAGATGCAAAGATCAATATCATTATCTATTCTGTTACAGGAGACTGGAGGCACTTTTGCAGAGGAAATTTAATAGCAATTACAGAATTTTCAAAATCATTTGTGTGGCAGATGGAGAATGAGACATAAGAGGAAAACAACAAGGAAAGCAGGTGACAGCAGTGGCCTGTTATCTGGGTGTCAGTAGAGCCAGGAACTGCTCTTACCTACCCAGCTTTGCCCTGTAAGGTTTCTCACCACTGGTAGTCATTGGCAATGGCTGAAGGAAAGCCAGGATAGACAGAACATTGCCTCCCAGTATTTTCTCAGTAGGTCTTGAAACTAGGTCTTCAGATCACCACCAAGCCTATGCTAGCAGGATTCTTGCCACCTGAAGCAGGACCCTTTTGCCCCCGGCACAACAACAGGGAGAGTACTGGTAGAAGTTTTAAACTAAAAAAAAAAAAGAAAGGTTTAAATAGGACATCCAAGAGGAACAGGTCAAATCTTGTCTGCCTTCCAGTAGCAAAATTCCCTTTGGAAACTGATAATTTCACCTCAGTAAAGGTCACATAGCTTGGGGCAGAGAATAACAAAGACGCAGAGACACACAAACATACACGTATAGTTGTAAAGCCAATATACAAATCTACTTTTCCAAGATGAATGACAGGTTGTACAGGAGGAAGAAAACATTTCTGTGATGTAGATTTACATTTCTGTCCTGCTAATAAATGGGCCAATGAAACAGTTGACTGCTCCCCTATTGCAGATGTGGGAGTTATTTACTTTCTAATCCTTTCCCTTTTAGCCCTGGCTGGACAAGAATGAAAATCCCTGGCATTAGGTATTAGAAGAGATGGAGAAAGCACAGGAACCAATTTACAGGGTTTCACTTGACTAGTTTTCTTCATTTGACTCCTATTAGCTCTGATAATGTATCCTCACCATTAATCAGCTAGGGAGAAAAGAGGTGATGCCTGGTTTTTCACGTGCATAGGAGGATGTATGTACACAACAGCAATTTCACTGGAAAAAGGTCAGTACCTTGAAGTGTCTCCTTCAGGACTTACAAGGCACAAAGGCACTGACCCTGAGCACTGAGGCAGGTGTCAGTAGGCACAGAAGCTTTTGAAGGAATGTCTGAAATAAATATTTGAGTTAGTGGCACCTTTAACATAAACTCTATGGAACAAATCGATCCCTGCTGTAATCCCATTAGAAGCAGTGGGACCAAAGGGACTGTGGAGGCAGGTTATACAGTTAGATGTGAACTTCTTCCAAGTATTGAGATTCGCAGCACAAAACCACAGTCACAGCACTCTACTAGCTGCTGTGGTTGTAACAGCAGCTATTTCTTGAGAACCTGTCAAGCTCTGCCTGTTCCACACTGCTCCTGAGGAGAAGAAACAGCCTCTGGGCTGAACAACCCCTGAACCTTCATCTCTTGTGTCTTGCACTATAAAAAACATTGTTTCCTCTGAAGGTGGTCCTATGCAGAATCAGAACTTCATCAGTATGAGGCTTGTATAACATTTCTGCATGTTATGCCAGTCACTAGTCAAGCTTGACAGCTCCTCATTCCTGGATCATTACACAGAAGTGTAAAAAACATACAAAAGGTGTTGGTCGATTTCCATGAGATTTGATGCAAATGCATCATCTCTAATGTATTTTAAAAGTGTAGTCAGTAAATTGCGGTAGAATTGGTTTCCATGGAAATGATGTCTAGAGCAATGTCATTGAAATTTGAGATTTTGTCGCGCAAAAATAACAATGTCCATAATGAGTCAGAATAAAAGTCCAGCCAGCCCAGTATCTTATGTTCAACAGTGCCCTAGATAGATGCCTAGGGCATAATATAAGGTCAGGGCAAGTGTAATGTAATGTATAACAGAGATACGGTAGCAGTATCCAGGGCTTTGCAGCTCAAAAACTTTCTGAGTTAGGGACGGTATCTTTGTTTTCAATGGTCCTTGATGGATTTTTCTTCCATGAGTTTATTCCATTTCTTTCTAAGCCTATTTAATATTCTGCACCAGCTGTTTCTGTGTCTGCCACTTTCCCACACTTGAAAAATCTTTACCAGTATATACATATTAGGAAAGAGATAGGTACGCCAAAACTCAAAGTGACGTCTGCCCCAAGACCAAATTTAAACTTTTTTTCTTTTTCTAGCAGTTAAAAGCTGATACAATAGACTTGCCAGAAATTCCTCACTCTGGTTACTAGTTGAACTATGAGCAATGGGGCCTGAACTAGAGCAGCCCAAATACTCCCCAAAAGCTAAGCTAACTCTTAGGAATAGTCTGCATTTGGATTAGTCTCAGCAGCTCTAAGCCCTCTGAGGAAAAACAAAGCTTCATGTGGAACCCTGTAGTTGCACAAATATTCTGCCTTAGGACTGATATCTATCTGATCCAAATAGGGGGTGACAAAAGATTTACACCTTCTCTGCTTCATTCCTGCTACACCTTACATCTGAACCAAGTTGAAAGGAGGTTATAGCACAGAATCTGGGCCCAGAATCTAATTCAGTGTTTGCTTTCCATCAGTCACTAGTCCTGTTTCATTAAGACTCCACATTTCTTTCTGCCTATTTAGAGAAAGAACTGTTTTTCCAATAGCTGTATTTTAACTAGGGGAAGTCCTGAAGAACCATATGGAGCTTATAAGTTGGGACAAAATATCACAGAAAGATCCTAAATTTAAATACTTTGTAATGTGGTAACTGAAAAAAAAAACAAAAAAAACCAACCAAACAAACAAAAAAAAACACACACAAAAAAACCAAAAACAACACCACACACACACAAGAAAAAAACCCACAAAAAAACAAAACCCACAATCAAAAATACATCAACCTAATTTACTCTTCTGCCCAGGCAGAAATATTTCTCTTTAAGGGAAAGCAGATGGTGAGTCTGGCCCTCACACTGCTGGAGCAGGCAGTTGAATCTGTGTAAGGGGATGTTGCTTCACTAGGTTCTCACTAAAAAGCACATTCTAAAACTGCAGCATGTTTCCCCAGCAAATCTGATTTGGGAATCTGTTCATAGCAAATAATTCAATGTATTCTTCCTGAGCTTTGTTCATGGCTATTTCAAAGCAAGCACATATTTGTGAATGTCTCTAATAGTGACTATTCAGCAAAGGGTCCATAAAACAAAGTACAGTCCAAGAGGTATGCCTTACAAAAATTCACTGCCCAGTATTCACAGTGGATTTTACCATCTAAATCACCTGGAATGTTACCTGTTTCTGAGTGAGTGGCTGCAACTTTTATAATAGTGAATTAATAATAAATAACAAATATAAAGTAATGAAAACAAATTTCAGGTATTCTTACTCACTTACACTCATCCTCTCTCATCTACCAGTTTGGTCTGCATACAAGGAACCATTTCCTAAAACACTCTTGTGAACAGTCCTAGGCTGATGCACATACATGAAGAATTTCAGTCTCAGAGTAGAATATTCCAGTAAAATATTTGTGTGACTGCAGTATGTCAAAAAAGAAACTATTTTACTACTATTACAGTTTGAGAGGGGATCATGGGAATAGATGGCTAGATAGAAGTTCGATTTTGGAGTGTCTGCATAACTGATACTAGGAAGCCAAGCTCACAGAGGTTTGCTTAATTGTCATCCTTTGTTACAGCTACCTCTTGAGATATAAGTGTCAAAATTCAAATAAATCATCCTTACTGGGCCTCAGCATCCAGGCTGTGTCTTCCTGGTTATAGAAAAGTTACTGAGAAAACAGGGAAGCCTGTAATCTTAGCCACAGTACCATTGCTTTAATGTGCTTCTCTTCCTCATGAGAGAGAAAATAGCATGATCTAATTGTAATTATTCATGAGAAAGAACGAATTATTCAAAAGTAACTGCACTAGCTTAGGTCTTCAAGCACCTGCATTGTCACTGTGACTACCTGCAATTCACAGAACTTCCTGATAACTCAAGCTTCTATTTTCGGTAGCACTGGGTGAATAAATATATTTCAACTTTTGTGGGCTCAGATGACGTAGTAACAAGGCTAGATAAATACCTACTATAAAGAGAAGGCAAAGTTTCTCCCTTTTGCCTCACCACAATCATTCCTTCCATGTTGTTGCAAAGACTGCTGTATGATTTAGGCTGAATTGCCTATAAGAGAAAATGTTCAGGGGGCTCTTTTTTATTTATAACCCTGATTTTTATAACTTGGTCCTTTCAAAGATTATCAGATTTACTTCAGGTTTTGGCGAGCTTGACTTGCAGCTACAGTCTCAGGGTCATCAAATTAGTTTCTCCTGGCAATGTCTGTAGACACCCCAAAAATACAAAACATTCTGCAAGCAAATCAGCTGTTGTTTTTGCTCCTTTCAAAGACAAAAGACTGAATCAAATTAAAAAAAACCACAAAAAACAACAACAAAGAAACCCACAGAAACATACATGCCACACTGTGAAGTTCAAGCATGAAAGTCCTGTGATTAGAAGTAGAAATTGTTCAGTGCTTTAGTTTCAGTCTCCTTGTGAGTAATCAGTAATAAAATCATTCTGCTTTTATGATGCACAGAAAGACACATTAAGGTCCAGTGCAAAAAGCTTTGAATTTTTTATTCTTTTTTCCTATTGGATATGAAATTACCACTTTGAGTCATTTAGCCAATCGGAAATGTTGTATGATTTTAAGTATCTTTTTCCTGTTATGCCTTTTTCAGTCCTCACATTCCTGTAGAACTGTTTAGTGCAGCGAGTTGCTAACACTGAGCTGCAAAAGGTACTGAATGTCTTACCTTTGGATAGCTGGTTTTGCCTTGATACTGATGACTGAAATTAAGGTTTAGGTGTACATTACATTGTTGATTCATGCTGAGAATTATTTGCACCATGCTAATATCGTCCTTAGATTCTTTGGAGCCCTAGAAAAAGAGAAACTGAGGATTTTTAGGTAAGTTTAATAATACTTTGGGAGGGTTAAAATATATGGGGAGTATTAGTATAGTGGTGAAAGTTACAGGTCTGGCATGAGGTTTATTATCAAAGTGAATAACACAGGAGCATCTGTGAGTCCTGAGAGTGGATGCAGCAGTGAGCTGGGACAAAGCCAGTTCTGAAATACAAGACAAGCAACAGATGCAAGTCAGAACTTTGTTTTAGAAAACTGCAAATAATTCTTTACACTGTAGCTATTGCAGGAGACTTTTTTTTTCTTTTAAAGAGTTGTCAGGAACTCAGGAAAAGTATTTTCAATTCCCACTTCCAATTGGTCAAGCCACTTAGTCTGGTATTTAAAATCTGATATTTGAATGCCTGCAGATGCAAATAAGTCTCCCATTGTACATCCTGTCTATTTAAATTGTAAACTTCTCAGGGGTGGAAATTTATACCTTATAATATGTTTTTATACTACCTGGCAAAAGCTTTCTAATTTTGATTGAAACCTCCAGGCATTATAGTAATGAAAATAACTGTAATTATCTCTAATGGGATGAAATCTAAGTGTCAAATTGAAATTGAAATGCTAAAATGGACTTAGTGGCAGAGAGGTACCTACAGTAGAATGCCCTTGTATCACAGACACTGTTAAAACATTAAACTTTTGATGAGCATTTTTCTGAGTTACCCAAATAAATATTTCTACAACTGAGTTAATACATCTTTGCATCAGGTTTTATGTAATTTCCAAATTGAACTAGCCATAATTCCTGTATATCCAGAAGCATTTATTTCTTTTTCTTGCAGGTTTCTATACTCTTACCTCATAAACCCTCACCCACACCCCAAAAAAGCTGCTTCTCTAAAGGTAGATATCAGGAACAGAGGACATGAGTGAAAAGCACAGTCGTGAAGTGGAATAAAAACCAAGGCAGTAAATACCTGGAAGCAAAAGTTCTGCATTCAGTATAGGCCTTCTTATTTTCACCACCCAGGCCTCAGAGATATTAACAACAATCTTATTTATTGATAAAATGTTATTAAAAATGTTAAAAAGTTTAAGTTTCCACAGTTAGTCAAAGTTGTACTGGAAGCTAACACAATGTAACAAGGCAATGTAGTTGTGCATTGGTTCCATACCACTGTGATCCTCAGTGTCTTCTGAAGGTAACAGAATATTAGGAATAAAGTAGAGAGGATGAAAGGAAACAGGAGTTTTTTCCTTGTGTCATTGGATGGACATATGACAAAAATTCACTTTTAGGAACAAGAACAACAAGAAATTACAATTTAGATAATGGCTTAAAGTAAAATAAGATAATAGTTTTAGCAGATCTGCCCTTTTGTACAATGATTAATTCTGCTTCTAGAAAAATTATGCCAAGTGGGTCACCAGAACTGATCTGATGCTCACAGAAATTTTCTGAGCCATACGAAGAAATTTTAGTTTTTCTCACTTGTATTTACACTACTTGTCACATCTCTTTACTCTGCCTCCACCGTCTTTGATCACTTTTGTAGATTCTTCATTTTCCCAACCTTTCTGCTGATCTTTTGAGGAGAAATAAGGCTTTAATATTAAAGGTGTTCTGTCAATAAGGCATACTGAATATTTGCTCAGTTAGACACAACCTGTTACCAAAATCACATTTGTCTCTTTTCAACATTTTTTGTTTCCATTCCCATTCTTCCTCAAGGTTCTGGTTTTGCATTGTAAAACCAGTCACTCTACCAAAATTTTTAACATGCAGTGCTTTCTCAAGAAGCATAAGTTACTTATTATAGTCAATATAGCACCCAGATTCTGTTATCAGACATTAGAAATTACATAAATGATTATAATTATAAAATAGAAATATTTTTAAAACCAGAGTATATAGTAGTTTTCACTGAAGGACCCCTGGAGCTTTGAAGGATAGTTGGAACACTGTAAAAGATATTTAAGCATTAATAGCCCTAGCTAAATGGCATGAGATATGGTAAAAAAATCAGAGAAATGCTTTGGATGGCAGCTTTGAAAAGTTTGCTGATTTGAGTCCACTAATAACTGGGATAAAAGCACTAAATTTATTTTGTGCATGTCTGTGACCAGCTGGTAACAACAGGGACTTACTAGAATGAGGACAAACAAGACTTACTAGCCTGGAGAGCTGTGAAGAAGTAATGCTCAGAATGAGGATGTAGTAAGGCACATGTATTTTCTGAGTGACTTAGATACAAGACCTTAATTGTATTGTAGTTCTGCCTGAGTAATGTAGACAATAGACTGCATTATTACTTTTAATAGAGACTGTGTTTAATTGTATTAGACACAATTATATTGTAGTTCAGCCTGAGCAATACAGACAATGGAATTCGTTATTACATTTAACAGAAAATGTATTTAATTTTCTAGTAAGTAATCTCATTGAAATTGAAATGGTGTACTAAAATATTTTCCAAAAACAAATTACCTTTGGTTGTAATATTTTTGCAAAATAGAGCTGTCCATATTCAATTAAGTTTATTTCTTTTTAAGCTGAACTGCAGGAAAAAGTGATTTGCTTTTAATTTTATGTGGAATTGTTTCACATTCAGTCTAAACATTACCTGTGTTTTATGCTCTAGTTACAAGCTTCCTGTATAATAAGGAAAACAGAAGCATCCATGTACCTATGTAGACATATTTACACAAAGGTTTTATCATCCAGTTCAATGAGTGGAACAAAGAGACCTCTATGCCTGAGTTTCCTTCTCAGGGTAAGAAGGCAACAGAAAAGAATGAAGTGCACCCCAGGTGTTGTATGGAGTCTGAACATGTCCAGAACACACACCTAGATCTGGAAATCTGGAAGGTTAAGAAATCTGAAGAGTGTCCCAAATCCTGTAGATTAGACAGTAGCTGCTGAGAACTATATATATTTAAAATACATCATGGAACAAATACGTGAATAGGTTAATTTAAAGAGAGGTCATTTACAAGCAACAGCCATTTGTGTGCACAGAGGCAACTATGCTCACTGTTGTCTAGGTCTGGTCACAATGCCCACATGAATCAAGATGCTAATTTGTGACTAGAACAGAGGAGGTCTCAACCTGTGTTCTTGCAGCTGCTGTTGGGATACAAGTCACCATGCCTGTGCAAGATAGACAGCCCAGTATAGTATTAAAGTTACTCAGGCAAAGAATATCTTGAAGGTAGCATGCCCATGACTGGATTTCCACTCCTGATCTCAGGAGGTGCTCTGCTGAGTCCTTTCTCTTTTTTTCAGTCTCTCTCTACCCATCCCACGTCTCCTCCCACTGCTTCATATTCTTAGAAAGAGAAAGAAAAGGTAGGAGGAATGCATTTTCATTAAAAAGTAACAACAAACACTGAAATCCAAAACCAAATTCCAATAAAAAAATCAGTTTAAAAAAAGCATTTTCTTTCAGTAGCTCTCACAGCATCACTTTGTGAATGAATTCAGAACAGCATGTTCATTATGCTTGAAAGCTGGAAGAAAGAAAGAAACTGGAGAAGGAAAGGCAATGGTATATAATTATTTTATTTATAGTTTGGTAGGATCAAGGACTTTCTGATGTGGATCAGGGCCTCATTGTGCTGGACATTGTAAGCACAGAATAAAAGGATGATCTGTGCCTCATGGAATTTATTACCACTGTCAAATTCTGGCAATAGCAAAAAGAATCTAGCTTGGAAAAGTAGCTTTTTCTAACTTATGTGCTACATCTTTATTTTCTTAAGAGGTAATGATAACTATCCATTCTGAATCATTACAGTTATTTTTCTTTTTTCCTATTGTCAAAGTAAGTCTCCTGAGCTGGGGGTGGGGGGTGGGGGGGGGTGGGTGGGGCTGGGGAGGGCGGTTTACGGGCAGCAAAGGTTAGTAGTGAGGTTTGCTGGGGGCCAAAAAAGTGGGGCATTCCTACTTACACTTCACATCTTCCTTCTGCTTGCATTGCAATTCTCAGGAGGTCATGTGCTGTCAGGTTTATTGTTGGGAAACTGTTTCAAACTTGGTCTTAATAAAAACCTATTCTAATTATATATATTAAAAAAAATAAATCTTAAAAAGCTCAGCTTGCTTCTTCCTGCCAGGCAAATTCCAACAAGCAACCCATGAAGCAGAAAATTACTTTGGATGGCATCACATGTTCATAACCTAGCTTTCACATCTGTCTTAAACCTTTGGAAAAAATGGTCATGTGTAGCCATCCTTAGCTTCAAGACCCAAGGAAATTTCTCTTTCTCATGAGATAAAATCGGGCTGAGATTTTTGGCTTCTTTGAAATCACAAGAAATTTTGCAATGACTCTGGAAGTAATTGGGGAAGAGAGGAGGGTCAGTAGCGCTCCTTCTCCACTGGTCAGTTGTGCAAATCCAGTGTCAAAGCGAGAGAAAGAATTTTCCCAGTAGGTAGCAAATGACACAGAGAAGAAAACTGGCATGTAAAATTTAAGTAAGCCACTGCAGCCTTAGTAACAGGAGGAAAGCAAAGTCTGAAGAAAGAACTCAAATTCTGAAAATGCCTTCACTGCAACGCTTCTCAAATACACCCACCACCACGGTGGCTATTTACAATGGAGAGACATGGGTGTACAATTCAGCAATTAGCAGTTACCTTTCATGATGAATAGGCTCTTGGGTCTCCATTCTCCGCGTAACCCTGGAGCCTAGGCTGTGTCAATGAAGACTCCATTGAGTGTGACCCTGAGCACCTTGGTCCTTGCTTGACCAGGAGGGACTGAAATGGTGAGTTCCACTCTGTTGCTAATCTCTTATCTCAGCAGAGAATTCAGCAGAGACAAGATCCAGTCCACCCTTCCCCAGTCCTCACTCCCCACTGTACACTGGTCTGTATCTCCAGCTCCTTCATTCCTTCCAGCTGCCTGGCTATGAATGCCTCAAAAAGGAGATAAACACTGCAGTTTGGTCCAAGACCCTTTGAGGGGAAGATGCAGAGTAGAAGACAGCTGCTGGCAGTCCCAGGTTATGGGAGACAGAAAATCAAACATCAGAGACTTGCCTACAGTACCTGAAGAAGTTATGGCAGTATAGAAAGGGTCCTGAAGTCAGTGGTACATTAGAGAAATCCCAGATCTCACTGTCACACACTTTCATTTGTGATGAGGCACTGAACCTGATGACAGGCACATCTCATGCCTCCCAGATCCACAGCTTCCTATTTGGCAGAAGTACCAGCCCTCTTTTAAAAGAAAGCTAAACCATTCCCCAAAGCTTTGCAGTGAGGCAGAGATTCTGAAGCAAATCCAACTTCCACAAAACTGAGAAGCACATTTGGGGATGATGTGGCTCCAGGATAGTTTCAAAGCTACATAGCCCTTGTCACATCCAAAAGTACAAAAGAAAAGAGAGCAGAACAGCTGATACCATGGGAGTAGGGGAGTCCAGGAGAGGCACATGATTCCCAAGTGTCCTGTGGTATTTCAGTTTCTCTTTTGCTTTGCCAGCACTCTTATCAATAACAGACTATTCTAGAATTTCTCTGCAGTCAGTGTACAGTAAAGGTTTTGAAATAGTTTCTTGTAACATGAATTGTTTGCCTTGTTGTCCTTGGCTGTAATTTTCTCCTCTCTGTACACTGTCTGCTAGTGCAGCGGTTTAGTGCTGCAGTTGTATTAACATAGTTTGCGAAGCGCTTCAGAACCATTCAGCTTGAGAAGAGCTATATTAATGTAAAATATTCTTCAATGAGTAAGTTAAACAGTAAACACTATATTGATTTGATACCTCACAAAAATTAATTCAGAGAAGCTTGGATGTAAGCCTTTGTTGCATGGACTGAAAACCAGCTGAAGGCTTGTAAACAAATTGCAAAAATTAATAGCACTGCAACTTGCTAGGAAGTTTTTTTTTTAAAGAAAAGCTTTACTGACTTTTCCTGAGAATGTCACATTTATCTATGTCTATTATTATTATTCTTTATCACAGCTTCAGTCAATTTGCTTGATAAGAAAATCAGACTTATTTGTTTGTAGATTTTACAGCCTGCTTCTTCCCTACCCGCATGTACCCCACGGGATCCTTTTAAAAATGGGCATTAGGCTTGCCACCTGCTCTTTCTCTGGTATAAAAACTAATTTATTCTGTAGTTCACCCAGAGCATTAGTAGTTCAGCGGCAACTGTGAGAATTCTTGGGTTAATACCATCTGTTTCTTACAGTGTTTGTTATTATACATTTTATTGATCTGTTCTAAAACCTCTTCTGCTGACACTTCACTTTGAGACAGTTCTTCAGACTCATCCCCTATAAGTAAAGGCTTCAGTGCAGTGACCTCTCTAAGCTCCCATGTGGTTTACACTAATGTAAGCAGTTCTTTTTAGTCTTTCTGCTACAGCCACAGAATCCTCCAGTGCTTCTTCCATACCTCATCCATCTGTCAGCCCTACAGACTTGGGAAGGATTCTTGGTTTTCATGTGTTTCAGAGAGATGTTATTAACAATTTCCACGCCTTAGCAGCTTGCTTCTCAGAATCAGTTTTGAAATACCTTATTATGTTTCTGCATTTCACATACCGGAATTTTTTGCATTTTCTGTTCTGCACCTTTGGATACAACTTCTGTTTTTTGAAGGATCTAGTTTTACTACAATTGCCTCTTTCCCTCTGTTGTTTAACCATACTCCTCCTTTTTGGTCATTTAGACTATTTTTTGATAGGGATAAACATTTACTTTGAGGCTGCAATATGGTATCAAGTGCTTTCGAAGGCATTTTACCTATTTGATTGCTCCCCTTCATACTTTAAAATAGTTTCCTGGTTACCACATAGTTCCCATTTTGAAGTTAAATTTTACTGTAGTGGGTTGGTTTTTTTTCACTTCCTTAAGGTTGCTGAATTTGAATACATGTTATTACTGTTCTTTCTTTTGAAGATAGTTGCTTCAAGGGACAGTCACTAGTGTTTTCTAAGGATATTTGCCTAGTGTCTACCTTGACACTTAGCTAACATTCATGGGGAAAGCAGAGGTCTCACTACAGCTGTTTTCAGCCCTTGCAGGCTCTTTTATCACTCACAGTATTGTGCAGTCATCATTCCCCTCCCGATCATGTAGTCAAGACATCACCTAATATTCTCCCCATTTAAACAGGAAATCTTAATGTGAAGAGTTTCTGTGAAGAAAATTTAGAGATTTTATTTTTTAATATTAATTTATACAAACAACATACACCAGTCATACATACTTTTTGTCTCTACGCTTTCCTCAGCATAAAGCGCCAGGGTCTAATTTGCTTCTTGATTTTCTAGTGTGCCACTAATTATTTCACTTTCCCACAAAGTACCTGACATGAATGTTACACTAAATGTCTCATTCATAACTGCAGTTTTTCCACATAACCCCACTGTTCTCCCAGTGCTGCTGTTACCCACGTGAACATTGATCAACAGCTCCACACCAGCATTCTCTAGGAAATTGTCCAGCTGGTTCATGAAATTTGCCACTTCTGCACCTGGCAGAGAAGTCATCATGCATAATATACTTATGTAGGTTTTGTTTTAATAAAACATGTAGGATTCAGAACAAATAAATTAGGAAATAAAGTCCTTTGGGTTTTTTGCTAGATCCTCTTACAGAGTGTTTATATGCTGTTTCCTAAGAGACGTGAAACAGACCACAGATTCAAGACCTTGGAAGAACATTTGTAAAACTACTTAATTATCTTCATACAAGTATTTCCTCAAAGCTATGGTTTGCCAATATGTTTATAATTGTTGATAATTGATAGGCTATTAATGTGTGATCACTTTATACCAAGCTATTGTGCCAGTGGTTTCTTTGTATTTGACCCCATTTACATGCATCCAGACTTTGGCCTTTGACCTTTGACCTAATAGTCACATTGCAGGTCTTTGGGACAGAGTAGGAAGGCTTTCTTTTTATTCTGTATTTCCTGAGTTACTATTAAGGTATGGTCATAGTCCACAGTTACCAATTCTACATAGGCTACACATTCATCCTGCCTGTGCCAGACTGACGGCGCCTCTTCATAGCACAATCAGCGCATATTTGGTCAGATAGCTGAGTAGGCAGGGAGATCCTATCTCCCGATTTTACAGACACACACGCACGTACACAGATTCCCCTTGTAAGAATGAACTTGTAGTTAGGTGTGTGACAAATGCACATATCATCCATACACAGAAGTAAGGAACTTGCATGATACAATGCCAAGTCTCTAGTAGAAACAGTTTTAAAGGTTTAGCTAGCACAAAACAGTCAGAGACTGTAATCAATAAGAAATTTACATTTTCATCTGGTATGCAGCCTTAGTATAAGAAATTCAAACACCTTCCAAATCTAAGATATAACATTTACATAGAACTTTATATACAATATGATGATGATGATGATGATGATGATGATGATGATGATGATGATTATTATTATGGGGTCTAGTGATTTTGTGTACTGTATCTTGGCCTTTTTTATGTAGCTGAATGAATAATTTAAGAAATTACTTAGAACTTACCCCAGGAAGAATCTTAGTTGTTGCATTGACATTGACAGGTCTTCTGAGTGGGATGATCACAACCAGAGGCAAATGCTGTCATAAACTGATTTTACAGAGCTTATAGAAGCACATAAACCATTCAGTCAGGACTGTAGCATTAGTCAAACCTCTTTCACCAGCAGGAGCAAATACATCTGCCCTCATGCATTTGAAGACTTTAACAAGAAGGTCCAGTGTAAGATCCTTTAAACTTTCATGTCCTCTGATTTTTTGCATTTAGTTCTGTGTAGCCTTGACTTGTGTATTCCTTATTCATCATTCTCTGTTCCTGTAGTCCTTGAATACACATAGCATCCGAGCAATGTCTTTGCTTCCTTTGTGCTATTTTTTCTTTCACAGAAGATATGAATTCCCTTTTTCTTTGAGTCACTTGCTCTGAGAAAGAGGAATTCCCAGAGCTCACTACATCTTTGCTCCATCCAATGGCATACAGCACCCACATAGAGGATTAAAGAGGATGACTAATGCCCGGATATATGTATTGTTTAAAAAAAACCTATTAATTCTATTCAAAAGGTATTGGAAAAGTGGTTGGAAACTTTTAAAGAAAGATGGTTCATACCATCCCAGTAAGAAAATGACTCCATGGTGGCACAGCATGCTCTGGAAATTATTTCTTATGTCAGAAGAGTCTGCACGTTCACGCTATGTTGCAGCCTCTCTTTCCATTTCTGGTAGTTTATCTTTTGAAGTACATGCAGTGAGTATCTAAGTACAAAGAGATGAAAGTATTAAAGATGTTTCTGGATCTTTGCTATACAATTAAAGGTACAACTGTAGAATTTACAAATAAAAACAGGCCAGGGAGCAATAATGGAGAGGATAATACTGCAAACATATAGGGTCTGGGTCATTCCCTCATTCATCTTCAGCTTGATGGAAGAAGGTCTGCAGTAAGTGAAGGATAGGCCTGCTGTAATGAAGCTGTCGGCAGTAACGAAAGTCGTTTGCGCGTGGCCTACCATACTAAATTACTACTGACTGCCTAAGACAGAGCTCTCATCAATCCAAACACACCTGCTGGGCAGGGTGATGTGGACCATGGGGTAAGATATCATTATTCTCTCAGGGACATCTCTGCTGGTTCTTCATCATCTCACACCCTTCTTCTACATAAGTTTATCATTGATCACGTCCTGTTATTTCTTCAGGTACAGAGCCATGGTACATACAGTAAAACCATTACTCTTCCTTGCAATTCACATCCACCTCTAAATTATTTCTTGCCCTTCCAAATGAGTTATTGTCCAACATCTGAGCATCTAAGCTCTTCTTTTTTTTACACTCGTGCCCTGAATATCAATTCTGGAAAAGAAAAAGGAATACTTCATTTAAATCTATGCTTCCTAGAGTTAAGTCGTTCACTATATCTTCTCTAAAACAGCACTTCTATTTAGCTGTTTTTAGTACTTCTCTAAAACTGCACCACTTCTTATTAGCTTTCCTTAGCTGAGGTTCATGTACAAATTCTTTGTAGAGTGGGCCCTGAACAAGAAGCAAATCCAAATACTATTCATCTGAATGCAAGGGCAATCCTCCATGCCAAAACATAAAGTTGGTCACATGTAGCAGAAAATTAAATTTCAGCAACACATCCCTTGGCTATAAATGTCAGGAAAAATCAGTAACAGAGAGAAGCATTTGTACAAAATTAATTCTGTGGAATTAATTTTTCCGTACAGGAGAGAAGAAAGGTATGTTGTTTACATAATCAGCACTCTATATTCTTTCTGATGAACTCATCACACCTTGACATTTATTTTACATCACTTCCACTGTATCAGTCTCAAAATTAAACCAACACTGAAATGTTTACCCCTGAATCTGCCTCTCCTGGATTTACCTGGTTCCAGGAGCTGTTTCTTCTGTAAATTGGCTGCACAACTTTGTGAGAGGATTCACATTTCTAGTGAAATGAGCTGTTTGCTAAGTAAACTTATGTTCAGTGCTGTTGGAATATCCACTATCATTTTAGTTCTGCATATGGAGACTGGACACTTAGTATCACCTACAAATTGTCTATCCTTCAACCAGTGCTCCCATCCTCAGGCTCTATACAGACCATACATCCTGCCTATGAGCTATCAAAGTTCTGTGTTAGAACAGTAACAAAGGGATGCTATGTCTGTGTGAGCTCAGTTTATTATTTATATATATTATCCACAGATTTCTGTGCATTTTTTCAGAGCTGCATTCAATGGATAACCCCCATTTGTCAAAACTTAGGTGCCTCAGTCTACAATTTGTAACAAAGTTGTGCTTTCTAAGTTCTGAGAAGACCTGAAGTGAACATGCCAAAAGACATCCTGAAAAGCTGCCCTTTTCAAACGTATCAGGGAAGAGCAGTGAGGTAATTTTCATTGCTCATCTTAAAACTGGCCATAAGTCATTTGCTTTCTTGAGATATTGGGTAGAGCATGGAGTACCCATATCTATTCTAAAGAAAAATTGCATGTTATTACTGTATCTGTCACATATGCAAAATAAGCATTGCCTTCATATATAAAAGTGATTCACTCTTAACATTCTATTTTGTGTTGTGGCAACACCGTTTTACAATATCCATCACCTCTAACCTGCAGCATTGTTAAACCTGTATTTTTAAAGCGGCTTTATTACCTACATCAAATGTGCTTTCAGAGTCCAGCAATAAAAGTTATTAGCATCTTTAAAAAACTAATCCCTTTCATTTAAAAATGTAAGCCTAACTGCCGTAAAAACAAGGAATGAAATACATCAGGGAGAAATATGGGAAACTGCCAGGTTACATTTTCAGAATATTGGGATGAAAATGTGTCTGGAGAAATGTATTTGGTTACTTCCAAGAAAAAGCCGGTCTTTTGTCTATTAATATTCTTAATTATTCACTCTTCGAGATTTATATTCAGGTAGTAAATCATTAGACATAACATCAACATTTAGAGTTATGAACTTGCTTGGATGCAAGGGTTAAGAAGAAAGTGGGGAAAAAACAGAAATAGAAACATATAAAAGAAAGACCTTGAGTTTTGCTTTAGTTATGCTTATTTAGTGGGTAGGATGTACTCTGTGATTGTGTGTATCTATGAGAATGTGCATATGTATTAATATGTGTTCATCAAAATGAAATTATTGTGTGCACAATTTGAAGAATTTTATCAAAGTTTTAAAAGGCAAGCATTGACAATTAGGAAATAACAGAATTGAGAGAGTGCCTGCAAAATTCAGTTTGGCCTCTGGTATATATGCATTATGATACAGCTCTTAATGCCATGATCATGTGCTTTTATTTACAGAGAAGTGTTGTCTCATTCAGTGTTCAGAATTGACAGTGTATTTAATGAACAGCTCTTTAATACTTGATTTTCTTATTGTTCAGTATGTGCTCATAGTCCTTATTTACTGCATTACATTCAAACCCTGCTCTGAATTCACAGCTATTCATTTCCTCATTGACTTTTCTGTAATGTTCATGACTAATATCTAAGTGCTTCACAAACATTAATGCATTTAACTTCTCAAAACCCAGGTGAGGTGAAGGCTGTCATTATCCTTTTTTATAGACCAAAAACTGAGCCACAGAGCAGTTCAAGTCAAACATAGCCACTAACATCAAGCACACTGTCTCAGATACATAGCACCTAAGTTTTCAGAGTATTTAGCAGCTGATCTCATTTTGCATGCTGAGAGCACATCTCTGATTGACTGCAGCTATAGTTGTGAGCATTTTACACTCCTGCCAATCAGGACAAGAGTATCATGCTAGGCACCCTGGGAACAAAGAACAAACTGTTAATGACCTCATCTGAAAACCCTGCTTGGGTTTGAAGTCACTTGCTAGGCAACACATCAGAATTCAACAGAAAAGATGAGGATAAAACCTAATTTCTGAGTTCAGCATATGACAAGTTTTAACTGTGACATTCCTCTCTCTTCTTAAAATTCCTGCCTCAGAAACAAAGCAACTTCTAAAAATGTGCAACAAATGAAAGAGCGGTCGTATGCAAGTTTCTTGCACGACACAACATGCATTTCCCATTCCTTATTCTTCAAAAAAGCAGATGTGTTTTATCTTAAGTCATAGTTCAAATGACAGACATCTGAAGCGAATTTAAGACAAGCCCAGAATTTTTTGTCCTGTTGTAGTCTAGTTAAGAAATCATCACTGTGGAGGGAAAGATAGCGATCATCATGGGCAATAAGAGCTGACTGGAGTCACCTATTTCATGAGCAATTGAAGATAAGTTTAGTCTTCTGTCATTTCTGTACCTGTGACCTCAGAAACATGTCCTTGTCTCATGTAACAGATGGAAATGAGAAAAGAGTCTCTGCTATGTAATATCACAATTTTTATAATGGAATCAAGAATAGTTGTCATTGGAAGGGTTCTGAAACTCTAGCCATCAACCTTTGCCATTGTAAGAATGCCCTTAATAGCAATTTAGAATCTTGCTACTAATAATTTCTAGCTCCTTTCAGGACACATCCTCAGGCCTGCTCATTACTGAATGAATGAGCAATATTATCAGCCCATTACCCACCTAAAGTTTCTAAACAGATCACCTGTCTAAAGATAGTCCCAGGTGAAGAACCTGCACCTACAACATTATTGCTCAACACAGAGGACTAGTAAACTCCAGAGTCAGTTTAAATTAGCAGTAGATAAATAATATGGACATCTTTTCTGAGGCTCATGGTGATGTTAAGTATGGTTAAATATAAAATATGACATACACCTAGAACAACTTTTAATGCAGCTACTAGATGACAAAGAGGGGTTTCAGTGCTATTTATACAAGTCTAGTCAAGCACAGTCATCTGAACAAAGCAGCCTTACAAGACACTTTCCAAATGACTATTGTAACGTCTTTTAGTAGGTTAAAAACAAAGGGGAGTATGCTCAGTTTTGGAAGGAAGGATATGAGCAATTTCTAGCACTATATTGATTGCAATTTTTTATTCCAGTGCAATGAATAGTCAAACTTAGCATCTGAATTATTATAAGCAATATACAAGATAAATTGATAGATTTCTTTATTTATCTTGATTGTAATAATACTGTTCAATAATCGTCGCTGAAGAATGGAGCAAGGTGAACATTGTGAACACACCCTGGAAAAGCTAAAATGTGGGGCAGGCTAATGAAACCCAGCAGAGACTGAATGATCCTGCAAATAAAATTACCCAAGATGTCAACAGTGGTTTTAAACCTGGGTTCTCTTTTAGTTTCTTTCTCTTGCTCTTTCTTCTCCAATTGTGCCATACTCCATCTACTCTTCCTCCCTTTTAATGCTAAAATACTCTATTTAGAAAAAATCCAAGGCAAATACTTCAGCAAAAACTCCTGTTATTTCAGTGACAAGATAAGGTAGTTTCCAGCTTGAAATAGCCACACAAATGAGTGTATAGGTATTTTACGATCATCCTACAGGATCAAAGAGTTCATTAGGGACCATAATAGCTTTCTGTACCTCTTACGTCCACTGGATGCATATGCCCTGGGAACAAAGGTATTGCAGTGCTGAGTTTCTTTGCTTTTCCCCCATGTTTTTTTTAACTCCTTTTGTACTCTGACTTTCACTGTACTGTATTGGTTTTCTCCAAAATATTTTCTCCTAAATCTTCTGGCTTTCCTAGTTTTCCTATTTAGTCTTCTTTTTTTTCCAGTTCCTTTCTCACCTTCATATTTGTCTTTGCTTTCTTTCTGTGTCTTCTTTTAAATTTTTCACTGTGTACTCAGCTCTGCCATTCCCTAACCTCCATCTCCCAAGCCCACATCCACGTCTCTTTTTCAGTGTAACCTTCTTTCTAGACTTATATTCCATTCTTTCTTTCATAGTTTCCTTGTCTTTCTTCTCTGTGACCCTACTGACCAGTGGCCAGAGAAACAGGTAAATATCCAGGACATCCACTATACCTTCCTTTCTCAAGTAATTTCCCAAGTAGATTCTTTTTATGTGTATTATTTGTATTTCAAAAGAAATGAGACACCCTAAGTGATCCCAAAGCCTTGAGGGCTAGAAATAGTACAGGTAAGATAGTACATATAAAATAATACTTTAAGAAACAGTACTCACGCAAAACAAACTTCAGACAAATAAAAAAGACCTACAAAATGGAGAGGGATTTTAGAGAGATCAAATTTAAGTGATTTGAAAATTATTTTTAGAAGCCTAGGGAAAAACCCAGTCAGATCTTGACTGAACTCAAATGTCCTACCTCTTGATCTCAATACCTTGAGTATAAGGCCATATCTGTCTGCATAGTACCATTTGTCCTGTCAACTTCTCCTTCAATCTGGATGATTGCCTTCGTCTGTTAAAAGATTGAACAGGATCTGCCTGTCTGTTTTCACATGTGGCTCTCACTTTAAAGAAGTGAAACTCAGGAAGTCCCCATGAAGAGATATGCATATATTCCAAGGAAATAATTTGTTTTCCTGTTTGCATTTAATTGAAACCTAAAAGCAATGAGAGTAAAAGAAGTGGCGTGTGTAGTTCGTGTTTAAGAATTTGCAGCTAACTGAGATAACCCTGGCAAAGCGCAGAGAGTAAGTTCTCTCTGTGGGAATGCCTGACCTTCAGGTCAAACCCTTCCTTCTAGTCCTTCCTTTCATGGCAGATGAATATGAACTTCAGTGCAGAGACACAAGTAACTGCTGACTAGAGAGAATGGCAATTTGTGATGAGTAATGAAAGACACTTCTCCTGTGCTTACACAGAAACAGTCAGTATATTTTTCTTCTCTTTCTCATCAAATGGCAACAAAGCTGCTTGTCTAACTACCAATTATTCAACACAACTTCACTGGTACAAAGATAAAATGAATCAAATATACATACCTCCGTCTCTAAGACCTAATAATTAATCACCTCTGACCCACTTAACAGCCCACCCTAGTCAGCTTGTAATGGTAGTTATTTAATGATAAAATTACAATATCTATACAAATTGAGCTTTAGATTGCTCTCAGTCTTAAAGAATGGGGTAGAGTTAATAACTTCAAAAAGAAAAAAAAGAGCAAGATTCTTTTTAACATAGTTTTGTATTAGCAGAAAAAGAAGAATAAGCTAAACCACAGATTATAAGCCTCCCTTCTCAAGCAGCTATACTCACTCAAACAAAACATCCACACCTTTGCTTTGGGTGCAAATTGCCAGAACTTTCCTTTTTTGATGTAATTCTGCCCTACAGTATTCTAATGCTCTCTGTATCATAGCTTTAAATTTTCACAAGTGATCCTAGCTGCAGGAGCAGCTGCTGTTCTGTGAGTCACTTAATATTGTGTTCAGATATTCCCTGCGGTTCTAGCTGCAGAGGTATAAGATGCTACTAACCTCAGTTAGTTTGGTACCACATCTCTGTTGGGGGTTGTGCACCTCACAGCAGGGCCAGCAGAAGGGAAGGAGCCTGTTTTGTGAGTGATCCTCATCTACTGCAACACAAGGAGAAACATTTTAGCTGAAACCAGTGAAGGCTGTCTAAACTCAGCCAGCTGACTTTGCACCAGAACAGAAGCATAACAATAAGCGGCTGTGAGCCTGTAACAACTCACATTATGCACAGATCTGTGCAGATCAGATGATTGCAGAGGGAAGAGATGTATGCTGACTTCTTCTTTTCCCTTCTGGGTTTCATTGTCCCCACAACTAAAATGAGAGCCTGTTCAGAGTGGAAGTATCCACGTGCTTTCCATGCATGAAAAATATGACGCATAGATGACCTTGAATTTGTGTATATACAGATTGTAGTTTGCACTTTATAAATCACTTTGTAAAGTTTGTTGAATATGTTGCAATCTTAGATAAAAAGTCAACTAGCCTTCTATACTTTTGAAATGCTTTTCTGAGCACTTTGCTGCATCCCCAGGTAATAGAGCCACTTCTAAAGACAGTAGCAATCTTGAACAGGTTTCCAAGATGTCAGCCTGTCCTGTATGAGAATGCAAACTAACATACAGCCTGTGTTGAACTGGTCAGTGCCACCTGCAGTCAGTTCCAAGACAATGTTTAACAATTAGAAAACACGTAACCTGAGTTAACTGATGTATCTTTTTTCTCTTATCCCGTTGCCTGCCCTACCTTAACACAATTTATTCTGCAAAACCTCTTCTTTGAAATCACATTGTGAGAGGTTTTCGTAAGCTATCACCATGTTAAGACATCTCTCCAAGGAGAATCTGAGGAAAACGTATGGAGGCATTGCCTTGCATTCGTGCATATGAATTCAGTAACACATCAAGTTGTCCTTCTCCTAAGATGTGGAAATTCAAACAGTGCAGACATGGTTGATGTGACTGGAGCTCCCAAATTGTAGCTGAGCTCCCAAAGCCTTGGCAGCCTTCCTTTTCTAATTGGTGATTACTTCTGGGGCAAAGTGGGTCTTTTTCTCTCTCAGCTTTCTTCATCAAACTTGAAGTACTGACTGCTGGAGACCACTGTTGAAAGGTGTCAGTACTGTGATAAATTCTTTCAATTATTAATTTCACTGTTAACATATTATGTTTGTACATTGAAAGATACATAATTTACAGAAAGATGCATTTTTGTCTAGCAACTGTAAAGGGCTGCAAGTAGATAGAAAAAAAGGAATTATTTTAATAAGAGTTTTCACTCTCGACTGTGCTCAGCTGAAGGGAGAGCACGTGACTGAGAAGTGCGTTGCCTGACCCCTTCTCAAGGCAATCCAACTAAATCACCTAGTTCCATATTTTTCTATTGCACTGTCTGCAGGGTAAGATTTGGCACCTGATTTGCCTAAGCAGCTGCACATTTGCAACTGCCCATGAAATCAGTGTCTGTAGTGTCTCAAAAAACATGCCCAAGATTAGAGGATTTTTTGAAAAGCCAAAAAATTACTTAGTTTCCTCGTGAGATGGGAAAGGAAAGTAAGCATAATGGCACAAATACCTCTCAGTTTATTATAAACTGAATAGCTTACATGTGAATCAAAGACCCATAAGCATTTCAGATGAAGAGTAATACAGAAATTATTATTATAAAACAGCTGCTGTTCAGGGCCCAGTTTCCTATGTTGCCATTGCATTAGCAAATTCACTTCAGGTATAAAGGACCTTTGTTTTCTCTCGGTATTTTCAGAATGGCACTAATTTGTCACTGGATTATTCTCAAATGATATGATTAATAACTCTAGATACAGATTACACAGTCCAGTCTATTGAGGTGAGTTATTTCCTGTATCTAACATTCTATTGTGTTTCTGGATCCAAATCCTCCATAGATGCAGGCTCATAGTGTCAATGTTATTCTTTGTAACTTAATCTTGTTCAGAGGGCTTTCTCAATGGACACAGAGATATTTAGGGGTAATGCCATCTAAAATGTTAAGTAAACATTTTATTCTTCCCATCTGTATGCAGCAAAAAATATGTGATTATGACTCTTGTTTGAGTTATATCTATCCTAGAAAATAACATTGAGGAAAACCCACAAAAATAACAGCATAAGATAAGGTGTTATCTTGCATCTGGCCCCATATACCACCATGATAGGTTATGAAGCCACGAACGAACCTCAGTAGATCATTTCCCAGGCAGAAAATTTACCTCGATAAGAACAGGGTTTAAGCTGCCTCCTTTGTAAATTTACAGGAGCACCAGGATCAAAGATGTGAGCAGTTGGCTTTGCATGCAGAAGTGCAAGAGATTGTAGATACTGCAGTACCCTTCCCTACAGGTTACATCTTCTGATGTCAAGTCCAGCCTTCACTAATGAGGCCTTCAACAAATTCACGTCACTCCCCACAAGAATAGAGATGTAAACCAATCTGACAAAATTCCAACATACACAATAACTTTTTATTGAGTAAACTGCACTGGACTACCAGCAGTTTTCATCATTACTTGTGTTAAAGGCTGTTTATCTTTGATTGGTGTTGAAGTTGCCGTCCCATTCAGTGCTAGAAGTGGCATCTTAGCTGTTTAAAAAAACAGTTTCACTAAACTAAGTAATAAAGTGCCAAAACCACCCAGGGCTTCAATGGAACCAACATAAAACCTGCATGAAGCTGAAAAGCAGTGAGTAATTTATGAAAACAGAGCAATTATCAGAGGTAGGTTTCCATCAGGGGCATAGGGGTGAAGCAACTTGATTCATATGGGAAACTGCAAGACTACCTTTAATGACCACAAAAGTTTAGGACCTGTGTTCTGTATTTCTGGAAATACAGGAGCTCTGGCAGAGCAACAGCTGTTTGGTGCCACATCACCTGGTTAAGATAAAGAATCAGAGTGATTCCTTTGATACAAAGACATTGAAAAGATGGAGAGAAACCATGCACACAAATAGCTTATGTAAATTGCCTCTGGTGATGTTTCAAAATGCAGCCTACATGGATTAATCAGTGTTAAAAGAAATAGCCAGCAGAACAAAAATTGCTGTGATGTATCTAGACTTCTCTTCAGGGAAAGAATATTTTGGTTCTGGGCCATGTCTCTTGATTTGTCTATGGAGTTACAGGATCAGCTATCATTAAGCACTGTTAAAAGATGAAAAGCTCAGTTTGGAAGCTGGGAGCTTGGATCTGGCAGGAGGAGGAGTGGCAGGTTGCTGGATTTCTGGAGCCAGTTTTCAACAGCATCTGGAGTAGGTCATTAAATTTATCCCATGTGGACAGCTGTTTGCATCAACCTAATAGTGATGACTGTAACCCTGCAGTTTTGTACACCTGATTGAAATATGCTTCCATTCAGTATTATCTGATAGCAACGAGGACTTAATATTCATGTGACAAAACTACTGGAAGATGTCCTTTACCCTGCTCTTGTGGGAGCCATATGTTTTATGTATCATTTTGATTAATCGATATGTATGAAATAGCAGCTCTGACATGACTGTAATCAAAACAGCAATATGGGCCATATTCTCATTGGGCATAAGTCGGTGCAGTTCTGTTGACTTCAGAAAAGTCATCCCCTATTCTCACCAAAGCAGCATACATCTCTCACAGTGAGATTGACGCACAAAGCCAGAGCAGGCTGAATCAGCCCTAATATGTCTCAATCCAAAGCTCACCTGTGTAGTAACTACACCCTGAGAGCACATATTTACAACATCCCTGGACAGTGTTATATGCTCAACCACGTGATATTAAAGATGATATGCCATCATCTAAGAAAAACATATTTGTTACCCAGTTGATACTCCTTTCTTTGCCACTTGTATTATTTCTGTCCTATTTTTTCAATAACAAAATTTGATGGAAACAAATATCTCCAAATTAAAGTCATGCTACATTATAACTGTGTTACCACTGTAGGTAATAACTCCAGTGCATAAACATTGATTTTTTTGGTGCTTGAAGAAAAGGTAGCTCGGGCCATAGGGAAAATAATGTAAAGCCTTTCATATCCTGGTTAGGTTGCTAGACCAGCACTAAGGTATGTCAGTTCTTGCCATCTGATAAATGGTTTATAGTCTGCAGAAAGTCAGCTGGTTATCTCATTGCCTTTCTACAGATCTAGAGACTGCATCAGAAAAACCAGCATTGAATGGGTCTCTAACAGGTAGCCTTGCAAGGAATGAGAGCTGATGCAAAGGTTAAACTCTCATGTCATCTTGAGGTCATGATGGGGTAAGTTGGCCGTGGCCTGATCTGGAGCAAGTCTGCAGTATTGTAAGTGTTTGTGCTCCACAAGAAAACCAGCTTGAGACAAGCCAGATGATAATGACTAAAGCAGTTTGTAGGAGTGTTAATATATTGTTTGCACCTCTTATGAAAGTAGAAAGAGTTGTTATAAAGTTCCAACTATTCCAGTTATAGATAAAATCTTTACCTTATTAAGCTTAATCAAAACTCAAAAATTTGGGAATACTGAACTAAATTGCAAGCTAAAATACAGTCTCTCTGTGTATCATGACATACATATATAGGATACACTGAATTGGAATCTAGTTCAATTTGTGTTCAGACACATCCTCATCCTCATCCTCATCCTAACTTAAAGTCAGTAAAGCAATTCCAGCCAAATCTGCCAGCTCTTAGTTTGTGTCCGTTTGACTTGCTTTGTTTTAGACTGCTTTGCATGCTATGGAACAAGCTACATTTGCAGAAAATCAGTTCAATTCCTCTTTGAGTCTTTGCTCATTTATTGTTACTACACAGCTTCTAGCTTTGTCCATTTTTTATGATTTAGCTCTGTATCAAGGTCATAACAGTAAATTTTTACCGTGGTAAGCTTAATTTCATGCTTCCGGGTTGTCAAGTAAAAAGAAGGTCATCACAGAAGGAAAGGAAAAGTGGGTGAAGGTAGAATCTCTTTCTTCATAACAGTGTTACAAAGATGTTATTTTTCATGATTATTTTCTCTATGCAACACTTCAAAATGCAAGCACTTCTGCTTGATGACAGTACTGAGAAGACATTCAAGATGGCAGCTGGAAAAAGAAATCCCTGTCACACTCCCTCATAATAATTTGTGTTTGTTTTTTAGTTTTTGCTAGTTTTCTTTGATGTAAAGTAGAATAGTTTAGACCAAAAGTGATGGTTGCTTTTTGCACAGAAAATGGAACTAAGGAAAAGCAGAGTAGGTCTTTCCAAGAAAGTTCAATTTTTAAAAATTATTCCAGACAAGTTTGCAGAGGTATAAAAGTCTCTCTTCTATAAAATTGTTAGATTATGTGTCATATTACGACTGCAAAATGTTGAAGCTGTTCATATGTTGCCCACTGCCTACACCTAGGGACATTTAGAAGTGCATTACACAGTTTTTCTGGATTCATTGTTTATCCTTGAATGGACTTGATTTGGGGAAATTGGCTGAGTATAAAACCTAGCCATCCCTGACCTTCCATGGAAGTGTATCTTAGACTGTTCTACAATAAAATTCTAATTAAACAAGACCTGTTACAGAATCACAGTTCATAGAACCTGCAAGCAGGGGCAAAAAACAAAAAAGAGTAAGAAATCCTGCTAAGTGGTCTTTGGGGAGGCTGATCCAAAACAAATTATAAAAAGAGTCTTTTATCTGCTTGTACAAGTTTTGCATTGTTGTCATTGCACCTTAATAACACTAGACTAAAACTGGTGTAAATAATTAAGAATCAAGTTTGTATCACTCCAAGATGTCTTGGCAAAATGATGTACCTATGGCTATATATTCCAAGACGAAGAGGGGAGAAGAAAGGCATGGAGGAGTGATAGTTAACTTTAATGGTCTAGCTATGAGAGGATGTTAGTACCTAGATCTCTGTATGCATGCACACACAAACATCTGCATGCACACTTTACATTGCAAACAGAATCAGAAGCAGCTTCAGAAGACAGTACCTGGGGTAGGGTCTTGTGGAGTCTGCTTAGGTGAGCATCTCTCCCCAACTAGCTGCAATGCTGCTCTGCTACAGGTTTTTTCTGCAGGCATCGGGTCAGCCCAGGCTGCAGCAAAGGGAAGGTTACTTACTGCCAGCGGAGTAGAAGGGAGCCTGCCTTCTGCTCATGTCTTGAGTAAGGACTCAGTGTGTGCTGGCAGCAGGAGGATAGAGGCACCCACCCTGTGGGCTGTGCTCTCAGTGCAGGAGGAAGCAGAAGGGGGATGCAGCTGTACAGAGATTTCTTTGAAAATAGTTGGGGATAAATGTGGTTAGGGAAAGAAAGATGCAGGAAGCAGTCTGATTTGCGGTATTTATGAAGTCTTCATGAGGGCCTCGGAGAATGACAGCTGCAGATTCTTTGTCTTCAGCAAGTTAGTGACACAGTTACTTCTCTGAGTGCCATTTTCCATGGATTATTACAAGGCTAGACTAGATAGAAATGCCAAGAAGCCATGTCTGAGACCAGAATCTAGTTATGATGAGAAAGAAAACTAGACCAAGACTTCGATCCCAGGGAGAGACATCACTGCAGAAACAGTTGTGGGGGAAAGACAGAAACCTTTGAACAGCTCTTGAACATTATATTAACTCAAGAGAAAAAGCAAAGACATTAATTCTTGTGAAAGGAGACAAAAGCAAGCTTTTAGGAATATTAGACCAAGTTTGCGTAGCTTCTACCTCTTGTTTGCAGGTGAATGTCAATCAATGCAAAGAGCTGAAAAATCAGATGTTGCTGATGCAGGTCTCATTAAACTTCATGATAGAGATCATTGAAATCAACAAACAAAAATAATCTGTTCTACAGATATGTTGCTAATTTTTTTCCTGAGAACTCAGAGGTCAATTTTTGTGTTTCTATGTGTTCTGAATGGTGGAGGTGGAGTGCTTACAAGAGGGGCTGAACAACTAGAAAGCCTTTTCATGTACCTCTTTCCATTTTAATATTTCTCGTTTTCCAGCAGGGAAGCAAACGTGCTGTGCAGGCAAACTGAAAATGAGCATGTGCAAAAGTGTTTATATTTGACTCTTGAAAAAACTTTTACAAATGGAAACACACATACCATGAGGCTGGGAAGAAAGGAGAGTGAGGAAGTGGAGAAACACCTTATATTGGGACCTTTATTAAGAAAGGTGTAAAAACAACTTTCCCCTAGATGAGGTGGTTCAACTGAACTCATCAAACTCTTTTTGACCACCGTGTTTTATCAGCTTTGAAAACAATGCTTCAGTAACACCCAAGACAGATGATATTATCAGAACTACATAAACCCTCCCAAACACCTCTAGCAATATAATGTACAGTAAAAATAGGCCTACATCAAGGATTTAGGAAGCAGGCTTACCTATACCTTCCCCAGCTTCTCATCCACTCCTGCAGCCTGAGCAGAGGCAGTGGCTGCAGCAGCAAGTGCAAATCAGGCTTATTAACCTTCAGCTGGCATTCCACTCCAAGGACTGGAAGGACAGGCAGGCTTTTGTCCTTCCTTTGTTAACACTACTGCCAGAAAGCTGCTCCTGCACCTCTCAGTTTCCACCTGCTGTCACAGAAAAATGTCATATAGAAGAAACAGCAGCTTTCTTACCTTGTGCCTTGTACTTGAGGGGAGGGGCAGGATATTCACTGTGCTGTTCTCCTACCTTTAAAAAAAGTTTCCTCTGTCCCTCCACATGTCAAAATTGGACTTTTTATCCACTACTGTACATAGAAATGTAATATTTCTGTTTGCAGTTCCAATTTCACAGTTGAGCAGGATCTGCAGAGACAGAGGATTCTAATAAAATTCCAGAAACATTTAATGCAATGACTGGCAGATGGGGAAAGGGTTTGTGGCAGCTCCATTTTTCTGATTATGTTAACAAAACATGGCATGTGCTTTTCTAATGCATAGACAATGGTTTCATTTACAATTTAAATCTGATGAGTGAAAAGCTCATTAGATGACTGTTTTGGAGAATGTTTACCACCTGAATGATCTAATAATACAGAAGTAGTTATTTTTCTTCCCTCAAATTAACGTTCCAGACTTGAAGTTCAATGAAGTTACACAGGGCAATTTCCAAAATTGTCTAAGTGCCACAATGTAATTTTGGTAAATTATTTATGCATACTTGATTCAGCAATTAGGAAACAGCAGCCTATGTTGAGCCACACTAGGAAGTCCTGTAAATACAGATAGGTATTTCAGAGCACTAATGGGGTAGGGGGATAGTACTGAAGTACTAAAAGATGAAGAATCTCTGCAAAGTCAACTACACCAGCTAATATATGAAGTTTTCAAAATTTGTTCCAGTTTATTTATATGAAATTAATTTGAAAGCCTGGACAGTTGAATAAAATCTGCCTAGCTAGCTAACACCTCCTATCAACCCAGTGCCACAGGTCCTGGATCAAGCATTCTGAGTTTTCCCAATGCTTGAACTTAGTTGTCTCAAATCTGATTTGTTTGATGTGTCAATGCTCATTTATACATGTTGTATGGTTTGCTGGAATCAGAATTTGACATGTATACCCTCTCCAGTTCTGTTACCCAAAACAAATTCCTTCCTTTAAGACAGGATTCTAATGATCAAATGGGCAAAATTATCAAATATCAGTGAGACAAGAACTAGAGGAAGTGCTGAAAGTCAGGCTGCACCATCTGGGTCAAGCAAATGCAGACTTTGGAGAAAATGTAGGTCTGTTCATTTTTGTTTGGTTTTTTCCCTCTGGTTTCTCCAGTTGAATCAAAGCTTATTTTCAATGCAGGTTTAGAAATCAAGTGAAAATTACTTCAACTGATTTTAGATGACCTCTTGTGAGCCTCAATCATTTAAGGTTACAGGGGAGTTATCATGTGATTTGCCATGTGATTTATTCCTATAAATTATCATCAGGTCTCTGGATGACTGAAAATGTGAAGATAGTCCTCGAAGCACCGTTTAATTGGTGGTGCTGAAAGTCTATGTTATGATCCCTCTCATTTATAATCTCATTCTTTCTCCCTTTCATTCCCAAAGAACACCACTGCAGCTGTGGTGAGGCTAGCTAAAGTCTAGGAGCATTATTCTATATCTCTAATTAGTGGCCTTTTAGTAATAGCACAGAGGAGGGAAGGGAAATTTACCTTCCTTTTATGCAATCTGGCTTCATCCTAGGCTTACACATTGGACTTCAGTTTCTAGCGCTGCCAGGTCTCACACAAAAAGCTTTTGAAACTATATGGATTGCAGTTACCAAGGAAATGCCTTACTGAGAATAGGTCCTGAAACACCACAGACCACTAACGCCGTCAAAATAAAAGCAGGAATCATCAGCAGTGATTTACAGGGCCTCATCATCACTCTCCAAGCCACAACTGTTTCACTGCACCCCCGCTCCCTGGGTTTGTCAGCAGGGCCATGCTGGAGTCACAGAGTGGTAGACATATCTTCTGATCCCATCCTTAATCCTCCACGCCTTTTTCTTTCCCAGTGTGACACTGTCAGGCAGCTCTCCGTTTCTCTTCTGTAATCACAGTTCTGTTCCCTTTCCATGCCTGTCTCCCCTCATTATGGAGCAGTCCTCCTGCTGTCCTCTCAGCCACCAAAGTGCAGCTGGCAGGGCTGGCTCCTGTGACACTTCGGTCCCTCACTGAGCACAGATCAAGTTGATGCACTCTCTGTCTTTCCTGGCCTCTGCTTGTTACGCAGAAAAGTAGCTATCTAAAGATTGCACCTTCTAATTCAACAAATCTGCTCCCTGTGGAGGAAATTTATGGGTGTATTGCAGCAATTTATGCCAGCAGTTGAGGAGGTCAGCTAGCAGAGCTGGCATAAACTGGCAGCAAAATACGCTTGAATGCTCTGAGGCAAAAAGCCAACCCTGACTGATGTGGAATCTGTACAACCAGCTTTTATACCTATGCCACCCCTCCCTGGGAGTCCTTTGCACAGTGTGAAAATCAGGAATAAGCATGGTTTGGGTGTTCATACATGCCAACCACGCTCAGATGTCAGAAGCTGCACACCCAGGCTGCCTAGGGTCAGAAGAGCACGGTGTCCCCTCGTTCAAGGTCTGTGCAGAGCACAGGCACAAGGGGAGCTGCCTGTTGGGCTGTGAAGTCCTGTCACTGTACTGATTTGTGTACACTTTTCCATTCCCATTAATCATATCGAGACATGGGAGGAAAGTCAGCTGTGATCTAAGTAGCACCATGCATGCACAGAAAAAAAGGAGCAGAGAAATCTAGGCTTTTGGACTACTTGTACCGATATCAGAGATATTTATGTTGGTGGATTTTCTGTGAATGGGGGGAATATATGCCTACCGGCAGAGGAAAGCTTCCAGTTTGGAAACCGAGCAATTTGGAGACAAAGCACTGATTAAGGGGAGGATGTGGTACCAGGGATGCTATTTCTAGAGTCACTTTCCAGAGTAGGAAGAAACTGACATTTAAAACTGATAAAACATGACTTTAAACTGACATCCAAAGCTTGTAGCTCTGAAGAATTTTTTTATATGGTGTTTCAGAGAAGATGGTGAACTGATATATATTGCAGGTTTCCACTGTGCACTGTAGAACAATGAGCTAAATACCAGCAGCACAGCAACTCTGTGGGTAGATGTTGCAGCTCACATACAACACAGGATATCTGATACTGTTTTTTCTGAAAGAGGCAAGTTTTATATTATCCCTCAGTAAAAAGAAGTAGGATGCACCTATGAAAAACGTACAGAGCTTTTTAATTGAGGATAAGTTTGTAACTTTCTTTGTCTTTCAAATTGATAAAAATAGGTTGCAGTGTGTGATATAAAATTATAGTGTTACCATGCATGATAGAAATTACATAATAGTTTACATAATCTTAAAAATACTGCAATCTGATTTTCTAGAACTTCCAGGCAGAAAGAGCTCAAGACAAATAAAACATGACTGAAGTAATATCTGGCACAAACTTTAATTTTCACCTTTTTTGGTGCTTTTTTTCTTTCTGTTTAGGCTTTTGGTTTGTTTTTTGGTTGGGTGGGTGGGGTTCATTGTTATCAGGCTGGCAGTTTAGATATCTCTGAGCTCTTCTGAAATTGAACTGAGCTAGACCTCTTGAACTCACTTTATCATTGTGTATGCATTGGTACGACCACCTCCTGGTTCCAAAGACAGTTATATTTTAAGCCATAGACTGCCCCGTTAGTCTCTGTCCCACCCTTTCCAAGGTAAGGCTGAAGAACACTCTCCCTTGATTTCCATTCTTCTTGTGAGTCTACCTTCCTCCTGTACAATCTGTGCTTCTTATCAGCCTTGCCTGTAGGATGCGATTAGCAAGGCTTCTGACTGTACCTATCTAGATATAGCACTTCTGTATCATTTACCCTGAGGCAGTGTCTAAAGATGAGTTTTCTCCATCTCAGAAATATTTTAGGGGTTTTCTTAAGGGAGGGGGAACATGATTTTGAAATGTATTGTTTTCATCCTATGCAAAGTTCACCCTGCCAGTCGGCTACTAAGGATCAAAGCTTCATATGGCACGTTGAAAGGTCAAAGCATGTATTAAATTGTGCACTGAAAAATCAAAGCTTTGTAATTTACAGGCAATAGCTCAGAAATTCATACTTGAGGAGCAGGGTCAAAAGAAAGCTCTTATCCCTCTTAATTCAGTTGGCAGCGCAGCTCCTTTCTGTGTCATAGCAGTGCCTCCTGCTGCTGCTGCCATGCAGGTCTGTTGATGCTTCTAAAAGTTTCAGAGCATGTAAGGCTCCATGCTCTCAGTCTGCCTCCTGCCATGGCACACCTGTTTCAAGACGTAAGAAAACCATACTTTTGGAAATGTTTGACAGCAGTTTTTCTGTATCACAATATCATCTTGGTAACATGGATGAAATACTGTCCCTTGTGTGAAGTTTGTGAGGACTGTGTTTGAAAATAAGTTGTTGCATTTTTTGAGATCTCTTTGTGAAAGATCCCAATGATACATTTATTTTATCCATTAATACAATAAATACATTATAAAAAATAACAATTCTACATAAAAAAAGTATTTCTAAGTAATAATGATCTGCTTCAGAAATCAGCCTTCAATGGTTTTACCTCACTTGACTGTAAAATTTTGAGAGGATAATGGCTTATTGAGGCATTGCTGACAAAGAAGCATTGTTTTGGTTAAAACCTGGGCATGGCTATGGATTTAGTTAACTTCCTCCATATGTCACGTGAATAGGTTTGGTTTACATGTGATTTATATGGATTTATCTCAGTTCAGTTATTGAATTAACTGCATCTGTAAAGGATTTGTATTACTTTTAACTACATCTATTTTAAAAGTAACCTGAATTAAACTGGTACAACGTGCTTATGTAGACAAGGCCTAGGAAGAGGAACATGAACTTCTCTTTTACCTTGGAGCTTTGGTCTTACCTCACTTTCACATATTCCTTGCCCACAAAGGATGATTTCAAAAAGTTCATGAAGCCATAGGGTGAAAGAGATCAGAATCAGTCTATTTTCTAGGTAATATCTCTCTTACTATTGTTTTTAGTGCTAAATGTACTGCTTATTGATGAAAAAGTTTAGTGGTGGCCTGTTTAGGGACACACTGGGGAAGTGGACGAGTGTTGTCTTCTTTAGTCACCCTCAGCAATGCTGAGGCACTTCAGCATGAGGCCGTTCCCTTGCAGTCCTGCTCACTGGCCCTGGCCCTGGTTACTTTGCATACTTTTGTGTCATTGCAGTTCCGTTTCTGTCCTGCCACAACATGGGGATGTCCGTAAGCTCTTGGTACTCCTGGCAGAATGTCGGCTATTGGAGACAAACCAGGGGAAAGCAGAAAAACAGAGGACTGGAAAAAATTAGCTATGAGCAAAGATTGAATGAGCTGCCGTTATTTAGCCTGAGGAGGAGAAGATTGACCAAGCCCTGCTAACAGTCTTCAGAGACAGAAATATATGTTCTCTAAAGAAAAGGAAGAGCCCATTCCCTACTTTTTCCTGATGGAAAGGGCGATGTCCCAGACCTAAACTGCAACAAGAAAGATTCTAATTAGATGATTAGAAAAACCTCCTAATCCTACGAAAAAGGAAGTACCAGAATAGATAGCTCAAGGGACAGTGCAGCTTCTCTTCACTAAAAGTCTAAGAACATTATCCCATGTCAGAAGCATAGAAAATGATCCAACAGGATACTTTCTAAACAAATTTTTCTGTTATGGCTCTATGCTTCAGGCATTACTTCTGCCCTACATATGCTTCCAATACACTGGGAAAAGTTTTCTTCATTCCAAAATGACCAACCACAACTCAGCTCCTGGAGCATTAAGCAGAAGCAAAATTTATTTAACCTTCACTGGAAAAAGAAGAAAGAAAAAAAGAAAGAAAGACAACCCCCTTCTTGTCTAGACAAATAGTCATTGACAGGCATAGTGCTTGGGTTTGAAATGCGCAGTAGTATTACCTACTTTAGCTAGGATGAAAGGTTCCAGAGTACCTCCTGACTTCACAAATCAGATTCTTCTCCTCATGTCACTTGAAAGTCTGTTATCACGTTGTTTTGTAATTGTTCAGTGAATCAAAGATCTTCCTGTCCTTCCCTGTTTTCTCCCACTCCAGTGTGATACTGAACTCAAGCACAAGTCCAAAACAGTTTTGTAATCATGAAAGAATCACTAACCCTGAAAGTCCCATCCAGTACAGTACAAAGTACTTTTTGCCTGGTACCAGTGTGCAGTCTGCCACCACCCTTCTGCAGTGGGTCAAAACCACCGGCATCCAGTGCCTGCCAGCCTGGGTCAGGTCTGCGCTCCACTCTGCCTCAGTTACATTGGATTGCCTGTGCATTTCATAATAAAGGAAATAAACAGGAGGAAGTAGTCTTTCCTTGAAGGGGTTTTAAGTAGTCTTGCACCTTCAATCCAAGTCTGGCACGTTACTTTAGGAAATGTATGTTGTGTACTTCCTGGGAGACATCTGGTATTAACCTGCTAGCTGACTTTATCCACAGCGTCATTCCTCCAGAAGCAGAAGACTCTCTAGAGGCCTGCCTGCTTTACTGAAATGTTTCTTTCCCTCTCAAGCACTATGGAGAAGTGGCAGAGAAGAATCCATATGTCTACAGCTCCTTGTTGTTGTGTCCAGTATAGGGTTTGTGTATCTCATCTCATCAGCTATGACTACCTGCCGATGTAGTACAGGGATCCTTTTACTACAATAAGGGTGCTCTAAAGTTTATGTATATATACCACAAGGTTTCATTGTGTCATCCAGGTCTGATGAATAAGATCACCCTTTCTATTTTTTCAAAATTTCCGTGATCTTTCAGGAGGAAAATGCTATGCACCATGCATACGGACATATCCTGTGTTTGCATGCTAGTTGTCATATAGTATTCCATATAGAACACAATACTTATTTTCTTTAGATTTACTGTACCAGTCATACTAGGTAAGAAGATATCAACTGGCAGAATAAAACACGGAGAAGTTTCATGGATAACTAATGTGCACTGTTATGTGTTACCACTTCTGCAAAACGTGCAGGGGAGTAGGGAGGAAGGAATTCCAGCTAGAGAATGAACAAAACATGAAACAACAGTCCTCTCATTTCTGTAATACAAATTCCCCTACTGAAATATCTCAGCTACTCAGGGGGATAAACACAGAAACCAAAACTTTGAATAATTTAAAAATCCATAAATCTGGAGTATAGAGGAGCTATCAAGGCAAGCTACTCAGAGGCTGTCAGGTCTGAGAGTAATTCCTACACATCTTCACAGCAGCCTCCTAATCTCCGTAAGTTGTTTGTGGGAGCTGTGCAGAGGCAGCCTGTCATCACAGCCAACTCTTACCCCACTTCTGAGGTGAGGAGCTGTTAGCACTTACACAGAGAGCTGAAACCAGCATGATATCTCAGGCCTAAGGCTCCTCTGTCAGAAAGCAGAAGTGCCCCCACAAATCTTTTGTTTTGCCAGCACTGTATTCCATGGAGTGTAATGAATTATTAGCAGGCAGTTTGATCTATATAGTCCAATAGCAGAGTATCTGATGATTCATCTGTTGAGGCAGGCAGCATTCAGTCACTGCTGGAAGTGGGTGCAGGGCAGGGCCACAGTTAGATCAGGGTCTTCTCCTAATGTGGTTGCTGAATCACCGTGTGGCTTTGAGTTTTGTCTTGTGAACTTTGCCCTTGGTTCTTTGTTCCATCCCTCTGCAAATAGGGACAAAGAAGTATTTGTGAACAGAAAGTACTAACGGCCTGATGTGCTTTCAGGGAAGTTGAGAATGATGAGCAAAGGACCTCAAAGCCACCAGCCTGCATCTATCTCATTTAAAGTTTGTTGCACAGTTGCTGCCAGCTTCACTGAAGGCACAGAAGCCTGCAGCTATGCACGACAGTTTATTTCTAGCACATTTACCATTGCTGCATGCACAAACTGTGTGATGAGTGTAGCATGGTTAGGGAGTCGGGGTTATAAAGAAATGGCATGCTCACTCAGAAGGGTAATGAGAAATAGCTTTTATTCATTTATTCTTTCTGACACAGAGAAGCTAATCTGTAAACTAACCCTGGAAAACTCTTCATCCCACCTTTTGTTGCTCGTAGCTGAGGACACCCTTTTGCTCCCCTTTGTTTCTCTTCTTCAGATACATGAAAGCAGGAAGAGAGCAGGGAGAGACAGAGGAAACAGTTATGGTGTCCATACTGTCTCACTCCCAGTGAGACCTGCAGCACTCAGTACACATAAACCAGAACACCTCTGTGAATCCTTCTGATCGGTGCTCGTATATTGTAACTAAACCCCTCAAGAAATAAACCACTGATATTTTGCATTGTTGGGAATAGTGGCACTTTGTATTTTGTGGAACAAGAGAAAGCTTCCAGAGTTTAATGGCAGAGCATTCAATTGCCAGTGTTGAGGTGTGCACTTACTATTCAAGTTCTTGTATACTCATGCAATAAAATTTCAAGGTACTTCACTGGATATAATAAGAAAAACTATTAGTGG
The DNA here is from genome assembly GCF_023634155.1 of Falco peregrinus. Classification (NCBI taxonomy): domain Eukaryota; kingdom Metazoa; phylum Chordata; class Aves; order Falconiformes; family Falconidae; genus Falco; species Falco peregrinus. The sequence continues at coordinate 84,477,774 of NC_073721.1, forward strand.
TTTTAGGCACAAAAGTATAATTTTAAATTCAGTGTCCTGCTTGTTCATCCTCACACTGCTCATTAAGATTAATATACCTTTTATTGAGTATTAATTAAATTCTGAAAAAAAATATTGTCTACCAAGGATTTCACAGTTGTCACAAACCAACTTAACCACACTGATGAACAGAAATGCAGTTAAGAGAGCACAATCGGGAAAATCACATTATGAGCTGCAGAGGACCCACGGGACAACAGATAGGTAGTTTTGACGGAATTAGGCAGAAGGGAATAGTGAATGCAAAGACTAATCCATTTATTATGATATTAAGCTTATGTGGTTTCCATATTTGCCCTGCTCCTGTAGGAAGAACGTGCTTTGAGTGAAACACTGTGAGACGAGTAGTCACCTGTGCTGTTTTGGTGTCACAGCAGAGAAGCCAAATACAACATGGATGCTCAAGCTTGAATCTCCCCCTTATCCCTTCTCAGCTAGATTTGAAACCTACTGAACTGAAAGAAAAGCCTGCATGCTGCTATCTGTACCCTGCCCAGCTGTAGCTAAACAAAGCTTTATACCTCTGAGGTTGTCCAGACTTCGTATCATTTTCAGATACAGCTCATTTGCAAGTACATTGAAAATGTTTTTTCAGAACAAATAGAAGAAGGCATGGCTCCAAAAACTATGTAGTAATACCAAGAATGGTTTTCATTAACAGATAGAAATAATAGAGCAGAGGACGAAAGGGATTTGTCTATGTAGTAGTTATTTAGAAAATAATTTCAGGGTGCATTCTCACGATCTCAACTTAAATAAGCTCAGGAAGCAAAGGATTTAGCTCAGAGGTGCTGTTAACAAGCATTCCTCAAGATATTGCGCCAGACTGCACTGCCTGCCAATTAACCATTATCAATTGAGAGAAGGAAATAAGTTTCTGTTTTGTCTAGTGAATGAAATAAGGGGCTGAAGAAACCAGTGTTATTGCTCTAGTTACATGAATAATATCAACATAAGTTAGTCAAACTGAAGAAAATTATCTCCCCATTTTCTATCGCCAACTGTACAATGTCCCTGGTTTTTAACATCCGACTCAATCCTGTTTCACTATTGCAAACATGAACTAGATATCAATTGATTTTAAAAACAAATGTGCTACAATTCAACAATAGCTGCAGGGCAGTGAATCAAGACTACTCACATGCTTGTGACTGTCTCTGTAGTGGCTGAATCCCTACAAAAAGGGTATCATCTCTAATAATGCACAGCTGATCCAGTTTTTGTGTAGTTATCTCTGTCTGTGCATCCCAAACTTATCACATCTGAACTCACATGATGGACAAAGACTGCAGTTTAGCAGTATGATAGTTTGCCTGTTTTCATGAACATGAAACAGATATGAAAACAGATATGAAATCTGTGCATGTAGCCAGAGAGTATTACAACCTGCAGATCAGGGTAGGAAGATCCTCAAGTCCCTGCAAAGGAGACCAGCATCTTTTGGACAGAAAAAAAGCCCTCCAAACATACATTTTTCCACTAATAAGGCAGAAAAGTTTGTGTTCCTCATGCCAGAAAAGGCTTTCAGAACAATAAGAGTGGGCCTTAAATTATAGCCTTTTTCATCCCTCTCAGCACCACATGTCCATGTGCAATTTCTGCTCAGCAGCCCTGTGTTACATCCTTTAAAATAACAGTCTGGAGCTGTTCTGTGAAATTGTTCAGCCTCTCAGAAACATGAAGGTACAGGCTGCTGCTTCTTCCCTCTCCTGTCTGAACCTGCCCCACTCTGCCTCTCCACATCTCAACAAGCTCTGTAGGACCAAGTCTACAGCAATTTTACTGGGAACTGGCCTTAAGTCATTTGCATGCAGCAAATGAATTGGATGAGGAAGAATTTATAACATGCTTTTTCTTTTTCTTTTTCAACGGAACCAGAAAGAATAGCTACTGTGTTTTTCAATAGACAAAATTCAGTTCTGAATCCACCCAATTAACTCCCCTTGTGACAGGACTGAATTTAGCCCCAAACATACTTGTTTCTTATTTTGCATTCAATCAGATGTATTAATGATTTAACACTTGCATATAAAAATTAACTATACCCACTTGACTTTTTGTTAATTCATGTACTTCACACACGTATAAAGAAAAGAAACCTTACATCCATTTCTGTGCTTTCTGTGTGTGGCTCTTGAGCTCCACTGTCTGGTAGTGATTTAAAATTTTATAAAGACATGTAAAATCACTTATTTTCTGATCTAAGTAAGATGTCACTGTTATGCTCCACAAGACAGGGGGTACTTAAGGTTCCTGGATGATGTAGCTGGCTGTCAGTTATAGTAGATGAAAAACGTGTATTAACGTTAAATGCTTGTTTTCTCTTGAATTACATGTGTTAAAGTATTTTAGTTGTTATATTAATTAGAAATTATCTCAAGTTATAGAACTCAGATCTATTACTTCCAGGGTTCTTACGTATTGTGAATCAAAAACCTCAATTGCTCCATTTAAGGATAGGAATGTCTTGAAACTTACACAGAGATGCCCTTTAAGAATTTCCTTGGCCTGCCTTTCCTTCTCTGTTCTTCAGAGAAGCATCATGAGCCCCTAAATATACGGTTTGCAAGAAATAATTGCATCCATTCTGTTCCCTTTTCCATCCTCCTCTTGTTAAACTCCTTTTGATGAGGCTGTGATATTCTTGGAGTGCTTGCTCTCAGCAAGTGCCAATCTGTATGCTAGGAGGAGGGAAGTGGGGCGGGCAGCAGAAGAAAGAAAGGTTTTAACTTCCGTCCATAGAGACAGTACTCAAGATATGGTAAGGACACTGGTACACAGGGTTAGTCGGGTGAGCAGACAGAAATTGCCTAAGTGCACAGCCGGCTGTCCTGAGAAACATACTTTCTTTCAGACCAGCACTGTTAACTTTGAAAGAAGTACTGGGCATCTATGGTCTTTGATGTAGAAAAGACTAAGTACATGCAAAGGTAAAGCCTGCCCTGTGGACTTTCTTTTACTAGAGGACCTTATGAAAAGGCATAGTCTGGGTCTGAGTCACATGCACTCAGTATAACAACTTCAATCCACAGACATTACAAAAGCATCATCTGCCTTCTCACAGCACATGCCAGTGTTGTCTTCAGGTCCTACAGAGGGGACCTGGGCTTCTCAGCCTGAGCCCTCAGTTCATCTGAAATCCAGGAAATGTAGGGTAACATTTTCAAATGTTTTCTAAAAGAAAATAAAAGGCAAATACACAACAGAGCACATGATTTTACTTCTTGTATCTTTGTCAGCCCCCTACTCCCGTACTACTCTTCCCATCACCTTGACTCATGAGCCTTCATTATGCTGTCTAAATATATTGGAAGTCTTCAGCTGGATGACGCAAGCATGTCTTCTTACACCTGCTTACCATTTTTGCTATAGTTCAATAAAAAAAGAAGTGTAATACTTTGAGGAACTAGAGGAAGTAATTAAGTTTGTCAGAAAAGCCATCTATGGATCAAAATAATTCAAAGTAATGCCTTCTGTATTTTCATAGCCAGTCTTCCTGGACTTAGATGTAGTAAGGTAAATACAAGATTTTTTTTAAATTGTGGTCCAAAAGACTCAACAGGAGAAGTTCTCAAAACCAATCTTCTCTAGCAGGAGAACTTCCATGGGAATAATGGTTCTTTTATTTCTTAACAGAATATTTTTAGATAAGCAGCCATGTATTTATAAATAATCATTTCAGCCTGACATGTTGTACCTATAGGGCTGCTTATTCCCACACCATTTCATTACATTTTCACAAAATTATTCCATTGTTTAGTGCATAACTGCAGGTTTTCTCTAATCTGTAAAATAGCTTCTTCCCCTTCACATTTGACAGTTGGTTTTACTATGGGCTTTGCTGTGGAGTGCAGGATCCTCTGTGTAACCTCTCATTAGTGCATTTTTTGAAAGTACCAGTCTCCAGTTCTCAGACCCTCCTATCACCAACCACCTTTTTCTCTTTTGAAGGCCCATAGCTGCCATTTGATAAGAAACAGGTTTGATTTTTTAGGTAGTGACATTGGGCACAGCCTACAGGTTCTGCTCCTCCATGCTGTCACCTTCCTGCTCTTCTCTCCAGACCTGGGGTGCCTGTGGTTCCTCCAGCTGTTTGGACTCTCTCTCTGTGCCCATGTCCCATGCTCACCTGGAAGGTGTGGCCATGTCCCCAGCATCAGGCTGCATTTTCATCCACCAACTTGTGCCTCCTGAGCCGGACAGAGTATGCACAAAGTGCCTGTTGCTCCAGTCTCTCCTGCTTCTCTTCCAGAATTTCTGCCTTCTTTTTCAACTCTAAAGCCCAAAGAGGAGGGCTATGCAAACACCATTCCATGTTGGTGAATATATCTCTGTGATGCTCAGAAGATACCTTCTTACCCATAGATTACATGTGCCTTACCCATACTTTCTTTCCAAAAAAAAGCACAAATAAGCTGAGGAACCTGAAGTGGCTTACCTATGCCCTTAAAAATAACAGTTGAGCATGGTGCTTACAGGTCATTTTTCTGGGCTATCTTCTTAGCTCTGCCTGAAGTTAGGACTTCAAGAGTTAAGCTGGAGATGCATTTCAACCCTGTACCTCTGTTCTGTTCATAGGTCATTTTAAAATGTCAGCACTGAGAAACTGATAACTTATTACAACTGATCTTAAACAGTCTAGTACTTCCCAGTTTTAAAATGAGCCTTTCAGTTCACATACAAAATATGTATTTTTTCCTGACAGATGTATAATAAGCACATGGAAGAAAAAGCTTTTATAGCTGGCTGGCTGGATTTGAAAGTGTATGTTTTGTCTGCATAAAAATGTATACAGGCCAGCAGCATCAAAGACTTAAAAGGAAAGATCATAATAGCTTCTGCTAAATGCAGCTATGCTGCTAAATTGCCTGTGATCCTAGAAAGCAAATCTTGCAAGAATAATCTATGGTTTCCCAGTCAGTTGTAAAAATCAGGTTCCTTTGAACACAGTCTTCCTTCATTGTAGCACTCCCATCTCCATTACTTGACACACAGTTTTTCAAATATTAAAGCACATTGTCAAACAGCTTTCTTGCCACACAAAGGACAACTTGAATCTGTGTAAAATATTTACAAGGAAAATGAAAGACAAACTAAAAGGGAACACAAACCAGAAAATATTTTATACAGGCCATTTCAGGCAGCATCAGACTCCAAGAAATTAAGATTCTTATATAAGCAAGTCTTGAGACATTCCAACTGTGTTGAGAGCTGTTAGGCTGAACTACTGTGTGGAAGATACAATCCGTTACCTGACTGCAGTCTGAGCTTTCCTTTCACACCTTTATAAGGCAACTCCATCTGAAATAGGACAAGAAGCCTTCTACCCCTCTGTGATCAAATCATATCTACAGAGGATCATAGATATCAAATCATATCAAATGATTTCACCATCTGATGGTTGCCTAATTGGTGCTTTGCAGCAGGAACTGGCAGGGTTCAGGAAGCAAATGTTTACCACTCCAAAGCTACTTTGCCAATCTGTCACTCTTAGGAAAGACACTGAAATTGTTATGAGGACAGGAATTAATTCCTCTTTCATCCTGTCAGCTATCAAGGTCACTGTTAAGCCAACACCATGTAACACCACATTTAACTTTTGTTGTCAGACTGACTGCTTCAGTTCTGTGACACCCAGCCATAATTTTTATCCTGGCATTTAATAATCAGTTTATGCATTCTTCTAAGCATGAAGGCAGCCTCTGCTCAGATGTCACCAACCTCAGCACAACTTCCAGTTACCAGATAAGGGTAGTTTTTACCTGTTGTTAGCTCCTGGAGTCTCCCACTTTCCAACTAGCAGATATCTCCTAAACTTTTATCCATTTCTCCTACCCTCAAATAAGACTTGAGGTATGTTCACTTAGCACCAGTCATGACTATCTGTTCCTGAAAACCGTTTTTCTCTTGACAGCCTAATTAGTATCATCAAGCTACTATTTATTCAATAGACTATAGTTTTAGAACATCAGTTTCCAATGAAAACAGACATTAAAAACCAAAGAGTCTATGTATATCTATCCATCTCCCATTTGGGTGTCATGTCTAACCGTTGTACAGGCAATGTCAGCGTCTCGGGTCATTGATGAGGTAATCTGTTCCCTTAATTTACAAATCAAGATATCAAGAATATAGCTCCATGATATGCTAGCATTGGTGGCAGAATGATTCAGATGTTTAAAACAATCTTTTGCTGGCTAACTTTTTTTTTTAAACTCAGAACATTTTAGTAATCAGGTTAATGGAGTAGCCCAAAATAACAATTTTACCATTACAATGAGGGGAAGAAAAGGAACATATTGGTGCCACACGGTAAGAATGACTGGGTAAGGGCAGAAAAGATTAAAAATAGCTTTGTCATGGTGGGAGACACCTGTTTTGAACCACATTTACAAATTAGGTTTACTGACTTTCTATCTTATTCTGAGAGTTGTTATTCAAAGCTAGTCAAAACCAAATGCTATTACAAGTTTATTTGATGGACTGGAAAGTAGATGGATGCTACTGACAGGAGCATGATTGATTAACTAGGGAAAAGAAAATGAAAATAATGAAGTCCAATATATTTCTTGTTTCTTAGAAGATAGATGCTTGTAGCTGTTTATATTCTACAAGATTCACAGGCAACACATATCCTTAACTATTTACATGAATTTTTGTCTATTTTAAGCTTGCACGAAAGTTGTGTATTAAAAAGTGACCTAAATATTAGATTCAGATAAGAATTTTTATGATACCCAAGGACTGACCTGCCTAGGAAAGCATCCTATTTAGTAAAACAAGAGGCTGCTTCAGTTTTTTTTAATCTGTGCTTACGAGACTTTCTAAGTCAAAAAGTTTTAAGCAAAGCTACATTCTAACATATCATATAAATGTAAATTGCATCGCAATCAGAGGAATGAATTCATCATAAAGAGCATCTTTATGGAAACTGTTGAGGAGGAACACTGCAGATAAAGGAAGAAAATCTCATTACGCCATTGTGAGAGTGCGTGATTGTAATAGTTCTTGACATCAGCCAGCTATGTATTTTATGGAAAACCACAGGGGGAGTAAACACAGAATCTCTCATCAGAAACAAATTGGTACTTAAAACTCTTGCAAGAAGGACTCTGACCATGTCTCCTGAAGATGCTGTTTGAGAAGCTGTGAAAAGGAGCCTGCAATATTCTATAGGTGGGAACTGGACAGGGGACCAGCGCCTGTCTTCCTCTGTCAGTACCAGAGCCACTGGAGGCAGGTCCTAGGCCTCCTGCCTCCATTGCAGTTGTTCTGCCAAGTATGTTCCTCTTTTCCTCTCTTCCTCACACAGAGAGGAAGAGCCAAAATGATACAGAAAAGAGATTATACAGTCCCAAAGCAATGGGAAAGGTCTTATGCCCTGACCTTCATATACTGTCTGTGCGATGGTCAGGGCAAACACTGTGCCCTGAGAAGCCAGAAAAGACTACCTCTATCCCAGGTGTGTTACAGGTGAGACCACCCTGCCCCAGTGGGTCACTTCATGGGGACATCAGGTGGCCTGAGCACAAGGTGCATGAGCCATAGCTGACTTTCTTCTCAGACCAAATCTTTCATGCAAGAGAAGGGGACAACATGTCAGGCATAAATCTTGGTGAGGTAAAAGAGCAAATCACAAAGAGACCAGCAACTCTCTCAATTTAACAGGAAAACTCAAGATGGTAGAAATTCCAACTTTGAGTTATCCTGTCAAAAGAGCGATGGTTAGTAATGCTGGAGAAGCCCAGTTTGGTGTTTCTTTTAATTTCAGAATCACTTTGAGTTTTGTTTTATTTTCAGATTTTTTATTCTTTACAGACTTGTTGAGTTGCTAGCACTTATAGGAAAACAAATTGAGTGATGGAAATATTTGTATCCAGTGAAACATGCTCAGAGATAAAACTCAAGACTACAGAAAGATCTGCTCCTACCCAGGTTATTCATAACACCTTCAACTGTTAAAAAAAGACAAGATCTTGCATACCTAATGTTTTCCTCAACGCGTCTGTCTGTGTCCCAAAATCAAGAAGATAAGACCCTGTTCTATTCTTTCTGTCTTCCCCTCACCTTGTAGTAATCCATCCATAAATGCACTGAGTGGTTTAGGCTATCTGCATGTTAAAGAGTACGCTTAGGATATATGCCACTGTCCACAATAATATTCATCCACCTAGCAACTGTTGTGGAATATATAATAGACATTATACGATGTATAATGGTGTTTAAAATGGAAATCTTTGGCTATTGTCTATTCAGCTGTAAAGTGGATAACCCATCTTGTTTATAACACAAGACAATTCCAGCTCTTGTTTATTATCTGAGATTTCCCTCCATCAAGGACTCTCCTGCACATTTTCATCTGGAACAGTAAAAAAAACCAAACAAACCAACAAACAACAAACTGTGCTAATGCATTTATAAACATCAAGCAAAAACAATAATTGGCTATTGTTATATTGAACACCTGGAATGAAAACATTTCTCAGGCTTCTGCAAAAATGATTAGCTCCTAAATAAATATTGCTGGGATGTATTTGAAGACACCATTTGCAATTCATATCTGATTTACTTTCTAATTAAACAGTGCTTACAAAACTACTAATAATGAAATGCATGTAAAATCATCTAGTACAAATACCCAGAGTGATAAATGTCTTCACATTTCCTGCTTTCATCCAGAGCATTTATGAAATCCTGAGCCTTCAGCAGCTTTTCTCACAGTGTATTTAATCAGGGGGAGGGGAGGGGGTGAAACAACAATATTGCTTTACAGGGATTTCTGAAATTATTTTAGTAAATATGATTCATTCTTTAAAATAAACAAAATTCAGGAGTAAAATAAAGTTTATTAGAAAAGCTTTCCTAGAGAGCCATGCAGTAAATTTCTAATATAGTAAATACTTCTTTAAATGTCATACACACCAGCCAGAAACCCACTCTTCAAGCCCTTGTCGGGAATTTATCCTGCTGATACTGCATATAGCATGTAGAGTAAATGTACAGAGTTCAGTTTAGGAACAGAACCTCAGAAAGTTGAAAGGTCTGACCTTGCTGGGATTTGAATGTGCTCTGTAGCAGCTGTATCACCCCCAGGGCCTTTGCACACCAGTTGGGAAAAGTTCAGTAGAACTTGGTTAGTTTTTATACTAATCACAAACACACAAGTGTTAATTATTATAAAGGCTTATATATTAACTTCAAATCTCTTTTCTGATTTGCAGTGCCTCTATGAAACAAATACATTGAACAGACAGAACGAGACAGGCAAAAAGTATTTGGGCACATTTAATAAAATATGTGAATTTTTTTCATAAGATCTCTGGACTACTTATATAGGATTTATGAACTACCTGTATAGCTTTTTTATGCTCACAAAAACATTTATAGAAAGAAAGGATCATGGTTATATACATTAACATATTTACGTCACATTTATGCAACTGGCTTGAAAACATTTTGTGGATTTGTTGGAAAAAACAGCCAACATCTGTGACTCTCTTGAGTAACCAAGAGACCAAACTATGTTCAAATAAATCACTGAATTTCTTTCAAGGCATAGAAAAGCAGAAAGTCATTTCAGAGCTAAAATGATATTCAAAACAATTAGAATTCTAGTTGGATTCAGCTGCATTCATGTCTTTTTATATTCATAAAGCTTTGGAGGTAATCTAGGTAGTGAAGTAAAAACACTTTTTTCAGGTAAAGTACTTGGCCTGCTGTGACCCCTACAGGCACCTTGTTCATCCAGTCAGATGAACAGCAGAAAAAGTATTTGATGGCTAGTTAGGTTGAAAATTGAAAACTCATTGGAAAACCAGCTTATTTCATTATGCTTCTTTAAACTATATTCACTTGTAATATTGGCGGGATATTTTCAAGCACAAATATATTCCCCAAACCAGGTCAAGGACACTGCTGTGAGAACCTAGGATTTGGCAAAATCTGTTTGACCAGCACTGCAAATTCAAACAAATCAAAGTCTGTTCATGAATAATCTGTAAATACAGAAGGAGGCTAAATTTGTCAAACAAATTCTTAACTCTGCAGTGTTTGCCCAAAGATACTCCCTGCTCCAAATGCCCTTTGGTCTCAGCTGGTGTTCTTTGTGTATTTAATATAGGAAAAAATCCATACTGGGAATAACTGAGGTGCTATGAATTTCAGAGAAAAGAAGTTTACTCCAAGCTTCTGTGCATGTATACATGGATTTGACTGGTAAAATGCTGGTGCTTCTGCAGTCTATCTCTTTAATTTCTAAACATCAGGAACAGTTTAACTTGGTGAAGGGGAAGTCTCTCTGAAACAAAAATTGAAGCTCAGCCCCTGTGGCTCAGCAAGCCTAGGGCTGTTCCATTATGTCTGACCCTCTGACCCAAAGGGTCAGGTGCCTGAGCCAAGCAGTCCCTCTCCATATTCTGATATGTGCTGGTATGTCCCACATGCATGTAAGTGTGCAATGAAAGCCACCCATGTTTCAAACTGACTTCTTGATGTACTGTATTATGATGGACATCAGCCTATGTCCCACCCATCGGTTGAAGCAGAGAAATAGACCATGGGCATCCTCTAAGTTCATCCGCAAAGTGACTGAAACAAAATATATCACACACAATATTCTTGGTTTGGATTTTTTTTCATTTTACTTATGTTTGGCAGGGAGTAGGAAAACTACTATTTTTATTATTTACAGCTATGGGGCTCTCCAATACAACAGAAGCTTCAATTTTAAGATGGAAAAACATTTCTCCAAGATTAGCAATGAAAATAGAATACCTCTCTTCTTAGTTTATGTGAATTTAAGTAGGATGTGACTCTCATTTTGGAGTAGTACCCTTGCCTTCTGTGATCCCTGGATAATGTCTTTAATTTGGGTATTAGACTGATCTAGTTAATTAATCATAGCATACTCTCAAGGTCTCACTAAAACTATCATGGACATCTCATATGGTACTTAGCATAGCTGTTCAACTGGCAGGAAAAGTCTTATCTTTTTTTATTATTTTTTATCCCCAGAGACAGATAATCTAGCCTCTAAATCTAGCAAAACTTGCAGCAACTATTGAAAAGCTAGCTATAGGATGTCATAAGATCCACAAGCAAATTTCTTCCTGCTAGTTTTCAGTTACTGATTGAGCCTTGTTTTCTATTGCTTTTTCAGTAACAAATGGTCACTGATGAAAGCTTTTCACTGCAAATCAAAGGCATTCATCCTGCTTTCTGTAAAAATTGGGGTAGTGACAAATCCACAAATGCTTTCCCTGAATCTGTTGTTTGGAAGAACTCTGGCTTGGCTCAATGCATGTGTTTGATCACTGTAATATCGTTTACCCAGTGCATGAAAGTAAAAGCAATTACCAGACGAAGTTTAGCCTAGTGCTTAAGCAGAAGACCAGACCCCTGCTTTCTCTGGTTTGGCTCTGCCACTGAAGTTTACATTGACAATTTTGGAGGCATTCTTTATCAAAAACTTCAAGGGTCCTGGTGTTTAGCAAGTAGAAAATAAAATGCACATGCAATTAAAGAGCAAATTTTAAGGCTGCTGTAAAGCTCCTTCAAAGAATTGCCACTGATTTCAGTAATCTTTAGGTCAATTGCTCAGGCCTTTACTTCTGTGCCTGTCAGTTGGTAGCAGGGGATAGATGAAATGAGTGCTCTGGACAGGCAGCACTGTTAAATGGAGCTGCAGGTCAGAAAATTTATGTTCTGACCCTGCATCTGCCACTGATGCAAGCCTGAGCAAATCATTACATCCCTCTCCATCTCAGTGGTAAAATGGGATGATACTTACCCACCTTTTAAGGCGCTGCACTTCGTGCTCCACCAGCGATAATCATTCTATGACCAGGAGGTTTAATTATTTGAAACACTTTGAGATGTAAGATGGTCTGAAAATGTGAAGTGTTATCATTAATAATAATAATGAAAATGTAAAAAGAATAATTTCCAGTAAATTAACACGGAACCACAGATCAGTTCCAATCTTGTGGGTTTTAAGTGTAGCATTTCTTCCCAAGGGCTACAGCAGGATCTTCCCCCCCTCATTCATTTCAGCCAACTGTTAGGTTCAGATTGCCTTTTAAATATTTAATAACTTCTTGGGACATTTTATTTTATGGAAATTCCACATCATGCATCCCTGGGCTTCTAAATTCAGCACCAGGTTTTAGAACAAACAAAGCCAGTTAATTCCTCTGTGTGTAGATCACATGACCCTCCCTTGGAGTTTCCTGAAGGTCAAGCGAAACATTCAAAGGAGTTTTTCTCATTTTTCACACCCGTCTTTCCACCCACCATCAAATCAAGCAAAGCTTCTCTTAATCATTATCAGGGAGACAAAAAGTTATAGTGCAGAGCATTGGACCAGAATTTCACACTCCATTTGCACAGTAACTCTGAGGGCTGCTAATGTGCTGTTTGCTTTTTAGCAGGCATCTCTGCAGCCATCACTGAAATGCATTTTGGCGCTGTTCCCAGGGCAACTTAACTATTTATGACAGCTTGTCTTGAAGTGCCTACATGAACATTAGGATGTCCACGGCAATCTGCAAATTGACCCATCCACATGGCATTTGAGATCAGATGGAAAGAGCTTTAATAATGTAATGACGGTTAGGGTAGATGTCATTTTTCGTTTATCTTTCTTACTTGTGCTCCAGCAGCAGCTCCGATTTTCCATCCAATTTTCTGGCCAGGATACATCAAATTGTGAAATCGTCCCATATTAACAGATGCTAATGACCCGACTCTGACTCGGGCTGTCTTTTATTACACATTCAGTCAGACAATAAATGGGAAATATAAACTCCCACCCTGCGTAAACCATTTTCCTCCAGAGAGTGAACCTGCTACGCCAGACCCAGCTGTTTGCTTATTGTATGAGTGATGGATGAGTAATTTAAAAGACAGACATTCTTCATGACAGCTTTCATTTCCATGCTGCTCCAAGGTTCAGAGGTGGATTTTATTCTTCAACCTTTATTCCAACTTTTTATGCATCTTAGAAGCAAAGGTGCCTAATAAAACAACATTTTCAAAAACACATAACAGGCAAGAAGATAACAAACTTCAGCTGAGATCCAACTTGAGGCCCCAGCAAGAGTGGGAAGTTATGTATGGGAGATTCACTAGGGTGAGAGAGGTCACAACTCCTAACTCTGTTGCTGATCTATTCACAGGGCAGCTGGAGTTAAGCTACCTCACCTCATTAGGCCACACTTTCTCTGTTACAGAACTGATGTGCATCAGGAGCTGTGAGAGAGGCAATTTGTTACAGAAAGTTGTAGCAGAGGTAGATACAGAAAAAGAGTGAGCTACTTCCCATCATTACATCTTTGTTTCCCTTCACCTGATCTGACTATAAATATTTTGTGTAGATATTGGTTTCAAATATATGGCTGTATAGTACACATTGCAACTTTCCCTGTAAGTCACGTCCTTAAGTGATAGTTATCTTCCTCTTATTCCCCCACAGGGCTAACAACATTCTCACCTCTCCCTTTGCTAACATCTTCCCATCCATGGATGCCAGTCACCTTTTCACTCCATCTCTCAGACTGACTAGCATAATCAAATTATGTTAGAGCCCTGGATACCAGCTTGCACTGTTTGAAGCTTGTTGCTTCTGCTCTAATGAGTGGAGGGCTTGGGGTATTGCAAACTTGTTCGTTTTTCTAACTATTAGTAGATTCTAACAAAAGACAGTCTCTCTCTAATTATAGTCTTCTTCGTAGTCGTAAACCACAAACGTACACGTATAGGTCTGTAGCTGAATATATATTTACAAAGGGCCTGTATAACACCCAGCAAAACATGACCTCAGCTTCAGGAAGAACCTCCAGATCCAACAGTGATGCAAAAATATTCATAGCCTGAGAACTACAGAGGCCTTCAGGCATAAATGGGATTTTATTAGGTCCTTCTGAAAAAATCCACTGTATATATCAAGGTGTGACTGGTTTCAGAATTAGGATATAGGTCTGTTAAGGGGGAGCAGAACAGCAGTATGCTCCAGAAGGTGTCTGTCTAGATATGTTGCCTTAACCTGTTACACCATTACTGTCATTGGTACCACTCTACTATTATTAACGTCACTTGAAACATGAATAGACTTCATGTAAGTGTGACATATCTGGTTTAGGAAGTGCTACAGGTAAAATGCTGGCAATAAGTCTGGACTAGTGTAGTTCTTGTGACAAGAAGGCATGCAGCAGTAATCACAGGAGCTGGGAAAGGGGATACAGTGTGGTCAAGGGCAAACACTACTACAGATTAGCATAGTAGTTTTCTATGCACAATTAAAAGAAAAATAGGCAGAAGGCAGACTTCATGGTAACAAAAATGATTACTCAAAGAAATGCATTGGTTTTGTTCTTCAGAGAGAAACAATTTAATTTTATTTCCTGTTGAAAGTTTATTTTACTTTTGATTTTAAGTGCACTGCAGAAGGCTAAGCAATAAATGGCTCTTCGTGCCTGAAGAAAGATGGCAGGAATTCACAGAGAAAGCCTCAAGTGAAGCAAGCTGAGGTGACAGAACAAGGACAGGGCAGGGCCCCTTGCTGCCACCCTCTTCTGGGTAGGATCAGCTCTGGTCAGCACTCTACTTTGTACAACTAAAGATGCTCTTACACTACTGCTAAATAAAGAGTTCCTGTTCTTTGAACAATAAAATTTCAGTCTCTTCAGCCTTGCCTTAGAATGGGCTAATAGCAACAACCATTACATCTTAATTTGACACAGATTTCTTGCATAAAGTTTCTCTGTGTAAAGTTTCACTGCATCCAATATCCTAGAAAAAAGCACTTGTGAGTTACAATATTGGTCTTCAGAAGGTCATCCTGGAAAGGTATTTTATTTTGCTTCATTTTTATTTGGTTTTGCTTGCTTGTTTGTTTAAAGACAGATGAACAAAGCAAGAAACAGGGTTAAGAAAGGGAAATTGTTATTGCCTTAATCTCAGGCTTTCGACAAGTGGTAATGTTTCCTGTGATTTAGTATTGTGAATGGAATTGTATCTTCCGAGAGAGACTATAGATTACAAAATGTTCCTTCCTTGTGGCTGCAGACATTAGTCAGCCCCAGCTTACTCAAGACAGCAGCAGGGATTCATTCTACAACTATAATCATTCACAAAATAAAATGTTTCTTGGGTGTGTTTTTTTTCTCAAGTACCTGATCTAGTGTCAGTAGTCTCAGCATTAAAGCTCTCGTTGCCTAAGGAGTGGTGCCTGAAGCAGTGGCTACGAAGATTCATCCCATTCCTGCCTTCCACGACCAACAAATGCAAGATCACTTGTGTCTGAGCAGCATTCTTGAGTGTAGCACAATGTTAGTTGCATTGCATTGCTTAGTCAGGTTGCTTTGGTTGCTTTCAGTCCATTCTAAAGGGAGGTGCTGCCTGACAGACTTTGGAGATTTTATGTTGTTTTTACTACAGAGTCCTTGCTGCTCCAGAGGAATCACTCCAGCAGTCTAGCTGGGAGCTGGGAGATGCCTGGTCTTTTATACAATGTCCAAAGTCACAGAGGGGATAAAGGTAGAAGTAATAAGGAAGATTGTTTCTCACGTCTGTGTAAAGGTTTAGTTTCTGCAGCACCCTAGGGAAGGAGTTCCAGAGTTTACATCTACATCACATGAAGAACCACTTCCATTGGAGAGTTTGGAGCCTGCCAGCTGGTAGGTCCTTTGGACAGCTCTTAGACCATCACTTGGAAGACACAGTGAATAACTCGCCTGTGTTCACCCCCTCTGTGACACTCATGGTTTTATAGACCTCTGCCACATTCTGCCTCATGTCGTACCTTCTCTAGGCTCGAGGAGTCCCAGGACTCACAGTCACTCCTCACATGAAAACAATTCCCAACCCTTTTCTGAATCTTTTCCAATTCTATTATATCCTTTTCAAGATGAGGGGAACAGGACTGCACACCACACAACTGCAGCATGGATTTCTATAGTGACATAAGGATGTTCTGTATTTCTTCTCTACATCTTTCTTAATTGGCCCTAACAACTAGATTGCTTTTTAGACTGTTACTCCGCACTGAGCTAAATTTTTCCTGAAACTTTTTATTACGAATGAAACATCTCATTCTTGCGTGGTCACAACAAGTTCAAAGCCCATCGTTTTGTATAAATCAGTTTCAACCAAATAAAAAATTCATCATTTTATGTGATGAAAGGAACGATATAAATGAGAAACTTTGTTATCTCTCTGAAGTGTATTCACAACTTCAGCTCCAACACACTCCAGCATGCTCTCATGTTTTGATCTGGCATTTGAAGGTCATTCTCACAAGATGGAAAATATACAAGTGTGTAAATAAATAATAAATAAATACTTTTAAAATTCTTTTTTAAATTCATGTAAAATTCATGGAGAATAAGGGCTGACGGTCCTGGAGGAAAATAAAGACTACTACTTACAGAATGGAAGCAGAATAAGCCTTCCTTACACAGCCTGCCCCACCAGAGCTGGGTCAGTATTTCAAAAGAAATATTTTAGGTTGCAGTCCTACCTTCTCATCTATGCAAAAAGGACCTTATACCTGTAAAGAATCTTCATGACATCTCTGGGACACCTTGCTAACTCAAGGGTCTGCTGGTTGGTTGGGCAAACATTTAACAACCTCAAAGAAATATTGTCTCTTTTTTTCATTTCTGTATGCAGATTTTCATTAGGAAGCTACAGTTATCAGCAAGCTCGTTCCTGTTGTTGTCAGTGTGAAATCAGAAAAATAAATACTTCTGGAGCCAACTTCACTGCATCTGCATATGTCATCAAAGTTGGGAGTAGACAGCTGTAATGCTGATTTTCTACCTCACAACTTTTGCAAGTCCCCCTATACACACCAGTGTTTTGCCTGTCTTTCTTCCATCCCTCTGTGCATTTCCCATAACATATACTATGCATCAGGCTTGCTTCACAGCTAGTTTGGAAGAAAAACGCATTAATTATGTGTGAAAAATTCCTGTGGTTAGCTGAGTGACAGTCTTCATCCACAGCTCCTGAGTGCCCAAGGTGTTCCATCATTGCGTCGCTGCAGCTAAGCCCTTACCCAGCACTGCCTCACTTGGAGCTCAGTGATTTTTGAGAAGATAAGGCTGCTAGCTTCTACATATTGTTTTTAAGTTCCTTGCAAATCTGAAGGCAGCACTGAAGTTCATAACATTCTCTCTGAGGTTTTTTCAAGTCCAGGTAAAAAAAAATTACTTCATTGTGTGGGTGGGTGTGCACTTACTGTGATCTGCATAATTTCACAATTTAAAGTTTTTATAAAAGATAGCTATGTTTTCTGGGTTTTGAAATTGACAACGTCACAATTAGCATGTTGAGATGCATGAAGGTTTTATATGTATCTGGTACTGAATATACAAACAGCCATGAAAAATAGGTGAGTATAGATATTAAATAAACCCTTACAATCCCCAATTTCACAGTAAAGTTTTGTCAACAAAAATTTCATCCTTCCTTAATTCATGAAAAACCACCCTTGCATTTTATTATCTAAAATCCAGAGATGACGACATCTCACAAATAAAATAAAATTAAAAAAAAAAAAAAAACACAACTGAAAAACTGAAGGAAAAAACCAAAACAGAAAGAACCAAAAACCACCAAAATTTAAATGCTCTTCTTAATTTAAACTATTAAAAGCCATATTCTTTCAGCTGCTGACAAGCCTCTGCAGACAAGCAGGATGAGGGTGGGGAAAGAGGGATTAAGCACTGAAAGAAACTGAGATGCCAAAAGAAATGTACAGCTTGCATGTGGATCAGGGACTCTTTTCTCAGCAATGTGTTCATAAATTTTGTCCTGAGTGTATATCATGAGCAGAAAGTCAAGGATTTAATATTACTGGCAGTAAGCCAGCAGTACATTGGGAAGGTTTTATATTAACTCCCTACATACCATTCTGCTGGTGCACTTCAAATTTATCTGCACAGCCCCTCGCTACATCCATTCCAGCTCCCCCATGCACAGATCTACTGGAATATTGCAGAGGAGGCTTATACAGCACCGCACTACTCCAGCCCAAAAGGTCACCAGTGATTCTGCCATATGCACCATAATTCTGAGTTTCTTCTGAAACTCTCTGCAGCCTCTTTTGCTAAAGTATAGCTCCTTCATGCCAACTCCCAGTAACTTTTTGACTTTTCACCCCTGTTGCTTTCAGTGCAGCTAATCCTGTTCCTTATTTGTCAAAGGAAGAACTTTGGAAACCACTCACCCAGGCTGAATTTCAATCAGCAGCCAGCTCTATATCCTGTTTGGAGTCACTTGAGCCATTCAGACTGTAAGAACTATTAATCTCACTTAAAACTACTCTATCTGGAATTTCCATGAACTCTCTAGCCAGGAGCTTAGTCATTACCATTATGCATATTATATCTCACAGTACTGAAATGCTAAAGTGATGAAGGCCATATAAGCAGATTTAAAGGGAATGTTAGCTAATATGAGTATGAAAGCTGAATAGTATGATATATTCTGTCAAAGCTGAGCTTGGAAGTTGCCTTGTTACTTTAGGGATGTATTCTGAATGTTTCCTTAACCACAGGAATACCATTTACATCAAAGTGCCAGGTCCAGGCACTCAAAGACTGACAAATATCTTACTTTGCAGTTAGTTCCAATGACTTCAAGAGAGGCATAGATCATGTTTTGGGTTTCTGAACCATGGTGAATTCTATTGTCTGCTCAGTGAAACAGAACATACTGCCTAAAAAGGACAGGAGTTTCCAGTGTAACTAATTCACGGCCAGTGACATGATCCTCCCTGTACTGAGGGCTAACTTTGTCTCGTTGGAACTCCAGTAGACATCATCCATTTAGGAATGGAGATCTGGGAGCACATGTGCTTCCATCAGTTCTGATTTCTAGGCCATCCCGGTTAAGGTGCGGCCTAATTACCTAGAGGATTTTCTTCCCAATGACAGCTGGGCCAGAGCAGCTTGGAGGTATCATCCCTGCCTTAGGACATGGTTTCCAGCTGCAGGGTTACCGTGGTGGTTATGTTTAACAAAGCTGAACAGAATGAGTCTCAGCAGAAATTACACTTCTTGAAGTGAAAGTTCTACTAACTGATGTTGTTTTGTTATGAGGAATGCTCAGACTTTTTATTTGGGAAGTGAATGCAGCACCTTCTGAGTTTGAGAATAACAATATTTAAAATATAGAAAAGGAGAAAAACGCTTGCCATGAGAATATAAAGATTCTCAAAAGGAAAAGACATCAGTACTTTTCTTCCCAGTCTACATCCAAGTAAAGGTTTGTTTCACTATTTTAGCTTGGAAATAAGCATATAAATTGTAAAACCATATACCTTCTTTATAATGCTTTCATTTGAAGTTTTAATAACAAGCCCATTCTTCCTGCTTTTCTTGGCCAATGCACATTTTGTTATTATGAAAAAAGCAATTAGTTAATTAGATGGGAGTGCTGACCTCAAGTGTCACTGAGAGGGGAATGGGAAACAAAATTCCTTCTTATGAGCAAGCAATCTAGTTCACAAAGGCTGAATACCAAAACTTTAGCTGGAAGTAGCAGAATCTAGCCTCCACACACTAGTAGCTTTTGCCGCCTGGATTTCCATTTTCCAGTCACCTACTCTTCACTCAGTCTCCTTCAAAATCATTTCTTAGTTCCAGGGACACTGATCCCCAAAACATGAGTTTTGTTATTCATGCTTGGGAGATAGCTCAGCTAATTATTTATGAATCAAACAGCGGAGGCAGATTCTACATGAATCAAACAGCTTCCCAAAGCTTCTTGTAATTATATGATAATCATCTCATGTTCACATTTGTGTATGCATGTAAACGTATACCTGTAACCACAGAAGAGCAATGCCCTTTAATGAGTGATATCAACACAGCGCAAGACTTTTGTCACCTTTCTTATTAGTTGGAGATTTTCCTTTAACTCACCATTTAAATTGCATCAGTTCTTTCAAAGCTATGTTCACACCACCAGAGTCTACATAGTGTCTGGGTTGTGGTCACAAACTTAATATAATATATAATGATGTGCAAACTTAAGATTACTTTGTTTGCTACAGC
The DNA here is from genome assembly GCF_023634155.1 of Falco peregrinus. Classification (NCBI taxonomy): domain Eukaryota; kingdom Metazoa; phylum Chordata; class Aves; order Falconiformes; family Falconidae; genus Falco; species Falco peregrinus. The sequence goes on from NC_073721.1 coordinate 84,497,873, forward strand.
AAAGCTACTACCGGAGGATGCCCTTGGGAACACAAAGGAAAGCTGGGAAGTCTCCTAAAAAATGAAGCAAAGAGCACTGAAAACACCAAAGGAAGCTGAATAGAATCAATTGCATTACCTGAAGTGAAATTTTTGCATAGTACAAGTAGTCCCCCACAAATCTAACAGTGTGTTGTAATCAGCACACTTGCAAACCTTGCCAAGGTACATCTTTTCTACCACACAGCTGGTTCTGTGTCAAAAGGAAAATGCCACCTACAGATTTCTAACACTAGTTCAGCTGTAAATGTTCTTTCTGGGTCTCCTCAGTCAAATGCTGCCTGCCTGAACCTGGTTATCTTACAAGATCTGATGAACGTATGCTGCAAGACAGTACTGCTTAAAAAAAAATGTTCTTGATACTGTTACAAATGCTTCCAAAGTTCTAAGTTTCCCTAAAAGAGAAACTGCCTTTACAGTAACTATTGTGAAAAAATCCTGACACATGTTAAGGTTTTTATATTGTATCTTATTCCACAAATCATTCGTTCTCTTTAAAATTCCCCACTTGCCCACTTGCAGTCTATTTTGCAGGCAGCTCTCTGAAAGCACTCTCATATCCTCTTCTGCCTTTCTCCTTAAGGCTGCTAGTAACCCCTACAATGAAGAAGGTATGTGAAAATTAACCTCTGTATACATCTTTCCGTGATATGATTGTCAGCAGGAACTAACTTAATACACCAGATTTCTCACTTATATAGAGCAAACACAGTGAGATCAAAGATCCATGCTCCTTTCTTCTCGCACACCATGCTACTTAAATCAACTCTCTTTCATTAACTAACTGTTATTCCAGGGAAAAAAAGCAATATGGAATTTGATAAAGTTGTATGGTATATGTCAACTGCAGGCTAGGAACAAACCTTTTGTAAGCTCCATGCTAAGACTTGCAGAATGCTGTGCCATGCCACCCCAAAAAAGTAGCATCAATGAATCATACCAGTTCAGAAGGATTCCTACAAAATAATGTGATCCTTCATCCCAGTGACATTATAGATTACCTTTAAGGAGACACTTAGCAGGATAAATTACTTGTTATCTACAAACAAGATTTCTCACATTCTTGGGTCCCAAATAAATACTGTTGGATTTGTTGGTTATTTCAAGATCAATATACATAGCCTCATAACAACAGAAAATTAGTTCATCAATAGGAATTGACCAGTGCATAATCCCAAAACTGTAGTTACGCAGATTAAAAGCAGCTACTTTGTGCATCTGTATATGGATGTGTGGGTGGGTGGGTAAGTGTGTATTTGTTTAAGAAGACTCTGTCCCTGATATGCCTAATCATGAAATTCAAAACTTTCCATTCCAGTGCAGACCAAATCTGCTAAAACTGAAGAAATCAAAGTCTGAGATGACACAGACAGAGGCTTTGAAAATACATCTTATTTTCTGTTTTTCTATTACACTGAAAAATCAAACACGTGACAATGGAATTTTCTTGGGACCTTTTTCCATTCTTTTAATGTCTGGGTTCCAAAAATACTCACTTGGAAAGGATCATCCCTTTGCACAGAGTGTACATATTGCTATGTGGTGTAGAGGGAGAGGGAAAGGAAAGGAGAGAACCAGTATGAGGGAAAGGAACTCAGTTTTCCAGAGAAAACTGTAAACATCACCTGTGAACCCCTCTTTGCACCACTGGCTTGGATAATTACTTGTGCCCAGTGTGACTGCTTTAGAGCTTTACATGAACAGGGCACGCGAACGACAGAAAGAGGAGCCATCCCTAGAAAAGAACATTATGCATGCTTTTCCTTTTCATGACATTTTATATGTCTTTCAGTTAGCTATCAACTTCAAACTTTTGTACTCTGTTTTAAACAGAATGAACAATCCTTCTAACCGTATGTGAAAAACTAGAATCCCGTTATTAAATGCAGGATAATCTGAACAGCTGTAAAAATCGCGGGTGATTACCATGTCCTCCATAAACCATAAAGTAACAAGAAAAATAATTATTAAATTATTAGTGGTTCAAGAACCATGAAAAGCAGGATTTAGACCTGAGTTCTTATTTGTAGTTTGTCTCAGTGATTTTATTCACTTATTCCTATAACAATGGGTCAAGAAACCTTCTGGAAGAAAGAGTTTGCAAAATGTCTGGGGCTTGTTCCTTCTGGATATTTTGCACTGGAGGCCCAGGAACAGATACAGAGTTAGACGAGAAAAAAAGGAAGCAGAAAAATTTTTAGAACATTTTCAACATTCATAATATATCAGGATGGAGTTCTGGCTGAGATTAAGTTGTAAATGAAAGTTCAAGATAATTTAACTTTGAGCATTAGCAAGATGAAAAAAAAAAGTTCAGGTTGATGCAGCAATTCATAGAGGTCTCATTTCAAAAGTTCAAGGCAGGCATCTTATTATGATCAAATCAGTGTATTTCCAGATGAGATCTCTGAAAGTAAAGCATTCAAAGAACTGAGGGACTTTCTGAAAAATTTACCTCTTGTGGCCTCAATTTCCAGTTCCCTCTAAACACAGGACTATAATCTAGGAAATGCTTGAATTCAGGTTTAAAATAAATTATCTGCAGTTTTGTATCCTATTATTTACTACTATGTACATGAAATGTGCTGGAAACATTTTTTCAGCAAAAAACAATTTCACTAAGTAAAGCCCCACATAGAGGTCACCCTCCAAACATGGAAACAATTTCAGTGCCAGCTTTGCAAAACCCAGAAGTTGGTAGTGTCTTCATTCTGACCAGTGGATCAAGACTCAGAAGAATTTGTTTTTCTGAAGTTGTTCCATTGTACTTTAGGTAACAGAATGCCCATCGGCAGAGACACAGCTGCTCAAATGGCTCACCTTCGAGTGAATGTTCTAGCCACCAATGCCATACCCTTGACTCAGTGTCTAGTAAAATCTTCTCTAGAGTGTAGAATAGCTCCAAATGAAGGAACTTTCTTTTTTACCTCATTTGAGGACACTCACCTAAGAAATTATATTCCCCTGTTCCCTCACTCTGTGTTGATCCAATTGGAACAAGCAGCAAGTGAATTGGTTTTCTTTTCTCACTACCGCTGGCCTGCCTTTTTTTTCCCCTGGTTCAGCAAGCAAACCAAGAAGTCAATTATTTGCACAGCCCCATGTGAAGTTTTTCACACCAGGAATAGTGCTCCCATTTTACTGTCTTATTTGTCTTCACAGTTCTTCCTTTTGGGAACCAGATTATAGTCTCATAAACCTGTAGGATGCTACTGAAATGGCTTAAATACAGCAACTGTTAAAACAAGTTGGAGCACTAATTGAATTGCCTCTTCTAAGGGATTTTTCCATTCAGAAAGGTAAGAGGTACAGTTTCCTTCTTATAAACTGTGTCTGCCAATGTATACACAATGTGCTTTTAGCCAAATTCAGTAGTCTTTCTTTTCTTACACCTAATTGTTTGCCTAGCAATTCCTGTTTATGGCCATGTGTAAAAGTTTTTTATGAAGTACTGAGCAGTATTGGTATCCATAAATCTCACTTTCCAAAACTAGGAGAGAATAACAGGTCTCTTTTCACCAAATATTATTCATCCTACTGCAATGGGCATCCATTAGCTGGAGCAACCCCTGTCAGACGAGACATTGTCACTCCAACTCTTCCCAGAGCTGGTTTACATAAGCCCTCAGTGACAACAGGATCCACTTATTTGTGAGGGCACCTGATGGGTCCAGCCTTGGTCACAGTCCAGCCTTGGTCACCTGCTCCCAGACTGCCATCTTCCCAGGGGCCTGCAGCACAGTGCTCTCAGCCCAAAGCTACGCAGTGCCCTCCAGCCTGAGCCAATTCATGGCTCTTCTGGGTAGTTCTGAGGGCCTCTGACTGCTCTCCACTGCTCTTGAGACCCATCTCCCCAGAAGCAGAAGCCCATGGAGGACTTTAGAAGCCATTAATGTTTGCCATTTAGGGGTAGAGAAGATGGACTGACAGGGTTATGTTCTGGCCTTTCTGCATATGTCAATCAAGCTCTGAGCAGGTACTGAGAGTAACTGCATTAAGCCCCTAAGAACCAGAAAATACTGAACAATAATGAATTCCTAAAAATAACATATCTTTTTCGATTAAGGAAAGAGACTTGCAAAAATGCAAAACTGAAGCTAACCTGCAGAATCCTGCAGTCTCCACAAAAGCTAGGTAAAATACAGATTTCTGAAAAACAGGAAGAGAAAAGTTATATGTCCATACCAACTTGACTCAACTTTCTTCTTCCCATTCAGCAATTCACACATACTGTGCAGGCTTGCACTCTGGGCTTGAACTTAGAGAACAGCAATCAACTCCACCTGCCCTGCACTCAAAACCAGAAAAGAAATCACACCTGTCAAATGCTACAGCCCTTTCACTTCTTTCTACAACCTTTCAAATATATCTATATGATGCCAGCTAATATGACCCTCTCTCTCGCTCATCATTAAAAATCAGGGTAGCTGCTGACAGCCCTTGCAGCAAGGAAATCTCTACATACGAATGTTGATATAGAACAGAAATCAAAGTACATGCATTTTTTTCCTTTGATCACAGAAATAGCAGGAGCTCACACCCACCTCTAGTAGAGGTCCAGAATTCCCCATAATAAAGCACAGACAGCCTGGGAGGTTCCAGCTGTTTACTGCAGCAAGGAGTATGTCTACACCTGCCACAACGAGCAGAGGTAATTCCTGTTGGCTGTTAATGCCTGCTCCAAGGAAGCAAGATAAAGCTGCCTGGACATATATGCTAAGCTGTATTTCTGACATTCAATAAATTGAAAGAAAATGCTTAAACTCTTTGTTTTCTAATTTTCAGAAGTGTTACCAAATTCAGTGTCCTGAATGGTCTCAGGGTGCCATTGGGTCACTTTAGCGCTGTGAAAACAGTTTTGCCACCGAGGCCCTCAGTGAGAGAACTCTCCTGCTGCTTTGAGCCCATAAAGCTGGCTTATTTGCCTCACAAAGGAACCCCTTTTCCCTGTGCATGTCTCAGGTACAGATGCAGCCAAGTAGCTGTGACCACGGCTCACTATATGGGATTGTTTACCACATCAGCAGGTGCTAATATGCAGAGGGAAATTAAAATCCTCATAACCTCACAACTCATTCCCCATTAGTCTGTACTGGCATTTCTGCTCATGCCTTCATTATTAGAGGTGATTTATGCAATTTTTTTTAATTTAAAGATTGACCAAACCAAATACATGGTCCTGCACTTCCTCTGAATGCATTTTCTGCAGATACTGACTTTAATTTATAGCAGAATTCCCTTCATTCTTGCTAAAAACACCTAAACTGTGCACATCATGGGCCTCTAACTGATCATATTACTGCTGCCTCTTTTGTCCTTCACTCTTCTACCATTTGTTATTTATTCATTGCATCTTGCCAGATGCTAACAGGCAAAGACTTGTGTCTTCCTGGGTGCCTCTGTGTAACCTACTGCAATCAGAACCTTCAGGTACTGCTGCAGTGTGGCCAGTAACCTGGAGTGTTTGCAGTAAGTGAGATCAGAGGTCCGGCATTCCTGGCTCCTGGCTGTGTGCCCTAAGGAATGTAGCATGCAGGCATCCAGTTCAGTTCTGGGTTCAGTTGCAACTGAAGTGGTTTTAGTACTCACTCATAACCATAAAACAGCCCAGCAGTGTTCTCAAGAAAATACTGTTTTAAAAAGGAAATGTTCATGTCACAAATTTGTATCAGGCAAGTACCTGGCAAGGGATACTTGTATTTAGTCACACTGCTATTCTGAGCCCATAATCAGAGATGTTTGATTTGCTTGGGTCCTGTCTAGATTCAGCAAAGACTTCAGGCTAACAGTTCAAGTTCATTCCAGTTTCAGAAAAAATAACAGTATCAACCATGTTAACCTTGGATGCAGTGTGACTGCTTTTGTTGCTCTACCTACTGCCCTACAGAGTCACTAAACCTCTTTCAGAGAATACTGGAGTAGCACAAATGTAAAAGATTTTTGTGTAAAACTCCTTCTGTTTCACAAAGCTCTGATTTGGTTTGCATTTAGTCTCAAAAGCAGATGCACATAGATATGGCAATGACTGTTCTGACCATTTAACTCATGCAGTCTGCCTGTCACTGCACTTACAACTCCACACCATTGAAGCTGCCTCTTTCCCTTAGGGAACTGGGAATACACATTGTTTAGAAAGCAATAGAGGGGAAGCTCCTACCCACAGTATATGGAAGCATAAAGAACAAAATTTCATTAGCCACGTCTGTCTTCAGGACAGCTCCCAATATTAGGAGGAGGTTTCACACAGTATAATCCTTCTTCATCTGGGTATTGGAGTAAAATCAGCAGCACCATCTCTCCCCTAAGCAAAGTCAGATGTCTCAGACAAAACAATTTCTGGTACATGCCCCCCCTCCTCTATCCCTGCCTGGCACCCCTACCCTGCCGACAAGGACAGAATTAATTTTCCATTCCCCATTCACAGCAAATAAAGAATACAATGTTCACTCTGCATCATTTTCATCTTTCATCTTAATTATCACTGTGAAGACTACAGAAATCATTATCTTTATTATGATGAACGTCCAATTAGCATTTCCCATATAAATTTCAGATCGTGAAGGAGGCTGTAATGGATAATGCAAATTCCTAATGGTCTTTTTTTTTCCTAGCTGAAAAATTGAGGTGCTTAACAAAATGAAATTTAATCTGAGCTATTTTGAAACAAGTCAAGAACTTTAATTACTTGACAGGGAGGGTGAAACAAGAGACTAAAGCTAAATCTTAAAAAAGGGCATATTTTAAAGACCTTGCTTTTCCAGCCCATTGCTCAAGCTTTCTCCTTCAGATAGCTGAACACTTGCCTGGTTGTGCTTAATAAGTCTTAAACTATTGTGAAAGCTGGTAGAAGCAATTTGTTTCATTAATTATACTATTTAGTAAATCAAAAATTTATTCCAAGTAAACATCCTGTTGTCTCTAATATAGCATTTTAATTGATTCCCATCCACAGTACAAACATCCGCAGTGAAATCGCCATATATATATATATATAAATAATTACACCATTGCCATTACAAGGCAGTAAGACATACAACACATCCCTGGTGCTGGTTGAGGTGCAGAGGTGGGTGTACAGATGTACCAGTTAGATTCATTCCCCCTGGATGGTTTTGGTTGGGGGGGAAATTAATTCAGCTGGCAATTTTAGAAACATCTCTAGTATTTGCACATAGGAGCTGCAATTACAAATGAGTCATGGGGTCCATATAGTCTAGTTTTTCATCTCTGATTACAAATGGTAGCTATTTCCCTGAGCCAGGAAAAAAAAAAAAAAAAAAAAAACAGACCTTTGCCCATGTCTTTCTATCTAAGCCTGTAGATAATTGTAGTAACACAAAGCAAAACCGTACCTGGTCCAAAAATGAAGTAGGGACCAGCTGTCTAGTCCGTTTTGCCTTTTTCTCCCCTCTTCCCCTCTTTTTTTCCAGAAAAATTGTACCCCTTCTTCTAGCCCATGTGACCTGCAAGTAGCTCTTCACACTTTCCAGGAGGTTTACCTGTGGCATGACTGGACACACAAAAACACACACACACACACTTCCCCTCTCTCTCTCCCCCTTCCTCTCTTCCTCCTACTTTCTCATCCTTCACAAATAGGTTCCAAAATACGTTTTTCAGGCTCAATATCTTGTTCACAAGGTATGCAAGTAGAGGTACTGCATTGAGTCTATAAATTACAGTGAAAGTACCTGGCAGCCTTGGGTTGGTCTTCAGAAAATGCCACCATTTCGGTGGGGAGCCAGGGTGAAATGTACCCCTAGCAAGTAATGCCTTACAGCATAAACTTTCCATTTGATGGGAAAATACTCTGGTAATTACTAAGCAAAACTTTTCTCTAGGAAGGTATTCTGTCCTGAGAAGAAGCTGTGTCGTTATATGTAGTATGACTTTCTTTCATCTCTTCAAACTTTACTCAGGACATGAAACAGACCTCTAACTTTAACACTGCATTCATGGGCATGAAACAGCTGCAGAAATTTTTACTTGGCTTTGATACCAGTACAGGCTGGTTGTCCCAAATCTTCTTGTTGCTTATAACAATTTTTTCTGTAAGTTTATCATTTATAATTCTTTTTAGGCCTTCTAAGATCCATTAAGTGAAGGATTCCAAGTGACATTTGGGTGTTGTTTTGTTACTGTATATAGTATGATATACACCTAAGTTTAATTTTAGCATATGTGGTTGACATATGAATGAATTACAAGACATGACATTGAATTACAATAATCTAAGAAACTCTGGCTATTGTAACTTCAGACTGTGTGTTTGTTACTTCTGTATATGTCTAATGCATTTCTGAATCCTCCTTTAAGCTTGATCTCAGTCATGTCTAATGGTACCAACAATTACTATGCATCTTAAAAAACATTTATTCCCATCTATTTGCATAATAATTTTCACTAGTTTCCATTTGGTTTTCCTCATGAGAAAAAAGTGGGGAGGATTATCTGACTGACTATCATCTGCTTTCGTTATTTTATATGACACTTTTCCTTTTCTTTCCTGTAAGCGTGGAATAGGCCTCACGTCCTCCTTGGTGAGGAGATGTTTGTGCTTCTTACATTTTTGGATGCCCTTTTCCCCACTCTTTGTATATGCATTTGGATGCTGAGAAGCAGAGTCTGTCTTTTAGGTGATAATGAATTACCTCGCTCAGGGAGGTGTCTCAGCTACACCATAATTACGCAGCACAGCTGCATCTTTCCTTCAGCTTATGTATTCCTTACAGGAAGATCTGTGGTTTGGATGCACACTGACAGGTCCACAAAAGCCTGAACCGCACTTAGACCAGAATCATATATATGATATACTTAACTGAGGTCTACAGAAACTAATTGACTGATTTCACATCTTTACAAATTAGCCATAAGGAATGCAAGTAAAAATAGTCAAGTTCTGTATATCATTTTCATTTCTTTTTAGACTGCTTTCTAAGGACAGTGCAACTTTGCTTTATGCTTTTTTGCCCACTATTCTATTTCAGTGAAGTTAATGGAGAAGTAGAATTATTAAAGATTTAGATTTTGCTAAGTTTCATGAAAATAATTAGTAAGGTAGCTTAAGGAAACCCTATGAGTGTCATTTGAGAGGGGAAAACTGTAATCCTCATTGAACACCAGGGAATCCACATAGGAAAGATGTTATAAATGCCTTGAAACAGGGAAAGAGCCACACAGAAGAAAAATCTTGGCTGAGTAGTGAATCCCCTGGTGTCTACTTAAGAGCTCATTCCAGTTTAAACTTTGTTCACGTTTTTCACATTGTACATTTTTTCACATTCATTACATTGTTGCTTCACTCCATGCCTATACAGATTCTCCAGTGTTAAATATAGGTTATAATCTTACTTTGTCTTTAGTCACTGAAATAAATTAGTGTTCTGAATAAGGCCTCTGTCTCTGTGATAAGGTTTTATTAACATAGGCCAGAACCACATGCATAGATGGGTATAACAGGACATGTTTAAGATCTACAAGCAAGAAAGAATATATAACATCACTTTAGGGTCTCCTTATCAAATAATGAAGGAAGAGGGCTTTATAGCTCTATAATTCTAAATGATGCTCTCTTAAATGCTCATCAGAATATATGAGAAATTTGGACAGTTCTACTGCCCTAACAGATAAATAACCATACAGTCAAAGTTCCTCATGGAAATTGTAGAAGCAAATTGATGGATGGGCATCTGCAGCACAGTAGCTGATTTTTCAAGTTAAACTCATTAAGAAACCTTAATAGTGACTGGCAAGTTCCTTCAAACAGAAAGGCAAATAGGTGAACAGGAGTCTGCTTAAGAAGCTGTCATGTCATTCATTAGGAGTGAAAGCCATGTCTAATATATTTTCTAGTAAACCTGCTTGTTGAGTAAACAAATTTGGCTCTTTCACACAGCAAGAATAAATGTGCTCCAATGAAGCCAGGTGTTACCTGGAACATATCACAGTCTCAGCCTAAGCAGCCCTGGGCACCACCTGTGTGTGAGACAGCTTCAAAGTTCTTTGAGTCTATAAAAAATACTTATGGACTGTGCAGCCTAATGCTTAGAGCTGAAAGAGCTAAGAGTCCTTAGGTTTGTTTACATCTCTGTCCCTGCTCTCCTTGCTTGACATGTTGTTGTGCAAGCTCGTCCCACTGTGAAAAACAGCCTTACTAATAAAGACAGCCCTGTATTTTCAAGGGAAGCTGCAATATTTAACCAGTCAGTTTTCTATGCAACTGAAGCTAACAGAAATTTATTATTGACTTTTGTGGATGCAGGAACAGAACATTAAGGATTTTAAAGTTCTTTCATCCAAAATACATAAGTATAAAGCAGACCACAGTGAAAGATATTTTGCCAAGAGCACAGGTTCAGCACCATACTCAGCATTCAGATGCTTGAAGAAATCTTTTCAATAGCCTTATAGGATTTGTTCTCATAAGCTGTATTTTAATAATGGAAAGTTGTTGGCCTACTGACAAATATTTTGCTGGTTTTTCCCATGAGAATAATATTATTAAAAACAATAAAATGTCTTTGTCTCAGTAACACTTTGCAGCTTCCCTGGGCAACCCTGTGCCATTCACATTCATATTTGCATAAGAGGCAAAGAAAATTTCATAGTGGAGACAGAGAAGGGAAGATAGTATAAACCTGGAAAACTAATAACAAGGAAAACGTAGGAAGTCTGTCTTAACAACTGTGTGACAATTCTGAAATAAGATACCTCTGAAGAAATTCTCTTCCTAACCCCATCAACTAATGGTTTCCTCATGTGCTAGAGTGTAAGGATTGTAGATAGCTTTTGAATTTTTTATTCAATTGAATGCACCTGTGGATGTTCTCATTATCTGTATTTTAATTGTGGTGAATTGTTGCCCACTGACAAATATTTTGCTGCTTTATTCCCGTTAGAATAATAGAGTCTAATAACTTAGATTTATTTAACAGTTTTCTCTCTCATGGAATGCCAATAGAATTAACACATTTTTGAAACCGTGGATTTACAGGAATGCAACATGGTGACTGTTTAACAACACTCAGTAATAACCTGTAACAAAATGGTGTCTCCTGTGTAGGACAGCACATGAGCAGATGGTAATTAGATCACCTTCCAGTAATTTGATAATTAAGATACAGTGTGTGATGAAAGGGTCTTACACTACCGTTTGGAGAAAGAATTTCTGTCCTGTGAAAAGCACCATGGGCTCTTTAATGAATGCAAGTAGTCTGGTCTTTCATTTTGTATTTCATCTGAAAGCCCGTACCTCACACAGACCCCACACTCTTTGCTTCCCCATATAAATCACATATTTCTGAGGCACAGAATGAGCCCAGTTTTCTGCAGTTCTTGCCAGATGTCATTTTACTTTGTCACTCAAGAACACAAATGATCTGCTGAAAGCCAGGCAGACTTTTTTTTTCTTTCTGTCTACAAAAATTCATGTATTGCAGAAATATCCCTGTTTCACAAAATTTTATCAGTGAAAACTTATTCCATTTAACATGAAAGAAATGCTCATTTTCTAAAGCAGCTTCTAATAATACTATCTGTTAAAAAATCTGTTGCCTGTAACTTAGCCATCATGAGACTAAGTGAATTGTGAGGTGGAATCTCAAGAATAATATTTTTCTTTCTAGGAAATCCTGTTTTCTAAACCTGCAATTTTCTACAAGAATTATCAGAGAAATTTTCAGACATAAAATCTAAATAAAACATTTTGTGCATGTCAGCCTGAATCTGAATATTGTATCCTCATGCCCATGTTGTTTAAAAAAGGATGGTTTGGGAAGGATTCTACTTTAACTGTCCAGAGCTGGAAATCTATATGACCACATTTCTGGAAATGTATGAACATTTTGAGCAGAGTTCTCTAGTTCTCCCTAGTGAACTGGAGCAGGATGCTGAAAAATGAATATAATCTCAGTCATATGAGAGAAATGGAAAGGTACAGTGGCATTCTACATTTTAGTTGCAGCTCAAGTTAACCATTCATTAATAACTACTTTGTTCTTATAATAACTCAGTACCCACTTGCTACAGATTATGTGGCAGTCTCAGTAACATACTCGCCTCTGAAACAGGAAGCTTAAAATACCATATAATAGTAAATAGAATATATTTCCTATTGCAGCTATTGAAATCAGTCAAGTGAAGTGGCTGGAACCTGATATTTCAATGTTAACTGAACACTACTAATAAGACTACAGACAAGTCATCAACATGATTAACAGGCTGACAGTCTTTGCTTCAGAATGAAATATCATGCTGGCAACACTCACAGCCAGTGATCCATTGTTTCTTTCTTTGAATTGGCAGTTTTGGCAGCTCTTTCAGTGAATTCAGGAGTGAGTTTGATCCTTTGCCCATTAGACCTTTTGCCCATTGTAGCTGTTTTAGCCCATATGAAAAACTTCTAATAACAGAGCTCAGCATCACTGGTAAGGTGGTCAACTGTTAAGTGCTTGGTGGATTATGTTTGTTTCAAGACTGGTTCAGAGCTGTAAAATCACTTCCTAGAAAAAAACCTATAATTACAATAATAATGACAACAACAATAATCATATCCACCTTTATATAGTTTTAATCTCTAGAAATCGGGGTACTTTGCAGCAAAAAAAATAATAGTTTGATAGCTGTTATTTTGTGTATTGTAATAACTATCCTATGTACCTGCTGAGACAGACTTTTTTCTTAAAGGCAACAAAACTGAATTCAAGATGCAAGTATTTATTCCATAAATAATATAAAGAAATAGTACCAGTGGTGGGTGGTATTACATAGGGAGGGATCAGAAAATATGAAACATGGGAAACGTAAAAGCCAGTTGAGCAAGCAGAATTTTCACTCAGAGTATGATTGTTAAGTGAGGCTGGTTAAGTTAAGCCTCACCTACAATCTGTTTTGCTCAGCTGATTTTTTGCTGAAAAGAACTAACAATGTGAAATCACAGCAAGAAAGAATGGGTTTGTGGTTTTCCCAAAACCAGGAATTTCAAGATATCTCACAAGGAAGTTTGATTTCTCTACAACAGGGGTCCTCAAACTACAGCCTGCGGGCTAGATACAGCCCCTCAGGGTCCTCAGTCTGGCCCCCCGTATTTACAGACCCCCCCGCCCCACCCGCCGCCAGGGGTTGGGGGGGAAACCAAGCAGCCGCAGATGGCTGCCTGCCACTTCATCCGCGCGCCGGCCCCCTAGTTAAAAAGTTTGAGGACCCCTGCTCTACAAGGTCGAAGTAGTTAAAATTCTGGGGGACAAATTGCTCATCTTCTTATACCTCTAACTGTGGGAAAGCCCTTATTTTGGACATCTGCATCAGCTATGTTTCGTGGTTTTCAAATCTCTTCAAAAAGCACCAAAACTTCATTGAACTTCATCTAGACCTTAGAAATATACACAAACTGAATCTTCTTCCCCTCTTTCTTCTGTCTTCTTTTTTGTCTTCACTAACCACCATGTAAAATACTCAATCATAATCCTAGTGAATAAACAAGCAATGAATTTTTAGATATATATGTCCCTCACGAAGCACTGACTGTAAATGTAAACTGGAATTTCTGCCCTAGCGAACCTTATGTTACTGCTGGGTAAACAGTTATCACATACTTTAAAATTGATATGGGTCATAAAGGCTTGGCCATCCACACTAATATGAGCACTTCCCGAGGATTCTAGGAAAATCTTGAAAATGTGCCATCCCGGACAGTATCCAGAAGTGTATAACCTTTGCAGAAAATTTATTGCAACCTGTAAAGAAAAACTTGCACTGCATATGATTTTCACAGAGTTCTCAAAATTGTTTTTCTTAGGTGAGCAATAAGAAAGACAGGTTTCTCTTTGTCTCATTATTGTCTGTTTCAGTGCTAGTAGATCACAGAGTTTCAGTGTGTTATTGCCATGGAAACCTTTAACTAATAGTGTACAACTTCTCTTTCTTAATATATTACACTGTTTGCAACATCCTTGTTCAGTTCAGGAAGTTTAAGAAAAGAGATAAGAGAAATATTTCCAGATTAATCACAATGTTTAACCACATTCAGACCCACTTTTTAAATGGGTCAGATTCTCATTTTCTGGACACCCACCCAAAATGTAGGCTTTGTTTCTGAGCTATATTCATCACTAAAGCTTTAATTTAACCCTGACATTTTATCAGCATGTCTTTCAGGATGCTTCAAGAGGGGAATAAGGTACTGCATGTGGATTCTGTCTAATTTGCTATCATTTGCTACATACAAATCCATTCTTGACTTACTTGTCATCACCTTTAGTTAATGTCCACAACTATAAAGTTTTGCAGACCTTGTGTGTTCAGCTGGAATATAAAAGTGGTGCTGCTACACCCTCATTAGTTTTAGATAACATGCACATGGTTGTGCTATACCAATAAGCAACCTGCTGTGTCCACAAATTTTCTGTGCTTCAATTTGGTAAAACTTTGTTGGACACCGTATGGAAACTCAATTAATACTGGGAATCACATTACCTAATGTACCCCAAGTTACATCCAATTATTTTTTCTTGATACCTTTTGTTCAGTCGCAAGCTAACCTCATTCTGTGGGGCCAGTGTCCTTCCCCTTCCAACAGCCCTTTTGTAGGAAGGCAGGGATCTGCTGGAGAGCCTCAGCACAGAGGCCACGGGCATGGCAACAGCTATAACTCTTTGACATTTTCCCGCAGTAGCTCTGTTGCTGTGATGGAAACTAGTGAATATTGAAATTTGGCCATCTGATAGATTTTGCTTCATAGCATCCCCTATCAAATTACTCCTCTTTATGCTTTTTTCAGATAGTTTTTCCTAGGCTCTGGTTATCTGATCTCAAAACAGAAAATGCCATCGTGCTAAGAAAAAGCACCCTAGGCAGCATCTGTCCTTCACTTCATAACTATGGAACATAGTGGAATATACTAAAGAAGACCCCAAAACCCAGACATAACCCTTCCCCAACCTTACTCTCCTCCAGAGTTCGACTGACTAGATCACCTCAATACAATTCTATTCATAAATCTGTGCAAGTCATTAACTTCCAGCTATTGCAGGGAGAATAAATGCAATACTACCATCACCTCTGCCAGATGGGATGTTTATAAGAGTACCTTTCAGGACTGAGCTTTCAACCAAATATCCAAAATGGGTTCACTTTTTCCCATTTTATACACAGAAGTTTCTGCATACCGGGAGAAAAAAAAGTTAAAATGCAAGGAACGAGCAGCACTTTAGCCTCCTTAGAGTATACCATGAATTTCACCTCAGAGGATATCACTGTACTGTAGCCATAGAATCCTGGAATCATTTAGGCTGTAAAAGAGCCTTAAGACCATCATATAACACATATTCCAGAAAAATACACTGTGAACAATTAGCAGAATTTTGAGTTGGTTGAAATTACCTCTATATTGTCATTGGAACATAGTGTTTGGGATGGGTGGTTAGAGAAACCAACAGTAACTTTTTAGACGTACTAACAGGAGTTTGGTGGTACTGATTAGACCCAGCTGAAGACTTGATTCTATGGGGTGTGCAATGCTTCAAGGGAACAAAAGCATTGTTTTTATATACCATAGCTTATATGTTTGTCATATGTATAAGTTCTGTGCTGTATGAAACATGAAGAATTTTTCTTTTGCATTGATATAAAGTTTTTCCTGATTGTTGCCCTACCAGCTTGTTGGTGGTTCAACTTTATGCTACTCATTCTTTACCAGGAGCTTATTGATTTCAGCAGCAGCTGAAAGTGCAAGGCTTTTCTCAGGCTTTTTGATTGAAAGCTCATGACTGTTAACAAAACCCCATAGGAAATTGAAAAGCACCCTAATGTGTAAAAACTGTATATTTATTCTGAAATTCTTGATAATTTAGGTAGACTTCTGTGTCTATTTAGAGCTCTGAAATGTCACCACAGAACTCCTTTTTAATAATAATTGATTGATGCATATCAAAAAATGTTCAATACAACTATTAGCAATGCTCATCCTGAGATTCTTCCCAGCAGGGTCAGGAAATTCAGAATGAAACCTGCCCTGTTGGCCCTATCCTCTTTCTGAACCCTCAAGTACTGAGAAGTTACTTAGGTGTCTCTAAAAGCTTAAGCATTACATATTTCCGACATAAAATAACATGATTGTAGGAAACGACATCCTGTTGAATCTTTGTCTCGTGACTTAAGATACAACTCCATGTCTTTTTTTATGTGATTTATATTTGTGTACACAATTTATATAAAAATTCATGTGTTAAATACATCCATGCACCTTCACAGAGGTGTGGTACAAACTTCAACAGAAGTGGGATTGCTTACCCTTGACAATTCTAAAAATGAACAGAAAATTTCACACACACACATCAGTTTTTAGTACTTCTAATTCTGACTGGCAGGAAAGATTGCAAAATCTAGTGTTACATGTGCAGGGCTACCAAAGACAAAGTATCAGATTGGCAAACAAACCCCAAAACTCAGACAGCTGCCATTGCAGCTGCTACTGCAGTCGTCCAAATGGACTGCAGTTCCATCCATCTGTAACAGGCTGGTGCTGGGCTGTCTTCAGGCACTGTCCTTCCACTTGTGGCAGCCTGTTCCACCTCCATCCTTCACATCAGGACTCTGTTCGCCCCCTTCCAACTAGTGGAAGAGAAAAGAGGCAGCGGAGGGAATTTGAGGTAGCAGTGGCTCAGAGGAGCTTGAGGGCAGGCTTAAATACCCAGAAGTACTTGTAAGCGTTCAGGCCAAAAGGCTATGTGTCAAAGTGACATAGACTCTAATTTCCCGATGCGATAGTTTTGGCTGCCGTTTCATTTGAAAGAACTGCTGCTCATTCTCCTCCTTACACCAACATCCCATTGGGCCACTCAGTTACCCTGACACACCTCCTGGGTGCCTGCACTATAAACCAGATCAGTAAAATCCACCTGTAAAATCTTCTGGGACAGCATCATAAGGCCTCTTATGATGGAGTCCCTGGAAGGCACCTGAAAGCCTGCGTGTAGTGATTCCAGCCAAGGCACCTCTGTTTAAGTCCCTGTACCTGGAAGGTAGGATCAGGAAGAACTAATCAAGTAGCAAGAGCTCCTTCTAAAATCTCTAAGCAAGGTTAGAGAGGGTAATTTAGCTGTGAAATTGGTCCTCAAAAATAGTCCCTTGGTTGCCCGCACCTTGGGTTCCCTCAAAAATAGTCCCTTGGTTGCCCTCACCTTGGGTTTCTATACAGAATAAGCTTAGCATGAGGAAAGAGCTTTTTTGGATCAACACTGAGCCTTAGAATGGGGATTTTTTTTTATATGACTTTTCAAATTATATTCAAGCTAAATGTTCAAATTGTATTTTTTTATCATCTCATAATAAAAAAGCAATCTTACATAAACAGTTTGAACACCTATGACATAGGAACAATGGCTGATGTGTTATGCTCATGCCACATACTATACATGCCCATACACATGTTTGAAACTTAGACAACTCCTTATCTCTACTTTTCTTTCTTACCTCTGCAGACTTCTGTTTTAAGGTAACATTTGTCATTTTACCAATTTTCCCAACTTAAGCTTTTCTGATGACGTAAAATGTAGTTAATAAAGTGATAGTGAGAAGTAATCTGCCCAAGGCATTTAGCAATAATTTGCTTGTTCTATATCCTAATAACCATTTTAGCTTCAGGATACAATAAAACAGAAGTGCTAATTCAGTAGTGTTAAAGGAAGACTAATTACACTGAGGACACATCCTCTTCTGAGCTTAGTCACTTGTGACCTATTGTGAAGCTACCAGAGAAGAGCCAGGCACTCTCCTGTGCTGAATTATTCATGGTTTTATCTACTTCAAGGGGCTGATAGAAGCATTGTTCATATAGTTCTACTCAGCAGACTCTGGCTGCAGTCTTTTTAGCACAATTTAAGGAGAAGTATTCAAGTCATGAACATTCAGAGGGGGAAACACAGATTAATGTTCTATGTGGTGTTCATCTGATCTTCAAACAAGTCAGAACATTTCCCTATAAATGAAACAGAATATGTGAGAAAACAATGAGAGGGAAAATCTCATAAGCAAGTGTGTCCATGGGTTATGATCATGGGCTGCACTAAAATGAAACAACCATTTCAGCTACAAGAGGAGTCCAAAAGCTCCCTAACTCTATACAAATGTGTAACAGTCCCTTTATTTCATGAGACATTTACTGTCACCATTACAGGAATCCAAGGACTGTACAAACCAAACAAATGTCTTCTGAAATTGGGAATTCTGTATTTAAAAAAAAAAAAAACAACACCTACATTACCAACATTCAAGTAGAAAGCTAACTTGTGCCAGCAGCAAAACAGGATTCCTTCACACACCATCACCTCCAATGCTTGGCAGGTCTTACTTGAGACATGAGAAGGAAATTCAGTTTCTGTGTACAATCAGTTCTTGACTTAAAAGCTGAATCTGGTAAATAATGTGCAGTTTTGCTTCATTTTAAGAGATGTGAGTGCACATAAAAATAATTTCAGATGATACCAAACAGCCATAATACAATAACACATTTCATTACTATCAGACTTGGATGAACCTAAAACAGCAATAATGAGGAAGAATGCTCTGTTGCACTGCACTGTTTAAGCAACCCAGATCCAATTATCCAACTTCATTGCCTGTAAAAACTGAAGCATAAGAAAGGAAGACATTTTTATTCCCCTTTGTGTCATAAATCACTGTGCAGGGGCTTTCTGGTTTGGACCAACTGTATTTAAGACCTTGACCACACAGAGGGATTTAGAACTTGTGACCGGCTTCACATTTATATACACACTTGAATTTGAACAGGATGAAAAGCACTGGGCATATGAAGATTTTACATTCTAAACCTGTTAACACATTGCATACAAGCAATTTATCAGTGCTGTCATCTCAGGCATCACACTCTTAAGTTCAATCAATTCTTACTATAGACGACCTGAAATGAGAGCCAGGCAGGAGGAATGGTCTGTTCCTCTCAAACCTCACATGCTGCCTAGAACTGTTACAATGAAGAAATATTTTTAACACATGCATAATTCTTTTTACAAATATGCCACCTCAGACCAAGGGAGTAAAGCTACAAAGTCAGTCTGAAGAGAGCAAAAACCAGCAAACTTCACACTGTTAGAACTGTTTTCTAGCTCAGATAAACTGAATTTGCCTGGTGAAATTATAAATGCAGAGGCAGAGGAGGAGGACTCTGATACTCTCCTATAATCACCTAGTCACAGTGGCTGCATATACTTGTTTATATATATACAATACTTATATCATAGTACTAGATTTGGCAACGCATTGTCTGGATTGGGCTGATATGTTCTAAAACATCCCTCAGCTTTAAAAACTAGCTAAATTCTTTAGCAGTTGTAAACATTCAAATGTCTGAGTGCCACCCTATGTTCCAGATATCATTTGTATTCTTTAGAGTTCAGAAAAAATCCTCAAAAAACAAGGGGTTTCTACTAGGTGTTGATGTGACCAAATATGCACCAGTCCAGCCAGTAGACATGTGCCAGTTCTATGTATCTCTGACATACCTGACCTGCACTTTACTGTGAAAGCATTAAGACTTTCCCATTGATTTGTTTGTTTAGTTTTGAATTTGTGCTATTAACAGATTCTTTGTTAGCCTCACAAAGGAACAAGATGCCCACTAAGAGAACCAGTGGAGAGTTTCTCTATGAACTTGTCAGAACAATGGAAAGAGTAGTATTGCATTAAGGAGCTGCTTTTAAACCGTGAGAGAGGATGGCAGGTGCTTCCTTAAGTACATAACTCATGAACAAAGGTAATGGTATTTTGTAGGGAGATCAATAAAGGAGCTGCAGCACAGTGCAGGTGCTGTGGAGCAGGCAGTGGAGACCTCATTGTTCATCTGGTTTTGTCCACCTTAAGTAACAAAATGCCATCTCCATTCTGAGACATTCATGTCAGGCTAACAGACCTGTTATGTCGCTGTATCTTGAATCCACACTATTACAAATAAACACATCATAAATGTGAATACTATTGTATTGCATCACATGCTGCAGAGTGAGATTTAAAAAGCTGAGCTTTTGCCATTACCACAAAGGTGGGACTAGGGAAATATGAGAATAGAATAGAATCCCAAAGATGCATTGCTCATGGCTGAGTGAGTAAATGAATATCCCCCTCCTCTGAAGCATCCAGTGTTGGATTTTGCCAGGCCCAGGTTTACCTGAGACAATAGACTATACAGAGTTTACTGTCCCATCTGTGAGCAGCAGTACAGCAGATGCTCACACATTGCATGATGCTGTCTCAGCTCCGTAGTTCCCTACTTAGACCTGTGTGTGTTAGGAAGAAAACATGATGGATAGAAGCCTCAATGCACAAGATAAAGTCTGCTCTAATTCAAACTTTTTTAGTGCAGAATCTCTTGAAAAACTAGTTAGTGCCAATATTTGCCCTTATGATGAAAATCATGATGAAGATTCTTCAGGACAATAGCTATCTACAAGAATAATAGTAAAGCTTCAAATCAGTTGTTCCTGTGCGTGGGAACAGACCCATGAAATCTACCTTACAATCCAAAGGATTCCATGATTAGAAATCTTCTGTAGTCTTATTTGATCTGTATATGGATTTGCATCACTTCTATCTTTTACCCTAGATGAGTGCTCTGCAGTTGGAAGCATATCTATCCATCTGTTTTAGTAAACATAGAATTAACTTTACGACCAGAAAGTGCCAAGAAGTGCACATTTACTGACACAGTAATGAAAGGCACACTAATGCTTCCACTGTCCACGTTGGATATTTAACTACCACTGCCAAAACCCATCTGTCTTTTGTCATGTTGTCGCTCACATACTTATAATTCTGATGTTGTTCCTACTTCCAGCACTAAACCTATGTTTAGCTATTATGGGTACGTCCAGCACGATATTGGTACTTTGGCTGACTCTTCATGTTGATGTGTTGTAGCACTTCATAGCAGGCCGTTTCTGAGTATTTGGGCAAATAACCTGTCACTTCCCTAGATTCCAGCTGTTTCTGCCACTGCTTTTCTCCATTGCATCTTCAACCTACTGGTTGCATTGGCATTTTAGAATAGGTTGCTGTATGGTTTCTGTGTCCAGACAAAGGATCTTGTTGGAGTACACTGAAGAGTCTTCCCAGGCTTTGTGTGTGTTTCCCTGCAAGGAAACAAGGGCCCATGGTGAGCTGGAGTGCACCCACATGCCCCTCCCAGCAGGCAAGTAGGCTATTATTGCAGTGCACTCTAGGGACCAGATCAGGGCCATGCTGCAGAGAGCATCACAGTGTAGGTAACATCTTCTGGTACCATAAAGGCTCATATTCAACACCCTGGACATCTCAGAGATAGTTCAGTCTCTCCTGGTACATGCACCTCCTGTGGGCTCCTTACAAAACGTCTCTCCGTGACTTTGCTGTCCCTTTTCTGTTGCAGTCCTCACCACATGCTGAGTCCTGCAAATGCACACCTAAGTGAGCTGTGAGGACATGTGAGCTGCTCTGATCACATTTTCAACTTCACTTCTGTGAAGATTTGAAAAGCTGAATTTTGTGTGCTTTGTTAGGAGCTTATATTTTTCCAAAAATAGAAAATCTTTCATGCATGAGAATTTGTGAAAAGTTGCAGATGCATAAAAATTTATTGTTCTGGACAACTCATTGAAAATAGAAACCATATCAAATAACTCGACCAACAAGTCAGGCAATGGAAATTGTGAGCTCTCCGTAGTGATTACTCTAAGGAATGCTTGTTATGAGCAACCTAAGCAGGTTGACCTCACCAGCTGAATAACCTCACCAGCTGAATTGTGCCCATTAAGACAACTCCTCCTCAAAAAGAACAGATGAAAGAAAACAAAAGCCAATCAGTGAAGAAAAACCATCTGCAATTAAAAAACAAACAAAAAAAAAAAAGATGGAGAAATAATAAAACTATCATCTCACTTCTCTGCTTCCTTTCTAGCCAGGCTGATCTTCCCTGCCTTTCACATTCTTCCAGTTAAAGCCTGTTCAAAACACAGCTAATTGACTTCATTCCCTGAGCCTTGACTAGCTGATCTGGGCTGCAGCTAAGCAGAAAACATTTATACAATACATGCAAATAAACAAGCATCATTATTGTTATTATCATTATCATCCCTATTAGCAGCAATATCATTATTATTTAATAAACTGCTATTTATTTCTATCATCATAACTTTTAAGAGCTACAGCCATGGATTAGGACTACACTGTACTAGCTTTATCCAGTCAAGCAAAGACCATAGTGATAATCTCCTTAGTTTATGGCCCTATTTACACCTGTGCCTAGCTCTGCAGGAGTGGGATGTCAGTGGATGTTTGCCTTCCACACTTGGTTCCCTGGAGAAACAATAATTTTATATTTGACCTAAAAGTCAAGGGGACTCTAAATATTGGTGAATGGATCTGAAATGACTTTCACATGAAAATCTCATTGTAAATCCTTCATAGTGATGAACAGACCAGTATTTTAAAATGTCCACGGTAACGGCAACCTTTAATAAATTACCAAATGGCTGAATGACCCAGAGCTGCCACTGCCAGCCTGCATACTTGCAGCAGAAAGTGTTTTATTGCCAGATAAATGCTTATGTGGTTGTATTTATGCAAGTAGACCAAGGCAACCTTTGAGAAGTAAATCACCCATGTCTATACTACTCCCTTCTCCATCTCCTCTGAAAAGAAGTCTCAGGGCACCAAGCAGTGTCAGCCCCTGTCAAAATAAGAAGCATTTGGAGTTACCCAGCACCAAAACAGAGTAAGTCATATGAGAAAACTATGAAGATGAAGCTTTTTCCAAGAGGTCCTTCATCTCATGCTATGAGTTGTAGTCTAGGCCCAAGCACAAATCTTTTCCTGAGGTCTAAGGTTTCACTGTGAAACAAGGGAGGCAGTTACCATTAGTCTCCTTAGGGCTGTCCTTCGTAACCCTTGGTGGACTATATTTTCACTGCTGCTGATTACCCAGCAGATACTGATGATCCTAGGAAGCCATCAGCAAAGCCACCTATATTCAATTTCTTTGTGATTATAGTGACATTTCCTGTTGCAAATGCCAGGTCCTTGGTATCCATGAATTAAAATGTGAGCTTTCTTGCCCAGGTTTCCCGAATGTCCCTTAGCCATTCTGGTCAATTTTAAACCAAAGAATATGACCAAATGCAGCAGTTAGCACATGACAGGGTGTGACACAGACCTACAGTTAATAATATACTGAAGGGTAAGCAACCTCAAAGTACCTCACATCTACTTCAGGCTTAGGCATGTATGTGGGTAGTTTCTGAAGAAAAGCTTAGAGGTTTCTGTAAACTGTGAAACTATGTCATAGAACTGTTGGCTGATACAGTAGTTCAGGTTGGAAGGGACCTCTGGAGGTCTCTAGCCCAGCCACCTGTTCAAAGGAGGGTGAGTTTTGGTGTTGGACCAGACTACTCAGTGAGATCTTGAAAACCTTCAGGAATTTTCCCATATTATGTATTGCTGTGCAATTCTGCTATTACTATGAGACTGTGTATTGACAGCACGTGGCAAAGATCTATAGCCAAAGAAACTGAGAATATCCATCATTAGAAGTAGAACATTATTTTTCTCATCTTGCATCCTGTTACAAGGTGGGACAGTAATTATAATGGGTGCAACCAAGAACACACTCAGCATATTCTTGTTCTTCAGAGCCAGAAAACTAAAGGAACTGGGAACCTTATGACAAGGAACTATTGCTGCATGGCCCCATGAGCTTGAGTGTCACTTGCCTCCAGTGTATCATCAGCCTGACACTTTGCTACTTCATGTCTTAAGCTGTAATAAATGCTTAGTGTGTTCATAGCCTTAAATAAAAGCACTGTAGAAATGCGGAAAGACTGATACACTTTGGGGCAAAACTCAATTTCACTATGAAATAAAAACGTAGCCACAATATCAAGAAAAACCTGAAAGAAAACAGAAAGGGAAACAGACACATTCTTCTACCTCGGTGGCCTGGCCTGTCTTCATTTGCAAGTCACATAACTTAGCAGGCATGTATTTGACTCCACTTTACAGGATATGCACTAGCAACAAAATAATTTTCTTTATTAAATGATGAGAATTTATGTTCCTCTACAAAATGCTTCAATAACATAAACCATCACCTCAGAGAATAGGTAACCAGGATACGTAACACCTTCCACTTTCATCTTTATAAAAACTTTAAGGCTCCCTCCTGCAGCTCTTAACAAAGTAGAAAAGGGCCATATGGCTTCCCCCTAATTTCTTTAGCATTTCTCAGTGGATATTTATGAAGATTACAAATAGACAACTGGGAGACAGCTGGCATATTCAAAACATGCCACACTTTTCCACTGCAGGAAAGAAACAGTCAGGGTGTACAGAACAAAAACTTTTCTTTCTCTTCTTTTTGTGTTCAGACCATTGGGCAAGTGGTCAGGTACAAGCCTGATGTGTGTCTTATAAAAACAACTGGGTAGCAATGTTTAAAGTGATAAAGTGCAGAGGTGAAATCACCTATCTTATTCAAGAAAGTCTACCTTTGAGGAGATATTTCATTTCTTTCTTTCCAGTGGTCTTGCTGGACGTTTTCAACTATCAGTGCTTTAGTTTTTATGATGTCTTTCATCCCAAAAGATCTTCAAAAGCACATCCAGCTGCACAAGTACCTTCATCTTTGCTTGGTATGAGGTTCTGCAACTATTAAATGATATGTAAAAATGATGCAACTGCTCAAGGCAGGAAGTGGTATCCTGTATTAAGTATTACCAGAATTTGATCGGGCAGTTTAATTTTCTTCAAAAGTTTAGGTACTCTCTTTCCAGTATCTTCAAAAGGAGCTTTTTAATTGTTGCCTTATTAGCAGAGTAACCTGTCAAACTCCTTCTGGCTTTGACTTTAGCAGGTTTGAAATAGGTCCTAGACAGACAGTAAACATGGATTTAAGTATTTTTACTAATGCACATTTCTTTAGCCCAGTTAAACAGCTGGTCAGACAAAAAGGTAACATGTCCAGTATTCATGAAACCATACAACCTTCTCCTGCAGGAGAAGCCTGTGTCTGTCTGGATCTCAGTTCAGGGCTCTCAATGACTCTCCAGCCATGTGGATCAGACAGCTCAGAGTGCCCAAATCATAGCTAATAGACACCTCCAGTACCTGTGAGATGTCAGCTGGGAGTCTCATATCATATTATTTACCCAGTTGATAACTATGTGATCAGGATCTATATTACTGTTTGGGATGTAGTGTCTTTTTCTAGTAACTCGATAATCAAGAATTTTACCTATATAATATCTTCTGATTGCATGTGTATATGTACTTTTTGTGTCTGTTAAAATCAGATTGTGCTGTTTCTGAAAATCTCAGCTAGCCCTCCTGTATATCTTTATTTAATTAAAAACATTTAAACATCTGGATACCAGCACACTGAGATATCAAAACGAGGTAGAAAGGATTGGATGGTGTTCCTAAAACTTATTCCACATCACCTGTTTTAGACTTAAATTTTGATAATTAGAACATTTGTTGTAATTATGTAAATAATGTGATGGATATTCATTGATATGTAAATTAGAACACCCATTATTGGTATTAGAGTTCTATCGTTCTGCACTTCTAATGTGTATATGTATCAATTTGCTGATTTTGCAAACTGAAACCTTTTGTTACATTTTATTCTTGGTAATCACACAGGACTAAAAGTTTTGTGAGGAAGCTAGCACACAGATCATCAATAATACTGCTGTACTCAAAAAGTAGAATTTTTCTGGTTAGGCAAGACTAGCCTAGCAGATCTAAGACTTAGTTTTAAAGCAAAGCATTTTTTGTATTTGTCAGATGAGCAGATTTAATTTGAAAATACAGAAAGACAATAAATATAGAACTCTAAGGTATTTTATGACATTTTTTTCTTGAATGTTTTCTGACAGGGACTGTATTTCTGCTTTTACTGACTTATAGACAAATGGCAAATATTTCACAGTTTAGAAAAGTATTGGTGAGCATCCCTAGCAACATTTTCTCATTTGATTTAAGCAGAGGTCCTACACTCAGAATGTCACTCAGAGGTTCTTAGTAGCAATTCCCAAAACAATAAGCAAAGCAAAGCCAGAAATACCAAATGTTACACTGTGAACCCACAGGTCATTGCTTTTCACCCAAGGCACTCTAAAGTCTAACTCTTCTGGTCTGTTAGAGGGTATGAAGAAAAGGAGTAGGTCTGCAACAGAGTCCAGAAGTCTTTGCAATAGGGTCCCCAAAACATGAGTGATTGTTTTAGCAACATAATTGTTCTTTTAAAGGTTGTAAAGTAATTACATCTCTAATTTTGTTTGAACATAGATTAATTCACTCTGCTGAGATCCATGAGAAGAGAAGGATCCCTGGAGTTTCTTAAGAACTGTTGCAAGAATTTTAATGGTGAAAGATTATGTGGAAAAGTTTCTTCCTGCAGAATAAACAAAATAATGAAAAATTACTAGCAATTTCCATGCTCGTTTAGAAGGATATCAAATGTTTGCCCTAAGAGAGACACTTTGGTGGGTATAAAAGCAAAAAAAATACAAGTTTTTCTAAGCAGGTTGTACTGGATGTGTGGAAAGCCAAAAATATGTGTCTCAAATATCCTATTAAACAAAATGGACATAGTGGGGAAAAAAAGAAAGGGTCTGTTTTCATGAGCAGTACAACCCAAATGTGCATGCTTGAGAAGTTAAAATGATAATCTAGATAAGGCAATCCCATCTTTAAATTGACTATAATCCATAATTACCATTTGTCTCAGTAGTTCAGTAAATTAGAATAAATATTTCATCATAGATACATCTGTCTCTAGCAGTGAAGTCCATAATATTTGACAATGAAAAGTAAGAGGAAAGTAAAAAAAAAAAAAACAAAAAACTTTTTTTTCCAGTTACACAGTTAACCTTCAGTGTACTTGCTAAGCATTTTCACAGAGCCAGCAAATATTGTAAGGAGGGAAAACTAGTCAACACGTATTTCATTTCTTAAATTAAATGAATGGTTTTCTTTCTTAAACGGATCTGTGAAATCCCCTGAAAGAGAAACTTTGACAGCACGCTTTAAAGGCCTGAGCTATTTCATTTGAAGACCAGTGTGCTGCAAATAATCAGATCTCTAGTATGTAGAGTACAGGCCAAGCAGCAAAAGAATTTCCAAAGCCTTGTACAGAATGTTAGCCTGTCATGGGTGAAGTGAGAGCAATTTTGTCTGTTGATTTGTTTCATCAATTGCTTTTTCTTTGTGCTTTTTCCTAGATGGCCTGCTAGGACAATGATCACACAAAGCTATTCCTGTCCTGGACAGCGTAAGAATGACAGGTAGGTCTTTTCTATTATATAAGAAGAAAACAGTTTCCCTCTGCAGTGGCAAGTACCTTCCCTCCCCCTTTTCCTACGCATGAGTGCATATAAAAAAGGAGTCACTGTTTCTAAAATATTTCAAGTAGCAAGAAGTTCTTCAGATATCCAAGTAACAAAAAAGATGCTCAATCTGTTAATAATCTTATTCTAATTGGATACTCAATTTGCAACACTGGAGTTGCACAAAATATGTATAAATGAAACAGCAATTAACCTTTAGTTCTGAGCATTTTTTTCTTCTACCTAACACGGGTCAGTTACCATAGAAATCATACCTACGTGATCTGCAGATGTGACTCAAAAACAGCTGGAGTCTCCATCTCAACCACATCTCAGTATGGCACCAGGATAATTAAAAATCTGCTAAAAAAGAAATGAAAGTTCATCTGAACACTAAGGAAAAACCAGTTAAAAGGAAAATTGCTGGGAGGAAAGGACTTTGAAACTCTGGGAAAAGGACTCCTTTAATCAAGACAAGATGTCCTGGACAGACCCCGAGAGTCTCCTCTGGAGGTCAACACGCTGCGAGCATTTGGTGTCTCTTGTAGTTCAGAGCCCAGCACAGAGCTGGTCTGTCTGTCTGGACAGAGCTGGTCAGCACAGAACCTGGTCTGTTCACTGGCTGGACTCAAAGTGTTCAGCACTGTACAGCTGAACCACACACCAATGCCATACGTTTATACCCTATAGCAGTTGATTCCAGCTGCCTCTGTGTAGAGCTCTCTATAACTGTCCAAGGAGTACACTGAAACACTAAAATAACTGTTCTAGTCAATGCCTATGAAGAATATATTAAAATCAGTTGGCAGGAGAGATCATCCTTTCCTGATGAGATTTTCTCAAGGGCTTTTCACCAGCTTCCAGAAAAGCCTGAAAAAGAGCAAAAACATTGTGGGAGTGTGCTGTAAGGAATCAAAGAGAAAGGAGTCTTCAGGGTGTTGATTAGCCTCCTACTTTTAGGGAGGATTGCATTTTGGTTACCCTTCCAAAATTATCTATATAAACATTCATATGACAGACTTGCCACAGAATTTGTATGCCTTCTAAATGGAACAGCTTTGTGCACAGTTTCTTTTAGGCACCATCTGAGAGGCTTTGTTAAAAGTTCTTTCTGCAATGTGTTCAAAAGGAAATTTGACCACCTAGTGTTCATCTTTATGGCATGAATATTTCACTGAGATAAGTAACCTGGGCTTACAGAGAGAGTAAAGAGTGCATAGAGTGCTTAGTAAACACACGTGCTTTTTTCCTCTGCAAAAGAAAGGAAATTAGTAGTGTCTGTATCCCACAGACTGTACCATGTAGTGCATTGCCACATTTTTGTTGGAATCATCATCGTAAACTATATGTAGCATGAATCATGTTAATTTATCACAAAAACCTTTACAGATTAAAGAACATCTAGAGAATTAAACAAATCATCCTAACAGTAACAAGAGCAAGTCAAGTATCTGTGAAGCCCTGCAGAGGAGCTGTGTGAGTGTATAATGCTACTCTGCATGTACACAGTGTCTTTTACCTGACAATTGCAACTTCCTATGGACTGGGAAACTGAGGCAAGGATGCCTTATTCCTTTCACTCCAAAATAACTTAGTAAGAAACACAGTCCATATTACCTGATTACAGCCAGTGATTCTAACCAATGTATTGGAATTCCTTGTAGTTAAAGCAGAAGGGGATGGGGGGGATGGTAGAGGTGAAGATATAAAAGCATAGGAAAAGCAGGGGATTTTCACTTGAAATATGAATAAAAATATTGACTCAATCAGGTAGAGAGGCACAAAGCGGAATCTCGGTGAAAAATCTTGATGTATTTGGCTTTCTTGGGGAGAAGATGAAATCAGTGTACCAGAATCCCAGAACTCTTAGAAATGTTAATTGGTGTCTTGAGGAGCAGGAGTCAGTGGGGCGTCCCTGCAACAACCTGTAACTCAGGTGATTTGCTTTGCACCAGTAGTTACAGCCACCCAGAAAGCAGTATGAAAAGCACTAATTACACAGACCCTAATGCATCCTTCCTGGGTTTTATTTCTGTGATTATAGTGATGCAAATTATCATGAATTACTGTTTGTACAGTACTTGGGCAATGTAAATCACTGTTTCTTTGTAAGTCCCATGCATTATTAATGGCATCATCCTCCTGAAACAAAATGTCTCTATTCTACTGGGCAAATTGTATAGAAATTAATAACCAAAATAGAGTAACATTTCTGTAAGAGAAAAAGGTGGTTCTTCTTCTCTTTGAAATGAGGCCAAGAAGTAATCTCAGATGGAGCTGAAGTCCATGACATGGGAGGCTGAATATCACTTATGCTACCATGCTATGCTTGTGTGCAAGAGAGACAGAAAAAGCCCTTACCTCCACTTGTGCATTAAATCCTACTCAGAATGTTTCAGTGATATGGATAGGAAAGGTAACCCTGCCACCTGGGATTGCTTAATGAACATTGTAATTAGCAGCACCAATTAACTAATTGTTAACCTGTCAGGAGAGAATGCAGAAGCAGCCAGCCTGCCTGCCCATGGTGTTCTGAATGGTATTTTAAAGCTGGGGAGTCTCGCAGCATATCAGGGCTCCTTTACCTCACAGTTTGAAATGGAATGCTTGGTATATTTCCTAATGCATTTATCTTAAGTGGAGTACCACCAGTGCCTTGAAAAATTTCCAACATAGCATTCAGAAATTAGCAGTTTGCCAACCCTGACAACACTTCTGGCCCAGGTAGAGTTTCTTC
The DNA here is from genome assembly GCF_023634155.1 of Falco peregrinus. Classification (NCBI taxonomy): domain Eukaryota; kingdom Metazoa; phylum Chordata; class Aves; order Falconiformes; family Falconidae; genus Falco; species Falco peregrinus. The sequence continues at coordinate 84,528,020 of NC_073721.1, forward strand.
TATCTCCTACCTTCCCCCAGGGAAAAAAATACAAAACAAAGTAACATTTAAAGGAAATTGAGATCATATAGGTCAAAGCTTTAGATGGGGAGGAAATTTTAGAAATACCAGTCCACATAGAGATTCAGAGAAGTCCTGTACCTTAAAGTGATGATGGCTTTTAGGAGCAACAGAATGAAAGGACAGAATGAAGGCAGTGAAGAGCAATGAAGGCAATGAAGCTAGTGAAGGGTCTAGAGAACAAAAGGAGCAGCTAAGGGAACTGGGTTGCTCAGCCTGGAGAAGAGGAGGCTCAGGGGGGACCTTATCACTCTCTACAGCTCCCTGAAAGGAGGCTGTAGACATGTGGGGTAGGTCTCTTCTCCCAGATAACTAGCAACAGGACAAGAGGAAATGGCCACAAGTTACACCAAGGGGAGGTTTAGATTGGATATTAGGAAAAATTTCTTCACGGAAAGGGTGTTGAAGCATTGGAACAGGCTGCACAGGGAGGCGGTAGTAATCCACCCCTGGAGGTATTTAAAAAACATGTAGATGCAGTGCTTAAGGGCATTGTTTAGTGATGGACTTCACAGTCCTGGGTTAACAGTTGCACTTCATGATCTCATGATTCTATGATTCTATGAAAGACAGTTCCAGACCATGAAACCAACTGGTGGGAAATTATAGTCCTGCCCTAGGTGCACAGGAGGAAGCACTGATCCACAGGCCACACATGAAACCCATGGAAGATCCTGTAGTCTCTGACTCCACCAGTAACAGACTAGCAGCAAGATAGGCTGAGCACCCACTGCTGCCCCACCACTGAGCCCAGACTGCTCCTGGGGACCTGCTGTAGCCCCCTGAGTCCAGGGGAATCTCCTAGGCCCTCTGATCTTTGTTACTTCTTAGATCAAAGTCCAAACTTTATAAATGCATTGTAAATGTAAAGGCATGTCAACATTCTTGTAACAAATGGATTTACTTTAACTACAATTAGGCACAAGCAAATTTTGTAGTAGCAACTGTCATAATATGTAGTATTCTGGACCTTTGCCATGAAGAAATTAAGGAAACAGCACTTTATGAGAAAATCACTGGGGCTTCCTCCTTACTTCTTTCAAATTTTTAGCAAAACACAGATTTATTTCTGAATTAATAAATCATAAAAGGCTGGTTGAAATCAGGAAACACCATGATATTAGCTAGAATTAATTACTTTCTCATTTTTCTGCAGCCCCTAAGCATTTCTTCCTTAAATTTTACTCAGGCACACACAAGTCAATCAACGAGCAGAACTGTGCTCCTCAACAACTTGGCTTTTTAGTCCACAGCTACCTGCTCACTGTTCTACTAATCTCCTCACAACAGCTTTCAGTGCTCCGGGCACCACATCCCTCCCAGAGTGCTGCCAGCTTTAGCAGTCTGGACATCTCCATCTGAAACTGTTGTGTTTCTTTATAGGCCAATAGTCCTTCAGCACTTCCACAAAGTATTCTAGTGGTTTTGGAATCCCTGTATTCATGTCACACAAAAAATGCAACTTCTCTCTAAAACCACTTACAAGCAAAAACATGTATGATATTGAGAAGCAAAGAAAAGCAAAGCAAATTTAAAATGTAGTCTGTAAGGTTACAGTCCTCAACAGGCTTATTTAGATTGTTTCTAACTTGCTAACGCTATGCAATAGAATGGACTAATGTTAAGTTTAAATTTGGCAGACGTTCAGTGGTACAGAGGACTAAAATCACTATCCCAGAATGTTCAATACATTTTGATATGCTGAATCTAGTCCTAATTACACGGCAGGGATATTTGTAGTCTGCAGAATTTAGTATAGCATACAGAAAAACCTGACCTGGCTTTAAAAAACTATGTTATATACCAAAAATAGCTTAGCTATGGCAACACAGGTCTCCATTTAACTTAATTTACACTTTATATAGGCAATCCTTGTTGGAATAGGATCACTCTTTCTGATGCAGCACTGAAAAAAACCTTGAAATTTGCAGTCCCAGGAATGAGGAAACAGGGCCAGAGAGCTAGAACCAAATCGCACATTGAAGAATCCTGACTAGGCAGGATTTTGCCTCTAAAGTGATGGAGGCACAGGCTACTAGTGGGGAACCACCCTCTCTTATCCTCAGCAAAAGGAGCCCCCACTTACAGCAGCAGCAGCCTGCCTGCTTTCTGGGGCTCTTTGCCTTTGCAAAGTAAGGTAACAATGGGACATAGCTGATGCCACTTCCCCTCTTGCTCACTTTACCTTCTGGTTCTTGATCCCATGCATCTATTTAAAACCATTCCAGATTCTTTGTACGACACCACAGTCTGACCATCATGTAGTCTTACCCACAGTTTGACTCGGTGTGCTTCTGGTTCATTCAGCACCAGACATTCCTGTTGTTACTGTCAACAAACCTCACTCTGAACACATATGATGTTTGCATTGAATCATCAAAACAAGCTGACACTAGCCAGTTCCCTTGCTGGCAGTTACACTGGAGATTTCTCCTTCTGAGGGGGCCATATGGCATGAATAACCTCTCTCCTTTAGCAAGGGCTCTCCTAGGCATTCTGAGAGACTACTTGCTCTCACTGCTTCAAGCTCTGCTGTACCTACACTGATAAACTGAGAATCTGAGTCTTCAGGATTATCAAAAAAGCTAGCACCTTCAATTATCATCAAATCTTCTCAAAGCACTATATATAGATGCCTTTTGTTTGACTTGTTCTTAGGGGCAAGATGACATCAATGAGTTTTACAGAGTTTAGAATTCTTTTATCTACCCTTCAGTATCACTGTATATCTATATTAGAAACTCCTATTAAGGAATGCACATCACAATGTTATCTGATTTTTACCTCACAATAACAATAACACAACAATCCAGACCACCTAACCGTGTGCCAAGAGCACATCATTATTTATCTTTTCTCTTTTCCAGTGTAAGACTAAATTCTTTCATTGCCTAAAGTACTTTTTGCAGCTTATCTAGCTTCAAATGTGCTTTGAAATACAAACCTACAGTTTCACAAGGATCACTCTTTCACATTTTCTAATCACTTTAGGGAAATCAAAACTGAAAAGCACATTTGAATGGTAACTTTGGGTCATGTGCCCATGCAGTGGAATTCTTAGATGGGGCTTCACGAGGTGTGAACAGCACAGGAAAGACAGAAGAGCTGCTCCATGTTGTAAGATGTACATGGGGGACAAGAAAGTAGGAAATGGCATAACACACTTATTCAAGGGAAAATCGTTTCATAAGAAAGAGGCTGTAGGAAAGAGAAGCAGCAAAGCTGAATATAAAAGGTGATGAAGCGATATAATTTTTTTAAAGTTTTTCTTTACATTCTGAGCATCTCATATCAACAGATGACAAGGTATTTCAGACAATGAAGAATTTTATTCCTCATTCATTCTCATAAAAGGCAAGCAGACACATTTCAGTTGTCCAGGACTGCAGAACTAATGGCAAAGGCAGAAGAGGAATCCAGCAAAGCATCCATAGCAAAGTCACCAAGTGTAAGGGAGCTAGAGGCAGAATTTTCTGACTCTGAATCTGGTGGTGTACTTCACTAGGTCTTGCTCCATTTGTTCCAAGAACTGTTTCCTAAAAACAACATCTGCTTGCTGGGAAGCAGCAAAAAGTAAACTTGAGATGACTGAGATGTGTCACTGAGAAACATTTTGTGGGGTTCATGCAATTAGAGTGGGATTCTTCTGAAAATATTTCCAGATATTCTAAATACAAGTTGTCAAAGCTCAGATAATAGATGATAAGTGTTTGTTAAATAAAAGAGTAAGTACTGAACAACTTCAGGTGTCCAGCCCTTAAACTTCCATTCATGGTTTGAATGCAAAAAAAATTTGCATTTTTAAGCAGAAAAATGAATGGGAATGTCACCCTTTGTAACTAACCTCCTCATTAAGTTTTCTTCATTCTTCCTTTAGGCTTCCCAGTTAAGCTTACAGTGCACCATAGTTGAACAGTCTGTATTTTCATCTTCTTCCCTGGGAACTGTCAAGGTCAATCTACTAATCAGTTCATTTTTCTCAGAGATCCACAAGGGTTGATTACCCCAAGGGCACCACTAATTAATATTCAGGGTTGAAATAGAAGACAGTTAAGCTTGATGCTAATTAAAGCTGGAGACTTTCATCCTCAGAAGCCCACAATGAAGTCAGGCTTAGTGTTACAATGTTTTGCAACATCTATTTTTTTTCCTTTTACCATTTCAGAAATTTTTTCCAGAATCAAATGTGCCAGACATGTTCTCTGTCCAATTTAATGGTCTGAGACACATTTCGTTAGCTTTTAAAATCTCTGCTCCTATTTCAAAGGTCATCAGACACTTTGTGCACATTTCTTCAATGCAATCTGGAGGGACATTTGTGAACATCCAGCAAACTCCACATCTTAAAGCGTTCACAACACAGTCTGCTTCCTCTTGCAGCTTCATCCTTCATAGATCTTAGTGGACATCAATACGTTTGGAGGATCAGAGAACTTTTGTTTAGCCTCACCCAAACAAAGGTGGTTATGATATTCCTGATACATATACAAAGATCACTGAAGACCTCTTCTGAACCCCGTAAAATTAGGGGGAAGACTGCCATCTATTTAAATGGACTTCAGATCACACTTACAAAGACATGAAAAATTGAAGTTTTATACGTCCCTAATGTATATTCATTTTCAGGTATCTTTACCTTATGGAGTTCCTGCCATTCCTCATTTACCCCAGATACATAGAATAATTACTCTCAATGCACTTCAGGAACTATCAGTAGCCTATTCACTTGCCATTTCCATATCTATACACAGGGTGCTGCATCACTCTCTGTGCCACTGACATTTGGTGTACTGTTATTTTCTTTTCTTGATAGGCCCAGGGTCTCTGAGGAACAAAGGACTGGAAGTAATGTGCTGCACCCATTAAAATTAATTGCATGCAAACATTAGAAACCAGCCACCCATTTCAGTCATGAAATATGGATAAGGATTTGCTGAAAGCCATTTATATTAAATTACTTTTATGATAATATTTAACTTTTTGGTATTAAATATTTAGTGCCCTTTTGCTTCCCCAAAGTGATAAACCTTCAAGCTCCCGTATTTTTGTCAGAACTGCAGAAAGTGGCTCAGTAGTACCTTCAATGCCTGTCTTTGAACCTACAAGGTGATTCTTAAAAGCAGGGATAGACAAATAAGCCAGAGCCAAAGCCTGCATGATGAAGCACTGGACTAGGTGCCAACCAGTTCAGATTAGGATAGGGCATACAGTCTTTGTATGCACTGCATCCTTCTTCAGAAGATCTCAAAGGACATCACTAACTTCTATTAAGTTACCCTCCACAGCCTACATAAAAGGTAACTAATACCTCCCTTATCTGTGACGGTAGGCCTTTGTCACCAACTTAACCCTTTCCTAATAGCGAGTCAGCAATTGACAGGCAGTGCCCAATCCTGCCCACCCCAGGTCTGCTCTCAGTTCCAGGGCCAGGCTGCAGTCTCTGTACTTGTGTGTCTGCATCAGTACATCCACAGTCACTCCCAGCCCAGAGGTCTTGCCGAGAGGCCACTGAGAGGATTTGCCATTCCTTGGGGCATCAGAGAAATCTGTGACCAAATGCAGAACATCAAATGTCAGAGACAAGCTCCAGTCTCACTTCTGTCTTACAGCCAAGAAAAAACTTGGTGCTAGAACAGAAGCACCATTTAGCTCAACTGGGAGCTCTAGAGTCAGGACTGGGCCCCCTCCTACAAAAAAACCTTTTCCCTCATTGCTTTTTTCCTTTATGTTTCACAGTAATTCAAAGGGAAAAAAACATCAAAAGCAATTCTTATCTTGACTCCACTTCTCTTCACAATTTGAGCAAACTTGATGTTGAACTGAACTTCCCAGTTACTTAACATGGGAACTCTCTGTGTACCAGCTGCCTCTGCTAATATGATGATCAAAACCAATAGCTCAGATTATGTTTCACTAACAGCAAAAGAGATGCTTCAGCTGCTCATAAGGGAAAGACTAGAGCGGGATCAGCATTTATGGTGTTGAAATATTGGCCTCTGAACAGCCTGGAGCGATAATATGATACACAGAAAAGCACACAGCTGCTGGCTGTGAACAGAATCTCAAGTGAAAGACCATGCAAATAAACCCCAGCTTATCATTGGCGGTATCAAAGATTACAGAAGGCACATTCACTGTGCTACACAAAGCTGCTCAGTTCTGGGGATGCAAAGGAATTAACCACAGGAATATTAACCGACTGGGGAAGTGACGGTACTTGCCCTCTTGCTAGAGAAGTGTATTTGACTAGGTGGCTGAAAAGCTGGCCAGAGCAATTTAATCATGTCTGTGGCAAATATTTCATATCATTCATAGATATCTATGCTTCATTCACTTTTAATTTCACTTAAATGAGAAACTACAGTACAGTGTTGAAATACAAAATTAATATTTATAGGTGTTTACTTAGCATTAACAGCAAGCAACTGTGTAGAGCATTTGTCTTGTGAGTATGATCTGGGGCTGCAAAATTAGAGGTGAAATCGGACTCAGGCGGGGCAAAGCCAGCTCAGAGGGGGGTCCATCTATTTTGTGTCTTTGACTCAAGTAAAGACAGAACACCTCCAGCCATATAAACACAAGCAGGCTGAAAGGTCCCCTTCAGTCTCAAAAAGAAGCCACTTCCATTGCTTGAATCATAATAGCCAGTTCCTCCCCCCTCCACTCACACTAAAATGAACTGTCAGGTTTCTTCCTCTTCTCTCCAAAGATAAGGAAAAGCTGGGTATGGCTCTAATGAGCACTGTAGTACCTTTTTGGAATTATCCAGCATGTTTCTTCATTTGCTCAAGTGCTTCAAGGAGAGTTTAGACTACACAAAAAAATCAGTCACTGTCAGTAATAATCAGAGGAGCAGCTCTGTTTCTCTTTGCCTTATTCAACCTAAGCTCATGGATGAAAAACAGGTGCTTGAAGTTGAATTCAAGTGAGTTAGGCCAACTGGCAGAGTACACTGCTCATGGAGTTTGCAGTTATGGTGCAGGCACCTTAAGCTACTGATATAAAAGCCCATTTGGTCAACGCTGTGCACAAATAGAGTTTCTCAGTCTCTGATGGCAAAGTCTCACAATGCTTCGTAGGAAAATCCATCTAGTGAAGAAAGCTACAGTACATTAGCTCAGCTACAGGGGTTATGGCAAATGCACCTACCAGTCTTCAGCTCTGTACACGAACTTCCCAGAGGACATGGAATTAAGTTCTTAGTCTCAGTCTCTATCCTCAACGTGCTCAATGGCTTGAGGGCAAAATAAGCTAGAAGCTAGGCACCCAGAAAATGAGAAACACACACATGCTGTGTTTGAAAGAACTGGTTTAAATGACTTGCCAACTTCCTAATAGAAATCTCCTATGAAGAGTTTTTTCACCATAGATGAAGAAATAGAGAAGCAAGCGTAACATCTATTTCTGTAATATGTCAGGCAGCTGCCAATTCATAAGAACTTCCTTCTCTTCCTGACACTCCTTGTCTTATTGACTGCACATTAAGATCTCCAACACAGAGCAAAGGCATCTCACATGAAATGATTTCATGCCCTGTGTAAGCCTGACTCAGTCCACAAGCAGGGCCAGTGCTGTGCTGTGAATGAGACTCCATGAGAAGAAGTATGCCATTGCATCATCAAAGGGTACACTGTGAGGCATAAAAGGACAACTAAGATTTCAAGGGCAAGTCTGGTCACATCTACATTTCTTTCTGGGGCTAAGACCCCATTATCCAAGCTGTCCTACTTATTTTGCCAGATGGTGTAATGACTTAAGAGTGAAAAGGTGAGCACACACAACACAACATGGAAATCAAGTAATTTGGGCTTGAGTGCCACCTAGGCCCCTGAGCTAATACAAAAACATAACCTTTTTTAATAGGTCATTTACTGTTTAGCTAGTGGAATTCACAGGCTTAATGTTCTTCCTGTTTTGTGTAAAGTTTCAAGCTCTTTCTCAAAAAATGTCACCCAACTGTGAGCTGAAAAGCAAGTTCCCACTGATTTCTGTGGAGGTAAGGCTGGATCCCATGTGAGAAATGATATCCATCAAGCCTGCCAATCTGCTCTTAAGGACCTTGGCCCAATACATAAAATCATTACTCTCTTCTTCTGCTTGAAGAGGTACTCTCTTCGTCTGCTTGAAGTATCTATTCAAGCATCACTTTGCACAGGATAGAGAGTTGTAAAAACCCTATTTGTTTGAATTGTTTAAAAATTATCTTTGAGCATACAAACTCCTCATGCTGCTAGTGGGCAGGATCAGAGGCTCCTGTTGCTCCCATCTTCCATTCCCTGTGTTCTCCGCTGTACCTTCTCTGGGGTATGTCAGTGTGTCCATAGAGCAGAAAGCAGAAAATGGCCTAGGGGCTTAGGGGTCTACAAATTCTTATCACAGAAACAGCAGGTAATTATGCTTCTGCACTCACTGGGGCAACTGAGTTCAGGGGGATTTATCCAGTGAGGAAAAAGATAGTGCTTTGCCTGGCCATGTAAAGAGTTTTGTGTTATAGTGACAACACATTAAAAATATTTAGGAGAGGCTGTTTGTACAAAATCAGAACAAATCATGATCATCTTCCTTCCATCCAGCAGCATGGGCCTAGGTGTTGCGCTACCTTTCAGCTTTAAGACACAGCAATTCTCATGCCTTAGGTCTCATCCTCAGAATCTTTCATGTTATGGCCAGCTGTCCTGACCAGGCTCTGCCAGATCCTAGCATGTTCTTCCCTCTGCTGCTGCATATTATCTCCTCAGGATGAGTGCACAGGTGCTGTAATTCCCCAGTCCTAGGCTACTAGCATCCAATGTCAGGCTGAGAGCAAGTGATCCGGTGTATGCACAGCACTTGCAGAAGCACAACCTTTGCTTATAACATAGCAAGTAACTTTGGCTGTAAATGGTGTGTCTTGGCAGAATAAATGCCAGTCGTTGGTGGCTAGTGACATTTTGCCTGCCACTGTACACAGATGCTCACTTGTTACAAGCACGTTACACTTGTCTCATGCTTTGTAGCAATCAGCCCTTTGCTTGGATTTAGGTGAAATGGTCAGAAAGGGACAGAGGTTCCTGATGTGGGAGCAGCAGCTTAAGAAGTGGGTTCGATGTCTGCCCAAACAGCCATTAGAGGCAAGAGAAATGCTAATCGAGAGCTGGTAGTGTGTTTCAAGTGCTGTGAGTGCACACAAATGCCTGATGGAAGTGGCAATCAGATGATGCCCCAATCATCTTTTCTCATTGGAAAAAGCTCAAATGCACAGTCATTCCCTAGGAGATCAAACTATTCTAGGGAAAAAAGTTTTGTCTGAGGGCTTGAGGAGGGTACTGAACAAGTCAAAACATATTTTAAAGAAATCGTTCATAACCACTGCTCTTATTAGAAATTTCTAGGGGAAAATGAAGCATATCAGGAAGGCAAAAGGCATTACAAGCACAGGCATGAGTTTAAACCTCTACTGGGAAAATAAAAGAAAGCATTTCATGAGTTTCATACCTGATATAATTCCACTTTTTCATTAAATCCAACCCCTAAATCGTGTTGTCCCAGTCTCCAGGAACGGATGAGAAAGAAAGAATTTTAATTCTCAAAATACAATGGTGCTTTCTAATCAGCCTACAAAAGTGTTCAGAATACTACAACTCATAACTTGACTTGATTATCCAAAAAGACTATTTTTTTATATAGTCTCACCAAATGAGGGTCTTCTAAAACTATTTCAGTTCTGTTGATTCTGGCAAGGTGTTCCTGGAACTGCTGCTGTCTCCACTGAGCTCATCCAGTTGTCACTGTGGGGCCCTTTCCAGCGTATGGGGAAGAAATAGATGCCCAAACACATCCTTTATCTGTCTGAGGGAAGAGCTATGCTGCTGTAGGCACAGCTGTGGATGGAGAACACAGCAGGGATGGGCATGTTCTGACTTGATTTAATACTGCATTTTGCAGAAAAATATGCCAGTGTAAAAATGTCTTTGGCAGAACCTCACCCTGCAATGTCAATCCTCTCTTCCATCCCCCTGCATCTTAAACAGCTGTGGTGCTCTCTCCAGTGTTAGTTGAATGCCAAAATGTTTGCTTATATCACAGAGATTTCAGGGATACAAGCAAGTGTGTGTAATGATTTTTGGAATTTCTCCCTCACTGTCAGTGGAAAGGTATCAGGAATGGAAGGATCCAGAATGTCTGCAAGAACTGGTGAATTAGTCACTTTTAAAGAAAAAAGTACCTGCCAGAAATTCTCTTCTTTAACACTCCACAGACCTCTCCTTGCCATCCCATGTCAGCAAAATGTGCTTAATGGATCATACTGAACCTTCGCAGAATAGCAGCTGCTCATTTTACAGATTTAATAAATTAAAGACCAGATTCAATGGGCTATGGATCTGCTAATGCCAGACACGAATTTTTCCAAAAGTATATGCTAGATCTGGACTGTTCTGTGACCTTCATTATCCCAGACTATAGGCCAAGAACTCAAGTTAAATGGCCAGCCATGTCAGTAGTGAGGTAAGAGTTTGTCAAAATGAAGAGAGAAGGTGCTGCACTTGTGAGCTGAGCTCAATAATATACATTTTTTGGTTCCAAGAAATAGTCCAGTTTGGAAAAAGAGTTGGCATTTATTCAAAGAAGGACTTGTAATTGAATTATTGCTAGCGGATTTTGAAAAAATAAACATTGTTGAAGAGTTGCCTGACCCTCTCCCATTATCCACTGTTGAGCTGCTTGCTTAGCCATATAAGTCAAAGTGAAGTATTAATGATCTTGGTCCAAGGAAGCACTCCGTCACATCCCTTAACTTTGGTATTATAGCTACTCCCATTGGAATCTATTGCAAGCTGAAATGCTTAAAGGTAGACACGTCTAAGTAATTTCCTGTCTAAATCCTTCAAATGAAGAGCTAATATTTATAAACAGGAGACAAGCTGAATCAAAGCAGAGAGTGATCCAGACCAGCAAAAATGGAGACTAGTAAATGCAGTTGCAAAGTGTTTCCAATTAAGGGAGAAAGTAGAGACAAGGGATGCAAGATGAAGCTCTAGATCTAGACATTAGATATTGTGCATGAATTGCAATACCAGGTAACAATGTAGCAAAAGGATAGCTTTCCCCAAATGCTTTGGGCACAATATTGTCACTGAGGAAATTAATTGAGTAAGATTAATAAGAATATGAAAGTCCCCTTTACAAACAACTGCTCAAATACACGCAAATGCTTCTATTTTGTGTTTAACTGACAGGAGAAATTTGTGTGTGAAATTAGCAGGAAGAACTAGTGCAAAACAAACAAAGAGCATGGGAAAGTGCTAACTGCACAGTCAATGCAGCAAAGATCCTGTGTTCTGTCTATGACTCAAGGAATGAAATAGAAAAGTTAAGAGCTCACACCATGAGCTCCCAGCAGCACAACTGTTTATGTGCAACAAAAGGACTAAATAAATACAAGGAAATGGGGAGAAAAAAGTTCCATCAGCAATTTTTAACCATATGTTTTCTAGAGAAATAACCTCTCATGGAGCTTTAGCTCCACTTACTGGCTGTAAATTAAAGTCCTTATATATACTCAAAGGACAGCTCTCAATTTTTACTGCTTTCAGACTGATCTTCCCTACCATCCAGCTGACTGATGTTGATGCAGCATAAATCAGAGGCACAGCAGTCAGAGTCAGTGAGATCTGCATGACTAGCCACACCAGCGTTCACTACTTCCATGGTGCTCTAGGCTACCTAACTGCTACTGAGTGGGTCCACACCTGGCAAAGCCAAAGGGCATACCTGTGTATGGAGCACAGCAAACACTAGGCAGGGTGCATGCAGCTGTGATTCATAAAGCATAAATATCATGTACAAGTCCTCATACAGTTGCAAGACATTAGTATTTATCTGCATGTAGCAATGGTTCTACCACCTCAGCACAACCAACATGTTTTTAAATGTACACCAAAGGGTGCATGCCTCATATCACAAAGCGATGGAGACACTGCTGTGCTTATCTGACTTGGCTCCTCCTCAGCATCATAGCTGGATTTGCAGATTGATTTACCTTAATCCTCCTCAGTCTTACCATGCAGCACCTGGGTAGCATGTCAGCACAGACACTTAGGAAGAACCAGAAATGTCAGATATAAGATGAGCTACAGTAGCCAAAAGTGGGTAAGGAAACAGCTGGAAGTCACTGAATTACCTGTGCAGTAGCGCCAGTGGCAGACTTGGTAGGAATAGGTACAACAGTACCCACCGATAGCTGATCAGAGAAGAGCAGGGTAGCCTGAACTTATACCAGTAACATTCAGGGGATCCCAGCAGTTACCCATTCAGGCACAGGGAAGCACACATGATCCAAAGAGCTAGAGAGGAGCTCACCAGCAGAAAGAAGAATGATCCCTTCCAAACTAGGGAGAACAGCACATGCTGTCAGTGGTCCATGTAAGGGCATTCCATTACCATAATTAAGCCTGAACAGCAAATGGCAAAAATTCCTTTATGAAGCCAGAAAGCAATAAAAGGTGGACTCAGAAAGCCATAAGACAAGTGTCTGCCAAAAAAAACGCATCCTTATGGTACCTGTAACATCAGACCATCCTTGGCAATGGAAATAATGTGCTTAGGCAACCTCTTGTTCTTCAGTACTGTATATTCTGGACATGTGAATAGCTTTAGAGCTGCAAATTTTCACAAACTTTTTCTGACCTTCAGCAGGGTGAAAAAGGCTGGGGATTTCCTTACAGATTTCCTAGCCATGCCACAGTTCTCATGGGAGGAATCCCACGAGTATGAATTAATGACCCACTGTTCTTGCACACAGTCACATACTTCACCCAAGCACCTCACGCCCATCATGATCTGACAGGCTGTGGTGGCACATGCAGGCAGCAGGTGAGGCAGAAGCACAGATGGTAGAAAATGCCATTGCTGTGATCACTCTGAGTCTGCAGGGAGTCGATGCTACTTTTTGACCTGCTCATTTGAGGTAAAAAATGTTGCAGCACAACTATGCTAGCAAAGCAGTCATTTTTAAGTCAGTTAGCTGACCCCAGCATGACCCTACTACTGGTCATTTTTCTAGCATAGAAAAGCCCAAAGGAATAATGCAAAATAACATGTATTAAGAGGGGCTACCTTAGAAAGGTTACCTCTTCATTTAATCATACATTCCAGTTATTGCTCAATTAACATACCTCGTGCATTTTCTTCCTTCTATTATAGCTGCAGTATGTTTAGATGTGGAGCTGTAGGGCTCTGCACCAGGCGTTTACTGTTATCTGCTCAGATAGGTACTTCATTTTCCATAGTGCAGACTGTCAGCATGCATTCTTGCAAAGTAGAGAACAATTTCTGTGGTCTTTTCTGTCCCAAGATGGCAGTACAGCATTCCCATCTCTAAAGTCTCCTGCTCATCAGGAGTTTTCATCTCTACACACCAGGTAGCACCTAACTTCTCTGTCATGTCCATGAGTAAGACATCCAGTACAACACTTCAGAAGTTCAGAAGGAATGATCAAGAATTTCACAAGCAGGCTGTCTCTATAATAGATCAAATTGTCTCTGAGCACACGGTGAAAGATTTTATTCATTTATACAACAGCTTGTCATCATGACTGTATTGCACCATACATTAAAGCACACATGTGCAAAGAGCTCCCCAGGCAGTACAGTCCGGCACAAGTCCAGAAAAAATTAGCTACAACTTATACAGAGCTTCTTGCTAAGCTGATCATGCTGCTTTCAGGATGAAAGCTAGTTTCTTGGTTAGCCAGTGTGACACCCATCTACAAGAAGGGCAGAAAGGAGGATCTGGGGAACTACAGGTCTGTCAGCCTGACCAAGATACCTTGGTGCTGGGGAAGGGTATGGAGCAGATCATCCTGCATGATGCAGCACATGCAGGGCAACCAGGGGATCAGGCCCAGCTAGCATGGGTTTATGAAAGGCAGGTCCTGCTTGATGAACCTGATCTTCTAGGACAATGTGACCTGCCTAGTGGATGAGGGAAAGGCTGTGGATGTTGTCTACCTGGACCTTAGTAAATCCTTTGACACAGTCTCCCACAGCTTTCTCCTGGAGAAACTGGCAGCTCACAGCTTGGACAGGTGTGCTCTACACTGGGTTAAAAGCTGCCTGGACAGCCAAGCCCAAAGAGTGGTGGTGAATGGAGTTACATCTGGCTGGTGGCCAGTCACAAGTGGTGTTCCCCAGGGCTCAGTATTGGGGCCAGTCCTGTTTAATTTCTTATTGCTGACTGGGATGAGGGGATAGAGTGCACCCTCAGTAAGTTTGCAGATGACACCAAGCTGGGGGGGAGCGTTGATCTGTTTGAGGGTGGGAAGACTCTGAAGAGGGATCTGGACAGGCTGGACCAATGGACAAAGGCCAGTTGTATGAGGTTCAGCAAGGCTCAGTGCCGGGTCCTGCACTTGAATCACAACAGCCCCACACAGCGCTACAGGCTGAGGGCAGAGCGGCTGGAAAGCTGCCTGGTGGAAAAGGACCTGGGGTGCTGGCCGGTGGCCAGCTGAACATGAGCCAGCAGTGTGCCCAGGTGGCCAAGAAGGCCAACAGCATCCTGGCTTGTATCAGACACAGTGTGGCCAGCAGGACTAGGAGGGTGATCATCCCCCTGTACTGGGCACTGGTGAGGCCGCACCTTGAATGCTGTGTCCAGTTTTGGCCCCTCACTGCAAGAGGGATGTAGAGCGTGTCCAGAGAAGGGCAATGAGGCTGGTGAAGGGTCTGGAGCACAAGCCTAATGAGGAGCGACTGAGGGAACTGGGGTTGTTTAGACTGGAGAAAAGGAGAATCAAGGGGGATGTTATTGCTCCCTACAGCTCCCTGAAAGGAGGCTGTAGACACATGGGGTAGGTCTCTTCTCCCAGATAACTAGCAACAGGACAAGAGGAAATGGCCACAAGTTACACCAAGGGGAGGTTTAGATTGGATATTAGGAAAAATTTCTTCACGGAAAGGGTGTTGAAGCATTGGAACAGGCTGCACAGGGAGGTGGTGGGAATCACCATCCCTGGAGGTATTTAAAAAACATGTAGATGCAGTGCTTAGGTACAGGGTTTAGTGATGGACTTCACAGTCCTGGGTTAACGGTTGCACTTGATGATCTCAGAGGTCTTTTCCAACCTAAATGATTCTATGATTCTATCTCCAGGCAGAGCTACTGCCCTGCCTCTATGTACCAGCCTACTCAGTGGTCATGCAGAGACCTTGGTCCCGTGCTCCAGTGCAGTGTACATGAGCCTTCTGTTGCTTATCACCTCAATAAAAAGCATTTGTAAGCATGGCAAATAAGTCACAGTTTTTGTCCAAAGTGAACACTGGAAGTATAAACTGGTCTTACCACACCTCTCTTTTGCCTGTCCAGGGAAAGCCCATCCATCACTACGCATTCAAACTTTACTAGTTCATGCACGGTACAACTACTGCCCTAGCTCCTTGTCACTGTAAGTGGCTGAGCCTTAAAAGCCTTACAGAAAAGATGAACTGGGTTCAAAACAGGAATACTGTGTGTTCATCCTTTGGGATGACCTTCCATATCCATAGGGAAGAAACTGCATATTATGTAATGGGTGCACACTGGTGTAAAACTACTTTGCACAAGCAACTACCATGTTTGGACTTACAAGGCTGTTTGACTCAGTTGATAAATGTTGAGATGCTGCTGTTCTACTGAATGGGAGAGTTCATGCTCCCATGGCTCCATATGCAGAGCTCAATGTCTTACTTTATTTTCCAGTATGGGGCACAGAGGCTTTATGCTAGCTATCTCCACAGGGAAGAATCATTCCCAACAAAATCCAGGATGAAAAACGCAATCACAAAAGCCCTTCTAATAGAAATACGTGGCCATAAAGGAGAAGGAGAAAAAAAGCTTTGAAACTGAAGAAGGCTTTGCTTGCCCAGAAACGTTTAGCCATTTAATATAAAGCCTCAGGAAGGAAATGCAATAATCTACAATATTATCACTGAACTGCTGTATTATCTAAAATATACATTAAAAAGTCACCCTGCTGCAAGAAAAAATATCATTAACTTCCTGATCTTTAAAGCAGTCAAGTCCTTCAAGGGATACTTAATATCAAAGCATAGCATATCTTACTTCTTTCAGCTGAAATGGCTCTGTACAAAGTATAAAAAAAAATCAGGCCCTACTTCTACTAAGCATGAAAGCTGAAGTCTACAACAGAAATTTTTGATCATCCCATATCTCTGACATGGTATAATAACACAGAAAGAAAACAACTTCATTGAGTAATTGTCCATCAGTTTTCAGTTGGCATATGATTTTTGTTTTATCTTTCCCCCTGTCTTCCTTCTCTATACATTCATTCTGGTGTTTCAGATAAAGCTAACAGTGATAAAAATTAGCCTACTAGCCAGAAAAGCATCAGGAATAAATGTATATGGGGTTCCCTAGGTAAAAATGAGTGGAATAGATGTATGTAATTATTTAGAGTAGGATTCTTCTTTTCTCAAATTGAGCTCAATGTCTTTGTATCGTTTAAGTCCTACAAAGGTATTAAAATGGTGTAGAGGCCTTGAGATGGCCGAGTGTACATTCTAAGAAGTGAGCCTTGCCTAAAACCAAATGATCCATTAGATTTATGGCAAATTCAAACGCGATTGGTAAAGATTAAGGGATTAGAAATATATATAACATTTAAATGTAGATTGAAAGCAATTCCGATGAGGTCTTGAGTGTGATATTCTGGAAAGACAGTGGGAAAATAGTAGGTACACTGTCAGGAGCCACAGTCCATTTCTACTTGCTGACTGTGGAAAGTAAAATGCCTACTGCAAAATAGTGGAAACTATTGGAGTATCTCTTCAAAAACAAGTGAAGATCAAAGGATTACGGGACAAGGCCTACATCTCGTCTCTCCAATAGATGTATTCCCCTGCAGTGAAGAGGACAGACTTCTGAGTCCACCTTCTCCTCACTGCAGGATTTACCACCTGTTCCCCCACCTCCAGCATCATGGGCAGCACCTGTACTTTACCCACCTTAATCATTTCTCCCATAAAACAAGGTGGTCCACATAAATAGCAAGAAGAAAACAGAATTTAGTATGAATTTTCCATGAAAATTGCTTAAAAAATGTTGTGATTTATGAAAGTATGCTGGGTTTGTCTTGATTATTATTACTAATGTGGAAATGGTAGTGGGATGTAGAGAAAATGATCCAGAACAGGAAAAGAAGCCTGGGCATGTAACTTCACTATTTCTTTAAAAAAGGTCTTTCAAAACTCCGGGTGTGTAGACAATTTTGACTTCTAAGAAATGAAATGCCATTATAGGCTGCTGTTGTACAGTGGCCCATTTTAAGCTCTAGCTACCTGTAAATGTCCCCTTGTGTTTAAGAGAGCTTAATTAACACAATATTTAGACACCTAAGAGGTCTATAAATCAAAAGCACATAAGGTAATCCCCTAGCATGCATGTCAGATGGTCCATGCTATAAACTGACTGAAACCTTAGATCAAATTTGCAAACACACCACTGTTTTCATGGACGACCCATCTCCAGCATGATATTAAGTGATATTCATTGAAACCAGTGATGCAGTTGGAATAGAGGGAACAATACAGAAGTAGTTCAAAAGGAGGAGTCAAATAGCTCAGAAGCTGGTGGAAAGCACAAACGAACCATACTTGTATCCCACCTGACAATGCAGTTTGTGGCAGTCTTTTCACAAACCATGTTGCAGCACCAGGAAAGGCTGTCAGCTAAATGTGAAAGCTCTTCTTTCTCAAGTCTTAGTCATGCTTACAGTTACTGTGTAGCTCTCACTCCTGCAAGCTGAGATCTGACAGCCAAAAAAAGGGCTATTGGATGAATTTCACTTTTCTCTCCGCTTAAGACTCAGCTGTGTCAATGAGGACTTGAGCGGTACATAAAGCTTGCAGTGGCTCTTTGCAAAAGAATAAATCTCACTCTTTGGTACTGTGTAGTTTTACAGTGACTGATTTTACCATTCATCTGAGAAATCTGTAACAGAAATATTAATACTGGAAATACTAATATTGGTATTAATGAGATAGGAATGGAAATGTGGGTATATGAATGCACAAGGAAAAAAGGGTCAAAGGACTGAAGGATGTTAATTGCTGCAGAACACCGTATCTGTGATTTTATGCAAATGACCAAAGAAAGGAGAAAGAACTCACTTAAATGTAACGTGAAGGTGGAGAACACTGCTGCAGCCATAGAATACTCAGATAAGGAAAAAGTGAAATTAATTTGTTTTACCTAAAACCTGTATGGGGGCAAGAAAAAATATGAGGTAACAGGTCCAAATACCCTGAACTCCACATAAGGCACAAGTATTTCTTATTTTCCTTATTTTTAACTACAATAACCTACAACTGCAGAAAGATTCCAGTGTGAGTCTGTATGTATTTACTTCCTCTTCATAAATAATTCATTTTCTTCATTCCTTTATCACCTGGTCTTAGTACAGTTTATCAGCGTCCTTTCTTTCTGGGATGTCAAACACTGAGAGAAATATTTCCGGAGTTCTTTCTGTGCCCACCCTCTTCAAAAATTGTGCCTTCTGATCTACTTGGATAGCTGCCATTTGTTGTGTGAGCCTCATAACAAGCACTTTAGCAGTTTGCAGCACATAGGGCAGAGGGCTTTGTTTGCAGGTCTGGTGTTTCTTTTTTAAAAAGGTGTCAAAAGAAGAGTCAATAGGTCCTTGCAGATGCTTGAAGCTGATGGCATAGCCTCTAGAGTGATGGGCATTTCTTCATTAGAAATATTTCAACACTAGAGAGAGACCTAGGACTGCTACAGCTCTTTGCAGCATTTGCTCCAATAGCAGTAGAAGGAGACTTTGGCTCCTGCTGTGGGATGATTTATGGGTGCCCTCCCCAGCCCTGCCACAACTCACTGTGAGGTTTTAGGTGAGCTGCTCACATGACCAAAGCATGGAGTAGACACCTCTCCTGAGAACTGGCTCCGATAGCCAGACTGCACTGCCTGCGTTAACCTTGTCAGAATAAAATGTGTGATGTACAACTTCTACCTGTGGCACGTTCAGAATAACCACTGTTGGTCCAAGAAGAGTGACTCTTCCTTTCATTTGCACGGCAGAGCATATATTCCAGTGCCAAGTTACAGCTGAGTGAAAGAGGAAGGACTACACGCAAGAGGTGGGTTATGCTGACTATCTGGCAGAAACAGTTGGTTATCATGTGACTTTAGCAGCAGCAACCAGGTAATTCTCACTTCAGTCTGATCTCATCAATAGGCTAGCAGCCAGCTACCAAGAAGGTGGAGGCAGGACAAGCACCATGTTACCCAGCCTCGTGCATGCTCACTGGGAGAAGAGGCAGCCGAATTACACAGGAACAAATGTGCATGTTGTACATGGGCAATCCTCAGCTCATTCCTTTGCTTCTCTGTCTAGCACTGGCACAGTTAAATAATTAGGTTCCCTTGAAACAATCAAGTAAAAGAAGATATTTCCAAAGTTTCTTTCAAAGATGTAATTGAAGGCCAAGTGGGTTTGGCTGCCCCATGAAACAAGGTTAATGTAGGAAAGGAACTACTTACCCCATGAAATGTCACATTATTCTGGCCTGTGAATGAGGCCACTTACCAACTTAACAAAAGAACAGAAGGAAAGCAATAGGTTTAGAAGCGAGATGGAGCATGAAGGGAAAAGCAGAAGAGATTAAATAGAACAAGTAGGTACAGCTGAGTTCTCTTAAGTCCACTGCCACATGACATAACACACTCAAACTGACTGACAGAACATAACATCATAATGCTAATGAAGAAACAAGAGAGGTAACTTGGCCATTTCACTATCCACAGCTACTGCAGTTAATCAATTTTTGACATGGTTGTTTTCTTTCCTTTTTGTTCCACCCCAGACTAAACCAACACAGAGACAGGATGTTCCTGCAAAGCAGCAGGGGCCAAAGCAGCAGATGGGAACCGGCCTGTTCCTCACCAGTTCTGCTACACTCTTCACAGCATCATTCCCTGCACTTTGCCTTGTGCTGTTAAAATTCCCACAGGCAAGGGAGAGAGGATGGCTTGTAACACAAGCACAGCACGTGAGCAGTGCCTTTTGTCCCTGTTTCCAGGCCCCTGAGTCATAGAATAGGTGTAAATTCTCAAAGCAAGAAGATATTCCTCAACTGCTTCAACAGTCACATTTTTAAAAAATGTATCTTTTGCTTCCATCAGCTTATAAATTCAGCCTCTCTTGAGACTTTTTTTATTCTTATTATTCTTATCATTGTTCAAATCAAGACAACAGATTTACTGGCACCATGAACTGGAAGATTGACTGAGACTCACACAGACTATGCATTTCCTATGTTCCACTATGCCTGGGCTGGACTGACTGCATCCTCCCAGAAGTAAGAGCTGTTTTTCTTGCTTTTGTGAGACCTTTTTCAGTGCAAGGTTATGTGAAGTTATACACACCACTCCTTTGGAGCAGCTCTCATGTGGAAAGCCCATACTGAATACCATGGCATGCTTTCTGCAGCAATTACCCGGCTGGTGTTGTTTCCATGGTAAATCAAACAGAACTACCTTCATTTCTGGTGCATTAGAAACATGTTCATTGTGCAGCCTAAGCTCACTCTTTTTGTACACTTGAAGACAGCTGCTTCTATTTTATTCTGGGATATGCAACAGAAGGGAGAACACCAGACGATTTGCCAAATGGAGAGGAATTAAACTATGCCAAGTGCTGTCTGGAGTTTACTCACAGACAAATACGCCCGTATCACATGTCTTGCTGCAATATTTTGCCACTAAAACTAAAAGTGGTGCAAGATGCATTACTGTGCATTTCTTCATGAATTACAAGCTTCTACACCTCTGTGCTGGTAATACATGCCCTGCTGTTTCTGAAATGCATGTTGGTACTTCAGAAGCTGGCTGCTATCTGTCAGCAGTGAAAGTGTTAATGCATCACATACAATAAAGTTTCATTAAAAATAACACCCCCACCAACTAAGGCTTATTCCTTGGGAGTCAGATAATGTTTTTCTTATAATTTGACTAAACTCCTCAGTTCTTTTCCAGTTCTGCTGATTTTTTATACCACACCCCAGCACCAGCTGTTCATAAGCAGTGAGCACCCCTGTGTCCTGCAAACAAAGAGCATTTGCAGGTCTGTAAGTATATTAGAAATGGCTGGGCTTTCAAAGCTGGGCTTGTTCAAATGCATAGTCCATCTTGTAATTGACTGTCAGCTTGATTTACAATGGCAGTTGTGATGGGTTTGGAGATTTCAATCCAAAATGCTCTCTGAAATGAATGAGGGGAAAAGTCAATCCAGTGAGGCAACTTGATTTGTTAATATCATCAAAGAACAGGGAGCAGTTTAGGCAACAGATTAGCCCCAAACCAAATGCAGTTAGGACAGAAGCAGCCTGGACAGAAGCAGTCTATAAAATAAATCACAACAGCTGTAGAAATTAGAGAAGCAGATGGAAGAACAAAGGTCAGAAAGGGGAAATTAAAAAATCAGTCTACTCAGAAGCAAAGCAAGGAATGTAAGTTCTGAAGATTCTGACCTTCCAAATGTTTTATGTTATTTGTGGAAAAAGCTTCCTAAGAATCCAAACCATATGTTATGGGCTTGAATTGGTGGCACTGTGAATCTTCCAGTCAACCACAGTTTGCTTAAGAAATGTCGTACCTAACCACTTAATTTTTGTAAAATCCTGAAGCTCTGGTTAAACATTAGAAAAGGAGGTAAAGGGGAAGGGAAGATGCTGATGGAGACCTCCGTGCTGCTTGACTTAGTCTCTAGAACAGCAGACCCTCACTTTCATTCTCAAGGCTCTGACCACCCTGCATTTTTCAGCCATTGCCTTTACATTTTTAAAGTGAATAGAGACACACCAGATGCAGTAAGGTCATTCAAAACTGAAAGGACTAAGGGAAAACCTATTTTGCACCTATTGCAAGAACTTGTCAGGAGGTGGAAAATGTTAACACCTTGTTTTCCAAACACAACTTTGTCAAGTCTCACTCCTGTGTTTAAGCTAAATTTGTTGCTTAAACTAATGCATCTGAGATTTTTGCTGAACTGGAATCGTTCATGGACATTTTAGGCTTTGTTCAGACATAATAAACAGCAACAAAAAGTAAAGAAAAGCCAAAACCTATCACGTATTTTATACAGAAACATATATTGAAATAGAACAGGTTTTGAGAGAGACACAGCAAATTAATACATGAATTATGATCTTGATTTTTCACATAGACCCATCTGACTGATTTGGATAGTTTATTACTTTGCCACCAGGATTCTCCCATCTCCTACTTCTGATTTCTGTGCTTTGCTTTTAGACTGCAAGAACTCAGTAAGTTAAACAATTAGCCACATCAGCAAGGAGCTGCTTGGTAATGATACTTCATGCATGCAGATATTGAACTTGAAATTGCAAACTACAAGTGTTCTGGTCTGTCCTTAGGTGTACCAATCCAGTTGGTCAGGCAGGTTAACCCCTTTGGTAACTTAAGCATGCACAGACATACTTGGTTCAAAAGCAAAAGTTTCTCCAAGGTGGACTACAGAATGTCTCCATTTATTAGCCCTGCAACAAAGTCACCTCTGCCCTCTTGCCACTGAAGAACAAGGACTTTTGAATGCCTGATTCCAGTCAGCAAGGGGACCATGTACCTGTGCCCAATATACATTCCAAAGTCCCATTCCTAGTGCTCCAGTTCCTCTCTTCTCTTGTATAGGCTAAGGCACTCTTCTTTATTCATTGAGAAGATTTAATTATTTCTGGATTTAAAATGCTTTTTCTCTGTTGGGAAATTATGTCCATATTGTTTTCGTTGACCACATTTACAAAAAAGTTCTTTTTTTCAGCTAGAAAGTGGTACATTTTTTAAAGAATATCATTCTGTTCCAATTTTATTGAAAAATATTTTACCTTAGAAAATCACAGAAAAACATAAACCAAAAACTATGTGAAAATATGTGTTTCAAATAAACCAATATATGAAAAAACAGATGTTTTTCATCAACCTTAATTCTCCTTGTTCACATTAGCTTTACTTACATTTTCCTCATCTTCGGAGCTTAGCACAAGTTTGTTCAAGACACATCACCATTCTCCTTCCATGACTTGCTGTCTTCTTGGCCTCATCATTGAAAACTCACTTACCTTTCCCTTCACATGCATCTCCTAATCTCATATTGATACTTCTTTCCTGTTCCCCACTACTGCCAATGCACTTTTTAAGCCAGACAAAAAGTGATGTTCTAGTTTTAAGACTCTACCACAGTGTCTCCAAATATATCAGCTATGACTGTGCTCCCTGTTACACAAAACCAGATCTATTAACCAGGCATTTCTTTATGATTCCCTTGACTTAATTCATTGAATTTTGTCTTTGGATATGATCACTTACCTGGAAAAAACCTATGGGAACTCATTAAAATTGCTTTCTTTTGCCCTTCTCCCAGAAGAGAATGTAGAACAATCATATTAATTAAAATACAGACAGATCCCAAAGTCTCAACAACATTCCCCATGAGGAACATGTTCGTAAAAGTCCACATTCCCCAGGATCTGGGTGGGGGATTTTTTGCTGTCTGTAGCCCTCTTGGGATTATTGGCTGGGGACTCCATCAGGGGCAAAGGAAGAACTGCTACAGCTGCATAATGCTACTGAGATAAATCATTTAGTACATTTCAGTGTAGGAATGGCTTTATTAAGGTAATTTAAATAGGGCCAGAAATGCTGAGGTTCACAGTTTCCAGAGAGGTTAAAAATAAAACCAAGATGAAAATGGGATTTGACACCAGTGGTCTCCAAGCACTATTACAGAAAGGGACAATGCAAAGGAAATTCAAACATGGTGTTCTGGGATGGTAGAGAAACAATGGAAATAAAGTATAGAGGAAAAGAATAGGAGAGAAGATATTCTAAAAAAGAAGTTTCTTGAAATATTGAAAGTCTTTGAAACTAATCTGAAATGAGCATACACCAAACAGTATCGTCAGTGTGTTCTGATCAGGGAGTTGACTTAAACTAGATAAAAATATAAAGTAGGTGCTTCCTCCAAGGCAGTTGTTCTCTGAAATCAAATAAAAATTTAAATTTAAAAAAAAAAGAAGAAGAAAAAAAAAAGCTTGAGAAAGGATAAAACATAAAATAGCTGGAGTTCGCTGAAAGATGAGATGCAGCAAGAGAAAGCCTTGTTGGGAAAGCTTTCTTTCCAGGTTTCTGAAAAGTCACTGCATTTTAACACACAACTCTGCTCCCCAGGAAACTCTGCTCCTCAGGACTGTCAAACCCATAGCCTGGCTAGCAAAGTGCAGTTGCTTGGAAAGTGAGTTTTACTCTGATACCGAAAGAAGAAGTGGCCATTGTTTCTACTTTGTCCATGCTCTGTTCAAAAAGGCAAAGACAATGCCTTTGAGAAAAGCTCCTGTGAACCAGTGAAGGATTTCAAAGGATAGCAAGGGAAGACAATGTGAGAAAGAAGGGATGACCAAAGCCAGCCTTCTGCAGAGTACTGG
Source organism: Falco peregrinus (assembly GCF_023634155.1). Lineage (NCBI taxonomy): Eukaryota > Metazoa > Chordata > Aves > Falconiformes > Falconidae > Falco > Falco peregrinus. The sequence continues at coordinate 84,552,578 of NC_073721.1, forward strand.
AAGCCTTTGAAATAAACTTCTAAAGGACATTCTCCCAGTTTGGTAGCTTTTGTATGCTGAGATCTCTATAGACAAAATCAGCCTCTGGGTTCTGTATCTCCTTTGGATCCATCTGCTTCTTGGCTACTATTTCTGAGTTCTACTTCGAGGCTGATATTTTACATGCTGAAAGGAAGATGAAAAGAAAGATGCAAACTAATGCATATGCTCAGTAGAAGGTTCTTGTGAACATAAAGGAGGGACAACCGAGGGCCAGAGACTGGCTCAGTGTTCAGGAACAAATCCAAAATTCTGCTATTGACATCAGAACACCTATTCCAGTTTTTGCTGCTGTAACTGTGAGCAGAATCCAGCTTTATTTAGCACTGGTCAAAATTTCTTCATCATAAATGTGTGTGCCAGTTCTCGGTGGTCCAGCATCTTTAGAGAGATTGTCTACCTGCACCATGGGGTTACTGTTCTTGGGACAGAAAACTAAAAAAAATCTGAGGTTTCTGAAACATCAGTGTTGATACTCTGTCTCTCCACAGGATTCATTGCCCTCCAGCTGAGGTCAGACTTCCTCTTTCACAAATAAATGTGAACCAGCAACCTGTTTTCTTACCTTCTGCTCAACCTTCCTTCTGCTAATCATTGTATAGTAGGAAATGGGAGGGCAATGCTAGAAACAGACTAACAAAGCAAAGTTCTCCTATGAAGAAGACTTTGAAAGTAAGCACCAGGAAACTGGGCAAGTAATAAATACTACAAGGATCTGTCTCTAGCGAGGGAAGGAACATGGTCAGGATGCATTGAATACCTCACTCCAGAGTCTGATTCACTCTAAAATGCCTGAGAGAATTTGCAGTTGCACAGCAGCCGTGATGCTCCCCAGCCAGAGGTCCTGTGGCACATCCTTTGCCCTGTCAACATGTATGGGCTGCTTTTCTACCTCATTGTCTACCACAAGAGGGTTTCTGTGACATATGAGAGCTGCATACATGGAGCATCCTCTGAGTAGGAAGATGTTGGAGAGAGCAGGGGAAAAAAACACTTGTATCTGCAACTCAGAAACAATTTACCAGGCGGTTGCTTGATTTCAAAGCTAGCATATGACTTTTAGGGGGTTTTGCTTTTTGCTTTTTTTCTACCTAGCTGCTGAAAACATTCTTATTCCTCTCACAAAAGAGAGTGGACCTTATTCAGCTCTTGTGAAAATTCATTGACTCAGAGATAAATTTGCCTCTCAGGACTCAAAAGTAAGCAGTCAGAACATTCTCTCATGCAAAGAATTGCACTTCTTCCTAAAATCCTTCCAGGGGCAGAGAATATTCTTCTTCTCACCCACGCAACTAGCAAGTTCCACTGGCTGGTACAGACTATATCTCTGCATCTTCTCCCTCTCACCTTGCTTTTTTCCAGCCACTACCCTACCTGACTGTATGGGAGCTGCCTGCTGAGTGGTGCTTAGCCCTTCCCAGACATGGAATACAGGAAGGCAATCTCCAGTTTTTCCCCTCCATGCTTCCTCCAGCCCCAGTCACCCACCTGAACACCACCAGACTGAAGCTTGCTTTTAGACTGTAAAACCTTAGAGGTCCTTCAAGCTGACAGGGGCTGTGGAAACATAACATCAATCTTAATGGCGTCTTATTGGCAGTATCTGGGATCATCCTTGCCTGCCCACAAGCATTTATTGAGGTCAGTAAAACCACTCTGACATTTATGTGTTGTTTGCAGAAGGAAAGGGGTGGATAAAGACTTACATTGGAGGCTGAATCTCTGTTTTATCAGGAGCTATTTGAAGAGTGCTATTTGAAGAGTCAGACTAGATTTAGCAAGGTGGTTCAGGAGGGATCAACAGAGCTTTATTTCATATAGTCCCAACTTGAGAGGCAGGATTCCTTTACCTGAAATTGCTCTCAAGCTGTTTCTCAGCAGAATACATGTGGATTTTATGCAACTTGCCACCATCTTCTCTCCTTAAAACCCTTTATCTGATGTCTCAAAATTTCAGCCTTTGAGGATACATTATCTGACTTTTTACAAGGCAACACTTCTTTGATGCATCAGGGTGCACACAGAAGCCTGACAGCTGCAAAAAGGCCCAAAGCAACAGTATTAAGTAAGCACAAAATCCAGGGTTTTCTTTGACACATAAATAAAAACTATGGAATTTACAGGGAGAAGTTCCCATCTTTATTTGTCTTACAAGCACTCTAGGCAACGACAGCCTTTATCAGGTCATGATACTGGGGATAATGCTCTCCCATTTTGGACCATCACTGGAGAGTATTGCAATCAGGTCAGCAAAGACAAGCATCTGGTTCGGTCACAGCAGCAGCAGCTCAGCCAGGCTACCCTGCAGCTTCCTGAGGCCAAAGCACTTTGCAGAATAAGCCCCCTTCAGACTCTTCCATTTGCCCTTTCGAACACCTCAGAGTGGCTATGCCAAGCCAGCCCAGCCTCCTCACCTCCTTGGTGAGGTTCAGCAGCTTTCCTTAGCCCAAAACAAGGAAAAGGAGACAAACAAGGTCACTGCTGATAAATAACATTTTCTTCATCCCTCCTCCCCAAATCCTCAGAGTGCAGAAACTGGGTTGTAAGACCTAGGTCTCCTGCTCTGGAACTTAAAAGTTCTCTGAAATGAACAGCTGAGTTTTTACCAAGGGCCTGTAAAATCCCTTCTAACTAACATGAGGCTTAAAATATTAACTCATTGCTGAGTCCAGGCAGTGATTCTCCTGTTTCAGCAGTACTCACTCAATGTGCCTGCAAGTGCTTATAAATTTCATCATTCAGAGCCTACATGGATGACAGATGGATACAGACAAAGTGGTGATGGCAGGGGTGGAGGCTGCAGTATTTCTTTTTTTGTTTCTTAGTCAAACAAATGGCAGTCAAGTAACACCCTCCAAACTCCCCCGTCTCTGCAAGTTAATGGCAGCTATAAGATGTAACATTCATTAGTTCAATGGTTTGCAATGTAACTCAAGGCTCAGCTGGTATTTTTCATGTGGGATGAGGCAAGAAAATATAATTGGAAGGCTTGGTGGCTGCATGATGCCTATTTCTTATTACTCTGATTGGACCTCAGAGTTCAGTGTGAAATTTTGCATTAAAATAAAAAGTTATGTTATAGTAACAACTGACTATGTTATAGTAATAGACCTGACTGTGGAGCTTTTAAAGAAGCAGAAAGCAATGAACTCTTAGTACTCACCTGTAGGAGTATTTCAAGTAGTCCTTTTAATTAGCTGTTATTCTTGACCACTTTTTCCAATAAATTAATTTTGTACTGTTAAAAAAATAACAGAGGAAGAATCTTGGAACATGAAGTCCTCTAACAAAGAATAACCGTAGCCCATGCAGCAGCAACACAGTCTCTCCATCCTTCACTATTATTGCTATCCTCTTTCTCTTGGTGCCAAAGAAGGAGTAAAGCAATCTGTGTCCTCTCTTTGGGCCTTACATATCCTCAGCCAGGTCTTTGGGTGTGGAGTAAGAAATGCCAGGCTTGTTCCTAGATTACCTTTCTTTAATGCACTGGTTTAAATCCACGGTCCAGCTCTGACGGCCTGTTGTCTATATCTTCTTTATTCTCTGTGTCAAAAACACGTGCTGTAGGTGCCTGAAATAGCTGTATATGCCTTCATTCCTGTTGATCTTGGTTATCAAATTCTTCCAGCTTCTTCCCCTTTATCTATACATCTATTATCATAGACCCTGTCATTTTCTACACTTCATTCACTGTGAACACATCCATCATACAGTTATGGCAATTGTGTCTCTTCATATCCAACAGCTGCATCTCACCCCAGCAATGTCTGCATTTTGCAATCTGCATCTATGAAAATACAATAGTAATGGACTATACTAAAAATTCTGTTGCTACCCGTAGTGGTTCTCATTTTCTGTCCTTCATGGGTTTTCTGTTCCCAAAGAAATTATTTTCTTTGCCAACTTGGAAGCTAAAACTTCGCTATTTTTTATGGTGGATTTTGCTTAGCTCAGTAATGGCCTGTTGTTATTGTCCAGAAGGGAGCCCCAGGTGGGATCTAGGCCTGAGACATCAGCTGTTTAAACAAGTGGAACGGCTGTCATTAATCTTTGCTTCTGGAGCTCATAACAGGAAAATGGAGCAAGCAGGGGATTGGTTCTCAATAAAAGAAGCGTCCTTCAGCCTTGCACAGTTTCATGTCCAGCCACTAATCAATATATATTGTTCCCATAGATCACAGCAGCAGCAGGTGAGAAATTGCTTGGACTCGAGGCTTGTGTAGAGTGGACATGTGAGGATTTTCCATGCACACTGCAGACAAATCAATCTTCTAGAATAAGACTTGAAAGAAGTATCAGGAAAAGGCAAGAGATGATACAAAGGATGATTGGGCACAGACCCTTTGGGGGGAATATTTAAGACAGGAAGAAAGTCTGGTTCTTGTCATAAGGGTTTTCTTGTACTTCAAAGATCAATACAAATATGTTAGAAGATAAGTCTTCGCAAAAATACCAGTAGCTGAGAGCTAAGTGAAAAGTGTCACCTGCCTGCACACCAGGCCCTCCTTGTCTTAATGCCTCCTTCCCGCTAGTGCCTCAAACACCTGCCTCCTTTGGTCCACACCGGCCATAGGTCTCTATATTGCTTCTTTGAATCAACTGCCTCAAACACCTGCCTCCTTTGGTCCACACCAGCCGTAGGTCTCTATATTGCTTCTTTGAATCAACTGCCTCACTCTTTGCTCCTTTCTCCTCTCTCCGCTAAATCTCTCTTTGCCACACCAGGGCTATATTCACCAGCAAAATGTTATTCTTCTTAAATAGGAAAATTCCTGAGTGCTGTAAGCCAATCCAGCCTCCCTTCTGCTCTCTTGAACTGGCAAAGCAGTTGCTACAAGTGTAATTTACAGCAGCCAATGACAGTGGCTCCAAGATGCCAGAGGCCCATACTGCTTAGATATAAGAATGTAATCTTCAGATTAGTGCTGTCAGAGTCCGCAGAGCTGAGTTCAGTCTGGCTGAGGCATCACACTGAAATTTGACAGCAAGCCAGAAGTTCCCATCCTGCTCCTGGTTCTTTGTTAACAGCAACCAAAAATCTGCAGTTTCAGAATTACATTTCTTACTAGAGGCTTTAACTACAAACCAGTTTTTCTTCAGGAACAAAGTAAAACATCAGCAACATTTAACTGTCTGTGGTGATCAAACTCTGTGCAAAGGCTGCTGTTTCATGGCCCATCACAATCTTACCTCTTTCCGCTGCTGGACCTAAGGACGTGCTAGTTCTGGCATACACTAGATTGAGCATCACTGAAGGCATGGTTTGATGGGCCCAACAGCTGTCTCTTCTGTTAAGAACAGAGGGTAGCTTAAAGTGGGCCATGATGGAGAATGTAAAGGTTTTAATGGCTGAGAATTTGCGCAACAGGTAATACAACCCCTATGTTTTCAGCCGCTGTGCTGGACAGGTTACAGCAAGAGGCATTTCAATTCCCAAAGGTAAGAAAGCACTTCTGGTTATATTACTAAGACAAACAGAGCAGTGAAATCAGTTCTGAGAGACAAGAATTGGCCCCAAAAGATTGACTGAGTAAATTTTCAACACAATTCAATTCATATGCTCCTTTGGTACTTTCTATTTTTCCCTCATAAGCAGGCATGCAGAATGTGGCAAGCTTTTTTATACAATTGATGGTTTAGACTCTTCAATTAAAAGCATGTTTGCAGGTTTGAGGAAATCTCTGTGACGAGGAAGAAGGGAGAGCTCTGTGTGTGTAAAGAAGTCTTATTTTGTGTGTCTATTAGCACCTCCGCTCCTGTATTAATTCTGTTGTTATTTGACCAAGGGGAAAAGACACAACAGCACACTGCTGTTGGCTGGAAGTGTGATACCCAGCTCCTCTCCAGTGCAGTGTCTGCACCACCCTGCCAAGGACTTGGGGAAATCAAGCCTGAGCTGGGAGTTTTGCCATTGCTGATTGAGACTGGGTGCTGTTGTCACACAAGGACTGAACATACCTGTTGTTCTTGATGACTTCTGCCACTCATCTCATCATTCTCTAAGGGCCTGGCTAGGGAGGGATAAACTCAGGGAAGCTGTGTGCCACTACAGGTCTGAGCATTTTTAAAAAGTGAAAAAAGAAAAAGATTATTTCTGCTCTGTGACATTATCATTCAGTTCCCTTTCCTCCTTGAGAACACTGGAGATGCCCACTGCCAGTGTACTTCCTCTTCCTGAGCTGAGGAATTCCCTGCTTTGGTTTGGCAGATCTGGGGTCACAGTCAACCCCCCCATGTCGCTGCTGACTGCCAGGGCTGCATACGTGGGCTAAGTGGATGCTGGTGCTTCATGCACATGCTGTTTTGTTTTTACAGACTTTCTAGTAAGCGCTGAGACCAGACACCTTGGATTGCTCTGCTGCTGAGGAGAGCCTGGCTTCCAACAATGGTTTTGAAAAGGATGTTTAACTTTTTTGTGCTGAATGAAAAAGACTCATTGAGGATGACATGCAGTAAATATTCAGATTCCCTGCAATTCTTAAGACAACTAAACTTGCTTATCTTATAAATGGTAGCCTCTAACATGTCCTTAGCACATATTTTCTATGAGATTCAGTACCTTTGGTATTTGGATATTTGTTTTGCCCTCTAAGAAATGAGATTTTGATTGATTTGTTTTATATATGGCCTTTTATAATGACCGTGATAGCTAAGAGGGATCATAAGCAGGTTCTTTTTCTTTTGCTTTCGCTAATTTATTGCTAAGGAGCATCCCATTGAATAGCCAATACCTTCATCACCTGCAATCCTGGGATGAAAAATGCCAGTTGTCTGCTGGCTGTGAGAAAACAGACTTTTGTAACCACGTTGCTATTAGCTGTATTCTGAGCTGAGAGTTACTGACAGTTATTTGCAAGGTACTGAAATGACATTGTAAATTGGCTTGGCTCCAGCTGTACTTTAGAAGGAATGCATAAACTGCATATATCGTTCAAACCCACCACATTTCAGAGATGTCCTTTTGTTGTGAATTTGCAGTATAGAGCCATGTTAATGCATCTATATGGCTTCTGGACTACAGGTGTTAGTTCAGTTAGCTGTCATGTTCTGTTAATCTAAAGGATGTTCCTACAAAACTGTCTCCCACTAGCTACATCTTAGTTATCTTCTGGAGGCGTCTCTCTTTCTTTCTTTTGATTATAGATATCTTGGTATATCTTGATTCCCAGTGGAAGTACTTTACTTAAACATCTCAGACCAGATAGAACTAAGCCAGTTGTGTGCATCCCCACTGAGAGCTGTGGAAAATGATGCAGTCCTGATGTGGTCAGAGAGATTAAGATTGTGCAATTTTTAGCAAGATTGCTAAAGCAGGCAGCATATACCAGGCTGGATCCACAATTTGGGATGCTGAAAATATTCCCATTGGAACAAAAATTATCACTGGGTCAGAGATGGCTTGGCCCTCCTGTGTTAGTTTTAAACGTATTTAGAGAACAATCAGGTGAGTAGTCCTTTGTATGGGTTTTGTGGTATTTGGGGCAGGAAGGTGTTTTAATCAACAGGAGGCTATCATGGAGTATAAGCCATATTGTTGCAGCACCTCTTCCACCTCTCATCCCCTTGCAGGTTGACAGATTGCTTCTCAGAAAGGTTTCTTGTGGCTGTAGACTGTGTTATGGCATGATAAGCCTGGCCTTTCCCTCTTCTGTTGTCTGCACTGACTTAGGTCTGAAATGTACATGTCCAAACCTTACCTGAGTATCCCTTTACGGCAGCAAAGATAAAACCTGGGACACGCAGTAAGGATGTAGCATTACATTATTTTGACAGAGCAAAGATTACTCACCCAAAGTGTCAGTCAGGAGAAACCAAGAAGACATCATGAGAGGTACACTGATAAGGCAGCCAAGGCTGGAGTCCAGAGAAGCATCTTTAGAGGTGGAAATGCAGCAGCCTGGGCATAGAGCTTTTTACAAGAGGCAGACCTGGTAGCTTCTGCAATACTACACCTTGAATCCTGCAAGACTCTGATAGCCCCTGCCCTTTGAGTGTCTATAGCTGTTGAAGATAAGCAGGACATGAGCAATGGTAATTAACGTCTCCCTATCTTTTGTATGCAGCCACTCACTTCCCAGTACATGGTACATACACTCTAAAAAATTACTGTTTAAGAATGAGCAAATCAACTTTTACCTGGATTTCCATATGGTTCTTATAAATATTCTTATATTTAGTTTTACAACACCCTTATTGCTCCTTTAAAACGGGGATTTAATCACCTGAATGACCTAAACTGCCAGCACAAAGTATTAGTTCTCTGAAGGGACAGACTAATGCCCCAAAATCTCACCCTAAATGTCAGTCTACATCAACTCAGAAACATGTGCAGTGTGGAGAAGGGGGCTTGCATGATCTTAACTTCTTGTGCCATTTCTTAGACAGAAGACCACCCTTTCTCTGTATTGTTGTTCCAGCATAAACCATGAGGCTACCCTATGTTGTTTAAAGGGAAGTCAAAGGAATGTAGTGAAGTAGCAAGTGGAAAAGTTCTACTTAATATGTAAGGTTTAAGCTCTATCTGCGTAACTTCATTAAATCTTTTCCAAAAAAGGGGATGTGGGACAGATATTTGAGGTTTATACAAACAACCTCACCAAGTGGACGGTTCTTACTGCAGCCCATGAAATTATTAGCTCCTCACAACTCTCATAACTCCAAGCACAGCATCTTAGCCAGCCATGGCTTCTGACCATTCACTTGCAAAATCTGTCATGCCTTCAGTGCTTTGATGATCAGTAGTTTCTTTGTCTTCTGTGGATGGATGAAGGTATGAAACTAAGGGACTATGAATGTTTTTCACATGTTCTTAGTTAGAATTCCAGTTTATAGCATTGCCGCTAGAATAATTACTTATTGTATTTTTATATATTTATGTACACACACACTTCAATTCTAGTTCTTTTTAATGCATTAGCACAGAGACTGTAAGAACCAAGGGAACAGAAACATTGGAAGCTACTTCTCACACATCAATGAAATAATAAAATACTATGAACTGAAAGAGGAACATGAGCTTAAAAGAGCAAATCGCATCTGGAAATTTTATTTGTGTATCAAAACTAATTATTGCAAGTTCCACCTCGGTAGCACTTGAGGATTTCATTACAAGATCTAATTGGACTTATATGTGCTGTAAAAGTTTTTTTTTATCTTTTAATTGGTAGCAGACATCAAAGCAAAGAGAATGAGAGACAAACTTCGTATTTGTTCCATAAACTAATCTTCTGGCTTCATTTGCATTTACATGGTTCTTTGGAGCTGCTCACAGCACAGGCTTGTATTAACATGCCAAAAGAGAATTCACTTCCGGTCCTTCAGTTCAGTGTTTCAGAAATTCGTCAGTCATTCAGCCAGTCAGATCTTAATTACCAAAGGATTCTACTTCAAGTCATCCCTGAGTATCTGGAACTTGTTTGGAAAAAAGACAAGTAGAAGCTGTTACACCATTTTACTGCACTGTCCGTGATGAACTTGCAAGCCTACTTTCCCAAGGGTGAGTGTTTCCTTGGAAAAGCTCATCTGAGTTGAGTTTGTGGGTCTGGACCATAGCCCTTCTAAACTTCACCCAACCTGGCAGCATAAACATTTTTTGATTGATTAAATATAGCCAAGCTGAAACAGCTCCTTCGGAGCCTGTGGATGTTAGGAGTGAGAATGACTGAATTTTGTCCGCACTGCCCAATGCTGTTTTGTGCATTGACCCCCACTAATGCTCACCCAGCTGGCACCAAAACCAGAAGCACTATAGCTGTTGTGTCTAATTGGCATAAGTTAAAAATGAAACATACAAAAATGAAAAGCCTGTAGGGACCTCATACCCATCACCACTTTTCCCAGTACCAGCCAACAGTCACTGGAGCCAACACCACTATGAATGAGGATCAGTGAAATATCTCTTGAACTGGTGTGGAGACATTTCTAGAGTCAGTGATGAGGAGGTGGATTCTTCCAGTCCAGTGAATCAATAATAGCTGAATTCATTAATACTGAGGCAGCAGTAGCAGCAACAGGGTGATATAACCCACCACCACTGTAGGGCTGCAATGTGCAAAAGCTGGCTGGATGCTAGTGCTACTGACACACAGCACAGTAAGATAACAGTGCGTAGAGATGGTCTACATGGTAACAGCTCCAAGACTAGAGGTAGTAATGAGTGGCTTTAGGGTGCCGGTGGTGAGATCAACAAGAGACTACATGCTGGTGACACCAAAATATCTCCCGATAAAAGTCAGGCAGCATTCTTCATCTGAGCTCAAGATGAACTAGCCCAGGTGCATCCTTGGATCTTGCATTATAATATCTGACATCAAGCTGTAAGTGGACACAGCAGCAGGAAGGGGAAAAGAGGTCTAAAAGGGCCTCTTGAATGTTGAGCATTTATGCTGGTAAGCTGGGAGGCTGAATGAACAACAGCTGGCAAAGAGACTGAAGAGTTTGTGTTGTACTTATCATTCAGGAGCTCTTGACTTGATTTGTTGTATTTTACCAAAGAGTAGCTGTGTCCTTTCTTCCTTTATGCTTTTATTTTTTATTGAAACTCAATGCTTATGAGGGAGGTATTGCCTGTCAAAGTTTCCATTGGGAGGTATTTAATCTTCCCAGTTTTCTGTGTATTTGAGCCATGTGTGTTACATCTGTAAGAGGCTTACTCTGGTACTGGCCACCCAGCCTGGGAGAAAGGTTATATGTGTCAGCAGTGTAATACCTTCTAGCCTCTCCATTTGAATCTGTGAAAGTTGCCAGTCCACCTTTCTGGTTCCCCAGGAAAAACAGGGTGGATTTTTTTTTTAAATTTTCAAATACAAATAACTGGCAAGCTGCATTCACACCACAGAAAGAAGCCGAGAGGGTTCAGGAACATTGTTTTCAGAAGCTGTTGATCTCCTTGCTGTCACCTTGCTCTGTCATCTCGCAGTGCTTCACTTTGCCAGGCAGAAAAAGGACACCACAACATCTGCACATAGCTTTCCAGAGGGCAGAAAGACAGACTGTCTTTGTTCAGTTGCTTTGGGAACCTTCAGAGAAAGTGACTCAGGAAAAACAAAAGGTTATGCTGACCCCAATGACACCATCATTTTCTCTCTGTGATGGCCCTGGGATGTGTCCTCCACTGAAAAAATATCCTGTTTCCCATGGTGTTTGGACACAAAATGAGTATTAAGGAGGAAGTCTTTCAGCAGGCTCTTTTATTTCTTTTTCTCCAGCTTATTCTCTCACCCTCTCCTTGAAATGGCCCAAGGGCTTCAATAGTTGATCCTTTGCTTTCTTTTCCAGATATTAATTAAAGAGCTCAATCTTCAATGCATTTATTATAATAAAATAGCCAGGCAGTGTAAAGCAATCTAATTTTTCCTACTCCACAGAGGCCAAAAAAATGCCCACTTTGGGGCCTTAATACAATGAAAGAGCTGCGGAATTATTTAGAGCCATGCTGAAGATTCACTTGTTTGAGTGGGTCACCAGTGTTTTAATACACCCTCATCCTTACAAAAATATACTTATTCTGTGATGAGTTCCAGGGTAATAGAAAGCAACCGGAGCATGCTTTATAAAAGCACTTGTAAGAGCAGCCAACATCTCATAGAAAGTATGTGCAGTCCTGTCTCTAAATTATTAGTTTCTCCCAGCTGAAGAGCTGCAGACTGGTTGTGGCCTGTGATACAGATGGTCTGCACAGCAACACATCTCTTCCTGAATCAAATGGTAGTGCACTGTACCAGGCCACATAAACAGACGGATGGGAGGAAAGGCTACAGCTTCTTTCTCATGGTTAGTATGCCCCAGTGGCAACGCTGGGAAGTAAATTTTGCTCTTACATGGTATTTTTCCTACCTGAGGAAATGAGAATTTTTGAGATATGATCATCCTCATTCAACATTACATCATCCACATGAAGAAAGCTGTCTGAAATGCCTCACCTCCAGTTTGTACGTCACCCAATAGTAGAAAGTCCAACCACAATACACAAAACCAGAGGAAACCAGACTTCATTAGTTCATTTGCTCTCAGAACTACATGTTTATTTACGATGGTAATTCTCTTGCAAAGAAGCTCTTCATTGCATGAAAGTTCTCCCGCACTCATAATCCTCTGTTTGGAACATCCTAATCCTCTGTTTGCACAGGGGTGTCCACACTTTGAAGTGTTAAATCATTGAAAGAGGACACTTCACAGACCAGCAGCGCAAAAATGGCTTTGGAGCTTTGGTGTATCAAAATATACATGGGGGACTGATCTCCCCCTGCCTAGGTAATCATTTTACATCTGTGCAAAATGAGCTTCAAGCTTTTCCATTCTGATTCAGCTGAGTTCTGACACCCTTTATGGGTTAGTCCAAATGATAGCACAAGCAGCAAGACAACAGAAAATCAAGTGCTGTGATACAGATATGCCAGCTCAAAATGGATAAAGCAATAATAAAAAAGATTAGCGTTGTGCCTTTCGTGCCAGCAATTCTAATATAATTACATACTCTACAGGAATCACAGGAAAATAGGGACATAAGATTGATTGGCAGGGACTGCCTAGGTCATTGAGTCCAGTCCTCTGCTATTGCAGTCAACATCATATAATCCCTTTTATAAATCCTTTGACTTGCCAATGAAATGCAGTGAACACAGCAGAGAACACTGCAGCTGTTCAGAAGAGTGTGGAAAAACCTACAGCCAGTTTACAACTAAAAATGTATTTGAAGTTATACAGGCTTTTAATAGGGATGAACCAAAAAGTTCGGTTTAGTTCAACTCTGACTCCAAACTTCTCCAGCATCCAGGTGGGAAAGGGTTATGTGTGAATATCTAATCCAAGAGATTCACGTTCCTCCTTCACATATAAAGAGGGACTGTAAGAACTGAGATTTTATTTGAGCACCAGTGTGGTCCAAAAGTGCCCATGGATCTTGAATAATCAAGACTGGTTCAAAATTCCCCTTTATATATCACTTGAGGTATATTCAAGATGACATTTGACAAGGTTGCCTGTTGGCTCCAGGAAAAGCTAAACAATCCAGAAGAAAGAAAACACCATCTTAATTCCTGTTTTGCATGGGATATCAGAGGTATTCATCCATGATACAGAATGTTCTGGGAAAACCACAGGTGTTTCCCAGAAACTTGGAAGTGTCTGTTCAATTTGTGATTCAGACATTTAGTTTTGTCTTGCTCCTTTGCAAGTTACATATAAATAACCCATTACTAGTTCAGTTGGCTGCCAGAAGGGCCAAGTTCAATGGCAAGACAAAGGGATTAGCTGGAATGGCTCACTGGGACCAATAAGACTTACAGGGAAACAGTCTGTATAGTAAACTTCTGTAGAGTGCATGTGTCAAGCAGTTTAACCTTTTGCTGTTTCCTTGCCAGTGGCTGATATTTCATTCTGTATCTTAACAGGGGAAGCATAGGTCTCTCTTTCAGAGCTCTTCATGCTCCAGACTGTATTATTAGCCAAATTATAAGCAGTAAATAATCAAGACATTTGAACCCATGCCAGAAGCAGAAGCCCGGACTGTTTCCCAAGCTAAAGAGGGCTTCTCCCTGCTTGTTCCCTACAGGAGGTGATTCTCAATGCTGCATCAAGCAAATGAGGCTGAGATCCACAGCTGCAGAGGATCTTCTCATTACTTGTGCAGTCTAGACTGAGAAATGGCTGTTTTGGTCAGCCCTAGGTAAAAGCTGAGAAGGTGTTTCAGTGGCTCCCTGTTGTCACAAATTCAGAGTGGAAAGAAGAATGAGTTGGTAAAAGAAAAAGTTTAGCTAGTCCACAACTTTGCTAACCCTCAGATATCTTCACTAATCACTTGCTCACACCTTTTGAAAAAAGCCAAGTGGGAACTGAGGCCAAGTTACTGTGCCTCTCCCAAACTCTCATGAGATAACACAATATCTGTAACATTGTTCTAAAGTGAATATTGCACTTTTACTGTGTATTATACTCAGTTTTCCATAGTATGTGTAAGATCGCATTGTAATTGCAGATTTCCATTATGAAAGGATATAATTATACTAGAGAACCTGTTGCCTGGGATTCTCTAAAGGATGCAGAGACAAAGGACAAGTACATTAAGGAGCTGAGGCTCATTTGGAATATGTTACAGGTGAGAGGTTGGGGGAGAGAGGAAAATAGACAGTTTATAGAGTTGAGGTACCATTCTGTCAGAGATGTTAAAGATAACAAGAGGGTGTACATATTGAGCTCCTCTGGCTTCTGAGCTTTGGAAAAGAAAGAAACAAAGAAGGAATATGAAAAGTAAATGAAGAGTTAAAGCATTGGCAGAAAATTATAAGTAAACAACTTCAAACAGCTTTTACAAGGCAGATATGTCAAGGAAAATTATGGAACTGAAAATCTAGGGGAACAAAAGAAGTAAAAGAAGCAAAGTTTAGTGCTAAATTTATCTGTAGTGTTCCTGTAATGGCCTGACTTTTCAGGAAATTCCTCTTATACTTGCTTTGCTCAAAATACAATGTTGATAATTCTGTGTATGCATATGACAATAATTTCTTGATATTTATACTCAGTAGACTTACCTTTCTGCAGCATTACTGTCTACTTCTGAAAGATAAATTTTAGTGTATTTTCTCATAGGAATAAACAGGACAGATAGGTAACATGTCCCTTACATGTTTCCATGGCCCACACAAAATTAACCCAAACCAGTCATGCAAAGAGACTGTAGGTTTTTAAGGGAGGTCAATAAATACAGAGGTGAAGAGCACACAGGTAAGTATATCTAAAGCAAAATTGACTGGGTTTTGTTGAACTGACTGCAGAAAGAATACCTCAATACAAATGCACATGGCAAACTTCGGAAAGGCTTTGCCAGCAGGTAAGCCTATTAAATATTCACATTTCTTTAAGGAATCCTTAAATCTACCTTTATGTCTATCTTTTTTTTAAAGTTTTAAAAAGTTAAAAATACTTTCTTAAAAACTTTTCATTGTGAGGTTCTTCCGTTCTCACTTCCACTATTAAAAACTAAAGCCTCCCTTTGTCTTCACTGAAGTGTATTCATCACACATCCCACAAAAGTTCTTTCACTCCCTGATACATATTATATGTATATTCCCTGCCTTTCTGCATCACTTGCTTAGGTCTATATTTTAATTAGTTCCCTCCTTTTGAAAAAGCAGGGACACTCAACCACGTACAGTTTTCATAACAGTGCCACAAAATCTTCACACTTTCACCACTGTGGGTGTAACCAGTAAATCAGTGTCATAACTTCCATGTCTTGACAGAAAAACCCTGGAAAAACCAGATGCCAGCTGGCCTTCGCTTTGATAAAGGGATTTTGAGATTCCTTATGCCACTAACTGCTGTGCTGATTCTCCTGATCATTACAATTACCATCAATGTCTCACTCTGTGATGCTGGAACAGAAAATGAAGGTGAGGAAATCAGTGCTATGGACCTGAGGCAGCACTGCCCATCTCCAGGGCAGGCTGTGGGCAGGTGAGCAGGCACTGAACAGCTGGCCAGGTGATAAGCTGAGAGGCACTGGTCCAATGAGTTCCTATGATCCCAGGCATACAGACAGGTGTGAAACAGCATCTCAAGCATCGTGTCTTAAAATGCAAGAGAGAGCACAGATAACCTACACAGCAGGTACAAATGGACACGGGGATGAGCCGCTCCATATACTGAGCACGTATCATAGCACAGCCATGCTAAAAGGTGGCAAAGCTGATATTTCCTGAGATTAAAGGCAGGGAAGGTATAATTTCTAACAATAGCAACAAGTAACAAAACAATATAAGGTGAGAAGGGAAAGAGAAAACAAGATAAGACAAGGAGGTCTTCTGAAGGATGTCCAAGCCAAAGTAATGCAAGTAAGCAAATGGAAGCAGAGAGAAAAGGACCAGGTACATTCTCTCTTTTCATAAAACTAGGAAAACTGCTCAGTTCTGCCATGTGTTGGAGAGTAGAGAGAACAAAAGAATAAGGGGCAAAAGGAACAGTATCTAGTTATATGTACTTCATGCCTCTCCTTCTAGTAGTTACAGTTGCAGCACCAACTTGCCCCTTGTCCTCTATTAGGAGAAAGGAACACTGCACTCAGGTAGTGAAAGGTCCCCAGTGCCTTTCCTGCAGACTAGCACTGTCTATCCATGGAAAAAACACCTCCCACATCAGTTATACCAAAGACACACTGTGCTGTTCTGGAGGGAACAAGATGTCACTTTGATCTCCAGCCATTCAGTCATCAGCTTCCCTGTTCAGTACTCTCATAAATGCACTGGTTGATGCTAAGAAGGATGGACTGAGGAGAGAAATGACTCGTTTCCTTCCCAGCTTTCAGCCTGTGCAGCAATGCTCAGCTACGCACATGACACAAATGCAGTCTGCTGATGGTTGTCTCAAGCCTACCTCCTACTGTGCGTAGTTCATTTCTGTCTGAAGTACAAGAGCAGAGCATATTGCAACTGTGGAAATGTCACCAAATTACAGCAAGGTGAGCATTTGCAAGGGAAAAAAGGCACACTAACCAGCAAGCATTTTCAAAGCATGTTAACAAATCCAGCTTATCTCACATGCCAGCTCTCCCCCGCCCCATTCCCATTCCCTCTGAATAGACACTAATTGAAAATTATGTTTTCAATGTGAAGCCTTTTTCTAATTTGGTCTTGTTTAGAAGCATTAAGGGATCCTATGGTTTGTTGTATTTCAAAGTGATTTGCATGAACTCCCCAGGGAAGCCAACAAAGGGCACTGTCAACATTTTGCTGGCAGACAGCAAGGGTTTCTACTCAGCACAGAATATTCATGTGCTCCAAGGAGCACAGATTCTTGGTGTAGAGGAGACAGATGCAGAACTCCAGCACAAAACATCTAGGGAAATGCTGTAATATTTGTTGCTTTGCAGGGTTTTTTGCAGCCCTTTAGCAACCTAACTTCCCTGGTAGGCATGGGAGAATGCTATTGAGTATTAAATAAATAATATCAATAAAAAATATTTTAAATGGAAAATGTAGAATTGCCAGTGCAGTATAGTTAGACATGCTCACAAACATGCTTTATGGACTTTAAGTCACATATATGCATCACATTACACACTCCAAAATCTTTTCATGGAATTCTATATACTTCCACACATTTATGACAAGTGGCTATACAAAGTATAAAACATTTTGTATTTACCCAACAAAATATGTAACCGCGCCATGCACTCAAGCATGCATTACACACATGCCCATATATTTGGCATATGCATGAAGCCAGACATTCTGCACATGCACATATGTGTGCATTATATTATACGTGAGTGTCTTTGCAGATCATACAAGCCACAGAAACAGCCTGCACCTTACAACATGCACTTGCAGGATCTGCACGCAGTCAGCTATGCCAATAAAGTTCAGATGGCTTATGCTGGTGTGCATTAACAAATCCATGTGGTTTACTGCATCTTCCAATCTGTGTGTATGCAATACATGCCTGTACATTCATTTACTTAATACAGTATGGTATTGAGGAGAAAAACATTAAGGAGTACAGTGAGGAATTCAGAAGACAATTTACTAAACAGATAGCCCAGTTCCTGTATTTAAGAGTTTTCAGCTAGTGTAAGACTTGGTCTACATGCAAAAGTTTAACTGGCACAGCTAGGTTAAGAATATAACAAACTACCCCATTAATTGACATTCCCATGTCAACAACAGTCTTAGAGCTATGCCAGAAAAAATCTCTTTGGCAGTCTAATTTCTCTAGTTCAAGAAATGGAAGAAGGGAAAATAATATTTTGCGTCTTTTTTAGGGTAATTGGAGATAGAAATTTCCATTAAACTTTTTCCAATGTAATAAAGACCTGAATCTACTTAGAATTATTTTTCTTAGAGTGGCTCAGAGTTTTAGAGGGATGCTATTTAAGTCATATCTAGTCAAGTTCCAAGCAGAAAGGGATTGGCTACTCAGGGATGCTACTTCAAACTATGCTTTGGGGCACAGTATGTGCTGCAGACTGTGTTTTCCGTAACCAAGTTTACACAGCCTGCTACAGCCCACAGTATTTCATCCAGGTGGCAGGGACCTTTTATTATTAAGTGCTACTTTGAACATGTATTCCAGGTATTCCGCCCTCACTGCTGGGATTTTTCTGAAGTACCTCTAGAGAACATTGCTAAAAACAAACCTCAGATCCTCACAATTCTCTCTCTTTTGTCACTGTCTAGCTCCTGCATAGCCACTGTCATTTTCACACTCTTATCAGCCAGCATAGACAAAAACAGTGCTCTATGCCATTGCAAATGCACTGCAAATACACAGAAGCTGTGGAGAAGTTTTCACAGCCTGCTGCCACGTGGCTTTAACACTGCCAATCTGGCACTGTGCTGCGGAGCACACATTTTGGAAGCAGTGGCAACTGCTGTCTCACCAGCAGCTGCCACAGGAGCACTGGAAGGCACAGGGCATCCAGCTACTCAGCGTGGGAGCTGGGTCAGCATCCATGGCTGAAACACTGGTTCTGAATTTATCAAGCAAGAGGCAAGTGATAGCGAAGGTCCTGGGACAAACTTCAGCATCTACGGAGTGTCCGAGTAAGACAGACCAAATTTCTGGATGTCTGTGCAGGGTTCAGCTCAGTCACTGCTGCCTACCCAAGCACAGCATTCCTGCAGGTGAGCATGCCATCCTTGCCTGCCACAGCTCAGTGTGGTGCAGACAGATCGGACTTCCATGCTGGAGGTGGGAGGTGGCATTAAAAAGGCAGATGTCGCCAGGTTAGCCAAAGTTCAGAGCTTGTTGAGGGCCTTGTACACATATCATTGGGAGTCTGAAAAACGAAGCTGAATTTCTCTCTTTTTCCTGCACAAGGTGTCAGAGGCTGTTAGTAGAAATGGATACCATTGCCTAGGGCTGCAATACCTGGATGAGCACAGTGGCAGGCTTACTGACATGAATGCAGATGGTCTAGAAACAGTCCTGACTCACAACGCCAGGGACTTTCAAACTCATATGCAACAAAAGTGCAGATTTGTTCCTATCACCATAACAGACATTAACGTTGTTGATATTCTCCCTGTAATTCTGGAGAGACTGCTCATCCTTTATGTGTGATTAAATCTTTTACTTGATAATATGCACACTAGAAAAAAAGTTGTTTAATTATTTGTAGCTAGAGGATAACATTAGAAAGCATTCAAGTGTTAAAAGGGGAAATGTTGCTGCCTTGTAGCAAGTGGAAATGCCATGGAGTACTACCTGCTGTGGTTCAAATTGCTGAGTTTGCCCAGTGCCTGTGACAAGGTAGAAATACTCTGTGACTGCTGGGAGGCAGCAGTACACAACTCCTTCTCCAAAGTGACAGTTGCTTGGAACATGTACTCAAGGGCACCCTATGCTCCTGCTTTTTGTGATTTTATACTTATGTTTGATTAAAATTGCTGTGTTGCTTTCTTTGTGTAACATTCCATGAACATTGCTATGAATTAAAAGATTTTAATAACGTGTTGATAGCAAATACTTCATGGATGGCAGCACAGATATGTTATGCAGGTTTTTGAAATATTCCAAAAAACATTAGATGAATGTTTTGTATGGTCTGATTTGTGTGATTTCAGAGTTATATCTGGTATTCAAGTTGTGGAAATACTTGCTCGGAATGGCAGGGAATATTTTGTTAAGTATGCCATGAATATTCATATGAAATTGCATTTAAATGTTCATGTCTAACCACACTCCAATGTTTGGAAAGTATGTTTTATGGAATAACTTTCCTTTTGAAAGTTTCTTTAAAATATGACCACCCCTTTTCAATTACACTCATGTTTAATTCAAAACATTTTCAAAACCAGTCACTTCTTTAATGATCGTGTAGAAGTGAAAGGGTTTTTCGACAAGTATGAAAATCAAACCCAGCCATTCCTTCGGTGACATAAAGGCTAGAATGACAGGACATAAAATTCCATAGTGATTCCCTGTAGTTAGTGGCACTGATACATAATCACATGAATAGTAACAATTAAAGGAAAGACAAGCGTAGAAAGGGTTTCCCTCCCCAGGGCTCATAAGGAAGTACTTCACCGTTGCAAGCACACTGCCACTTCACCTCTAGCTCTTGCACCTGGATGACAAGACCTCTTCCTTGTCAGTATGACAGTCAGCCCTAGAGCTGCTTGTATATCAGTGTCCTTCCAGGGGGCTTTCTATAAACTGCTGTGATTTCTATATCCTTACTTTTCAACCTCCCCTTGCCCGTTTCAGTACAACTTTCTAAACATCTTCCTCCCAGTCTGCCTTCTCAAGAGCCTCTGAACCTCCTCCTTGCCAGGAATCAAGAAACTGGCCAAAAGTAAACAGTGGGTGCAGCTGGGCTGCTGCTGTCCTGCTGCAGTACGCTGATCCTGAACTGGCAGCATGGAAATGCAAGTGCTTGAGGTCAGAATTCAGAGATGAAACCTGCCCTGACTGAGTTCAGGGAAGCAGCAGCTTCATACCTAAGTGTCCCAGTTGGTAGAAGGGATCATGGCGTGGCAAGTTGGTGATGACCACGCTAGCAGAGAGACACAAAGCATCCGAACTTCAGCCTGTAGAAAATTAACATCCAAACCATTTTACATCTTTTCAAAAGGAGGATGGAGTGCTCATTGTCTGTCCCATTAGTTTGCCATAACCAATGTTGTGTACATGCAGAACTTTTCAACATAAGTAGAATAAATTCAGTATAAACCAGTCACCTGTCCCCTTCCATAAACGTTCTTTGAGCTGAACAATTTGTAGAAGCTGCACCCACTTTTAAGTCTTCTTGTCAGATATTATATTTCACAGTCACATTTTTTCTACCCTTCAAGGTGTTTCCCCTCTATTACCACTGCGTGACTGTTCCACACAAACCAGAGAATCAAACCGACTCTGGCCGGGGCTGCCTTTTCCATCTGTACCAGCCCTGCCCGTGCGGAAAGGCACAGGGCACCCTGGGCTCCGGGGCACCGTGCCCAGCACCTGCCGTTACCAGCCAAGGCACAGCGGCTTGGCCAGGGCTGCGGTAGCTGCTGAATGTACAACGGAGCGAGCAGTACGAACAACTTCACAAATCATTTTAAAGGATACTCTAAAATTCCTACACACCGTAGCAAGGTAAACAGTAAGGCGGGTACAATCTGACAGCTATTACAGCAGCCTGAAAAAAAAAGGGAAAAAAGCCCGACTTGAATCGCATTGTCCAGCTGAATTTGGAGATGCCGGTCGGAACAGCCTGGGCGTTAACTTTTTTCAGAGCACCGCTCTCAGCGCTGCATGGAAATCACGTAACCAAGGCTTGGTGCTGCCCCGGTGCGGCAGCCGCCGCCGGTGAGACACCGCCGCCTCCGCCACAGCGGGCAGGGCCGGCGCAGCGCCCGGGGGCCGCCGGCATCCGCGGGGGCACAGCGCCCCCTGCTGGCATGGAGCGGGGGGGGCGGGCTGCCGGCCTGGGCTGCGGAACCTGCGCCTGTCGGTCCCTGCGCCCGGGGCTGCTGTTCCTCCGGGAAAAAGAAACGGGCAGCCTTGCCAGGGAGAAATCCTGCAAGAAAATCGGAGGACACTAGAAGGAACCTGGGGGAAATCTGTGCGTGGCTGAAGACAGCCGTTAGATGCTTATAACTGTGCGAGATACCTTTAACGTGTGCCAATAAAGGGCTTTAGAGCTCTGAACTGGTTTAGGCATTCACTGTACTCCCCCGTGACACCTGGATACCTTTTTCTGAAAACCAGTGAGGCATTTTTAAGAGGGATGGGGGATAACTGCTGTATCCCTTCATTTGTAAAACATGAGTTCTATTAGTGACTCAAGCCCAATTCTACAGAGTAAGAAACAGAAAATTAGAAGAATTCAGATTCAATTGCTCATTCAGCGTAAACCCGCACATGGACTCGATTTCAGACACTTTGTTATCCCCTGGGTATCTGGCCCACAGAAACCTTCCAGGTTTGGAACCCGAGGATTAACAGGTTAAACCACTGTTGCAGTGTGAATCTGTATTAAGTGTGTCTTCTCCTTCTGTCAGGGTCTGTTACTGCTCCTGTCTATGGCCTTGTCTGAAGTCTCTTCTACCAAAGACCAGGGCAGTTTTGGGACAAGATGGTCATTTATTTGCCTCAGAGGAGAAAAGCAAATTTCATTGATTTCACAAATAAATTATTTTTCCTCTGGAGAACCTACTGAAAATTGTGCCGAGATCCGCAATGATTCCAGCATACAAGGATTAGTGGACAGAGTGCAGCAGTGGAAGTCAGATGTATAATGACATCACTTTGTTATCAAACGAGTCTGTAACTTACCATAGGGTTATCTCCACATGCATTAGTGTTAGGAGATAAAGAAGAGAGGAAAATCCTGACTGATGGCTAGATTAATCATATTTCATGAAGCTAGCAGGCTTGTGCTGCAGAGTCTGAAAAAGCTATGTGTCATTCTCAAATGTGCATTTCAAGCTTTTGAGTTTCTAAAGCTAGATTTCCAAAAATATCCCAACTTTAACAAACCAAGAGATCCCTGACTAACTTCGCAAAATAATTTCAAACAATATCTCCTGCGCTTGTAACACCAACAGCTTTTCATTCATGTCCCTTCCATATCAATGCTAAAGACTAATTTTGTTATAAAAAATATTCCGTATATTTTCATATATATTTCAAATGTAAGTGAAAGCTAGAGACTGGAAAATAGAAATTGTTGCAAGGAGAGGAAAAAAGGAAGGAAGAATGATGTAAAGCAACAAGGAAGTAGGTGAGGAAAAAACCAAAAGATGACGCATGGAAGATCAAAGGACAGAAACAGAACGAATCTCAGAGAAAACATTATCTTAATGTGGCTTTGAATATCACTTTTCATTTTGCATGTTCTCTGCTAGAAAGATGATGAGCACAGCTGAATGTATCATTGTCAGTGAAGGTAAAAGTATAATTCCAAGGCATATAATGTATGTTATGATACAACATATATACGTATGATTAAAATAATTACATATATATATATTAACTATACCAACATACATAATGTTATTATAGTATTCTGAGGTTGCTTACCATCCCACCCCACCCATTGATATCCCTATAGTGCAGCCAAAGTCCAACAGCTGAGTTCACCTTCCTTTCCCATTGCTCTTCAGTATCTTTAGCACCCGTTTGGTGCCACCAGAGTGCCAGTCTTTCCCAGAACACACCCAACCCCTCTCAGACCCATTTTTGTTCATGCCTACTTCTCTTTTTTCCTCCACAGCTGTCATACATACAGTAATGTATACATGCTACCAAGCAAGAAGAGGAGTTAACGAGGCACCTCCACCTATGTCAACATTTCAGGGGGGTTAAAGAGAAATTAAATGGGGGGTTCATCTTTCCTCCTTTCTCGCCGAGTTATAAAAGCTTGCCATGGCAGTGCTGATAAAGATGACCATAAAGAGCTTTAAAATCAGCATTCAGATGTGATGCTGCCTTGATGATGCTAAAGGGCAAAAGATTGACATCTTTTAATATCCTCCAGGCTGGCTGAGGAAGCTGTCCCTTCCTAGGAAATGAAACACTGTGGTAAGCCTGTCATGCACATAGCTCTTTTGATGCGTTAAAAGCATTTTTTCTCTTTTGTGATGTTTTGTTCCCACTACTAAGATTAATCAGCATACCCGTTTAAGAAGATCACTTTGGGTAAATGCGATGGTCACCAGCACACCAAGGGTCAGGCCGTGGTTAGTTCTGTCCTGCACCTGACAGCAGCCACAAGCATCCGCACCCTCAGACCCTGCTAGAGCGTGCAAGAACCACATGAACCCACCTGCAGGCAGTCACCAGCACCAGGCCTTAACTCCAAGGGTGGGAGAAAGGTGACTGCAGTGATCACCACTGCAGAGGAACAGAGGGACAATGAAAGGGAGGTAAATGACTGATGCCACTGTGCATCCCTGCTGTGCACAGTCTGCCTGTATGGGGTCCGTAGAGAGACCGGGGCTTGGAATGCCTCCAAATGCCCCTTCATCCTGCTGGAAAGGGTATGAGAGAAAGGTCCAGCATTTTACTTAGCTTGGCCCCAGCTAACCAGTGAAATCAGCAGGATGCTAAAGCATCTTGAGGTGAGGGGAAGACACTGCTACTAACTTTTAACTTTCACCACAATTTATATGTAGGTCATTTGAGCCTACTGCATGCATGCCGCCTCCATTGACATCAGCTGTCGATAGTTCTGTTTCTGTACGCTGGAATTGGGGAGTTCTTTCCTTTGCAGGAGAAGATGAAAGTCACCGCATGATGGGAACTAGTCTCTTTCTCGCACCAGGAGTTCGGTGTACAACAGACACTTCTTGTATGTCTTTCATGTTACCTGTGTATGAGAGACAAAAAAGGGCACAGAAACTAGTAGCTGGGGGTGACAGCAACTGGGGAAAGGAGGAGTGTCAAGAAAAGCTCAGAGGAGAAAAAAAAAAAAGTTTGCAAAGGGTAAAAGAACACGGCGGGTGCCTGAGCAAACCCGCACCTGCCGCCCCACCGCCCCGGCAGCGGGAGCAGCCGCGGGGCGCGGGCTGGGGACCGGGGCCGGGCGGGCACAAGCCGCTGGCCCTGCAACGCGGTCACCGCCGGGCAGCGGTGGGGGCGCCCCGCGTGCCGCGCTCCCAAAGCCGGGGCTGCCCTGGCCACCGGCCGGGGGTCTGTGCCCCCCGCCCCACCGCTGTGCCCCGCCCCGCTCCCCCGGCTGCCCGCCCGCCTCCAGCGCGGCCCGCCGCCGCCGCCGCCAGCCGGCTGGGGGCGCTGCGGGGCGCAGGCGCACGCCCGCTCTGGGACTTCCGCCTCGTTGGTGCTGACGGCGGCGGCCCGAGCGGTAGCGGCGGCCTGAGCAGCAGCGGCGTTAGTAGCGGCCTCGGTTGCAGCGGCGGCTTCTGCCCCTTCCCCGCCGCGCCATGCCCACCGTGGAGGAGCTCTACCGCAACTACGGGATCCTGGCGGACGCCACCGAGACGGCGGGCCAGGTGCGGCATGGCTACGGCCTGCAAGGCCTCGCTAGGCCTCGGGCTCGAGTAGCGCAGCGCTGCCGCCGCAGCGGGGAGTTCCGGGCTGGGCGGGCGGCGGGCAGGCGAGACGGGGCTGCGCCGCGGGGGCCGGTCGCCGCGCCAAGCACCGGACTGTTTCCCGGGGCGGTTAGATGTGGGTTTTCTCACGACCGGGGCGTGGGGGATGGGGAGTCGGGTAGCGGTGAACTGTGTGCCTGCGGTTCTTCAGGGGTGGTGGCAGCTGTCGTCGCTTTTGCATCCTTCTCCTCCTCTTTTTAAATGTGGCGTCGCGGATATTAACTAGTTATTAGCGAGAGTCAGACTGCTTTTTTGTATGGGGGCGGGGAGTTTCGCCTGGCGAATTGAAGCCTTCAGGAGGACGCCGGTAGTCATCCAGATCTGATCCAGCGCACTTGCAGTTCCGGAGAGCTTCTGGCAAGCTCTCTTGCTAAAAGACACGCTGTACGAAGATGAAGTTTATTATGGTTTGATAACAGCCTTCAGACACCACCCCCTCTTCCCCCTTTTTTTTTTTCTTGTTTTTCCTTAAGACAAGAATGGAATGTCAATCTTAGTGGCTAAAGGAGATTCTTGTCTGTAAAATCCTGGCAAGATCTTCTGTTTGTTTATGCTGTTACTGAATTATTCAAAACAAGATGATGACTTAATGTATTACCTATACTAAATAGTATGGTTTGTTAAAACTAGTTTTGAATCTTATTAGGCTCTCATTTTACTGAGTGGCTACTTGAAAAAGCAGCAGATACTTTTGGGTTTTTTGTCATAATATACATAAGTAGGAAAGTAGCTTTGCGTGTGTTAGTAGGTCCTGTAGCGATAGGACAAAAGGTAATGGTTTTAAACTAAAAGAGGGTAGATTTGGATTAGATACAAGGAAGAAATTCTTTACCATGAGGGTGGTGAGGCACTGGCACAGGCTGCCCAGAGAAGCTGTGGATGCCCCATCCCTGGCGGTGTTCAAGGCCAGGCTGGATGGGGCTTTGAGCAACCTGGTCTAGTGGCAGGTGTCCCTGCCCATGGCAGGGAGGTTGGAACTAGATGATCTTTAAGGTCACTTCCGACCCAAACTGTTGTGTGATTCTATGATATACCTAGCAGTGGATTTTAAACTAGATACTACTATGCAAGGTCATTTGGAAAGTTCTTTAAAGAGAATGAATAATATGGTGGTTGGAGTTTTTTTATTTTGTTTTTTTTAAAAAAAAGTTTTCAAAAAAATGCTACTAAAATGTTGGGAACTATAGGGAAAGATGCAGAATAAAACAGATGCTATTGCTGTGCCTTTTTACAAATACATAGTCCATCATTTTGACTATTCTGGGTAGCTTTTCTGAGATAAGAATGGCTGTCTTTGGTAGAACAAACTCCAGTGTAGTTAAGAAATGCAGCCTGTGACCAGGTAGCAGATGTGTAAGAACCTCGGAGGGTAAGTATAAAATGATGATTCTTGATATGCTCTCCCACCTTTGCCTCTCTTCAGCTTGTGGACTTCCAGAGCCAGATAGTGTCTTTGTAATTAGTGTATCTTGCTAGACTGTTTTTCAGCAAATATTTCTGATACTTTTTTTAACTGATTATATTTTGACGTACAAACATTCTGTGGCAAAATATTCCATTACTTCATAAACCTTTGTGAAGGAGTTACCTCCTTTGAACTTGTCATTTCATAATCTTATTTGATGTCTCAAATTTTTGCATTCTGAGAAGTCACAAGTAATTGCTTTTATTCATCAGTTTTATCCTACTTATTACTTTATTACCTTGTAACAACTTAATGAACATGATCTCTCACTACAAAAAGTCATAGTCACCCTGTCTCAAAAAAAAAAACTTTGAACATGAGAAGAGCAAGGGGACAACCAGAAGTATGATGTTAAGAGGAGTGATTTAAAAAGCTCGCAGTATTGAGCTTGTAAAAGAGTGTTTCAGTTGAGAAAGTGGCTCAGGTATGATGAGTCTACATCATGAGTGGAATGAAGGTAAGAACTTGGAAGAAAACTATTGGGAAGCAGGCTTAAAATTAAGTGGAAGATGGAACTTTTCTCCATAACACATTGTGCAGCTTGTCACAGGACGTTATAGAGTATGACTTGGTTCAAGAACTAATCTAGATAAATTAATGGATGATTGGTCAATTGACAGTTACTAAAAATAAAGGTCTGGACCCTGTCTTAGGCTTGGGACATTCCTCTGTTAGAGATTGGGAGGAAGTGTGCAAAACTCAAGGATCACACTGCTGCCACAGTTGCCTACGTTTTTTTCTTGAGTATTTAGTGCTGCCAGGGACAGAGCAAAACAAACTCCTGCCTGAGCTGTGTTTTGTCTAAATGATAGGAGTGGTTAGCATGCAGTAATAGAAATTCATGGAACACAAGGTACTCTATTTCATTGTTGTATGAATGCTCTTTTAATATATAGTAAGTCCAAATAATTTGTTGCATAAAAAAGTTGTTCTTAATATGCAGTCTGAGAACCAATGACTCTAATAACGTGTATTCGTTGTTAGTTTGTGCTGGTTCATTCCTGCCTTTGCTGTTGAGTGGACTGTGTTGGCACAGCTGCAGAACAAGCCAGGTGGGGATGTGGATCCACTGAAAAGCAACCATTTTTTTCGTCTGTTATTTTTTTCTATATCAGTGTCCCAGTCTAGTTCAGAATCTGGCAACATGGAGAGCTGTCAACAAGGTGTAGGGAGTGTTTATGGATCATTGGTACTAAATGTTAAAGCTTACTTTAGAGGGAATTAATGCAGTATACTGCTTTGTAAATTAGTATCTCTGTTTGCTGTGGGTGAACTTTTATGTGGAGTAGAGGTGATGATATATGTGGCTCTGGGAAATGTAATGTTAATAAAGCAAAGTGTCTGGTGCTGTTGATGTCATTGTTCACAGTAGGGTAAGTTGTCTAAAGCATTCTTTTCACAACCATGAGGAAAGTTAATGATAGAAGGTTCTGGTTTCTGCTAACATCCTAATAATGCTGACGTTTATTCCACAAACACATAGCTAACCACAACAAAAGCTTCCATTTATCCTGAAGTTTGAGTCCTGCGGGCACAAAGTCAGAAATGCCTGTGTGGTTCTAGTTGGAGCAGCTAGGGAATATCCTTCTCTGAAGTGTTTATTCCTATATTTCAACTGGTGACTTCTTTTTTTTTTTTTTTTTTTTTTTTTTTTAAATCTAGTCTCTGATAACGGACCTTTTGAGAACTGTGTTTTACCTCAGATTAAGTTAACTGCTTGAACAGATGCCAGAGATGCTTTAGGCAACATACATTAAAAACATTTGTGACCCAGCCCAGTGGCACAGTTGTTGGGAGAGGTAACTTCTACTTGAGAGACAATAAATGAGCAGACAGAAACTCCTTGAAGAACTGCCCAGGCTCAGTGAAGGTGATCTTGTAATTCATTGAGTCTGCACTAATCTAATCACAAGTGATGTGCAAGAGCTGTTAGCCTTAGGCCTGGCAGTTTGAACGGTAAGCACTTGAACAGATAGAGGAACCAGGATAACGGTAAAAGCTGGTCAATAGAGGCAAATTTTACTAAATTGGCACAGTTATATTGGTCTGAGAGATAAGTGTATTTCTTTGTATGAAGCTTGTATAATAAAGTTCAGTTAAACAGCTGAAGTGAATGGGAGAGGAAAAAATCCTTGCCTTGTCTTGCTACTAACCCAAGATTTTTCTATTTATGTATTCTGTTTTTCCCCTTTAAGCATAAGGATGCATACCAGGCAATCTTGGATGCTGTGAAAGGAGGTACCAAGGAGAAGAGACTTGCAGCCCAGTTTATTCCTAAATTCTTCAAGCATTTTCCTGAGCTCGCTGACTCAGCTATCAATGCCCAGTTGGACCTCTGTGAAGATGAAGATGTTTCTGTAAGAATAAGAACTGTGTAGCAAGTTGACAAGTTGAATTCATATTTTGTCATTTTTTTTTTGTTTGATTTTGTTTTTTAATAGGTTATGTCTTTTGGAAGGGGAGGGTTGGTCTTTGGAAAATGTAATGCTTAGTTGTATTCCTGCTATAGAAGGATCTGTTGTGTGATGATATGGGAGGATACATCACTTTTCATTTGTCTTTCTCACTCTCATCACTGATCAAAGGGATATCTCTGTAGAAGGAAACTTAGATACAGTTCATTTGGATATCTATTACATTTTTTCCTTTCAAAAAGCACTTCGGGGTAAATGATTCTAATAAATCCTGCTGGAAGGCAAGAGAATTTTGTTCACACCTGAGAACCATGGGGATGTGATTTTGAATTTATTATTCTTGAGAAGTCTTGAGATGCTTCATGCTGCTTCTGTGGTGTTGATAGAAGCTGTACCTTTGAAACATCTTTAGTTACCAGTTCTTCATTTCGGTTCTAAATTATTTGGGCAAATCATTCAAGTATTTTTGTCAGTGCTGGAAACAAAGCCTAGAGTTTGTCTCTGCCACATGCACAACCATAAAACTATCTTTCCTGTTAGCACATAAAACTCCATAATAACAGATTCCAGCCCTTTATTTTGTTGATCAAACAAATTATTTTATGAACAGAGGGGCTGTTGGAATTTGGGTTTTCTCCAGTCCTGCTTAGACCTAAGAAAAATCTATAATTTTCTTCGTAAATACGTCATAATAGCTTCACAGACTGTAATACAAAGTTTGGACTGCCGTTGAAGTCTGAAACTTGAATGTGGCTTTCGGAATATGATAAAAAAATAAGTTAAAAAATAAGTGGTCATTTTCTCAAATTTCTCTGATTTTTCTGCCAAACTTTGGTAGTTGAATTTCCTGAGTGGTTGTGGGGTTTTGTAATTACTTAAATTTTTTATTTCCATGATACAATTTTGACAGATCCGGCGACAAGCAATCAAGGAATTGCCTCAGTTTGCCACTGGAGATAATCTTCCTCGGGTAGCAGACATACTGACCCAGCTTCTGCAGTCAGGTAGGAGACATTGGTAGCTTCCTGGCTGATCTTGTGACACACCTAAAAACGTATACAGTTTTGTTCTGTAAAACTTTTTCTGTTTGATTCATAATTTGTTACAAAGCAGTCTGTCCCAGTGCCATATATGTCCTGCTTCTGATCTTCCTCCCCAACCTCTTTATATTTGCTGTACAGTTATGCTGCTAATTCTGCTGAAAGGTTGCCAATTAGTCTAATCTAATCTGAAAATCTCTTTTAAATAAAACCATTTTTTTTTATTCATGTTGTCTGAAAGCATCTGTTGAAAGGGGGGGAGGGCAGATCCCACCAGTTATGGACTGCAGCAAATTGCCTTCTGAAAAAGGGTTACTGGATTTCTAATCCACATGCTCAGGAACTTTAAAAATCCTGAAGGCATTTGCTTCCATAAAGTGCATATTTGGTACAAAATATTTAATTCAGAATTTAATGATACATATGTATTTTTAATCTCAGTAAGTTAGAGTGCTGAATATTAGATGTTCAAATCTGTATTAAAAATGCACAATTGAGTCTCTGGGGGTTTTTTTGTTTTGGATTTGTTTTTTTTACGAGACTTACACATTTCTCCGTTTAATCCAAAACAAAATTTCTTTCTTCCACCTAGAAACACTATAGATTACTGAAGAGTTTAAAAATAAATGTTTATTTTACCTTAATTTAGTAAAGGTCAGCTTGTTTATTCAGCTGCTTGCTAAAATGACTAAATATATTGATTAATAACTTCCCTTCAGGTTTTCAGTCTTACCAAGTTTATAATATTAATGTTTTGGCAGACAGGCTGAAGTGTCAAATAGCTTTTTTTGTTTTGCTTCCAGCTTTTATAATTATAGCTTTCTGTTTCCTCAGTCAGTAGTATTAAAAAACAAAGTTATGTTGTTTGTGATTAAATGCTGAGGATAGAACGCTTCTTGTGTCATATCAAAAATCTGTTTTTCTGCTCTTATGTTTGCATTTCAAGGACATGCATGTCAATTTTTTTTCTCTCCTCAGATGATTCTGCAGAATTCAATTTGGTGAACAATGCTTTGCTCAGTATATTTAAGATGGATGCCAAAGGTAAAGGACACATTTTTCTATAAATGTCTTTTATCAGTACTTCCCAGTCTCTAGTAGGTTGAGAACAGGACTCATTCTGTATTTTCGTAGTACAGTGCAAAAGTGTGACACACACTCATTGTTTCGTTTTACAAACAATACTGAACTTTTTTGATAACTGCGGATCTGAATTATACAAACCAATAAAAGAATGTGCATTCCTATGTCACGCTATGTGAAATTTGTGGGTTTTCTTGAAAGTTAGTATAGCAGTTATTTTAAATGTGTCATGGAATCTTACAGGAGGAAACTTCTTTCTTCTGTATAGAAGGTTCAGCTCTTAACTTCTAAAATAATTTGCGTTACCTGATTTATTCTCCATTCAGGGACTTTGGGAGGCTTATTCAGTCAAATTCTTCAAGGAGAGGATATTGTGAGAGAGCGAGCTATCAAGTTCCTCTCTACAAAACTGAAAACCCTGCCTGAGGAGGTGATGACAAAGGAGGTGGAAGAGTTCATATTGACTGAATCAAAGAAGGTGAATGTCTTGTTTCAGTACAAACCTAAGTATTATTAAACCATCCCTTATCACTGGCATTGCTTTGGAGGTCTGCTTAAACCACAAGTAGAGTTAAGCATTGTACAAATGCAGTTTTCTAGTTATCCTATTTGCTACAATCCGAACTTTGCAGTATTTTTTTGTGGGAATGTTAAAATAATGCTAGGCTTTTCTCATTTTGTAAGAGCGACTTTTATTAGAATCATAGAATCATTCACATTGGAAAGGGACTTCGGAAGATTGATCACCTCAGTGAATCATGCTCAGCTGAATTCAGTTCAGATTTCTGGGTGTTTCGTCCAGTTGGGTTTTGAAAATGTGTAAGAATGGAAATTTCCCATGTCTGGGCAACCAGCTTGGATGTTTAATTGTCCTCAAGATTATTTTGGTTTTTCTTTATCCAGTTGGAACTTCCCCTTTCAGTTTTGTATCATTGTCTCATTCTCACCCTGTCCACCTCAGTAAAGAACCTGGTTCCTGCCCTTAGTGACTTGCTATTGAGTGTTTAGGTTGTCTCACCCCCTTATGACTTTTTCCCTTTAGCCTGAAAAAGCCCAGTTTCCTTAGGTTCTCCTCACAGGTTATGTGCTGTAGATACCAATGACCTTGTTGGCCGGGCTTTCAAAAGCTTATCAATAACTTCCTCATACAGGAGGTCCCCACACCAGGTGCAGTATTCCAGATTTCTTCTAATAAGGACATAGCAAAGGAGAAACCTCAATCCCTTTGCTTCCCTCAGTCTTGTTAGTTCCCTCTGGGCTATGCTCTTGTCACAGCCCAGGACACTGTTCATCACCCAAGGAATGCTGCTGACATTTGCGTTTAGCCTCCTGTCCCCCAGAACCCCCAGGGTCTTTACATCAGAGCAGTTCCCCAGCAAGTCCCCAACATGTGCTGGCGCAGGGAAGTTTGTTCATCTCAGGTGCAAGACTTTGCATTTGTCTTCGTTGAATTTCATGAGAATCCTGTACATTCCCCAAGCTGAGAAAGATACAAAAAGTATATACTCAATAATGAGTAGATACTAATATAATGTTTTTTCTGCCTGAAGCGTCTGATTCTGTTAGGTAAAAAATATGTTTTTAGAGTTCAAGAAAAATAATGTTTCCTATGTACAACTCGATGGCAGCGACTTTAATTGGGAGGTGCATATAATTATACCGCATGTTTTCATGTGTTAAACTTTTGTTCTTTAATAACTAGAAGCATATTTAAATGCTGAATGTCTGCATACTTTACCTTCTCAAATCAAGCAGGTTTGACTTGGAGGTTTGCAAGTTACCACCATAAAAATATGTGTTCTGATGTTCTATTAAGGTGCTGGAAGATGTGACAGGCGAGGAATTTGTCCTTTTCATGAAAATACTGTCTGGATTAAAAAGCTTACAGACAGTAAGTGGGAGGCAGCAACTAGTGGAGCTGGTGGCTGAACAAGCTGACCTGGAACAAACGTTCAATCCATCTGATCCAGATTGTGTGGACAGACTTCTACAGTGTACTCGGCAGGCAGTGCCACTCTTCTCGGTATGTATTTCTTTGCATGAGGAATATAGTGGAAAGTTAATAGCTGCTGCTTCTCTTCAGCATTCTCAATGATTGTGTTAGAATGACAGCGGATCAGTACTTCTCCAAATTCAGCTTCTAATGTTGTAAAACATCCTTAAAGCCTCCAAATACAAAGAGCTATTGTGGTTTTCTCTGCTTTTCAACACTTTATTTCAAATTTAAGATGTTAGCGTGAATTATGACAAAATTCTCACATCAGGTTCACACATGTATGAGTTAGGTTATTTCAAGTCAAGTGCCAGGCAATTGTAGCACTTAAAAGGCGTATTCTTGGGTTATAGTCAGTCTTTTCAGCCCCTGTTGCAGACAGCCTCTGAGTTTAAGTTACCTGGAAAGGCCTTTGAGTTCTAGGAGTTAGAGGGAAGTTTAATAAAGCTTTTAAGGTATAGCTGTGTGGTAGGCATTTATAAGGGTGGCGGAGTGATGGGGGAGAAGAACATTTAACTCCAAACTCGGAGTAGTCTGGATAATGTGTGGTGTTTTTTGCAGAAAAATGTTCATTCCACAAAATTTGTTACATACTTTTGTGAGCATGTTCTGCCAAACCTCAGTTCTTTGACTACTCCAGTGGAAGGTCTTGATATCCAGTTAGAGGTAAGCCAAAACTAAAATGTCTTTCAAATCATAAAAAATAAGCATCTTTGAGGAATACGGCTATTTAAAAATTATTAACTCCTTTCTTAAGTGGTTTTCAGTTCTTGGCTTGGAGGAAAAGTAGCTACACTAGGAAAAAAAATTTGCTGTATTGAGGCATGACTGAGCACTGCCTTTTAAAGCATGTGTCACTTGTCCCAAGCTGTTGAGGCAAGGCTAAAATAAGTCGGTTGCTGTAATCATTTTTATATTACTGTCGATTTTTTTTAAGCACATAGCGTTTACTGAAATGATTGTTGCCTGGCTTGTGCTAATTTAGCCTCCTAAGGGAGTGGCTTAATGTCTGTAATTTTGCTTATGTTAATCAGTGCTGCAGCTTCAGTCAGATCTCTGTGAATCTCACTTTGAAGGCAAGTTGTGCTGCAGATGTGGGAGACGAAGTTTTGTTTACTTGTTGACTAATGACGCTTGTTGGGATTAAACACACAAACCTGTGTTTCTGTTTGAGGACATGAAAAATAGACCAGGCATGTTCCTCCTTGTATTCTTTCCTGATGTTTGGGAGGGGTTTAATTGTAACAGCTGACCTCTACCATGCCAGCCCTAACAATGCGATAATCGCTTTTAAGTTTTGTACTTTTCGGTTAACACACAAAAAAATGGCTATCCTTATTTGTAGGTGTTGAAGCTTCTTGCTGAAATGAGTTCCTTTTGTGGCGATATGGAAAAACTTGAGTCAAATTTGAAGAAGCTGTTTGATAAATTACTGGTAAGACTAATTCAATGTTTACTCATGTAAAACACTTCTTAGAAAAAAATTTTCATCAAAACAAGTTATTTTTCTCTATTAATCTATCTATCCTTTTTTCTCAAATGGCTATTTCAAAGATAGCTCTGTCTACAATATAAGGTCAAACATTTTGCAGTTCAAAGTCTTTGTGGATACAGGAAGCAGTTACCTGCATAATTTTTTCAATCTAGTAAACTCATGTGGCTTTCTTCTAAGTTTTACAGTTGTGAGAGACTCATGTTGATCTCATTAAAGGCTTTATCTGCACTGACAATTTTAAGCAAATTCAGTGCTGTTTCGGAAGCATCGGTGCAGTACATTATCGCTTCCTGTGGTAGCAGTGCTACCGTATTATTTTGTCTGAGTCAGAGGTGTCAAGTCCCCTAAGTGTAGGCAGACCACCTGCAGCAGGACTTCATGCAGAGGTTCATCACATTAGTATAGGGATGGGGGATATTTCTTAAGCTGTCAGCATAAATAAATCCTCCAGTTCAAACACAGCAAAAGAACAGTCAGTCTGCATAAATGTATCTCATGCATGTTTTTTCTTTCTGTTCTTTAGGAGTATATGCCCCTTCCTCCAGAGGAAGCAGAGAATGGGGAGAATGCTGGCAATGAAGAGCCCAAGTTGCAGTTCAGTTATGTGGAATGTTTATTGTATAGCTTCCATCAGCTGGGTCGTAAACTTCCGGATTTCCTCACAGCAAAGCTGAATGCAGAGAAATTGAAAGACTTTAAAATCAGGTAATTATTTAAAGGCGAGTGCTAGAGTTCTGTTAGAAAGGGTGACTTATGGCTGTCTGGATGCTAAAGAAGCAGAAATCAGATTGATAGAAGACTGACTTGGAGCATTTTTCCTTAAGGGCAAGAAAATGAGATTACAGCTTTCCTTTGCTTATGCTTTCAGTTTACGGGATTATGTAAAGTTATGAACAGATTGCTTTTAAATTTTTTAGGCTACAGTATTTTGCTCGAGGATTGCAGGTATATATTCGACAGCTTCGTCTAGCACTTCAAGGAAAAACAGGAGAAGCCCTGAAAACAGAGGAGGTCAGTACTGTTCAGGAATTCTGATTTTTCTGATTGAGCCTATCAAAATAACCACTGGCACACATTAATGGTGTGCAGTCTGTTGTAAGCATGCAGACAGATTAAGGGCATCATACAGCTAACATCTGTTGCATCTTACTTGGCGCTGCATTTTGCAAGCGAAGATGATGTTTTAGTGTTAGCTGTTCCCTGCATCCATATGCATTTGGCTTAACTGTGCTTGCATTTTGTTTTGAAGGGGAAATTTTCATATATTGGCAGGGGAGGGGGGGGTAGGGTGTGTGCAAATTTTAGTGGGAAATAGACTGGAACATTAAAGGCTACTAGTTAGTTGTAGAACTGCAAGAAGCTGAACAATAGTTGTAATGAAAACTCAGAAGTGTACGCACCTTTCACAATTACTGTTGCTATAGCAATTCACTAGGAAGAGCAGTCAGTTTAACGTTACAACTTCATCAAATGCAGCTGGCATAATTTAAAGCTGCTAGAATAGATGTTCAGTAGTGTTTCTCTTTACAGAACAAGATTAAAGTGGTTGCCTTGAAGATAACCAATAACATAAATGTTTTAATCAAGGTAAGTCCTCACATTGTGAAGGAGTGAATTCACACAGTAGAGTAACCTATGCAGAAAAAAGGAATAGATTTGAACTAAACCATATTGTGTCAGTTAGTGTTAGCCATCTCAAGGTTGCTGCTGCTTTACTGTTTTTGAAGAGACCTGGATCTGCTGTTTATGCAAGCTGCTTAGCCTTTGCTGCTGTTGGGATAGGGTGTTGAGGCCCTTTTTCATAGTACTAGTTGCCTGTAGGAGCAGAAGACCTTGCTTTAGCGGTCTCTGGATTCTGGCCAAGCCTTTTTTCCTTGTCATTTCCCTTTCCTGCAGTGGCAGGGAGGGGTAAGGAGTAGTCTGAAGGAGTGCAAGATGTAAAGGAGGGAGGAGAGGCAAAGCAAGCCACTGTACAGTACCTTTTTCTCTAAAGAGTCTAGAGAGAGCAGCTGGAGAGAGAGACTTCCATGTAGAGCCCTTGAAACCATTCTGATTTCTTTTAAGCACCTTTTCCTCTCTTTCTTCACTTCCCATCTCTCGCTCACCATGATAGACCAAAAATTTTGCCCATAGTATTAAGAAGCCTATCTTTTACCACCGTAGGGGATGTTGGGTGTCTCCCTGTAGGAGCCATTGTACTTCATTATGAGATACTTGATGTGCATAGGGAGAGAGAGAGAAAGCATATTATGTCACTATAAAACACTGTTCTGTTAATATAAATCTCATTTACATTTCCTAGTAAAGTGTATGGCCTAAGGCAGCCAGATGAGGCAGTTAGCTACTGCTGCCTTCTCCCTCTGTCATGGTTGGAAAGTAACTGTTATTTCAGAGTCTCAGCAGGTAGCTAAAATTTAAAGTACGTTTGATATGAATTTAACTGTAGAATAAACTGCCCGATTCTTGCCTCCGTAGGATCTTTTCCACATTCCTCCTTCTTATAAAAGTACAGTTACACTGTCCTGGAAACCAGTACAGAAGGCAGATGCAAGGTAAGAGTTTTCCATTTAAAAAAAAAAAAAAAAAAAGTGCTGTTACTTTTTGCTGTTTATAAAATAAATGTCCCAAGCTGTGTATATATAATATACACAGCCCATAAGCTAAAAGTTTCACAGTCAGAAATAATGCTATCTGGGAAGGAATTAAGGTTGTGGAGTGATAATCTTAGTCTTTAGGGATACAATAGACCGTATCAACTGGAGACAAGCTTACTTCCTCTTCCGAAGTATTATTTGGGGTATATTCATTATGCTGCTGCTGGCTTCAGTGATTAATCTTTGAGGCTGGACTGCTATTCCTGTACTTGTCACCACAGGAGTGTAATGATCTGGTTCTGTTTTCTTCTGTCAGTCAAAAAAGAGCAAGTGAAGATACAACTTCAAGTTCACCTCCAAAGAAAGCTTCTGCAGGACCAAAAAGGGATGCCAGGCAAATATATAATCCTCCCAGTGGAAAATACAGCAGTAACCTGGGTAGTTTTTCTTATGGTAAGTTAGGCAGCTTGGCAGAACTTTGTATGGTGACAGTTGTGCCTTGGGGTGGGGGGAACAAACAAATTAAGCCATCTTGCTGTCCCATTCTTAGAAGGTCAAATTGTATTGTTGCCAGTTTTTGTGTGTAATGGTCTCTTTCTAGCTGTTCATCTATTACAGTGTTTGAGTGTTACCAGTTTATAAACTATGTCATTTGCAAATTAGCTTTAGTAGTGTTTTATACAGTTAGTAATAGAACTATTACGTTCTCTGTTATGACACACAACACTCGCACCCTAAATTTCCCATTGGACAGACCAGTTGTTGCAAGTGGCAGAGCTGGGCCACCTCCTGTCATAAGACTGGACCTGTGCTGAATTCCCATTACAGCCACTGCTGATGTTGCAGACCTGATCCAGAACGTCTGGGAATTGCCAGGTTCACTGTGCCTACACACAGTTACGTCCTTGTGCTCCCAGAGTGATTCTGTCTCTCTGCAAGTCATATTTCTGGGCAAAGCATGAGAGCAGTTGCAGACTGGATGAATAGGCCCAACAACGGCAGCAAGCTGTTCGTGTTGTTTTCCCTGTAGACCTCTGCCAAGTCAACAGCCTGCTATGACAAGTTATCACCCATGCCTGTAGGTTGAAAAATTCATATAAAGCACAAGATAAAAGATAAAAGATAAAATATTCTGCAGATTTCTTACTGCAGACAAGGTGATGCAGCTGTGTCTTTTAAGATAAGCTTATAGCCTTGGTTCTAAAAACTAGGAAGTTTTCAGTGAAAAATGTTTTACTGCTTGCTGTTGTTTCTTATTAGCAAGCTGCTTAGGCCTCTGATCAACTTTTTATTTCTGCATTCATTAAGCGCAAAGTTATCTTTGTAGATTAATATGACTTGTATTTTCAGACTGTCCATGAAGAAAAAGCACAGAAGGGGAGTAAGAGTTTAGTACATTTTCAAACAAATCCAAACTTCAACAAAATACTTTGTGCAGTGTTTTGCTGTGATCAGATTTATGCTTAACAAAGGGAAAGGAAAAATTTTCTGAAGTATACAAATAGTTTGTGTAGTATCTGTCTATGTCTAAGAATTTTTTCATTGGATATAGTTAAGATACCAGCCCAGCAAAAAAAGCTTAAGTATGCTGGTGATAAATGTTAAGGGTAGAAAATGACAGATAGACTGAAAAAGTTACAGGTTTCCATCATTTTATAAAATCACTAGGAGCAAGTCAGGCAAACACCTCAGGATTGGTGTGGTGTTATTGGACAGAAGGACGAGCTAGGTAGTGTAAATAAAATGGACCAGTTTTCAATTCTGTGATAATGGTGTGGCCCAAATGGAATTCTGTGTAATTCCAAAGTAATGGTACAGTTATGTATCATAGTATTAGTATGCAGAAAGACTGCATTTAATTTAGAGAGGCTATTTCTTCTGACCTCCTTTTATAGTTAGTGGGGTCCATTGTCCATCAAAGTATAACTCTGAGATCTCATAGTATATGAACAGGATTAGCCTCAGAGACTTAGCCTTCAATACCTCAAGTTACTGCTATTTAATTTTAATTTATATACAGCATAAAATGTGTATGAAAAGTTTTTGCTTTTATTTCAGAGCAAAGAGGTGGTTTCCGGGGTGGACGAGGCAGAGGCTGGGGAGGACGTGGCAATCGTAGCCGAGGAAGAATCTACTGAGTAGACTGCTAAATCTTCCATGCCCCTGAAGGGCTAAAGTGCTACTCAGCAAGTTTGCTTGGAGTATTGTTTCCGTCAAGGACTGCCTTCCACTAAGACTGAATTAAATGTTCTTTATACCTTTGTATGTATGATCTACTTTTCTAACGGACTACAACTTGTCCATAGTGAAACTACAACTGTATTTTTGGATGCTTACAGTCGGCAGGTTTGGGTTCTTATTTTTGAAGTGTCTTCAGGATTCAAAATTGGAAAAGAGCATAGATATTTTATCAAAAGCTACATCTTGACAGTTTGTATATTAACCTAAAAATCAGCTACTGCATAACTGAAACTATATAATTGAGTTTATGTATTAAGTAATGGACAGGAAAGGCACAACAACAGACATACGTGCCAGATAAGCTTAGCAGCTGAAATAATCTTTTCCTCATCTGTAACCATATTTTGCAATATGTGGAGAAGAGTACTGTTGTTGAATTTGCTTTGATTTACTTCTTAAAATGGAATTCAATGAGATACATGCTGGGGTTTTTTTTTAAGTTTGCAACATGGATGGAAATTTTTTGCTTGTAGCATGAAGCTGTCCTTTTACTTAGATGTGGAGAATGTGATTTTTTTAGTTTGCACATCTTACTCTTCTCCGTGCATTGTAATGCAAAAGTGATGTTTTGCAAATGAATTTTTAATGTTTAATATGAATATGTGCATATAGTTATGCCGTGAAATTTCAGTACATGAACAGGAAAAATAAAACAATAAATGACTAGAATTATGCCAGGAATGGGTAAAGACTGATGCAGTGATTAAGCTTCATAGGCTGGAGCTGGACCGTAGCAGTAACTGGCTCTTTTCTGTGTTTTGCAGATTTCTGGATTAGTTGGCACTTGAGGGTTGGTTTTGTTTTGTTTTGTGGGTTTTTTTTTTCTTTGGTTTTAGGGTTTTTTTACTAATACAGTTGCATTTAAAAATATATAAATAAAATTGTATTTTGGGTAACATTAAAAATTCCAGCTATGTAGTTCAATTCAGGTGGAAAAGTTAACAATTCCGTGCTTTTTTTTTTCCATAGCAACTTGGGATTCTTATTTACTGGTGTACACCCAGAAAATACAATGTAAGAGCACAGTGCTTTTTTTTTTTTTTTTTTTTTTTTTTTTTTTTTTTCCCCCTCCTATTCTCACCACTCAAAATTTTTACTTCTCAGGTCATTCAACATTGTAAAGGAATTAGCAGATAGTAAAAAGAAGTTGGGACAGAGGAAAAGATTTTTAATAAGTGTTACAGGGCGTGTTGATGTAAAATAGCTTAGTCTTTAGAAAAATGAAGATTGTTTCTTATCCTTTTTTTTTTTTTTTGGTCCAGCCATTTGATATCCACAGACACAGACTAATGCCTGAAAGTGATGTTTCCCCACCTAGTTCCATTTGTATTTGCTTGTGAATCTGACTCAGGTGTCTTCATTAACACTTTGATATTTATCACTATAATCAGAAGGCCAGAATGCCAAAACTGTGTTAGTTAGAGACATTGTTGGTGCTAAATTAAAAGTATTTTTGCTTAACTCTGGAGCAGTAGGCATAAAACTTTGGACATTCCACAACATGTGAGCTGACTTTGTATTTCTGATTAAGTGCCAGCTGC
Organism: Falco peregrinus; assembly: GCF_023634155.1. Taxonomy (NCBI): domain Eukaryota; kingdom Metazoa; phylum Chordata; class Aves; order Falconiformes; family Falconidae; genus Falco; species Falco peregrinus. Next base: position 84,593,517 of record NC_073721.1, read on the forward strand.
TAAACTCAAGATTTGTCACTAAACCCAACAAACTTGGCAAGAGCTTTCAAGGACAAATTTGTGAGATATTAAAAATGTCACTCTGAAAATAGGTACTAGATGGCTAATAAGCTTCCATTGGGGGCATGGGGGGATTAGACATTTTGTACTTGTGACTATAATTTGTCTTTTGAGGGCATTTAAAAATGTAATCTCAAAGCTTAAACATAGCTTGTATTTAGAATAACTAGGTACTAGCTACTCATTTTCTCACTGAATTTTGAGTGACCTTTATGGGACTCCTGTTTTTCAGAGGTGATGTGCAAAGTTCTTGTGGCCTCATAAGTAGCGAGTTATTTTTTTCCTGTTTCATATTTAATTTTCATGCAGTGACTTCTTGTGGAGACACCTGTTCACCATCTTGTTGAATTGTAAATGTTCCCTTAAGCTTTTGGAATAAATTCATTTTGTAATTTTGTTTGGCTTATTGCTTCACAGTTACTCTGCAACATTTTTTGTTGGCTTAGTAGAAGGGTACTGTGGTACCTTGTTGTTTTAGTGACAACTTAGATTGCTGTAGAGGTATTGAGCTGTTAGCCATTAAGGAATAGATGTTAGCAAGACTGCATTAGCTGTCTCAACTTTAAGTAATTCAACTTTTAAATGCAAAACTTTGCATAGGAAATTAAATACTCAGCAAAAGCTGCATGTCATAAATCTTATTTGGGAATTGTGTGAAAATCAAGTCATTCGTTGTCTTAACCTCACTGTTGATGGTGCAATAAAATTATTAGTATCTGATGATAGAGTAAGAGTGGCTTGGAATAGCGGCCTGGAGTTTTTTTATGTGAAATCTGTAATACACCTGATGTGAAAACTCTGGCAGCAGGAAGGGACTACCCTGCTCGCGGGAATACGTCCTCTGTCCTGAGAGAAACTGGATCCCTTGCATTAGTTTAACCACTATGACACCATTTGTAAACCAACTTGGGTTTTTTTTTTACTTAATGAGCTTGAGTTCCAGACAAATTTTACTGTCCAACAGGCTGTGGGAAGCCTGCTGTCCCCCGAAGCAGAGCTTTTTGCAGCTTGCTTACAAACTCAGAAAGGTCAGACCACAGTTTGAGTGCGGCAGCTCTTGGATCTCGCTCAGGACTGGGGACAAACAGGCGGCGGCGGCGGCTGCTGCAGGGTCGGTATTTAGCATTAACTGAAACAGGAAAGGAAAAGTTTATAAATTTTTCTCTGTAACTGAAAAGCGTTTGAAGGAAGGCGGAGCGACGTGTTTTTCAGAGCTGCCTTCCACCGGCTCCACCAGCCGCCCCGGCGAGCGCTGCGCAGACACGCGTCCTCTGAAACGAAAGCGTTCGGCGCGGCGGCGCACGCTGTTTGCTGGCATCTACAGCCAGCCCTGATCTCCCGACAGCGGCTCTGCCCTTACCGGGGGCAGCTCCAAGCGCATACAGGCTCCGTTAAGCTGCCGCCGGGTGAGCTGTGCGCGGAGCTACCGGTACGCGGTGCTGCCGCATGGAACCCGCCCGGCCTCCCCCGCCCCGCGGCTGCTACCGCTGCAGGGCAGGCCGGGCGCTCAGCAGGCCGGGCCGGCGGGCTACTGGCGCCGTCTGAAGCAGCGACCCGGAGCCGCCCCGGCCTGCCGGCCTGGAAACGCGGGCCGCCGCGGGGCCTGTCCCCGTTCCCGCCGAGAGGCGGGGCCGCCCCGCGGCGGGAGGTGCGCCCGCCCCCTCCCAAAATGGCGGCGGCGTGATTCCGCTTCCGGGTGGTGCGGGCAGGCCGGGATTGGGGAAGATGGCGGCGGCAGGAGCGGGCGGGCGGGGCGGGCTGGGGCGAGTGTGGGTTTTCTCCGGCTGGGCCCTGGGCCTGTGCTCGCTGCTCTCCGCGGGGACGCGGCCCGCCGCCGCCACCACCCATTGGGTGGTCACCGAGGATGGGAAGATCCAGCAGCAGGTGAGCGGCCCAGGAGCGCGGGGAGCTGCCCGCAGCCGCCCACCCCGGCGGTCGGGGCCCGCTGCGGCGGCAGGGAGAGCCCCTGCCCACGCCGCCGTTAACCCCCAGCCCTGACCTGGCCGGAGCAGGGGAGGGCGGACGTGGCCCGTTGGACCGGGGCGAAGCCGCGCCTGTCCGAGAGCTGCTGCAGCCGCTCCCGGCGGCCCCGGCACGGGTGTCTTCCCCCGGCGAGACGGTGTCGCTCGCGAAACGTGGCTGGAAGTCGCCGGGGCCCCGGGACGGGGTCGGCGGGTCGGAGCGAGCCGAGGACGGGCTGTAACCGAACCGTGTGTCGGGCAGCGACGGCGGTGCTCGCCTGCGGCCGCTGAACGCCTGCGGCGCGACGGGCCGGGGCCCTGCTCTGGTGGCGAAGGCAGCGGGACCGCGGCCCGGCCCGCCACGCGCGCGGTGACCCTCGCGCGGCTGCTGCCGGCCCGGCCCCGGGCTCCTTCCCGGCGGCGGGCGCAGCCCCGGCTGCGGGCCAGTTCGCGATTCCCCGCATCCCCGCCCTGCTGCTCCTCGTTCCCTGGGAGGAGGAAAGCGAAGCGGCGGGCAGCCTGCCTGGCGCAGAGGCACGCCGTGCCCCGCTGGGCAGTGATGTTGTGGGTTTAGTCAAAGCGTCTTCGGTACCGGCGGTGCCTCCTTCTCGCTAAGGCGCTGAGGGAGGCGGTACGTGTTTCGCGTTCGAGCTTTTTCTTGGTTGCTTTGCTCCATCTGTCGGAAGGCGAGCAGCACCAGAAATCCACTTGCATGCTGTACCTGCTGTGCTTTTAGGCAGAGCCGCCAGGTGGGTTTCCCTCTGCAGTGGAAGAGTTAAGCGGTGTAGCAAGCGGTGTGGCCTTCCCCCCCATGGAAAAGCTGGAGAGAAGAGTGTCTGTTAACATCTCCTTCCTTTCATGAGAGTTTTTGGTCAAGTCTCCTGTCAGAAAGCGTTAGGGTCCTCAGACAAGTGGAACTGGTGCTCTCTGCAGAGAGCCCCTGCTGTCCTTAGTGTTCTCAGGCATTTCAGCTGTGTGGATCCAGGTACTCTCTCACTCTAGTTAATCGTAAATTAATGAGTGACAACACTTCCAGTGCTGTCTCACCCCCTTTCCCACTTCATGTAGCAGGGAAGTGATAAGAGTATACAGTGATGGTCTGGAAGCATCTGTGCATGTGTGTATCAATTGTATATTATTAAACTTGGGTCAAGTATTGATTCTGATTATTCATGAAAAGCAGCTGTGACTTGAAAAAATCTAATTAGCTAAAATGACTTGAAAATTTGATTAGCTAAATTCAGCACCGATTGTAAGAAATAGCATTTTATTATGTCAGTTAACTGATGGTACAGGTAGAAGCTCCCACTGTACCACTGCTACGCAGTAAACTATTCTATTACAGTTACCAATGCTTTTTAAGTAGGGGCGTTCCCATGCTCCATGTATAAAGTTCTTTATGTCTATAGCTGAGGTGATAAAGCAGTATCTGTGGAATAACATCACTTACCTGTATGGTCAAAATTAATCCATCCGTTTCCAGCAAAGAAATGCAAATTATAAATATGGTATTGCTTGGAATACGAGGCTCTGGATTTTTCAATAGCTGCAATGTAGTGCTGTCAATTGTCCAGTGAATTTTCATAATGAGATGTATGTCAGTATCTAATTACTATCATCTCCTTGGCTCTTGTGAAAATGATACTTAAATTTGTCACTACTGCCATCCCTGTAGAGCACCTCTGAATTTCATTTTTTTCCACTTGTATATTGGAGAATGAAAAGAGTCGGCATTTTCTGGAGTGAACTTGAATGTTGTTTTAAATGACAAAATGTAATTGTGGTTCAACAGTTATTAGCAAAACCAACATATAATCTCTATTGTCCAGCAATAGGAAGGAATTGTCATTGTCTCACTCTGCACTGGTGTGACCCTACCTCGAGTATCTGTGCAGTTCTGGATGCCTCAATGTAAGGATATCAGCTATTAGAGTGTATCTAGAGGATGATGACCAAGATGGTGAAAGGTCTTGAGGATAAGACTTAAGAGAAGCAGCCAAGGTCACTTGGTTTGTTCAGCTCGGAGAAGAGAAGGCTGAGGGGTGACCTCACCAATCTCCTCAAGGGAGGCAGCAGAGGGAAAGGTGCTGATCTTTCTCTGGTGACCCGGGACAGGATGCAAGGAAATGGAATGAAATTGCATCAGGGGATGTTAAGATTGGGCATTAGGAAAAGGCTCTTCTCTGAGAGGGTGGTCGGTCACTGGAACAGGGTCCCCAGGGAAGTGGTCACAGCACCAAGCCTGACGAGTTCAGGCAGTGTCTGGATGAAGCTCTTAATAATATGTTTTAGTTTTAGGTAGTCCTGCAAGGAGTTGGACTTGATGATCCTTAGGGGTCGCTTCCAACTGGAGGTATTCTGTGATGTATTGGCAATGGGATGGTTCATAATTGGTTTATCAGTTCATTGGTAGAACCACAATATTCCAAAATATTTGAGCTATCCTTCTCCTAATACCAGGACCTAAGTACTTATTAACAGAACGTAAGCCTAAAATTTCCCTGCAGAGTATCCCTTTGCTTTAATTTCTCAGAATATTCTTCATTATGTTGGTATTTATCATGAGAACTTGTATTTTCACCAGAACACTTAGCCATTCAGTCGTTCTTTCCAGCTGTTTTTACTTCATGCATTTTTAGGGGGGCTGTTGCCCATGTTTGTCTCAAACTCTTCAGCTGTGCAGCTGCTTGTGTTTATTTGCAGTGTCTGGCATTTCAGCTTCTCAGTGTACGTAGAGTGTTGTCAGTCACTGGCTCCTAGTTCTAATTAATCAACCCTTGTTTTGTAGAAAAATATTGTCACATCAAGTTTTCCCATAGCACTCTAGCCTCCTCCTTTGAACATCCAAGTATCGATCCATTGTGCTAGTTCTTGCTGCTTGCGCAGCAGCACAAGTTTGAATTTTGGAGCTACTTGCTTCCCAGAAGACAGCTCTGAAATAAAGACTCACGTTTGGAATAAATTTAAACTGCTACTGGTTTGAACACGATAACCTAAGTAGGGTCACAGAGTAACACAACCTGTCCTACAGCTCAAAGCAGGGCCAACTAGATCCCGTTGCTGAGGGTCCTACTGGGCTGAATTTTGTGTCTAGGATGGGGGTTTGACAGCCTTGCTGGGCACCTGGTCCAGTGGACAACTGCCTTGGGTATGAAATTTTTTTAATATTTTCTAATTAGAATTTCCCATGTAGCAACAGATGTACAGTGCCTCTAACTGTTGCACCTCAAGAAGAGCCTGGCTTTTGTCTTCTCTGTATCCTGCCTTCAGGAAACTGAAAACAGCAGCAATATCCCTCTGCAGCTGAGCCAGCCTGCTTCTCAGCCACTCTGTGTGTTAGGTGTTCCAGGCCTCTCACCACTTCAAATGGGCTTTGCTGGCCTTGAATCCAGGGAGGGGAAGCTGAAGCAGGTGTGTTTTCATGGGTCCCTGGTGGAGGAGGGTAATCACTCCGCTCGCCCTGCTGGCTCTAGCCTTGCTGCTGCAGCCCAGGATGCAGCTGGCTGCCTTAGCTGCAAGGGCACGCTGTTGGCTCATCACCAGCTTTTTCCCCACGAAAGCCCAAACATCCTTTTCTGCAAAGCTGTTTTCTGCTCAGCCCCAGCCTTTCCTGCTGCACAGGGCTGTTGCATCCCAGCCACTGGGTTTGTGCTTGCAGTTGTTGACTTAATGAGTTCCCTGTCAGCCTATTTATCCAGCTCTCCTAACTGCAGCCCTGCCTTCCACTGTGGTAATTCCCGCCCTGCCTTTGCAGAGGACACCAGTCTTGCTGAGGTTCTTTTTTTCCCTGTCATTAGTAAAAATATTAAACAGTGTTGGCTCTGATATTGATCCCCGAGGGATGCTGCTGGTGATCAGCCACTGTTGGACTTTTGCACTGCTGATTGCAGCACTTCCAGCACAGCAGTTTCTAACTGGAAGTGGCTAATGCTGTCTGGTGGTTAGGAGTGGTGGTATTAATTAGTATTTATGTTATTTAATTTTAGATATATTACCATTCTTGAGCAATCTGAAACACATTTTTAAATGTTTATGGAGGGACAGGCTTAATCTTCACTTGGACTACCTCAGTTTATCTGAATGAAGCCCATATAAATAAGATGTGGGCAAAACTTCAGTGATAGTAAGACCCAGACATTCCCCCTGCTAAATGAGACACTGGCTATGGATGTGCAGATGAACGCCAGTGACAAGTGACTTCCCTGTAGCTTTTAGTTTGCTACTGTGAGCCTTGTTTTCTTTGTTACCAGAGTACGCTATGGATGGTGAGCTAAAAGCAGAAGTTACAGATCCTGGCCTATGTACAAAACATAATAGCTAGAATCTGTTTGAGGGAAGAAGGGTGAGAATATTTTATATTATTGCCCTAAACTCTGTTAGCTGTTTCTCCTTACAGTGCAGCAAAGGTGTAAGCCTTTAGTATGAGACTCCATTCAAGTGAGGTTGTTTTTCCTGCGGCCTAAGACCACTAGCAGTGCCCTGACTGAGACTTGAGCTGGAGTTCGTGGTGGTAGAACAACCTGGCCGGACTGGCAAAATTAACACAAACTGAGCAATTTTCTGTGTATCAGCAAGATCTCATCTGGTAAATGGGAGTGTTTGCTAAGTAGGCCCGACTGTTCCAGTTTCTAGTGAGAATTTCTGACTGATGAAACAAATTAATTCCCAGCAGTGCATGTTAACATTTCGTTGTCTCAGTAAGCCATCAAGAGAAGAGTCATCAAGCTGTATCTGTTGCTCTAGTAGCCTGTTTTCGGGTCAAATACATCATTCTCTGCATCAGTTTGTATTCTTCCTTTAGTCTGAGTCCACTTTCAAATGTGTTACTGCAAAGCCAGGGACTGAGTAGTTGTGTCTGTAGTGAGATTATATCTGCTCAGTGCACATGTTTATAAGCCTTTGAATTTCACAACTCATGGTATAAAGTTCAGGCTAATGTATAACTCATTTTAGACAGTGCTTGTCTACCAGTAGGGAAACTAACAACTCTACAGAAACATTAGTGTGCAAGAGAAGAGAGAAACTTAGTGTTAAGAGAGGACAGGCAGTTGACAGATTAAGTGCAGTGCAGGAAGCAGTTTCAGTAGTCATTTGTGGCTTTACTGATGGGGACCAAGTGCTGTTATCTTTCAGAGATCTGACATATCAGAGCTGAGGCAGGGTCTTTCTAAAGATTGCTTGATGGAGGCGGTAATAACTGAGAAAGCTGGTGGGGACTCAAATGACTGCCTCTATGTGGTCTACTAAAAATGCTGAAAAAGTTAGTTCTGAGTAGCTAAAGAAGCAAAGAAACCTCACAGGCCAGAGCAGAGCTGGGAAAGTTAAGTGCTGCTAGGACTAGAGAGCCTCTGGCAAGGAATCTGAGGTGGCAAAAAGTTGTTTTGTTTTCTGTGTGTTGCCATGTGTTTTGAGGTTTGTTAGAGATGATGTAGAGAAGAGAATGAATGAGCAATGCTGGTTAGCCTGTTCAGGGCTAAGGAGGCTAGCCGCTCGATAAACCCGCCATCCAAATTTCCTGCAGTGCAGTACTGTGCTTCATTCTGGCTTAGTACAAGTATAGAGAGGAAATATTACCAAACAGCTGTTAATTTGGTTGTGGGTTTGAAAGCAAGTGTGCCTCAAGTTGCAGCAAGGCAAAATGATTCATGGATGGTTTTAGAGTTGGTTAATGCATTACTGATGTCTGCCAGCTAACTGTATGTGTGTGCTAACAGGTTGAGATAAGAACAGTGGTCCATACACCCAAGCCTAGAGGAAAAGCAGCCATCCAAAACCAAGGAAAGCTGAAAATCTAGTGCAGCCAAATAAAAAGCTGTTTGCTGCTTACAGAAGCATCTTTTGTGATACGTTAAGCAGTCACTCAGTTGTATCTTGAAAATGACAGGTAGATGGTTGCTTTGCTCTTGCTCTAAAGGTTAGTTTGCTTGGCCATATGTCCTCTTTCTTGACTGAATTTCTTATCCTTCCAAGTCTGTTGTGTGCTGAAAAATAATAATAAAAAAATTGTTCTTACTGAATGTCGTAGCATGCCTTCCCCAAAACAGTTACCAGTGCCTCTTTATGAGTGAGTGCAAAGAGACCCAGGCTGGAGATTGGTGTGGGTCTACTGCAGTTCATTAGATGTCATCCAGCCCCAGGGTGTGGCAAGCTGAAGCATGATGGTTTTGAAGGATAGTTCAGCTTATCCCAGGACAAGGGAAACTTGTGTTCTAAAAATTCTCTCTTGGTCACCAAAAAACTGTGAGATTTAGGCCTTTAGTGTGAAAAATAATTTAAAAAATAAAAACCCAAACAACTTTAGATTTTCTGCCTTTTCATTTGAACCTAAACATTCTGGCCAGTGAATGGCTGAAGATGCTTAACGTCCTTGTTCCTGATGGGGTGCTGCTGACCTGGAACCGCACCTCACTCGCAGGGGAGCGCAGCCTCCTTCTTTATTGCCGTGAAGGTCACAGCTAGATCCAGATTGGACGAAAGTAGTCCTTGTGGTGGCCTGTATGTGGAGTGCAGTCAGAAATGCAGGTTTTGTTGTTCTTGTGAGGGTGATGGTGAAGTACCTTTCACTGTTCTCAACTCAGCAGTGAAGGATTTGCACCTGAGGTGCAGGAGCTGAGGCAGATCCGAAGAGCTGCTGAAACACAGCTGTGGGTGCCTGTGCCTCCCAGCCTGCTGCAGTCTAGCAGGTAATCTTATGCCAGGATTTGACTGCTGACAGTGAAGTTTTAATACAAAAATGTCTGGATCTGGCCCGGCATAGTAATGTACACAGAAGTGGTTCTGTTTGTAACTCCAGAAGGCCCCAGCCGTGGCTCTGGCTGTATTTAGGCACAGTGTCCGGTTCGCTCCCCCACTCCTGGCATTTCCATGTGGCCTTTGTCTTCCAGGCACAGAGTGGCTCCCAGGTCCCATTTCTCTTAACATCCTCACATCCTTCGATTTCCTGGCCTCTTGTCTGTTTTCATCACTTTTTAAATAAGGGTAGGACAAACTGAGAAGATGATATGAATCAACTGTTCAAAACTGATTATTCAGTGGTGAAAGCTGTGCTTGGTGCCAGGCATGCCTTCCCCATATTGAGCGTTTCATAGCAAAAGGATAGCCTGGAAGTGGCCCAAGCACATGTTTGGGTGAAGGCCCCATCAGAGCCCAAAAGAGTGAAGTCCACAGGACTGTTAAATGTGCTGCAAGTGTGTAAAATGTCAGTTTTCCCTGTAGCACTGCTACTCTTAGTAATATCCAAACACGTAATAATGCTGTTTGTTAACAGGTTCTGCAGCAGTAAGATTTTAAATGCCTCAATACTTATTAGAAAAGCTTAATTCAATGTCATTTTTCTGTGTGAATTTTTCAATGACATCCTTTGGAACAAGTATCTTCTGACACACCCAGCTCATCATTTGGATAAGCCAAAGCATATATTTACCAGTTTTGTAGCTTGTCTGGTACTGAAACCTATATAGAATTTTTTGTGGCTTTTTCAGAAATGCCATGGTTAGCATCATGTTGAAGTGTAAAGTATTTCAAGACAGCAAGAGTATACCAAAAAGGCAAATACTGATTTCTAGTTCCTTTGCTTCCGCTTGAGACTGCAAGGAGTTCCAGCCTATTTAAGTGGGAAAAGCCTTCATTTTCCAAGTACAGTGACAAAAGATCTAGTATCTATTAAACAAGCCTATAAAACAAATGAGGAGCCCATTTTGCTGTATGCTATCATTTGATGTAGTATCTTTTCCAGCTTTTTTCTGTCATAATTGGCTTTCTGCATGCAGTGGAACGCCTTTAGGATGGGTAGAGGCACTACTCGCTGTTCTGATTTTGGTGTTCCTGTGCCTCACTTAATAGGGGGATTTCCACAGTTCTTTAAAAAAAGCCTTACCTAAAAATAGTTGACTGGAGCATTTATTGACAATCATTTTCAATACTTACTTCCTGGTCCAATGTAACTGGATCATGGCAAAAAATATACCAGAAGATTTGGCAAAACTTAGAAGTCTAATTATTCAGAGACTTTGGTATACGCAGGTGGAACACAGAGGACTCTCTAAAACTTCAGGGTTTGATTCAACTCTGATGTCTTGGTTTGGTTTGGTTTTTTGTTGAATCAGGTTCTTGGTGTACTTTGTGACAGTGAATAAATTTGAGCTGTGCTTTATAAAGAGACTTTAACCTTTGGACAAAGTTAAACAGAGAACACTTTATTCTAAAAGTGGCTTACTGGCAGGCTTTCTGCCAGTCAGAGGTTCAAGGAAAGCTTTTCAGCACCATTTTTTCGTGTTTACTGTGTTTGAATTGAAGTCAGATCCTTGCTTTTCAAGCACTTCATCTTGACTGTCACAGTTTCAGTGCTTTGGAGGAAGACTAAATGAATGTGGTGCTTTGCCATCAGCCTAATGCTTTGAGGTAAAATAAGTTGGAACAAGCATCTGTTCAGGTGCAAGAGTCTCCACTCAGCTTACTGTCAGCACGCGCTGTGCCTATCCCATTTCACCCCGCAGAGTCTTGTGGGAAGTGGCTTACATTTTGCAGAAGATGAGCTAAATCACAGCGTCTGTGTTTCGCTTGTCTGACTCCCCCAATCAGATGATGAGGCACAACAGGCTTTGCATGAAGGTCTGAAGGGTCTGTAGTATTAGCAGGCCAATGTCCTGTATCACATAAAAGCGAAGATACCATTTCTAATGCAGTTTAAATTTATGGTAACATCCTCAGCTCCTGTCTTAAATGTGACAGGAAGCATCAAATGTGAAGTGGTTTTTAACATGGGGCAGGGAGTGTATCTGCAGCTTTCTGCGTGCAGGGAAGAGGGTATAGCATGCTAAAGTAAGACCAGGTGCTGCCTGGCAGTAGATTCAATCCTAAGGTAAAAAAGAGGACCTGAGAACAAACACTAGGGTATTTAATTGCAGCTGTTTCAGGGCTGAAATAAAGCATGACAGCTTTTGCAATAACGCCTGCCCTCTAGTAAGGTTTTAACTGCTGAAGTCAGACCTATGCTAGTTCCAAGAGCAAAGTTTTGTTCTGTTTTCCTTATAGTTAATTGTTTAGAAACTGACATTAAATGCAAACGCTGTACCACACACATCTTCAGCAGCGCTCAGGACAAATACAAACTTACTCATTCCAGGGGTCCCAGGACTGTTTTCAGCAAGTCTGGTGAAGCTCAGTAAGATGGGGGCCACGTATGCCCTTTATTTCACAGCAGGAGGCTTTCAGTACACAATTATTTGCAGATACTTGAGCTGTCATAAAAGAGGGGAGCTATGGCTATGAGCTAGTAAATACATACCTTTTGTACCGTAAGGTCACATGCAACTGTGGATATAGTGTGCTTTTTCCTCAAAGTGATCCAGTACTATTCATGTTGCTTACTGTTTTCTGTCTAAAGAACTAATTTCTCTAATGGATGCCATGAAGATGTAGTTCAACTCTGGAAAGGCAACAGACATAAATAAAAGAAAAATTAGTTGATATTTTATGCAGGACTTCTCTGGTGGAACCAGTCTCTTGTTTTGTTTTAGATACTTTCTTGAAACGGGAGGTATTTCCACAGCCAGATCAGTCTCTGGGTGACTATTAGAAGCGCCAAGTGTCTGTAAGAGCTGTAATGAGACTGAATCAAACCAGTGTCTTCTAAAATCTACTTAGAGTATTTTTCTTGCAGGAAGGGATGTAATCCAGAAAAGTCTCCAGGTATTCATCAAATACATTTTATTTAGGCTACTGTATTTCTGACTAAAGAATTATTTCACAGGTGAATGAAGCTCTTGAGGGCTTTTCCAAATCTTTGGGGGGTGTTTTGTGGTTTTGAATTTTTCTAAGTGGCAGCCCATAGGAAGGTTCTGGCATGTCTTACGTTTTTATTCAGGGTTTAATTTTCTGGGGTTTGGGTTGTGGCTGCAGTGGAAAGCAGGAAGGTGGTAGGTGGCACTCGAGCACCAGCAGCAAGGACAGGGTAAAGTGTGAGCACCCGAGTGGGGAGCTCTGCAGGGCTCAGAGTGTGCATTCTCTATTTCGGCATGTGCTGCTGCCCACTTACCTTACCACTGGTGCTTACTGTTACCTCTGCTGTGTAGATTATGCATATCTTTCCTTGCTACCTACTCACCGTGCCAAATTCCTCATGAGATGACATTACTGCCCTCGATGGCAAATGAAGTATTGGTGGCTGGCACTGTAAAAGAAAGCATGTTTGATCTGGGGAGGGACGTTGTAAAAAGGTGGATGACGAACCAGAAGTCTGGACGGTATTGCTAGCTGGATCTGACAGGAACAGGCTGCAGTTTGAGAGCCACCTGGCTGTGGCTATGGAGTGGGGGGTGATGAAGGGCTCACCTGAGGCCAATTCAGACTAGCCTGCTGACCTGGCTGAAAACTAAATGTTTAGTCTTTAAAGTTATTTTTCAGCTGAACTCACTGGCCTGTTTCTCAGTGGAGCTGTAAATTAAAGGTAATAAGAAAAGAGAGGATTCCCCTGCTTGACAGCAGGGCTACTTTTTTGACCAATCTAATGAGATCAGGAAACTGCACTTTATAAAATTCTTAAGCTTGAGCACAGTCATCCTCCAAACTTGATGTCTGTTGAAGGCCAAGTTGGCATTATTTTCCTCCTTTGCAGGCATGAATTTATAAGCTCTCCTGTGATTTTCAATTAGGCATGTTTTACTTTTTGTCATATACCACATTTTTTTGTAGATCTGAATGCTTTTTATTTCCTCAGTTATCATTTCATAATGCCTTCGTATTATAAATGTATAAACTGAAGAGTATAAGAACTGATATAGTATATTCAGCTCACTTTTATAAGCTGCCAAAAGTGCTCTGAATGCATCGAATGTGCTGACTTATACTTCAGACTTTGCATGAATGTCCAGTGTTGTTGCTTAATTTTTCCGTTCAAGTTCTTTTTCTGAAATTATTGCACCTAAAATGGGGCTTTATTTGTAGGAGCTAAAGATAGTCTTCTGATAGTTTCTGCAGTGGAAGTCTTGAACATTCAGTGTCAGAAATGATCAAGTTAAATAAATGTAAGGTTGGATTTACTACTAAAGTTTTGGTTTTAGAGCTTTTGGTTTATGCACTGCTAAGGTTATTTAATAATATAAACTTTCTACTAGATTGGAGGGGTTTGCTATTATTAGAAAGTGCTCGTTTGCTGATGACAAATGGAGATCAGATCCAGAAGTGAAAATCTAAGAAATACCATGCATGCTGCTTGACTTGAGATTGATTTCCTGATGGGTTGACACAACTTTATGCATTAATTCAGCGACACTGCTGTTTGATTGTTTTTGTCACTTTGATTTCTGCTGCCAGGTAATAGTTGATAAGAATTTCGTACTTGTTGCGTTGCTTTTCTGTCAACCCATGCGTGCTGGATAGGTAACATACCACTTCAAATTCCCAAACACTAAATTCAGACCTAACTTCCATGAGAGTGTTTTATCAAAAGTTAAAACCAGCAGCTGTCCCTGAATATGTTTCTGAATGAATAATAAGCTGAGATTGTTCATCTTTCAGAATAAAGCTTTCTAAATGGAGATGCCAGCGTAACTTTCTGCAAAAAGTCTCTCCCCAGATGCAGTTTGTCACTGAAAGGGAAGCTGATAGTTGACTTTGTTCTCAGTGACAGTGTAGTGTGCACGCAGTCTTTACATGTCAGAGGAACGGTGCTGGTTTGGAATGGGTGGTTATGTGCCTTAAACACAGTAAAACTTCCCCTTATTTTCTTTGCCAATTCATCTCTCATTCACTTGCAGTATTTTCTCAAGCAAATGAGGCCTCTAGCAAAAGTGCTATATTCAGTGCATAACTCTGGGTTTGTGTGCAACCAGTTCAAAGTGAGGTGGAGCCCACAGGAGAAAATATGAAATACGACTGTAGACTTCAGTACCTCAACTAACAGCATTGTTAGTTTCTTTTAACGTGGTATTTTTTGTGCTTCTCTGGATCGTTGCAGATACTTGGTCATCCTTTATTGACAACAGTTAAATTAATAATCTCCGAATCCATGCTGTAAAAATTAACTGGTGTCAATAGCACCCATCGTTTTCTATTCATCTGGTGATATAAGAGAATTGATTTGCTAAGGCAGAAAAAGTTATGTGTAAGTATTTGGACTGTCAGTAGCCACCCATGAAAATGGCTCCATACTAAAAGAAGCAGTTCAGCTTTTGAATTGGAAAGGAATATTAGCCAAATGTAGCCAAAACCACCTTTAGGGTTTTTTTGACGTGGGGGATAAAAGGGCCAAATGTTTTCATCTTGGAGGACAGGATCCTTAGGGAGGCTTGCAAGGAACATAGACTTCATAGTCAGTAGTCCAAAGAAAGTAGATCTGAGCTTCTTCACTGACTCACAGCCAAGAGAACATGGCTCAAGGCCTGATCTGTTGGCAGGGCACACGATGACCAGGAAACTTGCTGTTGTCCTGCTGGAGATGCAGTTCTCTGCAATAAGAAAGAGTCCCGGAAATGTGTCCAGGTTGTTTAGAAAATTGACAAAAAATGAAGACCTGGAGCTCAGGAGGTTCTCCTGTGCATGTATATATGGCAAACTTTTCCATTAAATTGTAATGTCACCGAGCTTGGATAGATATCGTGGACAGCCATTGTAGAGGTATCAGCGCTAACGCACAGGTAGTGCTTACATCTTTATGCAGTACCTATCTCCGTATCCTGAAAGCGTGAATGGAAACTGAGCAGATCCAGGAACATCTTGGTATAGACAGTGTACTGTAACAGTCATTATGTTAAAAATGCAAGATCTTGCTGTCCTTGTCACCTTTCATCCTGTGATCACACATTCACTGTCCATTTCCTTGCTTCTGTTCTCATACTCAATGAATCCTCCCTGAGCTAATTTAATTTACTAATTCAAGTAAAGCAACTGATAGGGAATTAGGTCCCGTTCAACTGCAGAGCTTGGGTTAGCTCCCAAGAGAGCCTGGTGGGCTCCAGAGCTGATATGCAGGGCTAACTCGTATCACACTGGCAGACTCGAGGGAGCGGGGTGGAAGCCTGGAGGTGAGTCTTTTGACTGTGGTGAGCCTTTTGATCAGCTCAGCTGTTCATGCACCAAGACACTGCAGTGACTTTCCGCCACCCAGGCAGGCAGCAGAACTGATTTGGTGTGAGGACGAGGCTGGGGTATTCCAGCTGTGAAGTGCCATGGCTTACTGAGCCCAGTTAGGGACCAATAAAGGTCTGGCGTATAACCACTCTTGTCTGTGACTTACCTATGATGTTGCTCTTCGTTGAGCTGCCAACTCCTGTGCATAGCTATGGAAGCTGTAGCACGGTCTTCTGTAACAGTTTTTAGTCTTCATCTGCCTGCCCCTTCAGTTTGTTCATTTATGTCTTAATCCTGAAGGCAGTAGATCTTAATGCTAAGCTGGTATGTTAAATTAGTTGCGTGGAAGGAGCTGACTTGAAGCTGAAGTACTTTATGCCTATTGAGGGACGAAATGGAGGAATTTTAAATCTATCAAATTTTTTTTTTTGCGATTGCAATAGAAGGTATCTAGTATTTCAGCAGTGGGTGCTCCTAGTAATGTTTGTTGTGAGAAATTTATTTGCCTCTTACACTTAGAATTTGTATGCCTGAAAAAATTAAAATAGGTTTAAAATCAAAGCATGGTCTCCTTTGGATTCTCAAATAACAGTGTTGTTTGAAGTACAGATTTAAATTATGGACTTATTATGAATGCTGAGTCAACAGAAAACCTCTGAACAGACAAACTGTAGTTGAACGTACATACCTTCTTTCCGTTTAAAATTATTCTAATTAGGAGAATGCCTTATGTGATGGACTGTTGAAATGTCTTGCAGGTGGATTCACCAATGAACTTGAGGAACCCACATGATTTGGTAATACTCATGAGACAAGAAACAACAGTTAACTACCTCAAAGAACTGGAGGTAAAGTATAATATTAAATACTAACTGATTTCTGAAAATGCAGAATTTTTTTCACTGGCTTTTTAGTGCTAGATTTAAATGGGGAATAGAAGTCATTATTGGTGTAATTCTGCTTCAGTGAAAGGATGAAGAATTCTTCAGATCTCAAGAATTTTGTGCCCCAAGTTTGCTCAACTGGTTATCATTGTCCTCAGTTGCATCATTCCCTGTTATCCATAAATCCTAACATTTTAAGTCAAGTCATTTAGATACTGGATTCTGTTGCAAACTACTATATTCCAGGAGAATACAGAGCAGGTCAGCTCTGTTTTAATTCATGCCCATTTATTGTTGAAAAAGGGTCTGACAACACCCTTCTAAAAAGGGCTTTAATGAACCTGAACTGATAACTTAAACTAAAGTTTAAATATAATATGGGCTGGGCAAGCTAACAGCTCACGGCCTTTCTTCTGGCCATGCACTGCTTTCTCTTATGCCAGCTTTGGTTTTGTCAAATTAGTGCAACTAGCTCACTGAGAAGTTAGATGAGCACCAGGGGTAGCTTTAGGTGAATGGGAGCACTGGAAGGGATTAAAACTAGCAGGACTGCCCCTTGTGTGACTGTATTCAGCCAGTCTTTCTCATCGAGGTATAGTTATTTTTGTGGTAGTGGACATTCTAGCTATGGGTGGAACAATAGTTTTAAGCCTTTCAGAAAAAGAACATGGGTTGTGGGCTTGGAAATTACTAATGTACAATTTGTGGCATACAAATGACTTCTAGCAGACATTATGTATTGTAAGATCTTGCACAAGTTGCTACTATATATCTCTCTAGTATTGCATAGTGTGTAATCAAATGTGTGGCTTTAAAAATGCAAATGTTCTTCTCTTTCCAACATACACAAATCCTTATGATGTTTAATGGGTTTACAATTTGCAGATCTGGGTGAGAATTAGATACAGCTTACTCTGCTGGGACAGATCGTTAGTCCATTCACTGTTAATAGTCATTAACGCTGGTGAGCTTTATGGCACCAAAGGTAGCTCCTAAGGCACATGATGGGCTGATGTATAGAAATTAGTCTCAGTCCTTGCATTAACCTGCCACCTCAGTTGTACGTAGCACACTGAAGGGTTAAGAAGTTAATTTTGTTTGCAATCTCTAATGTTATTTCCATGAGGTCTTACAGTGGAGGAAAAGGCTTCAAATACAGAAAAGTTGACGTGCTGTTAACAATTGTTTCTTCTTTTTTTGAGTGGCCTACCATGAATTTGGAATGCTATTAGCCCTTTTTTTAGGTACAGCAGGAGAAATAAGGGCCTGTTCAAATCATATTATCTCTAATGAAAGTATTTATATTCCATCTAAATCAAAAGAAGTCCTACAGATGTTATAAAATGTAGGGAAATATTCCCAAAATGTGAAGAGCGTTTTAGAATTTCTTTAGATAGACTTTGTTTTAAGGAAGAAGTTGGACTGTTCAACTCCTAGCATCCGTAGGGTTTGCTTTCATCAGTATACATTCTTCTGTTTCCTTTTTTTTTTTTATTCCTACAGAAACAGTTAGTTGCTCAAAAGATTCATATAGAGGAAAATGAGGACAGAGACACAGGGCTGGAACAAAGGCATAATAAAGAGGATCCGGACTGCATTAAAGCAAAGGTGCCCTTGGGGGACCTAGATCTATACGATGGCACATACATCACCTTAGAGAGCAAAGATATCCGGTAATGAGATGCTTTCTATTTTAAGATTTTTACTGAATGAGAAAATGAACAAAACCTCTAAATGCAAGTAAAAAGAAAAATACTATCACTGACTATTCTTTAGATGACAATTGTTTTATTTTGTGTTTAGCGTGGAATAAAATTGAAACAACCTCTGACATTAATCATAAAAGGGTACAACACAGAAATGCTGTCTCCCCCAAACGGCCCATGTTAGCCCTACTCTGAAACATCTCCATTCTGTTCCCAGGTTCCCAGTCAGTTCTGCTGCTGTAATTCTGTACTGATATGACCCGGCATGTGAATTAAACTGAAGTGCATCATGTAGAAGGGGGTTGAATTTGCTTGAGTGTGCTTTGAGTGTTCTGAGCTAGATGTATACTTCTTGTAGTGGAAACTGTCTTGACTTAAATTTGAATGAAATTCTGTTGATTACCAAGCTGTTGAACCTTCTGGTCATATTTCATGCCCTGTGCTTAGCAAGTAAATGATGTGTGGACAGTCTGCTTGACATTGGTAGGGAGCTTGACAGCTTCATTGGTAACGTCTTCAGGGCTGACTGCTGCGTTTCTGTAGTTTCATGGGTTTTAACATAATCAGATGAGTACTCAAAGTGGGGAAAAAAAAAAATTTATCCTCAGATACCTTCATTTGGGCTTCTCACTAATACTTGGGGTTTGTTAGTTTCAGTTGGAGAGTCTTCTAATCTGCATGTGTTGCCATTTGCCTGGCGGGTAGATCATTAATCATAGTAGTGGTACACTAGGTTGATGCTATTACATATTGGAGGCTATCCAAATGTTGATGTTCTCTCTAAAGCATACAGAAATTTATTTACTTTATCCTGTAGTGATGACATCCTGATACAACTGAAATCTGGGAAGACATCAGAAATGGTCTGCTGTGCTCAAACATGGGATTTTTGTAATGGTCAATTCGGAATACAGTGTCTGTTGACTACAGTACTGTCTCTTATGAGCTTTAGTAGTATTTTAATCTGGAGTCTGCTGTGTTATGTTGTTATGTCCTCAGCCCTGAAGACTATATAGACACAAAGTCACCAGTGCCTCCAGACCCGCAGCAGCCAGACTGTACAAAAGTTCTAGATCTTCCATACAGTATTCATGCTTTTCAGCACTTACGGGTAAGTGAGCAAATGCAAGTATGTGTTTTTTCTCCATCAGGAAAAGGAATAGAAAACTCTTACTGGCAGTTCTCAGTCAAGATTGAAAGGTATTGTAATCTTTCAAGACTGTTTCAGACATTTTTCTAAAAGCACAGTTGTGCCCCAGTTAAAGCACCTGCTTATAGGAGGACAGTTCCATCAGATACACAGATCCTGTTTCTCTTTTGTTACTGTTTGCCTTATTATACAGGGCATTTTTTAGGAAAATTGAGTATTTTGTTTTCATAACACGTTTCATTAGTAAAATGGTAACTTCCATTGGAAATGCTTCTAACTTGTGAATTGTTTCAGTTGAAAATGGGAGAGTGCTGAACAGAGTCGTTAAACTGTATAAAGATTCAGGGTCAGAAAATTGTTTGCAGACTTCTTAGTAGCTCCTAACATGCTTGATGGTCTCTTTGGTATCTGAATGCCAAGCCCTAACCCAGAGGATGAGATAATTGTTCTTTACTAGTAGAAAGGGTTTGTTTTTTTTTTTTAGTTTTTTACTTTAGTAAAAGATAATTAGTAAATTAATTTGCTAATACAAAGCAAATTTTCTAATGCAGACACAGCTTTAGTGCTTATACCTTCATGTTTATTTTATTACAAGTCTTTAAAATAACACTTTATCTACAAATAAGGATTTTCTTACATACAAACAGGAACTGAAGGTTTTTGGCTCTGTTCCTGGGTCTGGATGTACTTTTGAAAGGAGTACATTTGTCATTCATGAAGGAAGAAAGAGGAGATGTAGGGATACTCTAATAGTGTGCATGTAGCCTGACAAACGTTAAGTGCTTCAGTGATCATGAGTGAAGTCAGTAGCTGCTGGATACACAGTGCTACCAGAAATTAGTATTTCTCCTATAGCATTCACAAGCAGAGGCTGCTTTTGGCTGCTTCTAGTTTGTCTATCTATAGTAAAATATATTATTCATCTGTCAAAGGTGACATTACCCTGTCAAGTCCCTAAGATCCTGATATGAAAGGATGATAGGAATGTGAAATAACGAAACACTAAATTTTCCTGGGAGTCATGCTCTTGAGTCTATTTCTCTACTTCTAGTTAAAGTGTCAGCAAATACCTTTACTCAATTTTTATTTTAGGGTGTCCAAGAAAGAGTTAATCTTTCCGCACCCTTGCTACCTAAAGAAGATCCAATCTTCACATACTTGTCACGGAGGCTGGGAAGAAGTATAGAGGAAATAGGTCATCGTATTTATGACGGGCTAATGAAGGTACGAAACTCTAATCTTTCTGTATGCACAAAAGAGTGCTGGAAAGGTCTCACAAGATTAGGTATGCCTGACTTGCAATCGAATCCAGTACTAGTTTTGCACATACATCTTTGGTTTACATTTAAGTTACAAAAGGCAGACTAAAAACATTTTCTGCTAGGCAAGCAAAGGTAGGAAAAGGCATCAGCAAAGCCAGTAAATAGATACTTACTGTCATCTTTAATGACATTGGTATGGTCTGGCAAGCCATATTCACTGCTCTGTCAAGGTAATAAGGGCTTTTAAACAAAAATGCAGGTACTGAAAGAACAAAGAAGAAACAATAGTACTGAAATCTGTTTAATACATTTATATGCTAGTTCATTCTTCCTGAACATTCATCACTATTGCCAAATGGCAGCTTTCCAGAGGAAGAGGATAACTTAGAGGAAGTTTGGTGCTCAGCTTTCCATCCCATAGTAATTAAAGTCCCGATATAAGCTTTTAGTTCATGTCTTAGTAGTTAGTACAGTTCATGTGTTTCTCTTTACTGCAGAACTCCTCTTCCTGGGTACTCTATAATATGGCTTCTTTTTACTGGCGAATAAAGAATGAGCCATACCAAGTAGTAGAATGTGCCATGCGTGCCCTGCATTTTTCTTCAAGGTAAGAATTGCTAATAAATATGTCTTTTCAGATTTCTTCTCTAGTTATCCTAATTAGTATAAACAGGTTTTAGTTTCTAAAACTGTATCCTGAGGAATAATCCCTGTTACTTGTCCATAGTCTTTATGTGCTATACTAGGCATATATATAGCTTAGACACGTTTTTATCAAATTACATATTTAATATATGACTGATGAATAAATGTGTCCTTATGCATGATTCTTACATAGTCTGACTTTCTTTAAGGACTGAGTTTTCTTTTTTTCTTCTCATTTTTTCTTCTTTTAGGCAAAACAAAGATATTGCACTGGTAAATTTGGCAAATATTCTGCACCGGGCTCACTTCTCTGCAGATGCAGCTATTGTGGTCCATGCCGCTCTGGATTACAGTGACTTCTTTACCAGCTATTACACTTTGGGAAATATTTACGCAGTAAATACTATCTTTATTTTCCAAGACTTGTAGAAAACTGAATATTTCTTAATCTTTCTAGCTTGATTTGTAATGCTCTGCTCTTCTACAATGTGTCTTGTGTTCCATGTGCATTTCACACTTAATATTTAAGATTCTGTCAAGATATTTTCGTCCAAAGTCTGCCTTTCAACAGAGGTTTTTATCTACACTTGGAAATAAATCCCAGGGAAATTCTCCTGCAGCCTTTCTCTAGCAGATGATACAGTGACTTGAGTTTCAGAAATGAGAGGCTGCTTGTTAACACAAATTAAAATTTGAGTTAATGACTTCTTTAAGAGTGGAGTATTTTTCATTAAATGTTATCAAACAATGGCTAATTCTCTCTCTCGATCATTCTTCAGATGCTTGGAGAGTACAACCACTCGGTCCTCTGTTACGATCATGCTCTACAGGCCAAACCAGGGTTTGAGCAAGCTGTAAAAAGGAAGCATGCTGTCCTATGTCAGCAAAAACTTGAGCAAAAATTGGAAGCCCAGCATAGGTAACTAAAACAGCATCCTAGTGGCAATTCATACAGTCTCACTTCTATTGTTCTGTTGCAGCAATTATTTACACTTCAAATAGAATAATGATTTTTCAACTTTCATTCATAAGAATACTTCAAGAAACCCAAAGTTGAAAATGTGCAACACTGTAGGAAAAGCTGGTATTTTAAAAAAGGTTCAAAGTAAATCTTTTCTACTGTTGAATTTTCAAGATCACTTCAGCGAACATTAAATGAATTGAAGGAATATCAGAAGCAGCATGACCATTACCTTAGGCAACAAGATGTTTTAGACAAGTACAAGCTCATCCAGGAGGAACAAATCTTGAGGAACATCATTCACGAGACACAGATGGCAAAAGAAGCTCAATTAGGTAAAACTTTATTTAGAGTTCATCCTCATTATAGTGATGAAGAATAGCACATATTTAGATTAATGTCAGGACGTATCTCCTTTATGTATTAAGATGGCCCTGCATGGCTCTTGTGTTTTGCTTCTTAAAAAAGGAATTGCGGTATGTTCTTGAACAGGGATTTTTCTGAGTCATTCAAAGACGGAGTTTACTCTGTGTTGATTAAATAAATAAAAAGGATTGAGACCAAACTGGGGGTGGAGGGATTGATTGTATGCTGTCTTTGTCTCCTTGGAAACCTTGCTTACATAGTAGAAAAAATGTTTTGTGCTCTGCAGGGAACCATCAGATTTGTAGACTGGGCAACCAGCAGCATAGTTTGCACTGCCAGTGGGACCAGCCTGTTCGTTATCACCGCGGAGACATTTTTGAAAATGTGGAATATGTCCAGGTTTGTGAATTGATACCACTGCTTCAACTTGCATCCCATTTGCCTGATTAGCTTTGAGTGTGTTAATTATAGTGAGAAGTCATTTAGTGTCTTTTCCAGAGTGTGAAGTATGTAGTGCTAGTTTCTTTTCCTAGTAATACAGGCTGAGATAGACTGGGTTATAGAAATCTAGATCATTTATTGTATAAGACTTAGTTGTGCTTAGAAAAGAGAAATGTTAGAATTATTTGAATCAAAAAACTTTATTTTAGTCCAAAGTCTTAGTTTCATGTGAGTTAACCAGCCACTTCTATATTGGCTCCTTTGCTTTTTCAACCTGCACAGAACAGCCAAGTTTTTCTTTTGAGGAAGAACAAAAATCCTCACTTGAGGAATTACAGATTTCTCTTACGTAAATATACTCCATTTCAGACATGCTAGCAGAAGCATAATTTTTAATTTTCCAACTCAGTTTCCTTCAGAGAGGACAGGAAAAAGCATTATGCAGCTAGTGTTAACCAAGAGGTAAAGGTTTTCTAAGGAGTTAGTGTTCTAGTGTTCATTTCTAATGTACATGTGCTATATGGAACAAGAATTACTCTTTAGTGGAAAGGATATTCCAACGTAACAGGATAGAAGTGTGCTTAAAATAATATTGTATTAATCACTTATCTCAACAGCCTTAAAATGGATCGTAGTTTCTTTTGTTTATTACACTGTCGTATGACTCAAGCTACGCAACTTTTGCATGCTCCTTCCAATTTAATCTTTTTTCCTACCAGAAGGAGCACAAACCTGCCATAAGCAATTAACAAATGGAAGAGCAGAACTCGGTGGTGTTGAATCTAGTGAGTGCTTTTGCAGCCCAAAAATAAGGTGTTAGCCTGGTTTTGTTAGTAGTTGCTGATTGTATACCTTGAATTAGACAGCACAGCAAGGATGTCTGTGGCAGGAGTATTGGGAACAACATGCATACTAATACTAAAAATCTAAAACAACAGCCACCCAGGCAACACCGCTGCTGTGTTAAAACTTCAGATAAACATT
The DNA here is from genome assembly GCF_023634155.1 of Falco peregrinus. Lineage (NCBI taxonomy): Eukaryota > Metazoa > Chordata > Aves > Falconiformes > Falconidae > Falco > Falco peregrinus. The sequence goes on from NC_073721.1 coordinate 84,617,005, forward strand.
ATGGTTTTACTTATTTTGCCATGTGGAGTATGTTCTGGAGTTTCCCCTTAAGTAGTTTAAGAAGCAGGAATAATTCTTCTGTTTTCTTCATGGATGTTCTTCCTATTATAATAATTATAAATTCAGATTATCAAGATAATTTTGTAAGCCATGAGTCTTAGTAACTCTGACTTGAACTAGAGCTATGCAGTCTAGTAGATTTTGTTTGTGGTCTATTAGAAATGTTTGCTTGGTGCCTTTAAGCATTTTTTTAATTGATTTGCACTTGTGTTTTCATTGTTGACTTATTTACAACATGAATATTACTTTTCCATGGTGTGAGTGGATCAGGAGGCTTAGATTTCCATTTATTTTCTTTCTGCTATCCAAATTTCAGCTCATCAATGAGCTTACCTACAGAAGTAGTGTGGGGGAAAAATAATGTACAGAAATTCAGCCGTAATATAGTCTCCTTTATTAAATATTGTTTTTCTGCTGTTTCTAGTTTGGTGAAGACTCTTCAACTTCTAGTATGACATCTGTGAATTTGGATCTTCATGCGAACCAAAGCCACCACAGCCAGTCCTTGCAGTCTTCTCCTGTTGCTCGTTCTATTGTGTCAGTGTGGAGCGTAGAGTCCAGTAGAGTGAGTGAAGAGGCCAAGCTTTGCCCTTTCAAAGAGGATTTGTGAAAGATTGGATCTTGTTTATGTGACACTTAGTAGCATTGGGCTACAGTTTTGATGTGTGGCAGCACTGGAGAATGTAGCATTCTGAATTTCTTCAACATAGAAGCATCTCTGTAGTGTCTCTGTACCAGTTTCCCACCATTTGAAACTCCACTACATCAGAGGGTGGTGTTCTTAGTCACCTCTGTAAATATCTGCTGCAAATAAAGCAGTACAGCTGAGTAAAGATAGAAAACTAAACTGCTTATAGTCCACAAAAGATGGAAAGATAATAGTTTTAAAGATCTCTGCATTTTTTTTTCTCCATACTTTTCCTTATGTTCTTACTAGCTTGTTAATTAGAATATTTAAAATGTTGGTCAAATAATAAAAAATAATTCATTTCCCCCTTAGGACAAACAGCATATTCTTTGGCCTCAGCGAACAGAGTGCATGAAATCTTTTCCCAAAATTCCTGATCCAGAAGAACTGCCAACTTACTTCTTGCCCCCAGAAAATAGGGGATTCAGGCAAGTGTTGATTTTTTAAAATCATATTTGTAAATTTTCACACTGTCTTAATGAGTGTTTTCTTTCTGGAGAGGATGGCTGCAATTAGTAATCAACAGTACAGATGTGTTCGGACCGCCTTCTCTGGCTGTTCCACAGAAGGAGAGTGTTTTATTGTCATCTTTGCTGTAACAGTCAGATCCAATTCATGGTGATTCTTCCCTGACTGTTCATACAAGGTGAATTTATGAAATATCTACGGTATTACTCAAAGAATGAGGATTTAAGCATAAGTCTGAATGTCTTGTAGATCATATTTTTAAAAATAAAAAAGAAGACCTTGAGAGAGAAAATGAGGTATCTGTTTCATAACTACAATTAACTGTTGTAGATTGCATGCATCCTCTTAGCCTTAGTTACAATAACAGAAAATTGTGAAGACCAGAAAATATAAAAAAAATTATTAGGAGTGCAAAGCCCTGGCTCGTTTCTTTGGGGCAGAAGTAGGAAACCAGCTTACTTGTGGAATAGTCAGTAATATTTGTTGTTACATAGGATAAAAAAAAATGTGTCTATGTTGCAATAATACTTAACATTATAATAGTGATAACAAGAAAGCTTTCTTCTCCTAGTCGGTGTAATTCTGGTATTAAGCATATGTTAAACCAAAGGTTCCTATTCCACAAATGTTCTGAAGCTTCCTTTGAATTAAAAACAGTGTTCAACTTAGAATGTTCTTCCCAAATAATTTGGATACCTCTTGATGTTTTTGAAATCAAACTTCAGTTTAAAAAACTTCAGCACTTTCTTTTTCACATTTGTTTAGTCCTAAACTTCATACAATCCTTACTGGCATAATATGAGGACCTCCTGTGTCTTATATCTACTGCATTGTCTGTTATTTACCGGTATTCTGTGCTTTAAAATGGAAAGTAAAGACCTTATTTATTAATGACTTTTCAAGGGAAGGGTGGTCCTTGAACGCCTCTGATGTGCAGCTCATGTCTTGTAGCAGGTCTACAGTGTGAGGCTTGTCAGTTGATACATAGCTGAATCTTAAATTTACAGATCAGGGACATGCAGCACGCGCTATTAATTTGTCTTGGTTCTGCTTATTGTTAGAATCCAGCCAATCCTGAGTATCCCAAGAGATATTGTTGGGCATGGAGAAACCCAGGCACCGGACTGTTCTTCCATTACTGATGCTCGTAACAATGAATCTCTAAACATACTGGTCAAGGAGCTAGACAGTAACCTAAATTTGAAATTCAAGATGCCGGATGATCAAGCAAGACAAGTAAGAGGCATTTTCTCATTGGTTCTCTTCTGTTTTAAAGTTCTCCCCTTTATTGCCTTAAAAAAATTACTCAGAACATGAAAGGTTCTGATATTTAAAAGATTACTTACCACAAGCCAATCAGTACTTCTAAAAAAGGGGTGCTTTCTAACAGGGCTGGAGAAAGGGAGAACTTGTCACTCAGCATAACGTTTGTCTGACTTATTTCAAATGCTGACTAAAACCACACAGAGTAGGAAATTTAATTTACTATTTGAAATTACCACTTTCTTTTAAAACTTCTAACAGTCACTTGACATGATTCATCATCTTGGGGTTTCAAATAACTACCGTATTCTACCAAGGTGGTAACTTCAGGCTGAGATTAGTCCTTCATACTGATTTCTGGAGATGGGCTGCTTTAATCATTACACGTTCACATCATCTGTTTAGAACAGTATCTCCTCCGCACCCCTGCCCCCCACTCTTGTTTTTTTTAAAGAGAAGACTTAGGGAAGTGAGGCTTTAATGACCCATGTAGATATATATTGTAAAATGTGTTCAGTTGTTTAAAAAAAAATAAAAATAAAACCTTTGTTGTCCAGGTTTTGCATTCTCGTATCAACAATCAAAGTATTACACAGGTGAAGATAGGAGCGTTTCTAGATCATGCAATGAAAAAGGTACGTCAAAAACTGTAGCATGAGATAAATTCAGAATCCTTACTTAATGCATTTCTATAGCTCTAAAGATGTCAGTGATGTGCAAGTAGTAAGTGTATTTGCTGCCTGTACCCGAGATGAAACATAAAAATTCATGTTCACAAGTGAAGTGCAAGCATATGAAGTATCTATTTAATTTAGCTTAGTGTCGACCAAACAGCCTTATAGTTACATGTTCTTGTTGTGACTGCAGGACATGGAGCCGCAGTATATTAGCTAATCCTGGCAGCCATTTGCTTAACGGAGTGAAAAAGCTTGGAACTACTCCTCTTTCAGCCCTCCCTACAAGCCTGGCTTTTGCTCTTCCTCCTCCCTACTACCCTGCCTTTCCCCCCACCCCCCTCCAAAGAAACCAATCCTCTGTCAATCTTCTGTGAGGATAACTAGTACTCTGGGGCAAAGGATGTACACCTGTATAACACCCTGTGGAATGCCACCTCCATCATGCATGAGGCCTTTGAGAGTCATCACAAGTCAAATGACAGGAAGAACTGAGATAGAGGTTGACTCTTTTTGACATGTCAAACTGATAAATCTCAAATTAACTCTCTTGTACAAGTTATGTCAAGGCAGTGTATTTATGTATTTTTTTTAGTCTAAAATCATTACCATTTACTATGTGCATCTGTCTTACCCAGAAGAAAAATGAACAGCAGTTGATTCCCGTTATTATGTTGTTCAGAACAGTCCTATATATGTCTTACTGTTGTAGTGCATAGGTATTTTGGTTTTAACTGTAGTATTCAGTTGCCTTCGTGCTAAAAGTCTGGACTACTTGGTCATTTAGATGCTGATGTAAGAACACTGTTGTGTCATGCCAGTTCTCTTAATGATAAACTTTCTAGAGCAGGAGTGCTACAGTTGGTATCTTTGTATTGGAAAAAACAAAGTGCTAGTAACTTGCTGAGGATTTAGTTAGAGAAAGGTCATTGGGACCTGTGTATGGAATGTAATTCCGTGAGGAGTTAGGCATGAGTAGTATGGAAGTAATGTTACCTATGTACATTGAAAACAGTGATCAATATTCTTAAAATTATAGATTATGTAAGGTACTCCAAACGAAGAGGTAATAAATCCTGTTGGTGTCTCCTGGTTCATCTTGAACCATAGGTAGAACCCTCCTGGGTGAGGTTGTTTTTAAAACGTGGAAGAAAGTCTTTGTATTGATTAAGTTTTTCAACAGTGTTACTGTAATGCCAGCTGTATTGCATTAATACAATACTACTGTACTGTAAAGGTGCTTATCCGTTTTTGCTGCTTTAATCGTAGCTGCATGTCTCCTACTCATGCATGCATTTGGGCTTCAGCTGTGTAGGTTGGACATTAATTTCAGTTGCTGCTTTTATACTTAAATTCTTCGTAGAACTGGGTAACAGAATGCTGAAAATATTAAAAACTATAATGTGTTTCTAAACTATTTGAAACTGCTCCATCTGAAAGTGCATGTTTTACATAGCTCTGTCCATCTGTCGCTATTTTAAAGTTTTGCTATTTCTTCTCTAGGATGAGCATTTGGTTTTCTGTGATAGGTGAAAGAGGAGGAAGGAACATTCAAGGTGTATTTGGCACTTCCTCTGTTCTTCCAGCTGCCCTCCTTTGTTGCTTGCTATTTTATAATCTTTAAGCAGTATCTAATGCATGTTACTTGCCAACTTTCATTAGACAAATAGATAACTAAATCTGTGAAAAAATAACTCTGAAACCTTGAATTGGTAGGTAGTCTTGATGTTGGATATAGGACCTGGAACCACATCTAACTACAATTTAAAAGCTGCCTGACCTTCAAATTGTAACATTTCTATATAGATCTGTATTAATGTAATTCCAAGACTCTGAAGTGGCTCACAAATGTTGCTTCCTGAAGCGAGCTAACTATTATCATTTATATATTTAAGGGATTTTGTGGTCACGATAGAAGTGAGTCGTAAGAGTCGAGTGTGAGCAACAGGTGCTACTAGACTACAGTTCAGACTGTAAATCATGTCAATTAGAGTAGAGCAGTCTCAGCAAAGAGTACTTTGTACGTAGTTGATAAGGTACTGCAAGGGTGAGTTTTGTTTGTTTCTTACCAAAGAGCAGGCAATTCTGTCTTCCTGAGACACCGCTTTGTGGGTGGGGGTTTTTTCATCCTTTTCCCTGACTCATTCCTATAGCCAGAAGATCCTCTATGGCTTGTGCTTAATGAAGCTGGATTGTACTGGCGTGCCGTTGGAAATAGCACCTTTGCTATCACCTGTTTGCAAAAAGCATTTAATTTGGCCCCACATGAATATCAGGACATCCCTCTGGTCAATCTTGCTAACCTCTTGATTCATTATGGTCTTCATTTGGATGCCAGCAGGCTCCTGCTGAAGGCTTTGGCCATCAATGCCTCTGAGGTAAGATGATGTTTCTTGTGTTTGTTCAGCGGTGAATGTCTTCTCCTTCATTATTTTCTAAATGAGTATTACTTACTTGCGCTTGCTTTCCTGTGCATGCAGTTCAAGTTCCAGCTTGTGATTTGCAACAGATTTTTCATTTAAATTCTTGATCATGCTGGGGGTGATGTTGGTTCTTGATAATGTAAACATGTAGAGCAGTTCTTCTAAAATAGGTGACAGACTTTTTGCCTCCCAGAAACTGTATTAGCAGCAGCAGCTCCAAGGAATCTAATCCTGGTGTTTTGGCAACATTTTCGTCTAAAACAGAGGTCTGTAATGCTGACAGGATTGTATCTTGATTTTTAAAACCCTTGAAGTAGCACGTATGTCACCAAGATGTATAGACATCTTTCTGTGCCACTTGACTTTTTATCTGTACTGTTTTATTTGTCCCTAGACTTCATCTATATACCTAAAGGAAAAGCCGTGTTCTAGTTGTTTGGTGACTTTACTTCCAACCTTAGATTCAGAAGGGGTTTTTGTATTTCTGAGTGGTAACATTATAAACATTTTGTAGGTTGCCACCTGTGTCATGTAGAAGGTTTCTGTTTAAACTAAACTACTGGACTGGCCAGAACAATTGCAAAAAGGAAGCGGGGGGTGGGGGTGTGGCGGGGACATATTTCATCTAGAAAGTAATTTTGGTCTTATGTTTGAGATGCTTCAGTAAGAAGTTCAAGTGACTTTTTACTGTTCTTCTGCCTCTGTAGGTAGATAAAGAGAGCACTTAAACCTGCTGGGCCACCAGCCGTCTAGCACATAAAAAAGCTAAAAGAGAATAAGCTTTTTCAATATAGCATTCAGAAACAAGTTTGCAATTGTTGGAAATGAGTTAGCTCATTTGTGTAGCAGGTAAGAGTGCAAAAATAAAAACTGTAGAAAGAACTATAGCTGAATGATGTACTTTAAGAAGAACACTTGAAAGCACAGCCTTGGAGGGGAGGAGCTTGGGGATCCTTAGGACCATGCTGTGTGAGCAGGGCTTTTCTTCAAAAATACTGTTGAGTTCTACCTCATTACAGTAATGCCTGCTCTTTTTTTTTTTTTTTTTTTCAGGCATTCTCAGTCCTGTAATACCTATTATATCAAAAAATCTGGTAGGAGAATTTGTACCTGAATAGTATTTCCTGGAATATAAAGGACAGTAAATGCAAATCAAAATTAATTATAGCTACAGGGAGTGAAGGATGTGCTATATTAGCAAAAGCTTTTAAAAAAAAAATCCTCTTGCTCAGCTTGTACCTTTTTCTGAATGGTGTTTAATAATACAAGCTAAGATGGCTCTGAAAACTTACACGTATTTTGGTGAGACTAGCCAAAAGAAGTGGAGAGAAATATTAAGTTTTATAAAGAATTGAAAGTAAACATAAATGTGTACCCCTAAGCTGGTGTGACATTGGTGTTTTCAGTAACTTGGTTCTGTTCAAGTAAATCCTGAATACTTCTGACAAATAAAATGCATCTGTCCTGCTAGAACGCTAGTAATATTTTTACATTTTTGCTGACTTTCAATCATTCTAAAATGTTTTCTAGCATTTCAATTTAGTTCTTTGCTACTCTGTGCAGTAAGCATTACATTTATGATGGGTTATAAGTAAGTATTTAATGCCTCATTTCAGCTTGTGTGTATTTAACAGCTGTTTTTCATTGTAGGAGGATGGAATCCTGAACACAACCTTATGTCAAAACAGCTTTTGTTTAGCACCAGTGCATCAAGCTGTTGTATCGCCATTCTAAGAATAGGCAGTCCCTGTTTAAGAAGCTACCTAAATTCTTTCCAGCCAAATTCTGGGAGAGTGTGAATTGGCAGGGGTTTTTCTTAGTTGGCTTCAATTTTAAACAGTGAACATACTTATGCTGGGGTATGTTGCTTTTTTCTTTGCAGCCCCTGACTTTTTTGAGCCTGGGAAATGCTTATCTGGCTCTGAACAACATTAGTGGAGCCCTGCAGGCCTTCAGACGTGCACTGGATTTGACGACCAAGTGCTTGGAGTGCGAAAGCAGCCTGAAGATGATCCGCTGTTTACAGTTTTATCCTTTTCTGTACAACATCACCTCTTCTGTGTGCAGTGGTAAGCAACTGCTGAAATATAGACCACAAGTGAGATAGTGTCTGTTTGCTTTGGGTGTTGCACCTCAAATTCATGATTACTCTTGCTTTTTTTCCAAGGATCCTCCCTTTTGCTTTGTAGTGCTTTCTCCTTATAAGGACCAAGGTTGAGGCACTGCTTTTAATGGAAAAGTTAGTCCATTAAGAAGTTCTTGAGGATGACCTCTTAAATATCTAGAGGGCTGCCACTGAGTGCAAATTGCTTCCTGAGTGTGTCAGTAATACCTTAATAGCCTCACTGATATCTCTACTGGTAAATGAGGAATGCTGGATTCAGTATTTATGGAAGTGCATAGCTACTACTGCTGGGCTACTCGACAGCTCATTTGTATATCCTGTCAATTTTTACAGTCAGATGGATATGTTTTTTAAAGCGGAAGAATTTGATGAAGAGCATTTTAGTTTTATTCCGTATCCATTCAGTATTTGCAGTGCTTTGGATGTCATTTTCTAGTGTTCAGTCTTTACAGAAATAGACTATACTGTGTCAACATTTGTTATATGGGGTCTGTGGTCACTGCTCTTAACCCTCCAAAAATCTGTAAGAATGGCTTTGAACCCAGTCTCTCCCAAAAAAATATTTTAAAATATTTGAGATGGAATGCTTTATTTTCCTTAGTGACTACTTGTATTAGAAAAAAAAAAAAAAAACCAACAAACCAAACAATACAAACAATAATAGCTTTTGGAGATGGATTCTTCTATTTCAGTGAATCCCACTGAATATTTCAAGTATTTTGTCTGTACTTTTATATGGCCAATATGCTGTTCATGAGCAATCTTGAAGAACATTTATGAGTATATTTTTTAATTCCTTCTCTCAAGTTGTTAATAAAGGGAGATTTCCGTCTAATCTTTCCTTTGTTTTTAAATGAAAACCTCCCATGAGAGAAATGCTTTTGATTTTTAGTATTGCTAGGGTTTCCTCTGAATTATTTTTTTTTCCAGTTCCCTCTCCAGCAGAAAGGGATGGACTAACCTCCTCTGATTTAGCATCTAGAATTATGCCGTCTAAACATAGACTAGAGGCCATCATATCTCCTGGTACAATACGGATGATGCCATTATAGGTGAAATTCCAGGACTATGCCATTAGAATAATACTATTGTAGTGTAGTAAAGTGGTATTATGGCCCCACTGACGGGTTGCTTACCAACTTCCATAATGTCAGCTCTTACACTGGTACCTTTCATTGAATCTCTTAATGTCAGATCGCCCTTCTGTTAAAAATCCCAGCAGACACTCTAAGCAGTAGTGGAACTTGCACATTTCATCACAAGAGACACTTCCGCTGTTCTGGAAAAAAGAGTCAATGTTTGTTTACTTTATATTAAGATCTTTAAAAATGGCTGTAACTTACAAATTTAAAAGTGTTCCAGTCAGACGTTAATGATAGTCACTCTGTTTTGAAGTTAAGCAGGAAGTAATTTAGAAGTATGTTCACAGCACTGAGGTGATAAGGAGCAGTGGCTGTATTTGAGCACCAAAGTGATCTTGTACGTCCTTCTTTTTTGTATGCATTTAAGGAAGAAACTTGTAATACTTAAAAATAGGCTCCTTTAGTGTGTCTGATTCTTGGCTGCTGTTTGCATTGACTCTTGATACAGGATGTTCATTTTGAGGTCAACTATTCCTGTGTATGCTGTTCAGGAAGTTCTTGTTTCTTGAGGAGAAACCCGTATCAGAAGTGCTTATGAGAAAAGTGTTATCTTTCCTTTTTTGCTAGCTTGGCCACAAGTTAACAAAGTAAGCATGAATATGTTCATCTGGTATATTGGGGTTGGTTTTGTTTGTTAAGGAATCTGTGAAGCTGCTAAATCAAGAGAGCGTGGATGTGCCTTGGCATGTTAGTTTGCTGATTAAATTTCAGTATTCCAGAATTCAAGTATTTTATTCTTTATTTATATTTTTGCCTTTTTCTGGGACTCTTCCTGTCGTAATGTTTCTTTCTTTTTCATTTCTATTTATAATACCCTTTAGGTCATCTTTTGTCTGAGTGCAAGAAACCTGACAAATAGTGTAAATGTTCTTTGTACGTTCTTGTGCAGAGTATAAAATATACTGATTAATTGAAATTTGATGATGATTTGTGGTTTAAGTCAAAACTGAGAATTCAAAAATGGAAAGGTAGATTTGTCTGTCTTATTTTTATAAGGTTTGGGAAAACACTTTTTCCCTGACTGTAAACTTAGCTGACTCGAGGGAAACCTTGACAGGCTGTATGAAAGTGAGGTTAAGTCTCCAAAACAAGAATTATTTTGAGAATGCACTCCCAGAAATTACCTTTTGCACTTACAAGTATCCTGAAATTTGCGGAGTCTTCTGTTCATCCTTCAGTCCAAAGAAAACAATTGAAAAGAGATTGTAAGTTTGAATTTTGACCTTGCATATGTAATGCAATAGCATGTACAATTTTTCAGCCACTGTGCTGAACCTAAAAAAATGAAAACTGTATTTAGATGCTAATATTTAACATCACTTGCTGCACTTAAAGCATTTTTTTTAAATGTTCATATCATGTAGACTTAATAAGATTCGTAACACTACATAATCTGCTCTTGTTTGGCTCCATGACAGACTGGAAGGCACGTTTTGATGACAAGACGCAAACTGAACACACTTCCACACACCTTTCTGAATGGGACTTTAGGTGTACAGCTAATGCAGCACACTTGTAAATACGTAGATCAAACGTATGTTTGACAATCCTGTATCACTGGATTGTTACTTCAGGAGATTTTCACAGCCTTTCAGATCATGTGTTGCTGCTTGGGGACATCTGATAACCAAATTTAGTTTGTCCTCTTGTTATTATGCACTTGATGGCGTGTCATAACTATTTATATCCTTTGAGATGGATATGTTATGCTGAAAAATTTACCAAGAAATTGGAATGTCAAATGTTGTTTCTGATTTAGTATCTTGTTTTGCTAAGTGATCATTTCATATTTCTGAAAGTAACAGCAGTAGGGCTGCCTGTGCTTTGGGTTGTAGGCCCATGTGATAGCTGGGTTTTTGCTTCGCCTGTCAAAAGTCTCTATTCACAAGAACTGAACTAACTAGCAAGACATGGAGTTCCTTGCTCTGCTGCCGTGAGCCATTGGCAGAATCCAACAAATGGTCAGTGGGAGTTACATGCTAGCATGGGATGGAATATGGGATCAAATTTCTGAATTCATATTTTTTTATAGGTTTTTATTACAGTATGTGCCTGGCGTATATTTCAAATAAGTGAAATAGGAATTTTCTCAAGCATGTTGGGACATTTGCTGTTAGCGCAGGACTTTGGAAACGATACACTAATGTTGACTTGGATGCTTGTTTATATGCTGTTCCTGTCTGTTCTGCTGCCCGGTACTTCCTTCCCCCCCCCCCCCCCAACTTAAGGACTGTTCTACATAGAAAATTGTATTTTAAACTCAAGTCACTTCATGCATGTGAGAAGAGGAATTAAAAATCTCAGACCAACATTTTTCTATTTAACTTCTGCCTCCTATTTTGAGGTTTATATAAATGTTTTCATTGTAAAAGGATTTCTAAATTTGAAAAGGTTTTTGGTGTGTTTTTTTTCTTATGGAGGAGGTATGTGAAGTGTCCAAAATTTAGTACAACTCTGTCACCTATGACATGTATTTTAGGCAACTGCAGGAGTTCAGTCAGTTGCAACTGATGGGGATATTATACAGCAATAGTGCTGCATTGCTACATATACCTCCGTTACTTGGACCCACAGCCACATACTGCCTTGTTCCCAAATAACTGAGAAGATGGTCGGAAGACTTCACTGTTACAGGATTATCCTGCGGTGGTCCTAGGGGTGACTTGGCCAGAGTTAAGCATGTTGCTACTGAATGATTAACTCTGAAGTTACTGGGAAGTCAGTTCCTGGAGCATGCTAATTAGCAGAAATTTTGTTGCTTGACAGATACCTAAGCAGCCATATCTGACACACAGATAATAGGACCAAGAGACTTGCATAACAAGTGTAAAAAAACCTTAATATGAAAAAATAGCCAACTTTCAGAGCTGCAGAAATGAGGTACTTTGGCTTTGTACTGGTCATTAAGCTGGTAGAGAAAGCCAACATTATTTTTGTCTGATACTGAAGTGGTGCATTGCCAGGATTTGTTTTGCGCACCTTTATGGCTTAAAAAATTGCAAGTAGCTTTTATAATGTAATAAAGTCTGTAGAAGAATATCCGACTGAGGCCTAAGGGATTGTTCCTTTGGCACTTCATTGGTTGATGCAAACATTCAGATGTTTTCAAGCATTATTAAAAAGGTTACAGTATACTAGAAGCATATTTTTAGTGTTGAAACATGTTGATTTGTTAATTGCTGTTGCATAGGACTTCTCCTTATGTGTGTAAACAGAATTGCTGCTTGGACAAGCAGAAGTAATTTGTACTCAAATTTTTTTTCATCTGACTGTAAGCATCTCCCTCTGACAGTTCCACTTCATTGTGAGTTCATGCACTTCACGTTCTTTTAGACAAGATCAAAATTCAAAATCTTAAGCTTTATTAATAGACTGGTATTGAAAACATGGAAGCCCAACTTGCTTCAAGCTTCGAGTTTCTTTACTCTCACTGTCTTTCATTACTTGGCAGGACAGTGCTTTTACAAAGAGCTTTGTGCTGCTCTGTTGGAAGTAGAGGTAGTGCGAGTACACTATAAATGTATGTGCCTGCCATCAAGATAGAGGAATGCTTTTATGTAGTGAGTGTGTATGTTTGAAAGCAGTGCATGGTTCCTTACTTTGTGACTTAGTTTTGTAATACATACAGCAGTAGCTTAATTATCTGCTTTAAGTATGGTTTTAGTGCCCTCTTGTGGTATAAATACCCTATAGCACATCAAATGAAAAGTCTTATTTCATGTACTTCCTCCTAAAGTAAAACATGGGGAAAAGGCATTTGATCTTTTAAGTGTATGGATTTTCCTTTGTCCCCCAGCACTTAAGTTCTTACCAAGTTAATAAGCTTAGACCTTTAAGCAAATTGACCTGAAGAGGAGAGGTTGACCTGAAAGGAGAATCTGTGCTTGAAACTGTAATAATAAGCTTACGGAAAGATTAAATAAACATCACAGTTTAAGCCTCTGACTCTAACTTGACAGCTGCAATCATTTTGAGTTCCCTATTGCAATTTCAGGTACACAAACACTTAAGCAAAAGCATCACATACATTTCCTTTACAATAGTGTGTTAAAACATAAAGATGTGAATGTGTTTTTAAATGTACTTTTCACTTACTCAGTGATCCCCTACAAGCTATGACTGACTTGATCGTCCCAGGCAGGGGCTACGGAATTTTGTTCCCATTTGCTATAGCATGAGGTCCTTTTGGAAGTTTTTATCATAATAGCATTTTAGTTTCCTCCTTCTCAAACTGCTGTATCTTGTTTCTTCAAGGAATGCTCATCACTTAGTAGGTAGGTGGAAAGAGGGGATATTTACTCTTGTGGTAAAGGATGTTGCACTTAGCTCAGAATTTAATCTTGTTTTAGTTGAAGCAGGAGGCTAGAATCTATACCAATTGTATGGGATTCTGAACTGAACACTACTGTATGTTTGAAATTCAGCTTTTTCTTTCATTGACCTGCATATCATGTAACAGCAGAGTTCATGAGTGCTCCCAAGCCTTATTTAGACTACCACAAATGTTAGTATTCTTATTTATCCAATTATATTAATGAAAGGGATGGAATCTATGACCGCTCGTTTCTCTGTTGCTTTTACTCTCTCACCATTGCCATATGGGAGAGTTCATCTGTATAAACAGAAGAGTCAACCCAGGCAGGGCTTTTGAACAAACAGAACTCTATGAAGCAGGCAAACAGCTTGTCAAGAGCTCTCAAACGCATCATGATAAATGTTTGCATTGTCATTTAACAGTAACATAGAGAAAGCGGGTTCTGACTTAAACAGTAGCAGTTCTAAAGTCAATGTTACAATTCTAAGTTAAAGAACCCAGTTGCTTATTTCTACCCACTACAGGCACATGTGTGCACCCACATGCCTGTTGTTCATCCTGCAGGTTCCACCTGGGTTCTGAAAATCAGGCTGAGTTCTTTTTCCCTCCAACATTAGTGGAGATCATACCCTGTCAGTCCAACTGAAAGATCTGTTGGTGGTACACAAGTGGAATCTAGGTCACTGTATTTGGGCTCCGCAGCGCTAAGTGAGTAAGCAGGAGGGAGATACGGAGAATGAGGCAGACGTCCCTAGGGAATGGGGGTGTCAAGAGATATCAGATGTGCCTCTGACTGGGAGATCCTGGAGAAATCTCTTATGAGAATGTGCTCTATGGGAATAACTTGACCCAATTATTCTTCCAGTTTTGTGCCACCATTTCTGTACTGCTAGACCAGCGAGGGAAAAAGCAGTTCCTACCATCCACCTTTCCTGCAATAATCACGGCATTCCTAGGATTTTAGTGCTATGATCTGGCAGTTGACCAGGCGCAGGCTTTTTAATGCTTTTTACATTTTGATTTGCTGTCTGCTGTATATATCAGTTTTTTCCTTGAAAAGTCCTTGACTAGTGTCTCTTGAGCAGCTGAAGGAATTTGAAAGTGAAGGACCTGACCCTGCCAAGCTCACATTGGAACCTGGCTTTCCTTTCCAAGCGCCATGTATTTTTCTTCTCAGAACTGTGCAGGGATGTATAGATTGGGATTCTTAAACTTAAAAATCAGAGAATGTGGTACTCTATTGAACATGGCATTTTTAGCTACACCAGTAGTCAAAAGCTGTACACCCATTGCTCGTACACATTGCTTCTAAGCTATTGCTTGCAGGAAAGCTGTTACACATCTTAAAGGTTTCTGTAACCAGCAAACAAAGAATGCTGTCTGAAGTATATCTGTGTTGTTCAAGTATCATTCTCTTGTGGTTCTTAAACATGCTAATGGGTGAATTTGGTCTGCAGCTTCTTTTTACGCTAATGTTAGGGGATTTCTTTACATCATGCAAAGTCTGTCTTGCTAGCTTACGCACTTACTCTGCTTATTTACGGCAGTGTACCGAACAACTTCTCCCAACAGTCATCAGTCTCACTTCGCATCATGCTCTGTTGAGGATGGTATTTAGTGTTCTGTGTTTATTCTGTCTTTTCCCAGGATCAGAAGGCCACACACAAGCTAGTACAGGAGGGAGAAGAAAGTCATGGTCTCAGCTGCGGGAGTAACTGAGAAAATGGAAATAGCACAGCAGAAGGGAATTTAGAGTTGTAGGAGAGCTCAGTGAGAGTTTACTGATGCAAAACTATTAATATATGAAGGAAAAGCAGTATAGTATTAAACTAAATATAATATGACGTTTCCCGTTTTCATCTGCCTTTATAGTGTAAATGATTCTTCATGATATATTATCTGGATCCTTCAGTTACTTCAGCATAACTACATGCTCATGTAGGAGGAGGAAGATCATCAGGGGTTAGAATGGAAGGGAAAAAAGGGTTCTCTTTCCAACTAATTTTTTCAAAATCAGATACCTTCAGTTATCAGACATATTAACATTTCTCTGCAGTGTTTTTGGTGCTTTTTTTTTTTGATAGGAATGTAGATAAAATTAGACATATTTGCTACTGTCTGTGTCTTTATTTCTTTTCAGGAGACTGCTTTTGCCAGTGGCAGTTTCATGCACATAGCTGCTAAAAATTCTTACTCAACCTGAATAGTGTGCACTGCCTGGAGCTGGACCTTTTTAAAAAGATCCAATAACTGCATGTGTTTAACAGCCTTTTTAGGAGGAAGAGTAATTCCCCAGCTACATATCCAGGAAGATGTAGTTGCAAGGTTGCAAGAATGACTTCATAGTAAAGCTGTACAGTCTGAATTAGTGAGTTGGATAAAGCACATTTGGAAGAGAAAGGACATGTGGCCCTCGCATATGGGAGGACTGACAATGCACAGTTTAATGTCATGAACAACTTGCCAAGACCTTGAAGGCTGTATTCGCTTGGCTTAAATCTGAGAACTTGGAAAGTGGTGATGTGTAGCCTCAGCCTGTAATGAGTCATGTTGAGATTGTCTCAAAGCAGCATGCGATGCCATGTGCTCAGATTGAAATGAGCACTGCATGCTGAGCCGTGGAGTGCCAGGCACTTAACTACCTCTGATCTGTCTACTTTATTGATTTGTTATTTCCTTTTAAGGTTGGTTGCCTGATTCATGTGAGTTTGCGTTGTGCTCCGACTGTCCTCAAAGATTTAAATCTATCATCTGTTTTGGCTACTAGTGACTGGAAACCAGGACAGTTCAGAGTTTCCCTAGAGGAAGAGATTGATGCTTCTTGAATGCAGCAGTTCTGGGGAGAAAAGACATTCTTCCAAACATTCCTAGTCTTTCTGCAGGCACTATTCTATAGCTTTGTACTCTCCTGGCAGTGTGAGGAGAGTATTGTCCTGTTGAATCCTAAACTAGGGTAGTTGGCAGTATTCTTGTCAAACTTAACCTTCTGCAGGTATTCCTTACCTGGACTCAAGAAAAGGCTAGTGCACTTCTTGTTCATCACTCCCTCAAAACCAGAATTGATCTTTTTATCTCACTTGCAGCAACAACTCTGCTTCTTCATGGAATTATGTAAAATGTGGCCTGTCAAACAAACTGCTAAGCACTTAAAAACTGTCTTGGATTTATTAGGGGCATACCTACTGACCAGTTAACACATTCTTTGGCTGTTTGAGTGTGTCAGTGTCTCTGCTTTGATCTCCAGTTAGGAGGAAGACTGCATAGATATCTATCCAAAAAATATCTACAAAATGTCACGGATCAGGTCTGAATATTAGTATGCTCTTGTTGAGCAGTATGACCTAGTAAAGACATACACAGATAAACATAAATACAGCCTATCAAAAATATTTTCTTAAAATAAAAAATATGAAATCAGGACCCTGTCGAATGCTGTTTAAATTCCGATATACGGTGCAAACCTTACAGACAGAGTAGTAGTCAAAAGATGCACACATAAGGCCCTTAATTGGCTTTATAGTGTCAGCCTGCTATGTTGAGGGATGTGGAAAGAAAGCTAACAGTAATTTGTAATAGTGTTAGTTAACTGTTGTAGAGTTCAACTTCATGATGCTATTTCTTAGGAATGGGTTACTCTTGTACTAAAAGTCCCTTTCAAACTTGAGTTCATAGGTACAGAGTTGCTCTCCGTTGTTCTTGAGTTGTAGAATCTAACAGGATCTAACAAAACATTTAATGTTTAACATAAGAAGAGGTATGTGGCTTATGATGGAGGAAAGATCAGAACAAGTGCAAAACAAATGCAGGCCACTGTTACCTTTGCTTATGCTAGTGATCCTTAATCTAAGAATTTCCATAGCTTAATCAGAAACGGGTATCAGAAGTGTGTTGTGTGCAAGGAACTAAATATTAGTCATTTGATATTTATAGCATACATTGTACCGTGATCTACTGTGGGTGAGTATTTATTGTTAAGGAATTAATGAGAAACTATTTCCTTATCTGACAGTAAAAAAAAAAAAAAAAGGCACATAGGAGGAGTCACTGAGGACAAGCCTTGTCTTCAGAACATACATGTGATTTGTTTTTCTACCGCGCCCCCCCCCCCCCCCCCAAAAAAAAAAAAAATCAAGCTATTTTTGAGGCACAGGCTGAAATTCAGACTCGAGTGCTATTCACCTTCCTACTTTTATCTGCAGGACCAGGGTCCCCTCAAAGAGACATTTTCTAGTCTCTCTTATCCACTGGCAGGATTGGAGAGTTTAAATTTAGGTGTTTAAATGTTTCAGTGTTTTGGGCCCTATTACCAGGCATCATAGAGCAAGTTATTGCTTTTAGATGTGCGTCATTAGAAAAAAAAAGAGCTCCTATTTTAGTGGGTGGTGAGGAAGGAAGAGAGTGAAGGCTTTAGGAGTCAACCTCTCTGATTTCCCCTCCCCGTTTTTAACTACGGAAGAGGTGGGGGGGGAGCGGTTGACATTTTCTATTCTGTTATAAAGTAGCCTACTGAATTCTTCAAGATGTTTTGCATGCATGGCCCTTATTAAACTGCATTGTGTTCTAATTTAAACAGGTTTGGCTTCCTCTAAATTTTTTCCATGTTTTATTTATCTCCTCTTTATATTTCACAAGGAGAACTTGTATGTCTTGTTCACCAGGGACTGGTCTGTTACACAATGGTGAGGCATTTCACTTAATGTGAACAAGAAATCTGGTTATGTATTGTTGGCATTTGTATGTTTTAAAAGGTTTAATCAGAACTGTTGTAATAACACAAATAAATAATCTTGAAATCTATAACTAAGCCAATTTAGAGGCATCTTTTGGCTACAAATCAGATTTTAAAACTACTTCCCTACCAGTGAGAACAGTTGTTTTACTATGTAATCCTCTTAATTGAAAACCTGTTGTTGGAATAAATAATTTTAAAAAGAACTTTTATATGCTTCGTTTTGTGTGCTTGAGTCTAATAACTACATAAATCATCATCCTGTTGTTTGCTATGCATCAAACGGAAGCTTGTTATGTAGTACGCTCTTCTTACTACTCAATTTTGAGCGTGCCTCTTATCATCTTTGAAGAAAGGCCACTGACCACTCATCTAAGGGAGGAATTTAGAGAAGAGGTAGGAATTTATGAAAATCAACTTTTAAAATACTTCATACTGCTTTTCATTATTTGTTTACTGTATTTAGGTTTTATTTTTCAGTTAGCAGTATGTCCTGTCCTTTGAAAATGTTTATTTTTGTCCTGTAGCTTCCAGTTTTGCAAAGGAGGGTCTATATGAAAGCAAAAAACCAAAAATGAACAGTGTTTCTGTGTGGGGAGAAAACACACCAAAAGCTTAGTCTGAATTTTGAACACTACTCTCGTTATCTTCTGCCAGTACCCATATTGATATTTAGCTTTAAAAACTTGACCAGAGATGGAACTTACTACAATTTGTCCTTTGCTGTTCCAGAATAGTAGCATAGTAGCTGTGATGATAGGTGGGATAGTAGATACTTTTTTTTTTTTTAAGTGATTTATCCAGTGTGTTGCAACTGTGAAAGGTACCAGAGGTACGCTTGTGTTACGGTTACAGAGCTTGGTCATGCCTTGTTGAAACCAGCAGTGATACTGTTGGGCTCAGAAAGAGCAGACAGACTGCTGCGTGTTTGGCTTTTAAAGTCTGCAACAATTTTATGCTTCTGCCAGTGTAGGTTGTCCATCTGCTTTGTATCTTTCCTGGGTCCTGTAGTGCACACTGAATATGTAGTAGGACTTGTGTATTTCTCTTCAGTTAAATACAGAACTATCAAACATTCACCAGTATTGCATAGCCAGGTAATTGTAATTAGGAACTTTCTTCTCCCTTTACTTCCCTGCTCCGTTTGTTATTTTGTTGATCTTTTTCACTAAAAATAAAGTGAGAACTCTTTGGTTGATTGGGGGTTTGGTTTTGGTTTTTTTTTTTACGTGTGTGTGTGGAAAGCACCAAATTTTCTTTGGTATTGCTTCTAGAGCACAGTGCTGTCTTGCAGTTCAGCAGTTTGGCTTGTGACCTTTGTAATGTTTTTGATGACAATCCTGTTCAGGCCTAAGTGGTTTGCAGTTTCTGCTTTCAGAGCTCAGTCATGGCATTCATTTTGAAGTGTAAATATGTATTTATTCAGGAAAATAGTAAGAAAAGGAATCCATGAATTTTAGAGCAAAATCTTCATAGACCCATGTTAATTTGTAACTAAGGTGAGCAGAGTAGCAATAGCTGCTAAAGATGGGTCTCTTCTCCAGTTAACGCTCATTCTGTTGCTTTTGAAACTCATCTCAAAATAACTGGCGTGGATATTCTTTTTTCCCTTAAAAATGCTTTGCAATCCAATAGCTGTTCATGTGTGATTGCAATAACATGGTTGCTGTTAATGTCTCACAAGATCTTCAGAAAATTACCATGTTCACCTTGAAACATTGAGGTAATTTTGGTATGGAGTGTGTTAATCATCTGTGTAAACATTGCCATGAAAGTCAAGCTCATGTTTTATATGTTGTCTGAAGGATGGTCTCTCAAACAGCATTTCCCCATAACTACCCTGGCTTGTTAATGTCACATCGCAGTGAAGTCACCAAGGTGCAGAAAGTAAGACAGTTCTTCAGGTGCTGGTTAGGCCCAAATTTTGATGGCTGAGATCCCAGTAGTTTTAGATACACAAAACTGTTTCAGTAGGTGAGTTCGTTCATTCCGAATTATTTCTGTAAACCCTGGTAAATTATATTATCTGTGACATGAAGCACTGAACGAGACTTGTTCTATAAAAATGAAGGGTGACAATATGCTGGTTTTCAGTTTTAATTTCTATAATCAGTATATTTTAGCCTCATTTTAAGTACGCAGTGGGCACTCCTGCAGTTTTCACGTGACCTAAGAGCAGTACTGTTAACACGTTTCCCTGTGTAAAGTGGTAATACACCACCCCTTTGACTCCTGTCTATCTGCATCTGAGTAAGCAGTGACAAGCAAAAGCAAAAAGAAGATTGCTAATTGATGCACTGCTCCTGAAATGTCTGTAAATGAGACTATGCATCTGCAGGCAGGGATTAAAACCTATTTCCGTTAAGCCCCAGTGATATATCATTCCTGCTATGAAAAAAAAGAGATCTACCTTTGCTGAATTTATCTGTGGGCAATACTAGTTTTGAGAGTGCATCAAAAAATAAGTAGTTAATAACTCCTGTTGGCAGCTTGGTTTCAGTTTGTTCTGTGCTCTGACAACCGACTTAGATGTGTATTAAGTAGAGTTCTGTCTTTGCATTGTTTAACTGTAAAGGGGCACATCATTTAAGTGACACTTAGCTCCAGATAACTTGCATTTTGCATAACCCAATGCAAGTCACTGACTACAGCAAGTCATAAGTCACTTGACTGCTGTAATCATTCAAGAGATAATCCAGCTCTGCTTATTCCAAGTGGTAGGAAAAAAACAGTACCTGGTACCAAATTTTAAATTACTTGACATTTGGTTTTGAAGCATTATTCTGCCATTGTAATTTCTAAGTAAGTACCAGGAATTTAGTTTGTCTCATCATAAGAAGCTCAGAGCTGATAATTTCTTAAACCTAGTATGTTGGAACATGGATGGTGGACTTAGGAATGTCATATTTCGCAAGCTCTGTACTGACAAAGAATAATAAAAAAAAAAATCAGTAAAATGTGCTAACCAAAGACACTTGGAGATAATTTTACTTTTTATTTCCAGTGCTGTTCCAAATCATCTTAAGTTGGTGTATAGGAATTGAACAGTGGAAATACTCAGTGAGGCCTCATTCTCTCAGCCAGATGGACCACAACATGCAAACAGCTACAGTGGCAGTTAATTTAGATTTTGAAAACTATCAATACCCTCTTTAATGGTGAAGTTTGATTACTTTCAAGACCTTCCTCAAGGTGCAGCACTTCCATGCTTCTACTGCGGGAGTTATTTGTTCATCTTTCCTCTTTTCCGTACTTTTCACATTTCTTTCCTTGCTTTAGGTAAGCGGCTTTCAGTCTGAGGCTGGAGTCACCTAAATTGACAGAAGTTTGCTCTTAAAAAACAAAACAAACAAAAAAAAAAAAAACAACTAGGTGGTACCAGAAAAGTTTATATTTAATAAGGGAAGTTCAGAATTGTTTCCAAGTGTGACTTTTCTGAGAAATGTAGCAATATGAAGTATGGTTCAGCATAAATACTTGTCTCTTTATAGATGGAACACAGGTCTTCCATTTCAGTTACTGCATGGCTTCTTCCTAGCATTTCTTCCTTCCTTGCTACAGAAGTCAACACTCTGGGTGTTTATTTCCTTTCACTAAGTGGCTTTCAACTTCAGAGTTTGGAATCATCCAACTCCTAAACAAGAACTTAAAGCCTGTCTTTCTGTTAGGGGTTTTTTAGCCCTGCCAACTGCAGTGCTTACCACAGCTTTGGTTGACATTTGGGAGGGGTCCTGAACATCAAGAAGGTGGTTGATGGTAGATGGGATGAATGATCTACGAGATCTTTTCTATATTTAAAATGTCTGTGTGTGCTAATGCTGTACAGGTGCATTCACATTGGCCTTAAAAATTTATGAACAACAATATGAGAAAGAGACACCTTTAATATGTAATACTGTGTTCTCCTTTTAATCTCCAAGGTATCAATGCTTCAGTTTAGAGTTTGTACTTGCTTTTTTTTCTCCAATGGATTTGCTTTATAATTTAGGAACTATTCTCTTCTTCCCCCCCCTCCCAATTTCTACACTAACCTGGCACAATTAGACTATTTATTTGTTATTTACATCACTTAAATAAAGGCCCAGGCACTCATGTTGTGTCATCATCTCTGTAGCATCTTTGTTCCACTTCCTGGAACTTAGTAACCAGGTCTCATAATACACAAGGCAGGACAAACTGGTCCACTCCTCTGAGCTTTCTTAGCTCTGCAGAATCAATAGGAAAAGTGGCACCAGCTACTCTCAGAAAATAAATGAGCAAGACAGGGATCCTTCTCTAGTAAGTTTTCAGGATGGGGTAAGCTGTATTGATTGAGTATTATGAAGTAATTTTAGACTTCCAAGTTTTGTAGCTGCGGTATCGCTGTGTCAGGACTTTACACCTAAAATTCACATGTGCGTATTTAGATAACCAGAATGTATGTGAAACATTACTAAATGATCTTCAGATGAGCATTTGTAGGGTGGCCGTTGTCCTTCACACTGCTAAGGTGCTTGGAAGTATTGCAATGATACAACTAATGTTCTGCAGCTGGTGAGCATACCTGGAGTGTGGGGCTGTGGTGTTCCCTCACTGGTATCGTGCTCTTACCTGGCGATGTTGCTGATACAAGCTGTAAAGTTCTGACTTGCCGGGTCTGGGTACCACCACCTCCATGGAGCGCTCATCAGAGATATTAAACTTCCATTGGTTTTTCAGCCAGCATTTTTTTTTTCCTTCCAGCAACGTCAAGACAACTGAAAACAGCAATTCAGAAAAAATTAGGCCACTCAGGATTCTATATATAGCAGCTCTCAAATCCCAAGAAAGCCAGTACTCTCATCCAGTCTGTTTTTAGCTGTCAGTGTTTATAAATTAATGCTAACAGAGTTGGTCTTAAGTAGAATTTTAAGTCCCATCATGTTGTTTTCCTCCTGCTTGCTGTTTCCAGCTTTTTTTATCTTTTTGACATTTTTATTTATAATTAAAAATAGTTGTCTGTTTTGCATTCCCTTTGCTTTTTGTTTATACTAATGATGAGTTGACTTTCAGCAGAGGGGAATGGTGGTCATCACATTACTGAGAAGCACCTTGCATTGAAACCAGGCTGGTTTGATGTCAGGCAGGGGGACTAGTTCCAGCTTTAGGGTTCTGTGCACACCAGTTCTCATAAATTAAAAATTAGGATATCCATATAGTGAAGTGATTATGTTACATTTTTTTAATGAAACCAATTATTTTTTTGTTGGCAGCATGAGGGAGGTGGGGAGGGGATTCAAGAGAGTCAATGACAGAGTGGTAAAGGCAGAGTATAACTGAATGACATGTTAGAAGAGTTTATGAAGTTAACTGCTTCTGGTTTATATATTTGCTCATAAAACAATGTTTAACTTTTTATATGCAGCAGAAAAGGTAGGGCAAGGAATAGTTTTCACAGAGGGTTTATGAATATAGTTTGATTTTGGTGACGCGCAGCAGCCTCCAGAAAATACTGGCCTGTTTCTCCTCCAGAGATGCCAACTGAGTGCTCACAGGCACAAAAGTGGCGAGCATACAGCAAAGAGCATGGTTTTGCTTTGCTGAAAGTGGTGGAACAAGTTGCCCTTACACAAGAGTTACAGCCATCCTCTTGGCCCGCTGGCCTGATGAAAGTGCGTGACCTAAAAATATTCTTTTGTAACACGGCATCATTGTGTGGAGAAGAAAGGAGTCACTGATCTGCTTGATTCATACTCTTCATATTTTGTGCTGCCGGCTGAAAAAAATAATGCTTTCCATATGCATGGAGCAATACAATTTGCATTCATGAGGGTAGAATGGGGAACGTACTTGAGAATCTTGCATTTAATTTAAGCTTTCTTTGATGCGCTATGTGCTGCTTAATTCATTCGTGTATGTATGCTATTTTCACTCACAAGTGATTGAAATAAAGGAGGGGGAGGGGTCTGAGAGAGCAGCTTGGTACATGGATTATGTTTTTGTCTGTGGTAACAGGCTTCCCATGCGATGGGAGGCAGATGTCCCTGTCCATGTCTCAGGCTCGGAGCCGCGCGGTGGGGCTCAAGGCAGCTCCCAGCCTACCATGCCAGTGGAGAGGCCTGTCCCTGCCTCTGTGGCTCTGGGGGCTGGCCGAGGAGCAGCTCTCCAAACACTTCTTGCCCTGGAAGACTGGCAAGTGGTTATTGTTAGAAAATCTGAGATCTCTAGTTAAAACTTATTTGAGATTAAAAATATTGCTGTGAAGTTGGAGGTGGCTACCCTTTAAACTCTCTGAGAGCTTAACAGAATCCCACTGAAGTGTGCTCAAAGGCTAGTGTTGAAAGTTTGCACAGTTTTTTGGGTGTTTTTTTTACCTGCTCATTATTGGTTCTACATTTGGATTTTTCCAATGTTACTCCTAGGTCTTTGCATTTGGTGGAATGTGAGCCTGTAACCTGACCACAGAATTATAGACGTTAAATTTTCAGCTGAACAAACGTCTGATTTTCGGCACAGATTAATACTCGTAGCTCTTGCCTGTCTATTTAACAAGCTGGTCTTACCTGTGTATTGTCTGTGGCTGGCACAGAAGGTCAGAGCCTGGCAATCCCATATCCTGCCTTGGCCCTTTTTCTCTTGCATGTGAGCATGGTGAGCATGATGGTGTCTAAGTGCAGTTTGTACAGCAGGCAACCCCCACGTGTGGTGTGTTATCAGTAGAAATATGTCTGGGGGATGCTCATGGGGAGTGGCTACCAGCACACAGTCATTTCCTGTGTACTATGCAGCCTTCCCCCAAAAGATAACTGATTATTCTTTCGTTAGTTGTTCACAGTATATACCTAATACCATCGTTCCCTGTAACTTTTTTAGATGATTGGCCTTGTCAAGAGGCAGATCAGCTTTTCTTAATCATTCAATGCAGCCTTTGATACCTTGTCGAATTATTCTGTTAATCCATGCAGAGAAAACTGGAAGACTGTAGTTTCTGCAGTGCAGCTTCTGTGCTTCTGTCCAGGAGGAGCAGTTTTATATCATGTATCAGTAAATTTCTCTTTTTCAGGCCACTGTCATGAGAAAAATCCAGATGGCAGTCACGACAAGGAGAAATACTTTGATGACCACTATGAGTCAGTTACAGCAGTGGCAGAAGGACAGTCTGAGGGAGGTACAGAGGATCCAGAAGTCCTTACTGAGAGTTCAGCAAGGGATTCCTCCTTCTTGAAACTGGAAAGTAAGCCAACCTTACCAAAAAAAACAATGCTGGAAAATGAATTGGTTTCTAGATTTTTTGGAAGAGCTATCTGTCTTCTTCCAAGAAACTATGTTTTCACCTGCTCTGAGTGTAAGGTGACGATTAACCCTTAAAACCAGTTTCATTCTGTTCACTGTTCTTCTCCAAGTATAACATCAAAAGGTATTCAATAAAGAAAAAAAATTAAATTAAGGTTTAGACGTTTTCCAAGGTAAAGGATGTCGTTTCTTGCAAGAGTCTACAGACTCATTTTAGTTGGACCTCAGGTGAATTATGTATTAGCTGTGCTGGACAGAAGGGAAGAAAAAGAGTGTCTATGGTTAAGATACAGACAGGTTTTTTTCAGTGTTTAATGCACATATGTAGAGAAAGACACCACCCGTTTACTCCCTCAAACAGGCAGAGCTCTGATTTGGAAAGGAAACTGATGAAAGTGCTCTAGAGGTGTTGATTTTTGAAGCAACAGTTGATGCTTATTTGCAGTGGGGAAGTCTGCATTCTCCAGCCTCCCTCTCCACTTGCAGCGTGCAGTGAGTAGTCGGTGATATTTTGTTTGTGCAAGTGGAAAAGTCAGGTCACAGAAAAAAGATCCTTTTTATATGATTTGTGGAAGCACCAGGAAAATATTTTTTGAGGTTTTTATGATATTCCCTCTTAGATGCAGTTACTGCAGAAAGCAATGGTTCGGAAGGAATGGAGGGTTTAGAAGATGATCAGATGTCTGAAGAGATGCTGGCTTTGGTGGATGAGTTTGAAAACTCTTGGCCTCAGGAAGCTTTTGAAGGGGCACTGGAGGTAAAAGGTCGTCGGATGGACTTGCAGGGAATCCGGGTCCTAAAGAAGGGATCTCAGGACAGACTGGCTAGCTCCTGTTTTGGGGACTGTGGTGATGATGATGAAGCTGAATGGGTAAGTTTGGATGAGTTTACTTAAGTCTTGTATCAAGTTACTGTTGTGGAGGAGGGAAAGATGAAGACAGTTCAGGGGGTTTAACACCAGCCTATGTCTAGGAGCTTTGCCTGTTAGCCTAAAAGAGCTGGTCCATGGATTATGTGAAATGAACAAGCTGTTTGGATCCATTTTCTAAAGCAGAGGCCTCTGCATCACTGAAACTGACATCATAAAGTCTTGATTATCAGGAGCAAAAGCTTAGGTGTGGAATGATGCTGGTTGCCTTCAAACTTCTTGCTCACAGTTATAAAGGAGAACAGCTCCTAACCAAAAGTTCTGGTAGCATAAAAACAATTAAATATCTGCTGTCATCTGCTGTAAAAACAAAATGTGTAATGAAAAATGCCTTTCAGTTCTCCGGCAGTTGAGTTGATTTTCTCCTGTGTTGGAGATTTGAAGTTGTGTGCTTTGTTTGCATGGTGTGATGCAGTGAAAGTGAGCAGGCTTAGAGAATGGGTTGGGATGGGAAGGAGGGAGAGAGAGAAAGATCTCATCTGTAACATCTTTGAAATTGAATCTTTGGGCTAAAACAAGTAGTGTATTGGAGCTGATAATAATCATGGTGTTTCTTACTGTTAATCTTGCTAATGCTGTTCTTTTGGTAGATCACTTTTCAGGTCAAACGTTTAAAGAAACCAAAAGCTGAAAGCTTGGATCTCCAGGAGCCAGTTGGGAGAAATGGGGAAGAAGGGACTAATGGAGAAAACGAAAACTTTTACCAAGCTGCCCTGGAGATCAGTGGACCAAAGATACCTTCTCCTGGACCAATAGGTAACCTGCTGCTTCTAGAGAAAGCAAGTCATTTGCAGCTTTTGTCTTACGCTAGTTTATTACCATAAATGAGTCAAAAAGACTATGTAGTGAAATGTGCCTTCTAGATGAGTATGTAATAAAATTAGAAATGTCTTCTATCTGCACCTTCTTCATGAAGTGCAACATAACTTTAACCTAAAGTTTTCATTCAGCAGATAATTCCCAGAACTTCTGGCGATAAGGTGGTAAGATTGGATAATGAAAGAGGTAGATACTGTGAGTGGAAGTAGTAAAAGAGAGATGGGGTTTAAATGATCTTTTTCTTTAAAACTGCATGAGCAGAGAAGTTAGTTTATCAGACGAGACACACCCCCTCGAAGACAAATGCAGGATGACAGCTGGAATTGATTACTGGCTGTACATGAAACAACTCAGAAACAGAAAGCTTGGTCTAATGAAAATAAATGGAAAATTTCAGTGTCATGCTGTAATTGGCTTGGTGATATTATAAGAGGAAATTTAGGGACTGTCTTCCAGAAGACTGGAGCTACAGCAGAGTTTTGTACCAACTTAAATAAGGAGAGCTGGAGAGAGAGATGGAGTTTTTGCTAGTTGAGTAACAGGAATTGGGAAGTGGTCTATCAATGTGGTGCAGGCTAGTTCCACTGGTGCATTCAGGTGGACAGAAATCATCAGCACATGATTGCTTGTGAAGAAATTTAAAGCTGCTGGAACCTAATGAAGCCAAAGAAGAGAACCACAGTAATTGGGCCCCATATTTTTTGTCTTGCCTTGATTTCAGTGGAGCTAAAATCTTAATGTTCTAGGGCTGATGTGTAAGCAGAGGTGTGTTCTCCAATACATTTTAGTCCATGACAATTTGATGACCTGGAAAGTAATTTTACATTTTGAGGGTTTTTGTATTAAATTTTTAACAAACTTCTTTTTTAGCAACTGACAAATATAAGTTATTGAATTAAATATTTAAATGGAGGGGGGATGGATTACATGAAAACAGACTATCATTTGTGAGTACACACCTGTCCTTTCCTTGGTGTATCTTCTCTCCCTCTGAGCTGCTTTTGTGATTTTAATACAGAGCATCCCTCAACTGTAAAGTAGTTATCTTCCTAACACTTCTGTGAGCCAGGATCTGCTGACATTGTCTTTGCAAGAGCTAAATCATCAAAAGCTTAAATAATGTACTGGTGGTCACCTGGAGGCTTCCTGGTAGAACAGGGAAATGACGGTAGCTGAGTTGTGTCTGACCACCTCTCAGACTACTGGCCTGTCCCTGTCTGGTGTTGCCATACCTCTCACTATCTTTTGTCGTTCGTGCAAATAAGAACTCACAGTCAGATGGTTCACAGTGGTGGTGATGAGAACTGATCATTCCCCTCTGAAGTTTCCCAGTGTTTCTTGACGTTTATTTTCCTTTAATCAGAATACTTTACAAAAGACACAGTATTACAGATATGGTGAAGCAGTTTACTGTACTTTGGATGGTAAATAGGATTTGCATCCAAGTTGGCAAAATTTCAGGTAGTTGGACAGTATTTCAGTATTAGTTTCTATGTAGCTGGTGCGATAGACAGGCTTATTGTTAAACTTGGCTTCCACTGTGCAAATATACG
Organism: Falco peregrinus; assembly: GCF_023634155.1. Lineage (NCBI taxonomy): Eukaryota > Metazoa > Chordata > Aves > Falconiformes > Falconidae > Falco > Falco peregrinus. Next base: position 84,645,443 of record NC_073721.1, read on the forward strand.
GCTACAGTGAATTTTCCTTAGGTTCCAAACAGTTTGGATGTTTCACAGTTAACACAAGCTGGATTCCTAGGACTTGGTACAGTATCCACCAAATGTAAGGAAAAGATTTAACTAGGCTTTGGTTCAGAGGTTCTCCCAGTGATCTATTTGTTAATGTAAAGCAAGTTATTTAACCTTTCCCTGCCTCAGTTAACTTTTCTGCAAAATGGGAGGGCTGAAGTGTAATTGTGTAATAGCTTCAGAAATGTTGCTATCTTGAGTGTAAGAATGCAGTAAAAGCCACTGTCTGTCTTAAACGACTAATTGAAAAGAAACTGCAGTATATTTTTCACCTGGGATTGTCAGAAGATGGAGCAATCAACTTTTATTAGTTTTTACTGTAGCTGTAGAACATAAATGATGACTCACTTATGAACTTCTTTAAGGACATTTAAGCAGAGACATTACCTGTAAACAAGAGTGGCAATTGTTCTTAATCCATAGCTGTTGAAAAAGTGTAATGAAATAAGTTGTACAACTCCACCTCCTGATCTGTCTTGCATAGGATCCAGTCCTATCTTTGGATGCTACAAGTTCAGTTCAGTCCATTTAGGTTCAGGAATGTTAAATCTGGCTGCAGGATTGTAACCTTTATAACACAGGGAATGTATCCACTGGTAGGTCATTGTACTGAAGTAGAATGTCTTTCTGCTTCCAGACAGTTTGTGGATTTTTTTTCTTTTTTTTTCCTTCCCTTTCTCAAGGAAAACGGCGGGATTATCGTAGCCTTGGCTGGCCAAGTCCTGATGAATGCCTGAAACTCCGAAGGGTAGAGCTTACAACTGTAGCCAGCACATGGCTGGCTGTTTCTGCTAAAAACATTGAGTAAGTATCTTGTATGTGAACCTTAAATAAGTTACTCACACAAAGCAAGACAGTAACATGGCCTTCGGTGTGCATAAACTGAAGATTTCAGTATTCTTTAGAGTGAGAAAGAACTGCCAGGATTTCAGAGAAGTTTGAAAACATTATGTGGTATTTCATCAATAGACTTGCAAAGAACAGTGCATGTGCTGACAGAAGATCCAGTTTCTCTTGCTTCTTGATCTATTCCGATGAGATTCTGCCAGTTTCTGGGCAGTTTCTGGCAGTTTACGCTCACTAGAGAACTTTGTAGTGACTATTCTGTTTTCTTCTCCTGACTGATTCAACTTGTTTTATGACCTTTGTAGCATTACAGAACACATTGATTTTGCTACACAGCTGCAAGAGCCAGCCATGGAGCCCCTTTGCAACCCAAACCTACCAGCCAGTATGCATACTTTGGACCACCTGCAAGGTGTCTCTAGTCGGGCTAGCTTGCATTACACTGGAGAAAGTCAGCTGAAAGAGGTATGCCAGAGATGAAGGCTGTCACACAAAAACGGCTGTACCATGGCAGATTCAAGATGCAGTGTGTGAGTGCAAAGCTGTATTTTACCAGAATGTCTTCCCAGCCACCTATGATATGGCCCGAGGGAAGTCCTAAAGCGCTATTAGTGTCTTTGTATTTATAGCTCTCGATGGTTGAATTAGTGAAAGAACAGTCCAACTGAGCATACGTAAAACTTGTAGCATCCTCAGTATTCAGTGCTATGGAATTATAACCCTGTGTGATGGTATAGATGGTATTAACTCAAGATAGACTGTGATGTTTAGGTTGGAACAGGTTACAGCATTTGTAAAAGGCTGGAGAAAAAAAGCAACCAACAAGAGAGGGACATCTCTTACCTGGTTCCAGCATCTAAGCATTCTTCTTCCTCTTCTGCAGGTGCTACAGAATCTTGGCAAAGACCAGTACTCACCACAGTCGTTAGAACAAGTTGGTACTCGAATAGCCAAAGCTTTGGAAAAGGTATGAGAAAAATGAGAAGTCTGGGCTTTACCACTCGTGACTGACATAGTGGTCAATCCAGTCTCGAACCATTTGTCTGAAATCCTAGTCAAGGAACATATTAGTACTTGAACTAGGGATTTGTGTCTATTCAGCATCTGTAATGCCCTCACAGGTGTTTTGTTGGGCTATATCCTGTGCTTACACTGTGTAGCATATCTCTACTAAAACTGAATTTTGTCAAATTTTCCCAGTGTTTCCAGCCCTGTAGTGAGTTGTATCGCTGGTTGCTGATATATATGAAGCTGTTTCAACAGTTCTCGGTATTCCTCTTGCTTTTTGTGCTGCACTGACTTGGAGCTTATGGGAAGTTGGATTAAGCCATGGCTCAACACTCCAGGCATGCTCCTGGCATTTGCTGTTCTCCCCAGAGAAAGTCGAGCTTTCTAGCTAGATTAGGCTACTGAGGACCTCAGCTGAGGCTCTGCAAGGTAGATAGGAGTGCAGGGATTTGTGTTATATGTTTACAGCTAGTGGGGAGGATATCCCAAACTGCTATAGAAAAGAGGTCTCAGCCAAAACAGTTCGATGCCGCTAGCCTATTCGACTGAAAGCTAAGGAACTTACTGTGCTTTGAAACTAAAGCCAATGTAGCTTTGTCATTCCCAGAAAGGAAAGACGTTACTCTTATGCTCATGTTACAAGACTTAGTTTCTTTTTACTTTAGATGTATACTAACCTTTTCTCTTATATGCTACAGTTCCCTCTGCAAGCTTTATCCAAATAAGCTGAAAATTAAATGGCTGGGACCAGAAAAGAAAACTCTCAGTAAGGCTAGCTGCCTTGGAAACATAGTGCGGTTATTCTGTCTACCAGTCTCATTTAGTATTCACAAGAGCTAATCAAACAAGTCAAGATGGCTACTTATCTAATTGCATATGTGAGCATAAACATTCATTTAGTGTATCTCAGTCCACAGAATTCAAGCACATAGTATCTTTCTTTCTAACACGTGACATGGGAGTCAGCCAGCTAGAGGCACCACTTAATCAGCTAGGCTTGTCAGGCTTCTGCGCTGAGCTGCATCCCAGAGCATCCTTTCTCTTTCCAGTGACTACAGAGAGTCTATGAGTCCAATCAGCTAACTCAGCTGCATTTTTTGCTTTACATTGAGTAATGTGTATACGCATCTAAACGCTCAACATCAGATGAGTGGTTAGAAGCTGTTGTTCCTGTTCAAAGCTATTTAACTGCTCTTCCTTCCTTGAGAAGATAATGTTGCATTTGGCAATCTCATTTACCTGACTATTTCATATACGTTGTTAGATAAACTTTTTGCTGCTTTAAAGTAGTTCAATGCTATTTTTAAGTGTAACACCCTCTACTCAACAAATAAAGAAGAATGAAAGATGGGAAGACTCTTCACTACAGGTGTTTACATGACTGGTTTTTGTTTTCTTCTTTTGCCAGAATCAGACTTCATGGGTCCTCTCTAGCATGGCAGCTCTTTACTGGAGGGTGAAAGGCCAAGGAAAGAAGGCAATTGATTGCTTACGGCAAGCACTGCACTATGCACCCCATCACATGAAGGTGTGTGCACATGTGCCCGCTGCTCAGACGAAATAATGTTTTCCTTGTCACAATAGAGCTTTCACAGACTATCGTTAAGGCAAACACTGTGTGTATCAAGCGTTTATAATGTATTAGATATTAGCTAGTTGTGGTGAAACCTCACGACTTTCATCACCTGTTTAGACTGTCTCTTTTCGAAAAAGAATTATAAAAAAAAGACAACTGCAAAAGAGGTTCAGTGGAATTTCCTGCAGCTCGCTGGGTGTTGCACCTCTCTGAGCAACATGGGCTTGAACTTCCTCGTTACATAGGACTTCTGAATCTTCATCAGCCTTTGTCTGGACAAGTCTTCCAACCTAGGATGTGGGGAGTGTATTTTCTGGTCATGCTTTTAAAGAGGGGAGTTTATCTTCTGGTTGTGCTTTTATAAGAGGGGAGAAGGTGATATTTAAAGGAATAACTTAAATGCTTAAATCTTAAGTGTTCGGGCTGTGAATCTCAGGAGGATACTAGTGCCTGACTTCGTGCAGCAGTTCTGTGCTTTACTCCAAAAGAAGACAGTACTTCGGCCATAATCTTGTGTTTCGTGCTTCATTTGACTGAAGTGCTTTGTGTCACACGGTATGCTGAGCATTATGATGTCTGTTCTTACACACCAGTCTCCCCCTTGCAAACTGATAAATGTAATATAGTTTCCTCACTCAACGTTGTAAATTTCGCTTTGGGACCTGAGCAACAAATTGCACAGCATTGCAAGATGTATACTTCTTTTTGAATCTTGGTCTTAAATGGTTCTCTGAAAATCAGGAGACAAAGTAATTTACACTCTCAGGATATTATTAGGAGGATTTAACCATTAGGAGTAGAAATGCCTCAACTAAGACATGCGCATCCCTGCTGTGCATCCTTTGTATCTATGTCTCCCGTAATTCTGTCTCTGCACTTGTCCTTTTAAAACGAGGTTGCAACCACAGTCTAACACAAGCAGCTCTTGCTTGTTCTCCTGTCTTTGTAACTGGGGATTGTTCCTCAGAAATGGAACCCTCAGCCGCGTGACTTGTAAGGGTCAGACTATGGTCTGGAAACTACAATTTGACAAGATTATGGTGTAGTAGTGCCGTTCTCTAGAAATGTGATACCATGTTGCTTGGGTCTGGCAGGCTCCGAATCTGTGCCTTGTTTTTGTCCTCCGTACTGAAGCTGCTTCCAAAGAAAACTGTCACAGAAAACTTGTGGGTAAAGTTGCAGATACAGCTGCAACTTGAACTCAGTGGGAGTTAGCACTGAATTAACAGCTATTTAGTATTTTGATTTATCCTCCTTTTTGGTTTTATGCACTCTAGCTACTTTCTCATGCCTTTTCTGTTGTAAATAAAAGGTAATTAATTTTCCTGCGGTTGTCTTTTGTGGTTCTGACTTCTATAGTATCAGCTTTACAAACATGAAGACTTATCCACCAGATGTACTCCTTGCTTTGTGGAGGTCAACAAGGCAGGGATCAAATACATCCAGATTTTTTTATTGTCCTGTTGAGGGAACCTAAGACTTGCTGCTAAGCAGTATTTTGTCCCTTGAAGGTGTGAAGCCCAGCTCCCAGAGAGTTTGTTACTGCAGACAGGGCTCGACAGTTTTCTTAGTCAGACAAGGTCATAGTCTGGAAATCCAGGAAATAAAAAACCATACCATCAGTAACTAGCTGAGAAAACTTTATTTATAGCTGTTACCCAGCATCATATAGGAGTTCGGTGGCAGAGGCAGGATAAAAAACAGTGCATCAGTTGCAGTAATGGTTAGACCCTTTTTTTTCTTCTCTGCTGTCCTCTTTTGTTAGTATTCCTTTCCCATCTATGAAAGAGCTGAAGGAAGGTGCTCAAACAAAACAGCTTATCTTGTCTCTGAGAATGCATCTCATCTTTGGGGAGAAAACTAGTGTTAAGAGCATCTGAAAAATAAATGTGCATACTACAGGACCACTTAAGTGAGTTAATTTTTGAATTGTCTATGCAACAGTAGTGTTTGTTGCTATTGTGAGCAGATGTGTGTATGTGAGGGGGTTTTGTTTATAACTCGGGTCCAAATGCCCTTTCATAGTAAAATAGGTCTGGCATATCACTTTCAAAGTCACCAGTAGTGAATAGTAACCAGGTGAGAGTGGCCAGTTTGTGGAGTCTTCTGTTTGTCTTGCTGATCCTGAGACAATTTCAATGGAAGGAACCTCACTGTTTATCGCTTGCTTTCCTCTTCCAGGATGTACCATTAATAAGCCTAGCAAACATCTTCCACAATGCAAAACTCTGGAATGATGCCATCATTGTGGCCACCATGGCAGTGGAAATAGCACCACACTTTGTGGTTAATCACTTCACACTAGCAAATGTCTACGTAGCAATGGTGAGTGTGCTGTCACTTAGTTATGTCTGTTGGTAAAGTATATTTATGTATATAAAAATCTTATTCTCACAAATAATTTTGAAGGAGCAGCATTCAAGAAATTTTTCAGCAAGAAGAATATTTTTTCAATGCCAAAACTCTCATTACCCATTTCACTCTTACTACTCATTTAGTGCTTGAAGGCCAACATTTTTATAAGCTGGCTTCAGAACACTGTCTACAAAGCTTTGTTAAGACAGTAGCAAACAATTGATAATTTGGGTTGGCTGCCCATCTAAACACAGGGTATTTTTATAATACTGGAAAATCAATGATAAATTGGGTCTGTCCCAAAGAGCTGAGCATAACCTAATAAATAAAACCCAGTTTACAGTTGTGTTGAACAAACACAAGGGAAGTTTAATTTCGATATCTGGATTATCAACTCTCAGAATAATTTACAGATTGAACTTAAGTTTCTTTATATGGGCTATGTATTCTAATCTGCAATTTAGCTTTCAGTGCTTACTCTGAACGCAAAATACTTATTCCTGTTATCCTATTAATGCTGTATTCTTGTCTTGTGTATTTCATCCTTATCTGTAACAGGGTCAGTGTATTTAAAGGGCAAAAGAGGCACCCTTAAACTGAGACGTAGTTGATATATTTGTTTGTCAAAAGTATATGTATCCCTGACCATTTTCATCACCTGTCATAGATTTGTCCTTACTGTTTTGCTTCCGTCATTGAGGGGATCATGGAAATAACAGGGCAAGTTGAGCAGGTCATCATGTATTGTGGCTGTCAGGGTTGAGAAGAGTTGAAATGCACAGTGCCATCAAACACACAATGGAAGCAAACTGAAGAAAGGCATGAGTTTGTTCTATTAAGGTATTACTTCGGACAGTTGTTTGAAACAAACGGAAGTAGATGTTTGATACTTGAGTTGCCAATGTCTTTTTAAAGTCAGTACAGCACCTAAGAATAACTTCATTCTCCCTGAGTCTGCGAGATTTCTCAGTGAAGCCCTATATTCATTGTAAGAACTTACTGTAGCAACAGGACAAAGTTTATCTTCTGGATCAAATTATACAAACATAAAGACGAGTTGGCTTATTACATGATATTTAACCTGCTGTATTTGAGAGCTGACTGACCAATAGGTTGTAGAAGATATCATGCTAATTAATAGTTTAACATTATCGAGGCCAACATTCCTTTATTTGCAAAATTTTCCATTAAGTTGCCTTACAAAGGGGAAACAGTTGGCCACGTTAAGGACTGAGAACTTTGGATAAATGCTGTAGAAACTATCAATGCGGGAATCCAAAGGAACATCAAAGTAATATCAGATTACAGCAGGTGTAAATGATTGCTTCTAAAAATGGAAAAAATCTGATTCTTGTTTTCATTGCTGTTTGTCAGTGCTCCCACAAACTAATAAGGGATTTTCTATATAATTCCTGTTGCAACTGTATTAAAATACTTTTTTTTTAAAAATCAAGACTTTACAACTCGCATTCATCTAGTTAGCTTTTCTAATGTGGCTAGAAATGAATATTGTCTCTATTGTAAACATAAAGTTACCAAGAAAAGGAACTTAAGAGAACAAAAACAGTGTTGAAAGTGACTGAAAAAGTGAGCATCTTTTGGGTCTTCTCCCCTCTCATTTTTCTTCTAATACACAATTGGGTGTTCACATGCTTTCCTATTTAATAAAAAAGCAGGGTGGCATAGGTAATTAGATTTCAGCTATAAACAAATAGTTATTTCAGCATGAATGCTTCCTAATACCGTTCTGGAGTCCAGCTTATCAATGGAAATTGTCTAGCTATTGTATGCTCTTTAAGTTTGGGGTGGGGGGGGTGTTGGTTTGTTTTTACTTTATTTGCTTTGAGTAGTCTTCTAAAAATAATTTCAAGATGCTTCTAAAAAAGCAGGCTTTTAAGCAAAGTTCCCGTTTTTGCATTGTCCAAGGTTTCAAAGTTTTGATCTAAGCAAAGTCTGACTGAATCTGTTTTTAAAAGTTACTTTTACAGTAAGAATGCTGAGATCTACTATTAGAAGGAAGAGGCGAGAACATTGGTCAATAAATGCTCAGCGGTGGTTTGGCTCCCTTCCATGGAGTGTGCGGAATTGGGTCGTTAGCCCAAGAAAATATCAGTTATTTGGGGAAGGGGGGAAAAAAAATACTAAACCACAAGGACTGGTTCAGTTTCTTTTGTGCATACCATACAGTTCAACTACTTAGGAGAGGAAAGGCACAGAAAATATGTTCGGTTTAGAGTCTGACTCTTCATAATCTATCTTTCTTTCTTTACAGGAAGAGTTTGAAAAGGCGATGAAATGGTATGAATCAACACTAAAACTTCAGCCAGAGTTTGCCCCAGCAAAGAATCGAATCCGCACCATCCAGTGTCATTTACTTATGAAAAAAGAGCGACGGTCTCCTTAGAGATCAGCATCTTTCTCTTTTTTTTTTTTTTTATAAATGTCATTATTCTCTGTTCTGCTTTTAAGTGTGCTAAGATAAATTGATGAATCAAAATTTTTAACAAGGCTTTTAAAAAGAGATGGGATTTGGATCAAGGGTTCTTTTTTTTCCCTCTCAAATATAGGAACATCTTTGGAAAACATATTTCACAGACCATAATTTTAAAACAGCCATGTAAATATTAAACCAAGAAATTTCCATGAGTCCATGACCACCTGTACCAGAACCCAGGCACTGTTAGTTTTTCCTTAATGCTCAGATTGGCTTCTGCATCCAAAGTAACTTGCTTCATGTCTTATAATCTAGGTCAATGGAAATGCAGAGCACAGACCCGTACCAAATAGTAAGACGAGGTAATCAGCAGTTCATCCATGTGGAATTCATGCTTTGTCCAGTCTTGTTCACTCCATACCACATTACCTGCTTTTTTGGAAGGAGGGGGACAGGATTTTAAATGTGTATAAAAAAACATTAGGAACATCAAGCATTTTTTAAATTATTTCTTTCTGTTGGGAGGTGAGGAGGGAATGAGGAGGAGGGAACAGCAGGACACTAAAGTCAAAGTGGTTTCTAATCTTAATTGCAGGGAAAAAATTGGCAAAAATCCCAGTAAGATGTTTTATATTTGTCTGTATATTCACAGCCCTCTGCCTCCCTGAGTGGTTGATTTACTAATTCTTTGTTCACTGTATTTCTAGCCATTTTGAAATAAGGTGCAAGTTTATGCTCGCTCTGAGCCATTTTTTCAGCTGCCGAGGAGGAGGAGGGTGGCGGTGTCAAGTTATCATCAGCAAAAAAAGTCAGGTGGAAGATTTCCAAATCAGTTGTCTCTTAGGTTGGTGGAGAACATGATTCTCCAGACATCATTGTTGAATCAACAAGGGCACATATTTGAAATAAAAGAAGTTGTTTATGAACAAATTACAGCTTCTCCTCTATGTTTATGTCAAGCGCCGTTTGCAAGTACCTGGGCTGGGTGGTCTGCAACATTTCCTCAGGAGCAGACAGAGCTGGGGGGCAGGAAAGCCTTTAATGCTGCTTATCAGACAGTGATTTTCTGCATATCCATGGAAAACTCCTGCACCTCTGTGCCTGACTCCTTTTCAGTGGCAGAAGGAAATAAGGGAAAGTTAACTAAATCAGCTGTCTGTCGTGGGACCTACCCCCCAGCTTTTAGTGTTAAGCATACTGCTTAATGATTTTGTAAAGAACTAATAGTGTTTGCTCTTTTGTTTCAATCTTTTCCCTCTTTCAGTGATGCAAATCAAGGGCAGGTATGGCAACAGTGAAAATTATTATGTCAATGTAACTTTTTTAATACTGTAACTTTTTACTTCATAAAAGGATCCCCGATTATTTTTATGTGTAATTGAAAATGAGTAGTGCTAATGTGAATTTTACCTCTGTTTTCTTGCAAGTTACTTTTGTTCATCTAGAAAGCCTGACAGAAGTATAAACAATTGCTACTGTTGGGTAGATTTTTATTAAAAATCGGTGAATGTGTTAAATTTTTGTCAGCAGAGCCAACAGCATTTCAAATTTTATTCCCTTCCCACGCCTACTTGAAGGCTGGATATTGTTGACTGGAGGCAGGTGTAGCTGTACCTATATATACTCCAAGAGGAAGATCACTTTCTCTTTCACCAAGAGGAAGGTCAGATACACCACCACTAGGGTCATGGACTGAGATAATGAATTACAGACATTTCTCATGTGGAGGTGTGGGAGGGGAAACCAGTAACGCAGGTGCAAGTAAATGGAAAGAAGTTCCATTTGAGGCAGAAAAAAAGAGCAAAGGCTTTTCCCTGAACTAAAACAACATGCTTTTATCCAGTGTTGTTAACTGATCTTCTTTACTTCTGTGGTGGCTGATGAATACTTGGGAGTCGCTTAAATATATTTGGTAAGTCTTCCATTTCATGTGCTAGTTGTAGAATGTAATGTGCAAAAACTTCTTTTGGTACAGAGGATCCACCTTACTACTTGGTTTCCCAGTGTATCATATGGTCAAATCAAGTCATTGCCACATGCTGATCTCTTCTGCTGCATTGGTCTCACTGATGATGGGAGATGCAGAGATTTCAATGAAGAGCAATGGTGGTCCTTAAGAACCTGAAGCAGCAATATGTGGAGCGCAGATGCCCATCCTTGGCTTTGACGGAAGACTGATTTAAATTAGACCTTTTCTGGATCACCAAGGATTATGCTCATGGACAGCACTGATGGGCACTTAAAATTAGCCATTAATACTCGTATCAATTTACATCTTGCTTACTGCAGTATTTAGTTAATTTTTATTAAGAAATGCTGCAAGGTGCACTGTATACAGACATCATACAAAAGGTAGGAACACCTGGGGTTTGTGTGCATGACCATACTATAAATCAGTATCGCCACCTAGGAGGTAGCAGGGTATTCCTCTCTTTGCTCTGTTTGCATTTCCAGAGAACTTGTGCCTTATAAAATGTTCTTGAAAACTGTAGTAGTCTAACTTTATGTAATTCTTTTCTGAATCTTGGTTAAGTACTATAAGGGAATGTGTACTGCCTTACTCTCATAAAATTTCTGTGTACAGCTGTTCTTTTGCTACTTGGCTACTGTTACCGTATGCTGTTTGCCATACAGCTAATTTTAAAATAGCCCATGTTTCCCTCTTAACAGTATCTTCAGAAATCTTAGGTAATTCCTCAAAGTGTACTGCATAAGCAGTACATAAACCAAAGCAGGGAAACAAGAAGATACGCTTGAGAGCATAAACTTAACGTAACACTAGCAATAGAGTGGGTGTCTTAAAGATTTCACCCATTGATGAATCTACTGGGGAGCACTGGTGCTCGCCCTTGGAGAAGGCAAATGGAAGGCTCTCCTTTCTCATTTCCATGTCTTCCAGCCCCCTGTCTAAATGCAAGGAAATAGTGGGTTGGAGAGGTTTGGCTGCGTTCAAATGTTAGTCAAAGAAAAACTAATTGTGCTGATCTTATGAACAGAAGACAAGTTGGGCAGCATGTTGGAAGGGAAGCCAGGGAATTTCATGGAGCAAAGGTAGGATTCCCTGCAGGATGAGCTAGCTATTTAGGGATGATGACGTTCATCTCCTTTCATGTAAGCTATTTTAAAATAAGCTAAGGTAGTTGTCTAGGCTCTGTCTTCAGTAAACAGAAAAGATCAGTATCTTGCAAGGGTGATCCACCCTCCCTGTTGTAGAGGGTGACAAATTGCCTGTTTGAACTGCCTGTTCCTTTCCATTGACTGTTGAGGTACCTTTGATCAACTGAACTTCAGCATGATTTCTGATAATGAGACTTAGTAACTCATTTCATACTGATTGGCTCTGCTAAACAGATCACCACAGTAGTCTAATTTGGGGATGACATAACCATAAGCAAATGGCAAAATCCTTTCCAAAAAAAATGTTTTTCGCAGTGTTTTCAGCACATACCTGGAAATGAAGTATAGATGGGAGAAAAGAAAGACACCATTTGTTTGCAGATAGCATCGTGCTCCTGATGTACAGGGGCTTTGGGGGGCGAAAAACTACAGGAAGAGAATCAGCTACTTCTATGGCATGGTGGTTTTGATTCACCACTGATGGCTTAGTTGTACTGGTCAGGGCTGCACTGATGCCATACAAAAAAGAAAACCTCAAAATACCATGTCAGCATCCAATGTGACTATAGCATCACATTCGAACAACAGATTTTTTAAATGCAGTGGAGGCTGGGATCTTAATTTCCATTACCTGTGGACACTTTGCATCACCTATGATGGCCAATTTTCATAACAAACTAAAAATATTAATCAGAAAAGTTTTCTTATGGAGCTTACAACCTTCTTTCCCTGCTCTCTAACCCTCCCTCCTTCCCTCCTACAGGAAAAAGATTAAAAACAAGCAAAAACCCCATTACCTCTCCCTAACAACTGTATGATATAGCCAAAGGTGCTGTGTTAGCTCTGTTGCAGTATTGTGATGCTTTTGCTTCCTGCGATTTTCAGTAGCTGCCATGAACGTGTCCAGCTGGCAATCTGGGACCTCCTGGGTCTGGACCTGCTTCATGGATAGCGATGTTCCTACCCTTATGGCTGTCCTTCTGTGTGACTTCAGGCAAGGCATTTCCCCTCCTCACTGCACCTCTCCCTCCCACACATAATCTGACGTCTTTTTTAGAACATATGGGGTTTTTTGGAGCTGGAATCCTTGCTGTTTATGTCTTTGTATGAGAAACAGTTGTAGTGCCAGGGAATACAAGTAGTAGCAACACAAATTGAAAACAACCGTGTGGAAACCCATGAAGCAGAGAATAGGAAGAGTTTAATAGTCTCTGTAGCAGCACTGGCAGAGTGAAAATGTTTTAGAACAATATCCCGTGGCATTCAGAAAAATGCAAGCTCCTTCCCTTCTCCAGAGCTACTGGATGTTGTGTGGCAGGTTCAGGGTAGTCCTTCCATCTCAGGCATCACTTAGAGGTGTCCTTCTGGAGTGCCACAGGTTGCCTTCATTTCTTAGAAGACCAGCTGGCCATGTTTGGGTCGAATAAACTTTTCAAGGAAGTGTCCCCAAAGAGCAAGCATTGTCACTTGTGGAATTGCTTTTTTTTGAAGGGGAGGGGGGTGTGGGGGTGTCCACTTTTAATTTGCAGAATGTACTCAAGTGTGCTAGTATTGATTCAAGCAAAGCAAATGGGTCTATGAACACTGAGGCTTACAAAACTTTTCTATCAGTTTGTGGTTGTCTTGCCAAAGTCTGATAGCTGGTCATCTGTGAGAGCCAGCAGAAGGTTGTCCAGCAAATGACTACCAGGAAAGGACAGGCAGTGAGCTTAAAGGCAATTTATTTTTATTATTATTTTTAGGGAATCTGCACAAGAGTGGTACAACCTCTATTCCACACATACAGTGTTAAGAAAGTGAAAGTCTGAATCGATAGGATTGTCGTACTTTAAGCTTTTCTCATTTTTAAGTATTGAGAAGCTCAGGATTGATAAGAAACAGTGTTTTGATAAGGCTGACTGCTTAAAAAAGCAGCCCCTTGAACTTGGCAAGTAGTTGGTATTTTCAGCCTTTTATACCTAATGATCTGCTTCTGGCTTCCAGAGTAAAAATAATAGTAATTGGGTTCAACAGTCCCAGAGGAGGTGCAGTGACAGTGCCACAGAAGGAACAGTTTCACATACAGGTGAGTGTGAGTTAGCTTTGTGGCATTTATAATCTAGGGGCATTGTCTTAAGGCAGGTGTTTTGATTTATTGAGGGGTTTTTCTTTAATCTGGTTTCAGGCTGCTCTCTCCACATTCAGTCCTTCAGAATCGGGTTATTCTTAGTCTAACAGAGTTTTGCTATTTATATTTCTTTATTTGTGCCCACAGCATGCCAGGTGTTTCATAGGGTGAAACTATACTGAAGGGTGTACAGCCCCAAACATCAGCCCACAGTAGACTTCCAGTGGTTACAGACTTTGTAGAACTCGTTCCATGGCCAGGGATCACACAGCTGCTCAGCCAAACCTGGCTGCAGTCCTTCCATGGTAACACCACTGCTGGTCATAAATCCAAGCAATCCACATTTCTGGGAGAAGATAGTACTGTCTGCCAGATCAAGCAGTCATCATTCTAGTACAATTTAATGGAAAACTTTCTAACCTGAATTTTTTACTATCCTGCCTTTTGATCTAAATCCAATCTTCTCTCTGTAATTGTCTAATTCTACTGTTGTTTTTTTTAAAAAGAAATTATTTCCCTGAGCTTGCAGGTGTTACAGATTACAGTCTGATAGCGTGTGTTACCACTATGTCTTATGAGTGCCTTTTGCTGTACTGTCTTGTGATCTGCCTGCTGAGGAGCAAAGATGTAATATTTAAAAGTCATTAAGACTCTAACTTGTGGGCAGATGCAACCTAAACAAAATGAATGGGTGGAGGAAGCCACTTTTATCCATCTGCTGTGTGAGGAGCTAAGGTGGGAAACAGTGTTCTCTGGGAACAGGGACAAGAAAGCAGGCTTTAGTGGTGAGACTGTCAGAGGAGAGAGAGAAAGGGGTCCAGGTTAAGAGCAAGGAAGCGAAGGGTTGGCTTCCAACATCAGAGACTGTTTTTGACTGCAGGATGAGACAGAGTAGAAGGACAAAGAAGGCCTGGCTGTCTGGAGAAGTCAGAGAAGGAGGAGAAAAACACCTAAGCTGTGAGCCTATGCTGCAAAGACACCGCAGACAGTGGGGCACCTGCCATTGACACGAAGTCCTCTGCACATTCAGATGGGCTTATATCCCTGTAGTCTTCGGAGGTGAGAGCTGCTCAGCCTCCCCATCCAGCATAGGTGTGGTTGCCAAGGGATGAGCATAAGCACAGAAACATCCCCTGGATGATGGGACGGAAGGTTCCAGAGTACCCTCAAATCTACCAGTGCCAAGGGAGGTCCTGGCGCCTGGGGCAGCGTGCCTGAGAGCCCTCCGCTCCACCACACTGCCCCAACACCTGGGTGCGCTGCCATCCCTCCTTTTCAGCGGGGTCATGTAATACTGTGGTGTCTTCTGCCATGACCTTGCCAGTCCGTTTTCTGATGTTTTAGTGTTCATAGTCACCTATGGCTGCAAGTTCCAGAACTCTGTTTAGTTTCTGGTGAAGAACTGTCTCTTTGTTTGGAACCTGCTACTTTCATGTGATGCTTCCTACTTCATGCATTAGAAGAGTCCATGAGCAGTTGTTCTCCCTCACCTTTACCATTACATGCTTACCTAAGACTAGCTTTTTTGAGTAAATCAAGGCCTGACTAGACTTGGTTTGTCTTTTAGCCTACTGACTTGTTTGGGAAGGTAGAACACTTGCTCAAAAGCAAATTTCTATTTTTTTTATGAGACCATACAGTGTCTGCAGTCTGCTTTATTTCCGACTTTTCCACCTGGATTGCAAATACTGCTGGAAAAGAAAGGTCTTGATGTGATTCAGGTAACTAAGGTGTTAACACCAGGGTGGCAGCCCATATACCAGATGCAAGTCTGACCCACTCACTCTTGCCCCCTTCCTCAGGGCCTTGCAGGTGCAGTGAGGTCTGTGTCGTGTGGCGCAGGGACATGCCTGCCCGTGGGGTCATCTGAGGAAGAGTTTTCTGTGCAAGTGGATGGCATGATGGCATGTATGTCCATCCCTAAGCATGGATGGATGCACTCATTCACATAACAAAAAGTACATGCCGTGCCCTAGCTTATCAGGTTACAGAAAGAGGACACCTGTTTGATGATCGTTTGATGATGGGGCATCAGGGCATACAAGCTCAGTGGGGCCACAAGAAATGCTTTTGTTGAAAGCCGTTGTACTAGATGGCATTGTCTGCCCTACCACACCAATGTCTTTGCATACCAGCACTCGACTGTGTGGGTATAGCGCTACTGAGAAACAACACTGATTAATTGTGACCACGGGGTATAAAATGAATCACTAATTCATTCACTGAGCCAGTCCTATTACTATTAGGCTGCCATAACGAAAACTGGGACTAAAACCTTTGTAATCTGTGCATTATCTGTTGATTACAGTAGTGCCTTATGGTCTTTTTCAGTGAACTGAGAGGTCAATGGAATGATCTACCAAACCCTGGTTAATTAATCCCTGACTGTCATCACAGGGCAATTTTAATTATTTGGAGCAGCTTGGTCAGCACATCAGGTTGCAAGAGCTCTGCAAGGGTTCTTATCCTCATGGTAGATTTACAAGGGCCTGCCTTTAAATTTCCATAGTGACGCCCTGCCTTGCATCTGTATATGATAGCCATCCTTAGCAGGAGCACTACTAAAAGCTCTGGAACAACTGGGTGGCTACAACCTGACTGAAGCCCTCTCCAGCTGAGGCAGGCAGGATGGCATTTCCCCAGAAGCAGATCAGGTCAGTGCAGCACTGATGCTGGTATCCTGACAGGGCCCTGTGTCCCTTTCATGAACAGGATATTTTGTGCTTTTAGAAACCCAGAGTGTTTCTTACGAACTGAAAATGGTTCAAAGACGTTTTAATCAGAGGAACAAACAACTGGGCATATTTTAGTGTATGCTTTTTTTTTTCTTCAACTGGAGGACCTGCAAGAGGAAAAAAAAAGGGGGGGGGGGGAGTGAGGGGGAAAAGGGGGAGGGGGGAAAGGGTTAGAGTTTCCTTAGAAACTCTTCAAAGGAGAAGCCAAGACAAACCCCTTCTGCACCGACTGTAGTTCGCTAGGCAGAGGAGTACAGCCTGCCCCTTAGCTACAAGAATCCAGGGACAGGGCTTTTTTCTTTTCTTTCCATCTTCTTATTTATTGGCTTAGCCCTGAGCTTGGTGTGTTTGGGGTTTTTTGTTTGGGTGTTTGTTGGGGTTTTTTGAGTGGCTAAGTGGCAGTTGTAGTTCTTTCAGTCTGGATAGCATGTCCTAGCTTATCAGGTTACTGTGATTTGTCTTTCAACGTACAGCCCTTCAAGTCAGTGAACAAGAAGAACAAGACTTTCTAATATTGTCAGCATGGCACTAGGAAGTTGGAGGGGGGAATGAAAAGTGTGGATGAATTCACAGTATTAGTTAAAAAGTTATTTAGTAGGGTGAACAACAAGGGCACAGTGGGTAAGATGGAAATGAATTCATCCTTGTGACTCTTTCAGTTCGAAGTGCCACCAGCAACCCTTGATTGCTGTCTCATCCCTTGCCTGCACGCTATTCCCGAGGGCTACAGCAAAACGGCTCCTGGCTGGCACAGCTTGGGTTTGGAGGGGTCTACCTGTAACTTTTACTCGTTCTTTTTTTTTTCTTTCTTTCTTTCTTTCTTTTTTTTTTTTTAATCTGCATAGGGTCCTCCCTTACACACAGCAAAGTGGCTTCTCAGGGCTGTGGTGACCAGCTTTAGCTCTCAGGCAGGCACACACATTTCTCTGTGCTCTGCTTCATCCACGTTGCGCAGCTCAGCCACCTCTGCGAGCACTGCTGCCAGCTCTGGGCAAATGGAGGAGACTGTGAAGGTCGAAGGAAGATGGGGCTCTGGAAGGAAACCAGGCAGTGGCAGCTGTCAGCCTCTAAGTACTTCCCCTGTTCCTTACTATCTCCTCCAGCCTCTTAGAGCGGCTGTGTGGGAGGAAAAAGCAGCACCAGCAGCTGGAGGAAGGTGGGAGGAGTGGGAGGAAGAAGAGGAAAGAGCACCTGGGGGGCCAAGAGCCAGCCTCATTGTCTGCTCCCTTCTGCAGCCCCCTCCAGCCATGCTCTTGTCACCCACCTGGTAGCTGAAGGGGCTGAGGAGCAGGTAGAGGTGTGACCAGCGGTTTGTGGAGCAATTCCCCTCACCTCCCTCACCCCTGCTGTGCTTCTGCCTTTTTCCATGCCAGGAAAAGGCATGGACTGACACATTGCCTTGTTCCCTGCACCTCTAAGTTAATGAAAGGGCAGCTGAAGCAAAGATGAGAAAGTGGCCAAGGACAAAATTATTATTGCCTCCTCTCTGGACACATTTGGACTTGGAGTGATGGCCTGTCCTACAGGGCGCAGGTAAGAATTGTCCCATCCCGGTACACCTGTCCTGTCCCACTGGACATGTGGATATGTCCCACAAATGACTGTCTCCGTATCTCCCCTGGGGAGCTTGTGTGCTGCAAGGGCCCCGCAGCCTCGCGCCGGGCTGGGCGCATCAGGTGTCCCGAGCTGCGGCCGTGCCACACGCCCCCCTGCCCTGCTCCCCACCGACACCACTCTGCCGGCCGGGGTCCCGTCCTGGCGCTGCCCGGCAGGCTGCCACCCGCGGCCCCGGGGCTCCCCCCGGCAGTGCTGTGCCGACGCGCTGCGGCGCCGCCGCCTCCCACCCGTTGCCCTCCCCGGCCAGCCCAGCCGGGGGGCCCGGAGCGAGCCCCTCGCCGCCGATCCACGGCAGCTCTTGCCCGTCCCCTGTGTTCCTCAGCCAGTGGGACGCGTGCCCCCGGGGCACCGCTGGCGGCGGCCACTGGGGCGACGCGGTGACGGTCACGACGACCGTCCCGTACCCCCAGCTTCGGGGTGAACGCGCACCCGGGGCAGGAGCCTTTCGTGCTGGGGAGGGGGCGTCGTGTCGCGTCGCGTCCAGACGCCCCGGTCTGCTCCCGCGTCTGGGGCGGGGGGTAGGAACCGGCACCTCCCGCCGGCAGGGCCAAGCGCCGCTCCCGCTCCCGCCGGAGCTCGGCCCGGCCCCGCGGCGGGGGGAGCCCGGGCCACGGTCGGGGGCGGCGGGAGGCGCCGTCGCCCCGCGCGGCCTGCAGGTGGCAGCCGGAGCCCAGCTTGCGGCGGCGGGGGAGCCGGCCCGGGCGGGGCAGCGCCGCGCAGCCCGGCACGGCACGGGAGCCCCGTCGCGCCCCTGCTGCCGGGCCCGGCCGCGCCGCCCCCGGCCGACGGGACCCCCGTCCCTCGGGCTGCCGGGGCAGAGGTGGCCGCCGCCGCCGCGGCAGCACGGCTGCCGTCGGTGCGCCCCTCCGCCCCGCTCAGCTTCCTCCCCCCCGTGCCGTCCCGTCCCGTCCCGTGTGGGGGGCTTCCCCGAAATCTGTCTCGTCAGTCCCTAGATCTCCGCAGCCTCCAGAGCCGGTGACAGGCTGGTCACCACAGCCGCGATCCGCGCCACGCGTGAGGCACGGAACTATGGGCCCCCACCGCCATCTCGCCCCCGCGGCCCTGCGGCGCCCAGCGCTGCGGCCGCC
The DNA here is from genome assembly GCF_023634155.1 of Falco peregrinus. NCBI lineage: Eukaryota > Metazoa > Chordata > Aves > Falconiformes > Falconidae > Falco > Falco peregrinus. The sequence goes on from NC_073721.1 coordinate 84,664,386, forward strand.
CGGCCCGGCCCCTCGGCCGCGAAGGGAGCCGAGAGCGGGCTGCCCTCGGGGGGCTGCGGGCGGCCGGAGAGGGCCGGCCCCGCTCCCCGCTCCCCTCCGGCAGCGCAGCGGGGCTGCCGGGCGCTCCCCGCCGCCCGGACGGGATGAGGCGGACGGGACGGGACGGGCAGGGGCCGGCAGCCAGGCTGGGAACCCCCGGCTCCGGGGCCAGCGCTGGCTGCGGGGAAGCCTCCTGCCTCGCCCCCGCCTCCCCGCCCGGTGAACGGCACCGGGGGGCTGCGGGGGACCTTCCCCCAGCCCCCACCGCCTGAAAACTGGAGCTTTTTAAGCGGGGAGTGCGGGAGCCTGGGTGCTGGGGGTGGAAACACAGAGGCGACGCAGTGTTACTGGAGATCCCCTCCCGGGCAGATGGCGTCCAGCATCTTATTTCTGAGGGGGTTACTCCCTCCAGCCCTAGATTCTGCACGGGAAAGCTCTGCCCGTCAGGAGATTTCTCCTGGCGACCCTCCCAGACCGCCGACATGCTCCTTTGTGCAGCCTCACACCGATCCGCCCTTCGGGCTGCGTTGCACAATTCCCTCGCCTTTCGCTGTGGGTTGTTATTTTGGCCCAACCCGTAGTCACAGCTGGGCTCATCTCCACATATGTCACGACCTTTTCTTTCAGATGGACCCTCCTCAGCTCCTTTCCCTGCTCAGTCCCTCACCTCTGCGTGCCCTCCAGCTGCTCACAGCAGCCTGCCCGAGCCGAGGGGACAGCCCCTGCAGGGAGTCCCTGCTGCCTTCCCGGCCTCTGGGAGAGGCAGAGGCACCATCCAGCACCGCGTGTCCTGAAACGTCTGTAATTCAGAGCAGAAGCTACCTCAGGCTCCGTCAGCTTCAAACCTTCCAGGCTGGATTCATGCTTGGAGAACAATGATACCACTTTCTTCCAAACTGATTTAAATTCAGTCAAAAATCAGACAGAAGAGTCACGCTCAGGGCCGGGCTTTGCTCGGGACCTGGGAGCGACACTTCGGGGCTTCTCGTCGGTCACCGGTCCCAGTCCCGCTGAGACCGGTGACAGCTGCTTGTTTGGAGACCTGGAGGGGCAGAGCTGGTGAGGTGGCACAAGCATCCCCACCCCAGGTCCCACCACCGTTCATTAGTCCCTGCTCAGGCCCCTGGAAGGTGACGGGAGAGGAGCTGGGATTTTGCCCCTGCAGGGTGTGGCACAGGCACTAAAGGCACAGAAGCCGTGGCCATGGTGGGGACTTGTCCTGCCCGTGTCTATGATGCTCTTTATAATCTTAGGATACGTAGGGGACTGCATTCTACAGGGTTCTCAGTCTGCCCCCCATTTGCCAGCTTGAAATGCTCTTTAAAATGTGTTTAAGTAAAAAAAATTCCAAACACTATTAAATGCAAAGAAATCATGAAAAACAACAAGGAACAAAAGCTCTCAATCCTAGCTGAGCACTGCACAGACAGGAACCTGCTCTGACGTACATGAGCACCCCATAGGGATTAACTCTTTCCTGCCCAACAAAGCCAGCCTTCTAGTTTCTACTTTGCAGCACATTTCGTGTGCTATAAAAGCATTTAATCTAACTAGATAGGGAGATTAGCAAGTATAGGCTTAGCACCTATCTGCAGTTGCCTCCACCCAAAAATAACCCCGCAACCCTGGCCCAGGATTTTTCTGCCTATATGACAGATCCAAAGAAATTTTGCTTGTGAAGCAGACGCAAGAAATAGGCAGCAGAAGTCTAAAGCAAAATGAAAAGTAGAAGCTCTCGGAGTAATTTTCCTCTTTGCTTTCCTGTAGTAAATACACAGAAGGGAGGCTGTTACGTGTCTACTACCAACCGGTTAATATTTTGCTACCCTCACCCCTTAACCAAGGTTCCTACTAGCCCTTTGCAGCCACTGCTTCATTCAGTCTCGGGAACCTTCATTTAGGAGATAGCTGGTGCTGTTAACCCCCCTTATGCAAAGAGCAGCAGTGAGCCACAGGCGGGACTTGCGTAAAGCCACCTTATAAGGTGGGGCAGTACCTGGAACAGAAATTAGGAGGTGGGATTCTCAGTTTTGACTTTAACCTTCAAGTCACGTTTCCTCCTTTTCCCAAACTTGCAGTGCCAGACCACTGCAGTTACCAAATATCCTCCATCTTCTTGCCATCTTTGGTACCATGTTGGGGCAGAGAGACTTGTAGCCTGCAAGCCTCCAGACCCTTGCTGCCTTTCTAGGAAACTGCTATTTAGAAAGCCGACTAGGAGATTCACACTTTTGGCTATCTGCATTATCCTTCATTTCTATAATGGAGCATCATTGCTGAGGAGGGAATTAAACCGGAATGACTTGCTTCAGGAACTGTGTCACTGCATCTGTCCCATGTTTAAGCCCAGTGAGATGGTTTGATGTTTTCCCCAATGTACCGCATACTCCTATTCAATTTTGGTTTTTTTCCCCTGCACCTGTGGGCAGTTCAGTGTCTCACCACAGGACCACCTGTGCAGGCATACAGCCTGTAGCAGGTCTCAGCTGTGGCTGCAGCAAGAAAAATTGGGAACAGTGTAGAATTTTTCCATTGCCATGACAATCAAGGTATAGCATTGCCTAAATGAGCTTGTCCTTCTTGCAGTAGTCAGCAAATTTTGAGTTCTCTCTTTTTTTCTTTTTTTACTTTTAGGTCTGACTGGACATGACTAGCACCTTGGGGTGCCTGGTATCTGTATGGGAGATGTGTAGACATTGGCTCTCTCTTTCCCTGATAACAAGTTACCATGATACAGCACAGGACCAGAGCAAGAGGTCCCATAGCATCTGAGATGGTGGTGAAATTCCCATGACCAAGGGGAGATCCTTGGAGACAGGTAGGTCATAGCAGGTACGATGTTTACCTTGAGAAAGTCAAATGTATAATAGTTGCTAGTTTTCACTCTACCGTGCTTCAAGAAAATTACAAAAAAGAAATTGAAATTTCTCCCTCAACAGAAAAAGGGGAAATAACTTCTTGGGAAGAAAGGATTTATGGTAGGGAATTCCTTGTGATTACACATCTGTTCTAGAAACCGAAAATCTTCACGAGCTGTATCCAATCACTTTGTTGAAATCTTTTCCCAAAACACTATCTCTTCTTTTCTTAATTCTGGGATGGTACCATTCTGAATCTATACTTTGAATTCATCCTAAAATGAGATGACACTAGGCTGAAGATGCCTAGTTAGCATTGCAGGAATGTGGCATGAGACATTCAGGCGTTATACAGTATGAAAAGTATGGTGGGCCGATACCGAGTTCAAAAGTGTGCCAGCAAGTTTCTGCCTGATCTTGCTAATCGGTGTACCTTGTGTTTAATATGTTTGCACTCTCCACACACCAGTGCAGTACGGAAGTGTGGGGGAAGCACCCTAGGTGACATCCTGGGCTTTTCCAAGCCTCTTGTCTTCCTCTTGACTGTACCTAAGGCCCTTGCCCTCTGCAAGGATCTGTCTAGGAGCAAGTGCAAAGTTTGGGAGAGAAGTTTCTGGGGGTAATGTGGCATGAGATGGGGGAGAAAAGAGGGAGAAAACAGGAACTGATAATCAGAACATGAAAAAAACACTAATTTCAGGCATGTGTTGCTCAAAAGCCACTGTTCAGTAGCATTTGACCAGAAATGAGAACTTCTCAGCTAAGATCAAGCAGATATTGGTACAGTTCAACATTTCTTGAGCACTACAGAAGAAGGCTTAAAATCCCTTTGCTGCTCCTAATTGTTTAACATTCATCTACCTCTAGAAAGTCCAGTAAAGACTGGTTTTCATATTAAGTGGCCTGAAGCTTGGGCTTGAAACTTAAAACCTTCCTCATCCATGGCTCTACTGTTAGTGATGAGACCACAGCGTCACAGATCCTCTTAAGTATCTTAAGCTAAAATCCTTTCTTCCAGTGCTGTTCTTCTTGTCTCCATTTGCTAATTGTGAACATGGAAACTCGATAGCCAGAGACCTCATGCTAGAGCATTGCAGATCTCCAGATTATACAGCCATAATTAAATTGAGAAGAGCAGAGGGAAGGGAATTAATATGGAAAGGAAAAAGGAAAGGAAAAAGCAAAGGGAAAAAGGAAAGGGGAATTGAAAGGGAAAGGAAAGGAAGGGAAAGGGAGAGGAGAGGGAGAAAGACAATGACAACATAACCCCCAGAAATCAAATCCATGACAATGAGTTTAAATGTGTGGTGTGCGGCCAGTGACATATGAGTCACTTGAGCCTATCTTTATAAGAGTAGCAAAGTATGAACAAAACACCCAGCTGGCATGGTGCCACTGTCCCTGTAGATACACCAGAGCATACCAGCAGCCTGCATTGTCAGCTAGAGGCTTATTGTCATCAAGGCAAACAGAAATCCTGGTGCTCAGGTAGGAGTCGTCCTACACCTCAGCCTCCTGTTGCAAGTCTTCCTCAGAGCTGTCTTCCGTAGCCGTATTTCTCTTCGTTGCCTTTACACCCTAATTTGATTTTCATGATCCTAAGAGAGTTTTCAAAAGAAGTGATAACAGGTACTGTTCCAGGTCTCTTCCTTTCATAGTTATATTGCCCACAACTCTTAACAGCTCTGCAGTGCAGGTTCAACCTACGTTTGCCTTAATGTTTGTGGGATAATGGGGAATCTGGTTGCTGCCTGCCTGGATTAAGAGTCCAATGCATGGCCATGAAGACTCTTTTACATAGTGTGACCACGAACCTTGCACAGGCCCATCCATGTTCTCCATTTGGGGATGTGAGCGTGGCCAATGCCGAACCCATGTACTTGCTTTCTGCAGCACAGAGAGGTCCTCTGTGGAGTGGAGATTGTGGTACAATGAATAGTGGTGAAGGCTTTAAAAATGTTGAACTGACATCTGTCAGTAATGATGGTTATGGTTGACTCTGCTGCAGCTAGCAGGGTAGATTAAATAAGCAATACAGGTGCCCTCCAGCTCTGCTGCTCCATAACAACCCCCTTAGGGCAGTTTCCACCACCATTAACTTGATGAGCCATCACAACCAAAACATAAAGAGGAGGTAAGAGCCTTTTTAGGTTTGGGAAGAGAGCCTGTAGTAAATTAGTGTACTTCCAAACCTGTGCTTGTGTAGATGCAGATATATTAGAACCACAAAAGTTAGCATCCTGCCGTAATTGAGACCAGGGTCCATCTCATCCCACCCTCTGTTGCAAAGGAGCAGACTTAGAGGGAGGTTGTGAGGGCAAGATTAGTTTTCCAGAAATAGCTGGTCTTCTGCTCTACAGCATTCTTTACCAGTGTGCGGATATCGCAGCCGTGTTGTGCTAAAAGGTTAACTCCATTCAGTTCCCGTGTTGCGGCTCCCATCCTGGGGGAGCTCACAGCACATGTGCTAACTCACCCTCACCTCCAGCCCCAGGTGAAGCAGCCATTTCCCTTGGGGAAGAAAGCCTGGAAGAGGGAAGAACTTGCATGAGGTCCCAGATAGATGGTAGGAGCACAAGCCTAATTACATCACTCCAGCCACGTTTCTCAGCCCCCAATCCCCAAAGCACAGGATCTCTTCTTAGTGGCTCTAAATGGGAGTAACGCATGAATTCCCAAACAAGTGAGGGAATTATGCAACCATGAGGCAACTGATCTCCTGTTCATAGTGCTGGGAAGGAGAGGAGTCCTCCCCCGCACCTTACCAAAGCAGATGGTGGGTGGGGTTTCCTTAATGGGAATCCCTCTGCTGCTTCTCCCCCAAATCCTTTACAGCGTGCATGTGGGGTGCACTGCCTGTGCATCACACGGGTGGAATGAGGCTGTCGACTCATTTTTCATTCAAATGTTTAGCTGAAGATAGATAAGAACACCACACATATATTTCAAGGGAAGTTTTTTCAGCAACTGTAGTAGACTTAGCCTGAAATGGCCACCTCCATCCACCCCTTTTCCTCCAGGGAAAGGAGGCAGCTCAGTTCTGTTGCCTCTCACTGTATCTGTTTGTAAGAAAGTTGTGAGGGAAAGGCTCAAATATGTGGGTTGAGCACTCCAAGATGAAAAATAACCAAATCAGAAAACCACCGAGACACTCACAAGTAGAGCTAACAGCTTGAGGTTCACCCTGATGTTGGTGAAGACCAGCTGAGGAGGAGGAAGGGCTTTGTCCTTTCCTGGTGGTGTGGTGCGTGTGTGTGCAGGGCAAGTTAAGCAAACATCTAGTTGGGAGCTCCCACATTCCCAAACTTTTCAGCATCTTCCATCACCTAACTTTCATTTATTCAGAAGCATTTACAAGCCATTCATTAATCTCACCCCATGGCTTCCCCAGATACTCCTGCTCTATCCTACCGGATAAAGTAGCTCGACCAAGTAGTCAGACCATGGAAGAAGCAAAAGAAAGTCTGAGGAGCACCTGCTCCCAATGCTTTTCTACCTGTCGGGCCAAGTCAGTTCTCTCTGTGCCCGAGTGTGGGGAAAACTTGGTGCCTAATTGGGTTTTGCCAGGAGGTAGGGGTGTATTTGCATGTGCAGATCTGATAATTAAGTAACTGCCATAGCTGGTGAAGCTAGCTCCCTCCTAGGAGGCCACAGAGGAAGAGAACCGTCCCCATCTGGTGAGTCCAGGGAGTGGGACTGAGCCCTGACGAGGAGGTGGGGACAGGGGACAGGTCATGGCCCTTCAGAAGTGGATTTCCCCAACATCACCAGGAGACCCCTCTACCCCTCTGGGGGAAGAGCTAAAGCCCCTCACACCAGGTGTCTGAGCAGTGAGGCTGGAGCCTCCTCTGCCCTCACCTCCCCAGGGGCAAGAGACCTTTGGGATAAAGCTGACTGGGCTTGGCAGAGACCAGGCGTGGGGACACCCCCTCGGGGAGCCCTACCCGTACCCACATGACCACAAGCATCCACCGCCCAGAGCCCTGGGAGCCCTGCACAGCTGGACCCAGCAGGGGAGGGGCTGTAACTTGGAGGAGCCCTGAAGGTTCCTTGGGGCGTTCCCACCACCTCACTGGGCCTTAGCTGGGGAGGGCGGCTCTAACTGGTGTGTGTCCCTTCACAAGAAAGTAATAGGAAAATTACTGGGATTTCTGCTTCTGTAAACCATCCTGCCTGTGAAATAGCTAAGCAGAAACATCTAAGAGGGAAAAAAAAATGAAGCATCTTCTTGATCACACGAAGAGTGTTGCACTAAGGTGGAAAGGCTGGCTTTGCATCCTGGCGATGCCACAGACTCCTCCTATAGCCTTGGGTGAGTCACCCAACTTTCATTTACCCAACTGTGAATTAAGTGTAAGGGTTTTTTTTTCTTTTGTCTTTATTATTTTCTTTTTCTTCTCTTTCTTTTGTTTTCACAAATTAAGCTTCTTGGGCAGTCTCTTAATACCAGGCATGTATATCTCCTCACATGTTATGGTGCAGATCTTGTTTTGTTGCTTACCTCCTCCCATACCATAGATCAAAATTCACTATTAAAATCCCTGTAGGAATACTAAAATTGGGAGAGGTTATTTTGAGAACAGGGTGGAGGGGTGGGGGGGCGGGGTGAAGGATTTTGTTAAAATGCAGACACTGCCCTTCCTAAGCCAGGCTGAGTTAGCATCCCAGAATTGGGTAATAAATGCTACTTTTGTGTGTGTCCATCCCTGCTTTCAGCCATTCTGAGCTGAACCTTTCTGCTGCAGTGTGATGTTCTGTCCTCAATTAAAAAAAAAAAAAGGAAAAAACACAAAATAAAATAAACCCCCAATAATATAATTCTTCTTCCACTGCCTGAGTCTCTGCACCAGGGAACTGTGAATAATCTCTCAGTGCAAACAGCCCCCTGTATAAAAATAGCAACACAATTGCAAACTTCAGGGTAATCACTGCTTGATTTCAAAATATTTGTTCTGCTGCTGCCCTGTCCTTTATCTCTCAGGCCTCTATATGTCACTAAAGCAACATTCGACAGCTCCTCGCCAGGTCTGCCTCCTCAGTGTGTTCCACCATTATTAATGGAAACAATCTCCATCTCGGAGTATTTAAAAATATACCCTTTTCTAAATATAGGCAATCTGCGTGTGCTTAACTACTACAGGGCAGAATGAGAGGAACCAAAATATTGACATGCACTGGGTGTGTATAATTTGTTTTGATTCCTGCATGCACACTCGCTCTTTCTGCCCTCCCCCCTAACACCACTACCCCCCCATGCCAATCTGTATATTACCCACACACCTTGGTGGAATATATGTTATTATTTAGTATGAGGAATGTGGCTGCCACTTGGAGCCCAGCTCGAATGGAGTTTCCTTTGTTTATTTTTCCATCCTCTGTCCAAACGGTGTCAATGAGAGCAGAGCTTACGGAGCTATTTATAGCCTCCTGCCACACTAGGCTGCACCTTGCCAGCAGCAGCACAGCAGCAGCAGCAGCAGCAGCAGCCCCCGGGGGGGTCGGAACAGGGCAGGCCATGGGGCAGGGCAGGGCACAGGGCCCCCGGGGCAAGGAGAGGCAGGCAGGGGAAAGCCTGGAAGGCAAGGAGGGGCAGGGAGCAGAGCACAGGAGGTATGCGAAACAGGGTGCATGGTGTGCCAGGTGGAGAGGAGCAGAGGGCAGGTGCACAAAGGGAGCCATCTCAGACACACACTTGGCAGGGGATGGAAGCTGGAAGCATCAGAATTTGGTTTGGGAGAGATTCGAGGAGGGAGATGGGAGGCGGCTGTTCCCTGGTTAGGATGGGGGCTTTGAATGAAGACATCTTGGGGCAACCCTTGCCTGAGATCTGGGAGTGCTTGAGAGTTGGTCAGAGTGAGACCTGCCTCTTGTGAAGTGTATTTGTGGGATGCAGAAGCGTCCCATCTCACCCTGTCTATAGGGAGAGTTTAAAAAAAAAAAGCAGTACTGGAGTTTGCCCCATGGGGGGGTGGGTGGTGGTGTTGACTGGTCCAGCAAGACTTGTAACTGGGACTGGGGACTCTGGGCTTGCATGGCCCATTGCCACAGGGGACTGGGTGCAGGGTGTGCTCCCTGGCCCTTCTCCAGCATCATCCCTGTTTTGGGGTGCTGGGCTGTGACCTTGGCTGGAGCAGAGGGGCAGAGCCATGGCACATGTGCAGTAACCCCCTGAGAGGCTCTCAGCGCCTCCTCTCCAGCCCCCTCAGCCCTCACTGAGCTGAGCCCTCGCTCCCCCGCCACGCCTGGCCCCTCTCCCTGGGGGTCCTGCCTGCTTCCCGCACCCCACTGGGGACATTTCCCTCCCTGCCCGTGGGCGGGTTGGATTCATGCCTGGCTTTATGTGCAGACGTGTGCTGGTGGCAGTTCCCTGACAGGGGCTGAGGACAACCTAGCCGATAACACAGGCAGGCTCAGGGGCTCGGCTGGCGGCTGTGTTTTCTTGTTAGCGTTAATAAGCTTGCCCTTGGTGCAGTCTGCAGGGCTTGAGGTGCTGACTAAGGAGCAAAAATGCAGGGAAGGTGGGGGAAGTGGGAAAGGGAGCTCACATTTGGGAGTGTGTGTGCATGCTCTCCCCTGAGTACGTGCCCAGAGTCTAGGGCTACCCTATTTTCCTAACGGGGTGCAGGGAAAAAGCTGCAGTTTCTGCTTGAGGTATTGCTTGAGCTGGCAGGGAGAGCAGGGCTGGCCAGATGGAGGGATGAGAGGGAGGCAGGGAGAGAGAGGCAGGCAGGGATGGGAGGGGGGAGAAGGGAGCTAGACACCTACGCAAACACAGAGTGAGAGGAGATCCTTGGATGCAAACACAGACACAGGCGTCCTCCTCCTCCTCACATGCCCCTGATTCATTTCCACATGCCATACACGTGACATGCTAATTCAGGGCTACTACAGAACTCCAGGGCGAGAGAGAACAGGAGAGAGAAATAAAACCCAGTAAGACACCAAACTGCAGATTTTTAAAGGGACTCAGCACAGTTTAGCTGTAACACACCACCCCCCCACCCCACCCCCGCACTCTCTCCAAGTGGCTGGAGCCTGGGGGAGTGGGGGAGGCCTCCCCAGCAGCCCCCCCACCTCTTCATGCCCCCACCCCCCCACACCCCACTTCACAGGAGCGGCTCCATGTGGCCCCGCACACAAACCCAGCGTGATGCCAGCGAGCATCCCTCCCTTCCCCAGCAGCCCCAGGGGCACACCAGCGGCACTCTGCCCTCCACATCCCTGCGGCACCACGGGGCTGGGGCAGAGTGAGCTGCCCTCTGCCAAGCCTCTGCCCTCCCCCCTAAAACCAGGGTCTTCACAAGCTTGAGTCTATATTTAAACACAGGCACATAAGCCCTACATGCTGGGGGTGAACAAGCTCCCAACAACCCTGTTACAAACCCTAGAGACCCCCAGGTAAATGTGGTTATCCAGCAGTGAGGTAGTAAGTGCTACCCACCGCAGCCCCCCCTTGCTGCAGCCCACTTCCCCAGCGCTGGCCCTGGCGTTGGCCGCCCCTGCTGCCCCCTTTCCCATGGCATGACAGGCTGCGTGCCCTACCTGACTGACAGTCACATCCCCGCTGTGACAAGGAGCTGAAAAGGAAGGGAGGAAAAATCTGAAATACAGCTCCGGCTGTTGGTGGGCTGGTGTAGCTGTGGCAACATGTCTGCTCCAGCCCTGCTGGGGTTTACACCAGGGTAGTGGGTAGCGCAGTGTTATCCTCCATACTTGTACCTTGGCCCAGTTTATACGGTGCTTTCTTACCATCCACTGTCCTAATGCTGGATGCAAAATGAATGAACTACCTGGATTCATCATTTCTATCATGCAGAAATAATGTCACTACAAAGAGCTCTGCAAACTGTCACCAGTCAGCATCCTCCCACCCCCTGTTTAAGGCTGCACAGATGCAAAGACCTGGAGAGCTTCTCCCCCTCTGACGTTACCTGGAGCGCCAGGGACATGGGCAGGGGAAAGCAAATTTCCTCTTCAGAGCACCTTTGCCCCAGCATGAGTGGGCATGGACTCTCAGCTGGGCTATCCCAGGTGAACCAAAGAGGGGACCAAGTCTCTGGTCCACACCAGAGTGCATGTGGTGAGCAAGAATGAGCAGCCCTCTGAACTGCACTTGGGAGTGGTGGTGGCCAGCAGCAGTGGGGCTAGGCCTCCTCCCAGCTGATGGTGCTGGTGCTGGTGCTGGTGATGGGAAGTGGTGCTGGTGGGGGCTGCCAGCACCCTTTGGGGTTAGCCTTGAGCCCCCCCAGCTCCTGTTGCAGCAGGTCAGTGTGATGGAGACTCAAGCTTGAACAGCAGGAAATCCAAGTGAAAAGACGTTCATTCCTTCGAAGTGGCGTGTTACTGCATTCTGAGCAACAGAGTGAAAAATCCCTAGACCTCTCTCCTACACCCCCATTTTTGTTGGGAAGTGAGACAGGGTACCGGCAACATCAGGGAAGAACTGTATCTCAGCAGAAGCATCTTTGCATTAATTTCTTCATTAATTTAGTGAGCACGAGACAAGGGACTTACTAGAGTTCATCTCTCTGTAGCACGAAGCACCAAAGATATTTTGGGCTACATTGGATCCTTAGGATGCTTTTGCTAACTGGAGCAACCCTCCTGACATCTCTAACATGAGCTCCGAATCCTTCAGCAAGCATCTTTGCCTTCTCCCAGACAGCATCTTGTGTGTTGTACCTTTGAAAAGCACAGAGGAGAAATTTGGGTTGCAGTCCTGGTAATTTTCTCCTGTGAACAGGTGGCGGTTGCAATTTTTTCTCCAAGTGCTGACTGACTCCCCTTCTCTTTTTGGGAGCCACCAAAGCTGGCCCCTGGTCCCAAGAAAGACATTTAGCAAGCTGCTTTCTTCTTCTGCATTCCTGACAAGGAAAGAGAGATGATCTAGTTTACTGGCTGCTCCACACCTCCCTGCGTGTGAAGGGGCTTTCTCTGCAAGACTGAATATTTTGAACCAAGACCTGTGAAGAGGAATACACAGCAATACCAGATTTAGCTGCCATATTTTTTATTAGAGACACTGTTCACTCAGGAGAAGAAACCTGTGTCAGTTCATGCAAAGAGCGAGAGGAGAAGGTGGAAAGCATTCAAGTTAAATATTCCACCTGAGTATTTTTAAACTGACAGCCACGTGAAGTAAAAAAATCCCACAGGCTATATAAGACCGGCTTACTGAAAAACAAGGCTTTCTGTCTAAGGCAGAAGAAACAAAGGTCACTCATGACACCCACTACCATATGTATTTTTAAACTCTTATTATGTTCGTTTTCTGAGGCCCTAATCATGACTGAGGTCCTTGTGCACTGACACACAGGTAAGATACCAACCCCAAAATGTTTTTAGACAGATATTTACGCTGGAAGGGGTCACAAATACGCACAAGAGTGTGTGTATTTTATGTTTAGCATCCTAGCTCTTCCCAGTATTGCCCATGGACCCCACAGTGCTAGATGCTCCCCCAAAAGTAATAAGGAAATCCCTGACAAAAGAACGTGCAACTGCAAGTAAAGACCAAACCAGTCTGAGAGTTCAGTCCAAGCCTAACAGGCTGCCATGCACACACACCAGTGTTGCAGCCCTGGGAGTCCTGTTTTTCCCTGTCTCCGGTAACCATGAGACTGCACTCCTTCCCACATTTGCAGGAACAAAGATTTTATTTTTTGTAATTACATTAATACCTGTTCTTCCCTCATGCTAGCAATTTGGTTGATTTCTTGTTTATTGCTTTTCACCTTCTACCATCAATAATTCAGCCACATAGCCCCCAGGAGGTGGAGAACTAACTACTCCTTTTACAGAGACTTGCCGAGGAAAGGAGTTATGTGATAGCTGGGATTGGAGCCCCAGCATTCCCACTTCCTAACCCCAGCCACAATCCTGGAGATAACAGTCCCACAACCTGTGATGCTGGGGCTTTGGGAGGTTTGTTCTGGCTTCTGTCTCCTTGGATTTTGCCACAAATAACATCAGAATGTGAGCCTAATTGTAAATGAGGTCCACGAGCAGGTTCTGCACTGTTGGTCTTGCCTTTTCTCCTCTGGTGCGTATGCTCTGGTCTTGTATTTCCCAAATCACGGTGTTGTACCCAGGTCGCCTCAGGAGTCCCTCTGTGGATTAGGTCATGGGGTTCATTTTGGTTCTCAGTAAAAACTGGTTCTCCTAATTAAATGCTACTGTAGCTGACCCTGGAAAATCCCTTGGTAAGGACTGGAAGGGGTGAGGAGAGGAAAAGCTGTGAAGAATCAGCTTCATCCATGCTGTCTAGCAGGTGTCTGAGCCATATAGGTCAGGCAGAAGCCATTTGCTGTGCTGTACCTGCTCCATGGATGAACAGGGGACTGCATTCTGCATACGTGCAGCTGCCTGGCTTTTCAGTTTGATTCAACTAGCTAAACCCTTCTTAAAAGCCTGTAGAAATAAAAATCCCTTTATTCCTCAAGCAACTGCCTTTTTTTTTTTTTTCTTTTTTTTTTTTCCTAGCATGCTCTCCTTTCAGTTCCTCATTCAAATACTCCAGCCATCTCTTCGGGTGCCGCAGGCTATTTTTAATCCATGTGCAGGTTTGGGGGAAGGCTGTCCTTGTCAGTGCCCCCCGGCGGGGTGCGGGGGGCTGGCGGCACGGAGCAGGGAGCCAAGGCAAGCCGCAAGGGGGCATGTGCTCTTCTGATTCATAAAATGCGCCTTCATTGACAAAAATGCTGAACAATTGGTGAATGGTGTGTGCATAAGTTAATACTGCTGGTAGATGGGGAGTGACGGGGGAGCTTGGCCGTAAGGCTTGTGCACAGAGAAACGAGGCGTGGAGGAGCGGTGGGGGCCTAAAATGCACCTGTGGCCTCTCTGCGGCTCAGGAGGGAGCGGTGGTGGGGGGAGAGCCAGAGAGCCTAATCCTGCTCCCAAACTCCACTGAAAGTAGTGACAGAGGCAACACCAAAGCCGGGAGGATGTTAGTCACAGGCTCAAGCCTTAGCTGGCTCTGGGGGATGCTTTGTTGGGGTTTTTTTAAGGTTTTGTAGCAAGCGTGCTCAGCTGCCAAACATTTTTAATTCCTCTGCTAGGCGAGACAAGAGAGGAGACTAATGGCTGAGAAGAATATTTACACACAGAATATTTATTTCTAAGCAAACTCGACACCCCCCTCCATCTCCTAGCCCAGTATGACTGAATCCATCCTCGCTGTGGTAAGTTCCCCAGCTTCTGCTGTCTCTTCCTGCCCTACAGCACTGTGTCTGGGCTTGGGGGGGTTGCACCAAAAGGCAGCCAGAATAGAGAGAAGAGAAGGGGGATGAGCACTGAACAGAGAGCCTGGACCCCTGAGGAGGCTTTAGCCCCACTCTGCTATGGTCTCTTCAGGTGCCTGCTAGTGCTCTGATGAATTACAAAAATAGGAGCTGCTAATGACCACTGCAAAGTCTTGCTTTCAAACAGATTTCCCAGGGCAATGAATAAAAGAAAATATAAGATGAGCTTTTCTGGCTGGGCTTCTTACAGTAAATAGTTGTTTTACTGTTTTTTTAGAATCCTATCTTCTAAATCCAAAATGGAGCCAGATATGCTGAGAGTCAGTTTATAACTTCACAGGGTATGAGTCAAAATATGCAGTTCACCACCTGTAACTCCAGCGACTGCAGTGGAGTTCAGCTAAGGACAAATTTGGCAAAGAGGAGTGGTCAGGATGGTCCTAAGCAATATCAGGTATGGGTAAACAACCCTCATTTCTGCCTGCCCAGGAAGCCCATCCCCTCTGCAGCAACCCTTCCCCTCCAGCTGCCAGGGCAATGCGTTCACAGCCAAGGGCTCTTCCACCAGTTGTTACACTCTGCACCGAAATAACGGGCAGGGCTGCAGAGGGCGAGTCTGACCCCACTCTCTGAATGATTCCTGCCTCCCCTTCCTCTCTTTGATGGCGAGGGAGAGGAAGAAAGCCGGGCAGGAAGAGTAAGTGTTAGCGCTGTACCCACAGTGTGCAGAGGGGAGATGCTGGGTTGCTCTGTGGTGACAAGCCAGTGTCACAGGGAGCACCTCCTCCAGTAACCGTGCTGGGGAGGACCAGGCCTACAGCCACCGCTATCCAGCTTCAGTGATTCAGCCTTCAAGCCCTTTCATCTCACTTTTTAATAAGACAGAAAACCCCGGCCATGCAGGTCAGAAGACAGCTTTGCCCCCTGCACCATCTCTCCCTCTGCACAGGTACGAGCAGGACATGGGTGCTGTGAGGTTTTATACAAAAGGCAAGTGGGGAAGCAGGATGGGTTTACCTGTGCTATGAAACAAATTTAGCTCTTGAATAAGTTTTCCCAAAATGGTGTCTCTGAGACTTTTAGCTACAATGCCGTGGAGAAACAAACCTGCAAAGGGCTTTCTGTGCTGAATGACACTCTGACACAACAGTGATGTGCACTAATGATAAAATTGTTGGGGAGGTAAGCAGAAACACACCCAGCCTGAAGTATGTATGCTAAAGCCTGGAACACCCTATCCAAGGCTGCTGTGTAGGGGTGTCCTGTCAGAAACTCTGTGACTATTTCATGATGCTGACAGCGACATCATGCCATTCAACACTTTACGTGTGGCACAGGCAAAACTTTGGGAAGTCCAGCTCACCTTGGGACATGTTTGGTTAGGTAGCATGCCAGATGGATGCCTTTCACCATGTTACCAGTTTTCCAGGGCTTTGGTAGTGCCATAGCTGATCATGATTTTGCTTTTGTTAAATTCCAGATAAATACCCCATCCCTCAGGCTCCTTGCACTCTGTGCAGACCAGAAATTTCCCTTTGGATTTCCAAGTTGTGAGGGTAGCCCTCCCTCTCATAGGAAAAAAAAGACATCTTCCTTCTAGACTAGACTAGACTAGGCTAGACACAGAGAGCTTGTGTGCTCTGATACCTGTGTACCCTATGATAGCCTCTAATACCCCTAAACCCGTGTGCCGTGCAGCCTATCCAGACTGCAAATCTCCTGCTTCTTCTTCCAGGACTGAACCTTCCACAGTAATTCCTAGCAGTCTTCAAACACAGGATGCCAATTTGATTAAAAAGCTGAAAATAGTTAGATGTTTGTCCCACCTACAGTTAAATCTGGTAACATACCTTGTCCACCCTCCCTCCCCTTTTCTAATTGCTCTTCTTTGTATGGTTCCTCATTTAGGCTGTAATCTCCTTGTCTACATGCTGCTCTCCTTTACTTGACCATAAAGCACTCTGTGTACTGAACTGCCTTCTTTCACCATTATTTAGTGCTCGGAATATTTGTTGCTGCACAGGTAGTGTGGTGTCTCCCTGCTCTTCTAGAAAACTCTGATATTCACAAGACTGCAATGTCTGAGAAGTCAGCAACGAAAAGCTAAAAGAAATATTCCCCCCCAACACTGTCTTAACTGTGTCCTGCTGGCATTAGCTCCTGGGAATGGCACAGCAAAAATTGAGGAGCCTAATAAATAGACCTGAGACGCTCTCTTTCGGTGTGCTATTATTAGAATCACAGACAACAAATTGGAAATCCAGCATTTATCTGCATCTATTCTGAGTGTATTAACTGTGTTGACTGTAGCTGTATCGATTACCTGTTGGAGCAGCTTGGAGAAGCTGATATCATGATACAGTGCAAGGTCTGTGTTGAGAGATGGAGTGCAGGTTATTTGGTTTGCTGACAGAGGTTTGGCCCATGTGCCCATAGTAATCTCTTGCTGTAGGAATTGTCCATAGCCTGGTGGTGTACATCAGTGTGACCCCCTGGTTGTTGGAAGAGGTAAGCAAGGCTATCTCCCAGAAGGAATCTGTGTAGAAAGGGTAAAGTCAAGATAACTTTCAGTGTGATGTGTGTAAGTTCATCACTTGAAGGCAGGCCAGCCTAGCTTATGCCTGTTTGCCCTGTGTGACCTACCCCAGCATTTTGCCACAGAAAGGGAGATGTCAGACTTCGGCAAGGAGTCCTCTGTGCTTGTCTCCAGTGCATCTGCCATGGTAGGTGAGGGCCCTGCTGCGGCACAGAACCCAGAGGGCCGAGCTGAAGCCACATTACAAACAGCATGTGTGACACAATTCCACATCTCCAGGGTTTCCATGCTTGTTTTCAGCCACTCTCTGCTTCTCTGCTTCCTGAAAGGAAATAAATGAAATTTAATTCCCTCTAAGCAGGGTTTTGGAACATCCAGTCTTCTTCAGTTCACACATCACCACCCTCTACCCACCAAGATGCACCCTTGTCTATATGTCCAAAGCCCAGATCCCCACACTGTGTTTGGTTCACTGTGTCGCACACTGCTTCTCTTTCCTTCACCATCCTGTGTTTGCAGATACCAGCTTGGAGCCCTGGAGAGGAGCTGGGGAAGGACTGGGCAGTAGCCTGGAGTCACTGAGCACCCTTTGAAAGCTGGAAAGAACAAGCATGAAGGGAGTGTGTATGATGAGCAGGAGACCTGAAACAAAGCACTCCAAAGCCCTGTGAGGTACAGATGTCGGTTGTGAAGTTTGTGAAGCCAAACTGCTCAGCTTCTGCCACTCCTCTTCACTGCTTTCATCTACCATATTCCTTCTGGCTCTTTTCACTCCCCTATGGTGCTCCAGCTCCTCTGAAATCCCCTCCATTACACCCACACTTTCTACCTCCATGTCTTCTGACACCTCCTCTTCCTCTCCATGCATACACCCTTTGCAGCTCTCCTCCCTCTTTTCCTCCCACGCATCCATCCCAGCTTTACCCTTCTTCTTCCCACCCCACACTTGGAGGTAATTTGAGAGACCTGTGGGCAAGCAGGAGTATGGCAGTGCTGCAAGGGGTGGCTGTACCAGGGGCAGGGTGGCAGGACAGGGAACAGAAGCCAAGGTCTGCTCCAGGTCTGCTCCTGATACATTGGGAAGGGGCTTGACAAAGCTGGACACTGAGGGATTCATTCTTGGTCAAACAAAAATGCTGCATGAAGGAAAACACTGTCTGAACACCTCTGAGTGGCTCTGGCCAGAGACGGGCTCAGGGCTCAGTGACCAGAGGAAGGGCAGGAAGACGACTGCAGATTCCCCCCTGACATATTCTGCTTACGTGGCAGGAAGGGAGAGAGTTTCTGCCTTGCTTTCTTCACTACCTACCTGGCCTTCACTGTCCACCAGACCTCTCATCACACTTCTGGGCAAGGGTCCCAGCTCTACTCCCTTGTCTTTGCTTCCTGCCGCCTTTTAACCCCCTCCCTCTTATCACTTTTGCCTCTCCAGAGCCCTATCCTCTCCTTCCTGTGCTCTCCTTCAGACCCTGCTTTCCGCATCCAGCCAACCCACCTTGCCCCCTGTTCAGTCAGTGCATATGCCCCAGAGCCTTCCCTCTGTTCACCACCACCATCCCCAAAACATAAAAAAATTAGAAACTCCAGAACAGGTTGTGCTAAAAGATTTTTATATCAGTGACTTACTGAGGCAGATGACCAAGTTGCTCCTTTTTCTTTGACTGCATTCACTTTCCTTGCTCCAGGTAACCTAATCCTGTTTTTCTTAACTATCTTCTATCTTCCCTCAGTTAGTCGTTACTGATTTTTCCTGACGATTTATGTTTCTAAAACAACATTGGACTGTTTATTTTAGAGAACTCGCAAATGTTGTTTTTAAACCAGAGATAGTGGAGTTTGGACAAGAGGTGCCCTTGTAAAACACAAGAAATGTGTACATCACTCTGGTCCCAAAAGCTGTCAAAAGAAGAATTCACCTGCGCAGTGCACAGGTGCAGCTCATGTTTAGCCAATGTCCCATGTCACCTGGAATCACTGAAGTTATTTTACCAGCAAGCTGCCTGGAAACCTTCTTGTCTCAGCACGTGCCTTACTGCCCACGTGTGCTTCACTTTCTTTGACTCAGTAGTTTGTCATGAGCTGATGTGGGGACTCAGGCTCAAAGGTCAGTCACTTTTGCAGTAGTGTTACCACTGGGTGCTCAGTGCCAGCAGAAATGAGTACCAAAGAGTAGATTGCTCTGAACAGGACCAAACCATCTTTTGCAAAATAATATCAACAGTAATACAAAGATGGATGGAAGCATGAATGAATGATTTATATAACGGCCATGCTTTCATTTTCCCCGTGATTTTCCCCTCAGAACTAGGGGTGCAGCCTCTGCACACAGGGATGCTAAACTTGGAGTAATTGGCAGTCTGCAGATACAGTTGCAGCCATACTACGTGTGTAGCCATTACAGGAAAAAAAGTGACACGTGAGATGCCCATCTTAGGCAGGCTGCACATCCACAACTTTTTGTTCAAATGACTCCAGATTTGCCCAAAGCAGCATTAGCCAGGGCCACTGGGAGTCTCATCAGCATCACAAAAATAAGATCAAGCATACCACTATCAAGGTGTGCATACTTCCTCATTAAACAGAATACGATGCTCATTCTTCACTACAGCAGAGCAACGCACACTCTCTGGGATGGATCTGAGCACATACAGCACTGAAGTATTGTAAGTAATAAATGGTCTACCCAATAGTGCCTAGCTGCAGTGGTGATTAATCATTTAGGCCCTGATCCTGCAAACATGCATGAGTTTAATGTTACTACTATGAGTAATCCCCTTGATTTCAAATTAGATTAGTCACAGTCTTAACACTTGGCACGTGAATAAATGTTTGCAGGGCGAGAGCCCTATTTATGGCCTGATCTTGCAAATTATTACTGTCTAGCACAGTGCCTCTGTTCCTGAATAGTTTCACCGATGGGGGAAAAAAAAAACCAAACAAAAAAAAACAACCAAAAACCACTCCCTTGAATTGTGAATGTTGCAGGATTAGATCTGCTGTATGGTACATATGCGTAGCTCTGCATAGCATAGGTCATGGAGAGATACAGCTGTATCTTACCCTGGGTGTGTGCCTGCTAAAGGCTCTGATGCCAGGCACTGGGAAGCTGATCACCATTGATGTTTTTTACTGTCCTTTACCACTGGTTCTAAGATTTAGGTCTTCCATCTACAGTGTAAATGGAATTTTTCTCCTGTTTCTTTTTAAAGAAATAAAAAAAGAGATTAAATCAGTTTTTCTAAGTTAGGGTGAAGACAATAAAGAACCCAATAAGCAGCTTGCAAATTTAAATCACCA
Source organism: Falco peregrinus (assembly GCF_023634155.1). Classification (NCBI taxonomy): domain Eukaryota; kingdom Metazoa; phylum Chordata; class Aves; order Falconiformes; family Falconidae; genus Falco; species Falco peregrinus. The sequence continues at coordinate 84,684,359 of NC_073721.1, forward strand.
GTCTAATCAAATTCCTCTGGGGTGCAGTGTCCTTTCTGTGAAATCAACCTGCATTAAAGGGACTGGGTTGCTGTTTGTGAATGTACCCATCTCTGCAAATTACCGCTGCTCTGTTGCATTGTGTTTGTATGAATGGGGGTGACATGTGCTTGCCCACAGGTCCACGTGAGAGAGGTGGGGTGAGGAAGGAAGGATATTTTTAAAATGAATCTAGAGGGAGAAAGTGGAAGCTGTGGCTTCATAGAATGTGAATGGTATCCTAAAATAACCCCTGTCATCTGCCCCCCCCCCCCCCCACCAAAATCAAGGTGCATCTCTTTTCATTTAAAATTAATTCTTGGCCCCGGAGGGTATCGATAGATCAATATCTTGTGCTTCTGATCTCTTGCGGGCCACCCTTCAATGGCTCATGCAAAAGCTAAAAACAGAAAGATGCAACACAAAAGATACTGCAGTCAGCTCAAGCAAGGGGGATATTTTTAGATCAGAAAAGGGAAAGGAGGGGAGAGGGAGAGAGAAAGGAAAGAGAGGGAGAGAGGCTGGTCTAGGGTTTGCAATCTAATTTGGTCTTTCTCTCCCTCCACACCCCCCCTCTTTCTTTCTCTCTTTTTTTGTTCCATCGGTGGTATTTTCCATACAATCTGATTTCTGCCTGCTTGGCTTGGGGGGGTGGGGGGGGGGCGGGCGGGCGAGGAGGGGATGGGGCAGCACAGCAAAGCCAGGCTGAAGATTCTGGAGTTTTATGGCTCATTCCAGCTAGTGGCTTCTCTCTGCCAGTTGAATTAATTTGATACTATTTTTGAAAGTCAGTGTTTCTAAGGGAGACCTAATGACGCAATGACGTCAATGCAGGTCAATAGCACACACTGGAGGAACTGGCTGTGCTACCGGGAGCCAAGGGCTGGGAGCCCGCTCCACCGCCACGGCTCCCGCACACGCACCCCCGCCGCCCCGCACCCGGGGGCTGTTTGCAAAAGCAACCCCCCACCCCCCGGAAAAAAAAAAAAAACCAACCCAAAAAAAACACACCAAAAAAAAAAACCCAAACCACAACACCCAAAACAACGTGACGAGAGGCAGTGCAGTGAAAACAAAACCCACCCTCGCTACCTGCCCGCGGCAGCGCTCCCGTGGCGGTGCACGCACACGGAGGCAGGCAGGGACACGCATGTGCCCGCGCGGCCGGGCTATAAATAGCGGCGGGGGCGCGGGTCCGCCCCGCGCAGTCACTCCCGGAGGTGCCGGCTCGGCCGTGCGGGGGGTGGTGCGTGGGCGGCAGGGCGGGGGGGCGAGCGGGGGAGCGGGGGGGGGGGCTGCTTCTCCCTATCTCCAAGTCAGGCTCTGAACACGAACTGGCGCTTTTTTTTTTTTCTCTCTTTCCATTTTTTTCCTTCCCTTTTTTTTTCCCTTCCCCCCCCCCCGCTTTCCCCCCCCCCCCTTTTTTTTTCCTGCCTTTCTCCTGGAAGAGTGCAGGCACACATTACGCGAAACCCACAGCCTTTCGCGATACACAGCTAAAAACGCTCTAGTTTATTTATATAGCCCCTCCACCCTCGGCTCTTCCCAGCCGTCCCCAAATTCCCTAGAAATCCAGCTAAGGCGTGGGGAAGAGAGAAAAGCGTTTTGGAGGGGAGGGAATCATTTATTTTTGTTTCGTTTGGGAATTGTTTTGGTTTGGTGTTTTTTTTTTCTTTGCATACAAAAATAAGTGAAGAAGATTTTGCAAGGTAGGTTTCTCTGTGTGTGTGCACGCGTGTGTGTGTGTGTGTGCAGGTGTTTTGCTTTTGCTTTTTGCAAAGTTTTCTGATTTCAGTTGTTAGATGCTTTTCGAAGAAGCAGACTTTTCTGTTTCGTTCTGCTGCTTGCCTTTGAAAAGACTGGACAACATTGCATTCCCCTCCTTGCAAAGAGTTCTCTAGGCTGTCGTGTCGTGTGTCCTGTGTATTTGATGTTCCTGCAGGAAAGCATGCTAGTTTGCAAGCTCAAACTGCAGCCAGGGAGCTATGTACTTAAGACCCCACACACACTTTTTGCAGAGGCTGCAACTTTCACTTTGTCACATTTTGGGGTGGGGGGAGAAGGAAGGCATCGACTCACTCGGGTAATGAGCTTGCAAATTAAATTTTAATTGCAAACAGTCAAAGTCAGCAGCGTTAAAGCTTAAGGAGGATGGAAGGGAGTTGACATTTCTTGCATAGAGAATTTGCTACCACTGGGAATTGATTGAAAGCCCGGGGGGGGGTGGGGGGGTGGAATACGCAAAACAATAAGAAAGTAAATTATGAGACAAAATACTAATTAAAGTGATGCGGGAAAGTGAGAGGCTGTTACAAGCTCTAACCACCTGTAGAGGGAAATCTTTATACGTAGTAATTTCTGATAGCTGATCTATAGAGAAACTAAAGAGAATTACATGTTCCAAACTTTGCTGCTCTGCAATGTGCAAGCCAAGATGCCAAGCTGCTCAGTTAATTCTCGGGGGCTTGCAAACTGCTAAGCCTGTTAGCTCAGGAGAATCCAGGGTTTAGCAGCTACTGAGTCTTGGTCTCCACCTTGGCTGCAGCCATCTGTGGTGCATGTCCTGGTTTTCTTTAACGCTGCTGCACTCGACGTGGTTATCAACAGATGTCTTGACTGAGAAGAGTGGGTTTGATTTATTGCTAATTTCAAGCGGGTTTCTTAATCGGGAAAGGTTGGATGGTCTTTGCTGTCTGAGGGGAAGGTTTCTAAAGCAGCCATGGGGACTGACTGCTCTAACCAGTGGAAAGCCTTTTCCCCTCAGAGAACCCTGCTCAACTTCTGTGTAACCAAAAGAGTGATAACTAATACCGTGTGGTAACTGGCACAGGGCATGATGCGAGTGATGTGCCACACCTTGTGCAGTGCCTTTTCTTCTGAGGAACCTCAGGGCACTCAGTGGAGCAATGAAGCAGCCTGACCTCAGAGGGGACCCGATGTACAACTGCAGGGTGGTGGCCAAATGCCTCAGAAGTGTGAGGTGGCACTCGAAGTCAAAGCCATGGCAGGTGGTGCAGAAAGTCAAAAGTGAGGTGGTTTGGAGGCAGCATTTTCCCTTTGCATCTGGTCATGCAGGCGAGTATTTCCACTTGTCATGAAGTGCAGATCTGTCAGGAATGGGCCGGGGTTTACAGAGCCCTCGTCTCTTAATTCTCCTGTCTATTGCACCATCAGTCCACCTCCCCTACAGAAATATGGAAATCTTAAGTTAGCTTGGCCTTGAATCATCTCTATTGATTGCCATCTGTTCACCCCTCATCTGTCATTTGCCTATCCAGCTGAGAAAAGGTGGAAATCCTGTGGTTTATTGCTGTGATTCTTGCTGCACATGTCATCAGGGTCATCTGATTAGTGAAAGCTGCAGGAGGTGAAACACCATAGGGCAATGCCACTCTCTTCTTTCCTCTGCACGTCATTACGACAGCTGGAGTCCATCACCTGGGGGTGCTGGTTCAGGTCCAGCATGTGCCTTCATAATATACATTAGTATCTCTGATTTCTGGTTCAGTGACCTGTACCATCTACTGCCAAAAAAGCAGGTTTTCTGAGGTTTGGGCTTCATCTGTTTTCTTTTCTCGGCTCCTCATCCCCACCCCCAAATCTTTGACTGATCTGGATATGTGAGTGTTTTGAAACACCAGCAGGTTTGAACAGCTTCAGGAGCTCTTTGCTTGCCCCTTCAAGGAAGCAGTCTGTGACAGAATGACTCTTTGTAATGAGTTTTCATTAACTTCTTTCACTTCCCCTTCTCTGGGAACTTCTGAGGTCCTACACATGGTCTTCTCAGTACAAACTCTCTTTAACCCAGATATTCTCACATCCACTTCACCTATGAGTCACTGCACTTTCTAGCCTACAATTACATTTGCATAGCTTGTGCAATAGAGGGAATTCTCCAGCTTGAACAAAGCTCATCTACCTTTCTGCAGCATTCCAGATACTGTGTCTTTTCATGTCAGGTCTACAAGGATTCTCTGCGATGAAACAGCTAACCACTGCCTCTTTTTCTGCCCTGTCCTTTCTCTCTACTTCCATTTCCTTCTAGTCCAACAATGAACAGGACTGCATCAACACAGGATCTTAGCCTGAAAGTGCTTATCTAGGTTTAGATGCTTGTGCTGAAGGATATTCCTTACCAAGGCTCCTCTTGCTTCGCGTGTTCTTCTGCTGCTCATGATTCTCTCATGTCAAACTATGTCCTGTGATGCCACTTGTCTCAAGGAGGCCGCATAAGCTAGTTGTAAAATGAAGTTTTTATTGAAGACGACGGTATCATATGCCACCATGCAATGTATTAAGAGTGTCAGGTGGACAGCCATGTAGATGAAAATTCTGCATTTCTTCGCACAGTACCTCTCCGGATTGTCTCAATAATTGCATAGTACTGTTAGAGACCTAGGTACAGTCGTCTTCATAGTAAGTGGACAGCTAGACCAGCCCTTTCTTATGAAAAGCCTTCAGAGAGGCAACTCCATGCTGTCTTATATACTCTAGGAATAAGAAGCAAAGCTCTCTCTTCTGCTCAACTATGTCTATAGAAGGACTGGACAAAAAGTACTGGTAAGGTAGAAATATATTTTGTTCTTTTACCAGACACCATATGCTATTTATGACCATTGATCAATCAAGCTTCCATTGTGCTAAATATTGTACTTCTTAAGTGGATAAATGAAAGAACAAAAGAGTTTATTGCTTGGACTCAACTCACCTTCAATTTATAGAAAAACAAAGAAGAGGGCACAAGTCCACAAACTGTCTGACAGATGTATTGTCCTCTCTCAATTTCATTGCGGACCTCTCTGAAAGACACTCCAAACTTCATTGACACCCCTGTGCAGTCTCACTGCCGGGTTAGCTCACCTCTGCTTTCTCATTTGAAAAACTAGTGTCAAGCAAGATGAGTAGCTCCAGTCATCCATATACTCCATGGCGTATTTTATACTCCGTGACATTTTTCCCCTTGAAACACCAAGATCACAAATAAGATAAGATTGTCTCACCCCTGATACTTGCCTTATTGCAATGCATTCAGGCAAATTCTTGTGTAGAAGCTTCAGTTTCTTCCATTTTTCAGGCTTAGTCCCCAGCTTCCAGTTGACTCCCACCGTAAGCGTGAGGCTGTGCATCTTGCTCTTGCCACCTGTGACTTTCCACTCCCCTTTGTTCTACCCAAGATCTCCTTCCTATCAACTTGTGTCTGTCTCTTACTGTGATCTTACCAAAATGATCTGCATAGCTGGAATACCTTTCTGCAATTTTAATTTTTCCACGTCTCTTCCAAAATACAAACCCATGCCAGGACACAAGTCATTTTCATGGAGCTCCATCTTGGTTCTGTGCCCTGTGATTTGGGCTGTACCTTCACGGCGCAGGTACTGTGTCTTGCTGATTATTTTGTACAGTACCCACCACATCATGGGTGGTTAGGTAACGATGACACAATCTGTCATTATTTTCCTTTTCTTTCCCCCTGAATAAGCATCAGCTTTATTGTAATGCCCCAACCTCTGTTTTCAGGTGCTGGCTCCTGGCTAGAATGTTCCACGTGATTACTTTTTGATGCTGTGTTTGCACAGCATCCAGTAGAATGGGAGTTTAACCTCTGATTGCCAATATATAATAATAAGGCTCCCATTTGAAAGTTTAACTTGTGACATGTGTTGCTAATGTAAGGAGCAATCAACTGATACAATATTAAAGTAACAGAAATTAACACGTTTCTAAATTTAGCTAAGTACTCATTGTCAGTCTTGAACAACAATTCAGGATAGCTTTTATATGCAAACCTTGAACTACTCAGAAAATCATTACATGGAATATAATTCAGACTTTGTATGTCTATTCATATAGTCTACAATAATTGCAATTACTGCAAAAGCAGCACCAAAACGATGATTGGTGAGGGATTTGCAGAAGTATATGTTTCATCACCTGGCTCTGCAGCAGGCATTTATAGCCATATGATAATAGCCAGCACTTCTCTGTTGCTCATCTATGGATCTCCAGATATTCTGTTAATGCTCAGTAAGTTATGTATGATACTCACTTCCCCATCCAGTTCACATCATGAGCTGGGTAAGTATTAATACACATCTCCTGACATTAAGAGAATGTAAATGCAGCCACAGCCAGGAGCAAGGACACAGCTACTACCCATCCTTTCTTTGGCAGGCCCAGTGATAAGGGGATGCAATAGAGAAGACCACAATGGTTCCACTGCACACATTTGGCCACACATTGGCAGATAGGAGTGGTGTGATCAGATGTATGCAACACAGTGGTGCTTCTGAAGACTATCTTAAGGGCCTATACTCTTACAAGTATTGAAATGTGTCTTTCTTCCTGTTAATTTCATGGCATGTCTTGTCTTCTCAGTCATAGATGTTAGTCCAGTAGCTGTCACAGTTCTCCCTAGGGGAACTGAAGCATGTCTTAACAGTAGAGACTTATAGATATGTCCAATCACATGAATTTCCTCCTTGCAATTCATGATTCAATAACACCACGTACCAATAGCCATAGTCATTTATTTGGCAAAGTAAAAGAACATGAAGTATTGTAACTTTCTATAGAAGATTCAGCAGCTAGGAAAATAAAAGCCATTGTTGCTGCTTGGCCAACTGGTCCTCCTGGGAATTCCAGAAGTTCTGTACACACTGATGGTTTGCCAGTCACAGTCAGGGAACCAGTGACTTAATTTGTAAACTGTGCACAGCAAAGACAGCTTGGATCCAAGCAGAAACAGCTTGGATCTTGGTGCCATTTATAGGGTTGAACTTGCTATTAGCATGTGGTGCATAAATGTTAACTCGTGATAAAAATAGATGTTCAGACAAAAAGTCATATGTGATCTAGATCTTGTGCTCCATTCATGTTTTAATTTTCCCTGATGTTATTGGTAACAAGTTTGCCAGATGTTTCTGCCCTACTGAATGTGGCTTTCTGGAAGTTCAGGCTCTAGCTAGATAGGAATGCCAGAACTACTGAATGGTGTGAATTTGAGATAATTTTTTTTTGCCGCAAAAGGTAAGTAGAGAAGTGACTGATAAAATTGCCATCCTGTCCTTGTTTGAATATCCATTGGATGTGCTGGCTGAGTAGCAATTTTTTGTGTTGTAATTTTTGATAGACAGATTGAACTACACTATAAGGAAGAACAAATCAGAGAAAATAAATTAGGAAAGAATAGTGTTGCAGGAGCATCATAGGTCAGGATAAGAGTTCACAAGGCCATGTCTTCCCAACCCTAGGCATCTCACCTTGTCTTTCATCTCACCATCTATGAAATGTAGTTAAAGGAATGTATTTTCTTTTTCCACTCCACTGTCTTCTTCCTTGAGAGTACTTGATTTTTTTTCTTTGATTGGATCCTTTGGCTTCATGTTCTATTATCTCAATAAATAAATTCTTCCTAAATTACTTTAATATCACCCCACTCCATATCCCATTCTCTCCCATTGGCTGTAATACTGGCTAGCTTGAGGTAAAGACTGATGCAGATTTTTTGCATTTCTTCATCACTGCCTTCTCTTTTTTTCTACCAGTACAAGATCCTGTATAATACACCTCAAAGTGTTGTCTTATCCTTCTGTTCTTGTTTATAACTCTTTCTTTAAGGTGGTTGCCAGATATGTGTTCACGTTATGTTAAAGGTCATGGGTCTTATTCATGAAAAGTTCCATTTTAAAGGCTAATGAAAATCAAATTTTAGTGTAAAGGCTCATCAAATTTATAACAGGATTCCTCAAAGGTTATGCTCCTTATATCTGAAGTATGATGCCTATTCACTGTATTTCTTCCATAGGTTCAACTTTCATTAAAAAGTGGTATGGTTTTCTTTTGATGTCATCCTCAAGATCAAGACCTTAGTACTCTTTTTCCACCAGCTTCATTATGCTAATGGTTTTCTTCTTTTCATCCCTGTTACACAGAAGTATGTCTCTAGGGTCTGATTTTGCAGCCATTGGAAGAAGATCCAGTTTCTATCCTTTTATATATTACAGACATGATATATCTCTATAATGTAGACAGAAAAGCTAAAGATAACAAAGCGACCCAGGTATACTGGCATTTCAACCCAAAACTCTTCAAAGTGTTTATCAACGCAATCTGTGTGAGATCACATTAGCACGTGAGTTGTCTATTTTGTTGGTTTCCTGGTCTATGCATCCAGATTCTCCAAACATTCCATAAACCGAAGTCATAATAAGTCCTTGATCTTCTGACACAGGTGAGATTTTCTTTACTAACATACTGCACAGCCTCTTATTCTGATGTTGGAGGAAAAGCACTTTTTTCCTCCTTGTGCTTCCTTGTATGCTCTGATCTCTCTGATTATTTATAATATTGCTGTCTTCTTACTGATGACTTTTATTGATTATCTCAATGCTATAGATATCTTCAAGAACATCCTGGTTAGGTAAGTAGGTATTGTCCTATCTTTGTTTCATGGGTGGATAAACCAAGCATAAAGTGATGGGCACTTCACCTGATATTTGAGGAGAACCTCAAAAATATTCAAGGAAAAAGCCTTTCCATGAGAAATTTTGGATCAAGACTTGTTGCGGCAAATTTGTGATCTGAAGAGGAATATCTAGATCCTGATTCTCTGTTTTAACTAGCAATTACTCTTCTTCAGGTCCTTTCACTAGCTTATACTTTGCAACCTATAAGAGCCAGTAGATCGTTGAATAGATATTGCTCTAATTTATTTCCATTTCAGTGTGATTGCTCTTTCCTCTGGGTGTCATAATTTCCTTTAACAAGAGTTAACTAGTGTAAGTTATCAATTGCCCTGATACAAGGTTAACTATATTCAAAAAGATGAATTTTTTTGTGAGTTCATGCTATATCTTGGTGGCACTTCACTCTGTTTCTGGTCATCTTCCGTTCTCCTTATATTTGGAATGTATCACATGTCATTCAGCTGCCCAGGTGAACTAGGCCAAGATTAGACTCTAACTATTTGTGGGAGTAAGACTAGCTTAGGAGAATATAGCAATTAATGAATGGTTCACAGGTCAGCAGAACTCCAAGGCTCTGAGGAGGTAACTCTGGAACTACAGCAAAATATTGTTAGGCTTTTTTTTCCCGTTGTTTTGCGCTGCTCCCTCTGGCTGATCCTTGTCCTGAAGAGAGAAGTGAAAACCATCTTCCAGGCTGAAATGAGAAAAAGGTGGAGCCTTGAACTTGCTGGATCAAAAACCCAAACAAGTAACAAATACCACTAAAACAGCTTTACTTGCAAACTAAACTACTTTCTAGGTGACAGATTGTAGTTGTTTTGAGCAGCAATTTTGTACAGGCTAATGTTTTACTACAATGACTAATAGTAGTATCCCAATGTGTGCCGCTGTCCATCAGGGCACAGTTTGGAACGGAAATTTCCAAGGGTGAGGACAGTCTGATATGCAGATTGTGTGTATTGGAGACTGCACTGCCTGCTTTGGCATCTCCAGTAGCTCTAAGTGAAAGGCCACATACCTGCAGCTGATGGGCACTCTGCTGCTTCGGCCAGTATCAGCAGTATTGCTGTTGAATGGAGGTAAAAATACAGAATTCATTGCTCTCATTAGGACTTCATTGGTAGGGAGGCTTAATTGTTTGGAAACGAGGAGGTTGCTGATAACTAAATATCAAGATAGAAGATAAATGTTCCTTTTAGTGCTTCTAATGATCAGGAGAAGTGGGGACGGCTGTTTGGTACATGATCGCCTGCCAAACATTCTTTCCAGTTTGGATGGTTTCCATTTCTTTTTTTTTTTTTTTTTTTTTTGATCCAGAGATTCCTGGGCACTGGACTTTGTTTCAACCAAGCCTTTAGCAGCAGACAGGCAAGACAGGAGATGGTTCTGCTGAGGTGGAGATGAGACATTTGGGTGGAGAGGCAGAGGACAGCAAAGGAGGAGGCAGGCCTGCTTTGTGAAATTGAGACTCGAAAGATGGTGCTAAATCTTCCAGAAGAACAAACCCTTTGGCAAAAATATTTAGTTCTTTCACTAAGATTAAAGAGTTTAGGGGGAAAAAAAACCCAAAAAACAACAAACACAGATGTGACTGCAAGGAGCTGCTCAATAAGGGCAGCAGGGAGGGAATTCCAGGCATCTGGCTGGCTTGAGAGGGCCTGAGGTCCAGGAGCTGCAGGGCTTGCCACTATGCCCGCCCCTGATCTGCCACAGACATCATCCTTTGTACACAACCATGCCCATCACCTTTTCTTTGCAATAGTGAAAAGCTAAAGAGCTTTCCTCTGGTGAACACTACAGAGAAATGCAAAGCTCTTAGGTATGTGTGGGAGGGCAGAGGGAAGATGACCATCCCCTCCTTCCACAGTAGTCCGTGGGTTGTCTGAATGCTCTTGGGTCTGAGTGGCAGAAGGTACTTGAGGTGTGCACGCCTCCATCCTTAAACTGCTGTGCGGCCTAACTTTTTATTCATCCAGGATGAGCTTTGTTGCAGCTCTCGGAGAAGGTATGTTTCACGTGTGGTTCTTTGCCTAAGTCTTGAGATGACAAGATCTGTCCTTGGTATAAGGTCTTTCCCTACTGTGGGTATTTCTTCGTGTCCTGGCTTCTGGGCTACTACTGCTGTAAAGGCCAGCTTTCCAGGTGTATATGGTGAAAACGTGTGTGTGTGGGGGGGGGGTTCCAGGTCTGACGCACAACACCTTCTCCCAGTCCTGGGAAGATGGGTTCATGGCTGATGTGTGCGGAGATGTGTGAATGACAATGTGCCTGCTCACTTCTACCAGAGAGTGCGTGTCATCATTTAAAATGCCTGATCTATCTCCCCAAGCTTAGCAGTGCCTAGATGTGGTCTTGTATAGGTGTGTGATGCCCCCTCCCCGGGTGCTGCTGCAGTAGCAGTAGTTGGCAATGGCATCATCTGGCTAAGAGAGAGAGGCAAGAAAGAGCCTTACCTCATTGATTGCAGTTTATTGACATTAGGAAATTCATTGTCTGCGGAAGAAGTTGGTATAATTAAGCGAGTTAATAAATAAGAAATGTGTGTGTACAGATTAGACAGTAAATAACTTACTGTCTTCTTGATTGCCCCGGCAATTTTGCTTGTCTTTTCATGCGAGGTGTGAAGTGGACTGATGGTGGGCAGAGCACAGCAGGGGATTCTTGGTGCTCACCTGAGGAAGAGACGGTCCCATAAACCTTGGCTTCCCCTCGGGTGCTGGCATGTGTGTCTGACCCTGTCCCCGGGGTGGGGAGATTGTTTAATGCTTTAAGTGCCATTTTCCAACAAATGAGAGATGTGTTTAAAAATAGCAACAGCCCTTTGCGTTTGCCTTTTTTAGGCGTATTAAGAAAGAGCTGTGTCCCTTTGTCTGGGAGACAGGGAAGACGACCTGCTCTTCAGGGTCCTCATTAGCTCCTCTGGGACCGTGGAAGGGCTCCTTGGTAGCCCCCCTCCCCGGCTGCATGTGTTAATTGTCGCCTCTTCACACCCTTAGTGGCGAGCGAGGTCGTTTCAGAGATGTGTTTTGCTTAATGGGAGCTGCGAAAGGTGTGGTGCATAAAGGAAATACCTCTCTTGGCCAGATAAACGTCGCATTTGTCAGCAGACAATTCTCTTTTGTCTGGTTGCTTTTGATGCCTGGGTTTGGGGTAGGGGGCTCGGGGCCGGGGGGGTGGGGGGGGTGGGGCTCGGGGAGGGGGGCGAGCGTGTGTGTCTGTGTGCCCCTGTGCAAGCTCAGGTTTAGCCATTTGCGTACAGACTATAGCAGCATTATAATTTTTAATTGCAATTTCATTTGATGTTCTCTCCCTTTCCCCCACCCTTGTCTCTGTATAATCTGGATCATTGCTCTCTGTAGCTGATTCCGTGGGAGACCAAGCAGAGTGCGTGGGTGCAGAATATAGAAAGCCAGAGCCATAGAATCTGTTATTTGCGTCATTCTAGGAGACGGGGCTGTTTGCCTGACAAATATACAGAATTAATCCTAGTTTTATCAATATCTGTCTTTTGCTACAGTAGCTAAATACAAGTGTAAGGTGGTAGGGGGACTAGCTGCTGCTGCTGGTCGTATTGGGGGGGGGGGGGGGGGGGGCCGGAGAGGAGGAGACAGAAAGAAAGGATGCTAAAATAGATTCAGCTACCCCCAAGCTGTTTGCCTTACAAATATTCAGAAACCTGAGATTTTTATCCAAATTGCTTTTTGTTAAAATTGCTAATCACAAGAAGGGCGAGGGGGTGGGGGTGTTCCTGCAAGGTCTGGCTATGCAGATTGTTCTCCCTGCCTGTGCTTCTGCATGGGATATATGTGTGTTTTTTAAGAAATATCTCCCTGTCCCCGGCGCATATTCCTTTTTTTTTTTTTCCCCTCCTCTCCCTCTCTTACAAACACACACATGCACACCCCTCAGGATTTTTGTGCAACTCAATAGAGAGCTGCACAACACAAAATATGGGGCTTGCTAATTAACTCTTTTCCTCGAATTGAAGTGCCTTACTGCAAGCACAAAGCTCTAAGCACAGACATCTTTTATGATGAACTAGAGCCTCTGAAGAGGAGAATCTGAACGTGACGTCAATAGCTGATAACTGACGCAGCCTTGCAAAGGAGTCTCAGGCTGGCTCCTTGCAGCCTGCAAGCCCTAATGATTCTATTTTTTCCCCAGTTCCCCCTCGTAGTGAATTACTAGAACGCAAACACACACACAACCTTTTTTTACCCCATATATATATTTATAGATCCTTTATTCTCCAAACAAAGGATTTTTTTAAGGGGGGAAAGGCACTGGGCGGGGAGGAGAGAATTAAAAAAAAAAAAAAAAAACCACACCAAAAAAACAACAACCATTCTTTGTGCTGGGTGCAATTCACTACATGAAACCATCTCTGTCTCTCGGCAAAGCCAGCATCCCTGCCTGAAATCCACATTTGTGCATGATGGCAAACGGGTGCGTGGTGGTCGTGTTTTTTCCAAAGCCCACTTTATAAAGACACCGCAAGAAGACAGGCACAATAATGCTTGCAAGGCAACAGGCAGAGGCACAGAGACAGACTCAATACAACTGTGGATTAGGGGTTTGTGCAATAGGACAGCATGGAAGGCGGTCAGTTGGGGTCGTTTGGTGTGGGTTGTTTTTTGGTTTTTGGTGGTTGTTTTTTTTTTTTAATTCCCTGCAATGATGCACCTGAGGCAACTGTGAGTGGTGGTGCAGAAAGAAGCTGGGGTAGGGGGGTGCCTGGTTGGGGGTGGTTGTGTTGTAGGGGAGCAGACTTAATGCACATTTAATGTTTTGGACGTAGCGTTCCAGCGAAATGCCTTTGTGTGTGGATTTTTTTCCCCAGTACCTGCTAAAAATAGCATCAGGGTTTTGATCGCGTTCCAGAAATAGACAGAGGGTTGCACTTGTATAAAAAGCGAGTGCGGGTGCAAGAAAACCTGGACATCACCGCAGTATTTTTTTCCAACTCCTGTCTGGAAATTAATTGTTGGATTCCCCCCCCCCCCCCCCCGGTTTCCTCGCCACCCCCCCCCCGTCCCCCCTCCCTCCCCTAACCGAGGAGTTCCCGTTTGGGTAAGTAGTGATCTTTCCTGTGCATGTTGCAGAGAGCGGCTGTGAGTCTTGTCTTTATTTTATGCATGCCTGGATTCATTTTTCCCCCTTCCTTTCTACTTTTCTTCTAAAGCGAGAGGGGTATACTCGTCTACATAATGAATTTGGTGCATGCTCGGAGCCCAGAGACAGGGAATTCTTGCAGAAAAGGGGAATCACCCTGTCGGTAAATCTCTGAATCAATAGCGAGCTGCAACTCTCTCTCTCTCTCTGTCGGCGCTGTTGAGCCCCTCTCCCTGCCCGCCCCCCTCCCCGTTTTCGCCCTCCGAGGGGGGGCGAGGCCGGGCCGCCGGCGGGGCCCGGGGGGAGCGGGACGGGCGGCGGGGGCCGGGCGCGCCCCGCGGAGCGGCCGCCCGGAGCTGTCCGCGCCCCGGTGCTGAACCCGCCGCCCGGCCCCGGCCCCGCTGCCCGGCGGGCGGGGGCCGCGCCGCGCCGCCCGGGAGCGCCTCTCCCGCGGAGGCTTCCCCGCCGCCGCCCCTCCGCGCCGCGCCGTGCCGCCTGCCCTTCCCGCCCGTGCGTTTGAAAGAGCCTGTACCTGATGATGGTGCTCCGCAAAATAAGAGGCTATAGGTTGCTTTACTTGGACTCACCCCTTCTCCTCCCACCTCATTTTCCCCCTCTAGGTGCTCACACCTTCCGCAGACCGTGTGTGCGCGAGTATCTAGTTTTATTATTGCCCGTCCTTCGCGTCCTTAGTCATATCCTCACCAGATGAGTTGGTGGAATGACTGAATTAGAGGCGAAATAGTGGGGGACTGTTGTGGTGTGTACGGAGTAGATATGCAGGGTTACCTCGGTGCTGCGAACACCCGTCATCCCCCCATCGCTCCTGGGAGCCGGGGAAGTTCTCGCTAGGCTATGAGCATGCAGGTTCGCAGGCATTCCGGCTAGCAAAGACGTGTCATCAGCTTGCATTAGAAGAGACGCGGATACACCGTCCGGTACTCACATGCACCACCCCGTTATCCCGCACAATGGTATCCCTCCGAATCGGCCGTGGAGGGGGGCTGAGCCGCAGACTCAGACCTGCAAGGGGTGGAAAAAGCACAAGGCAGACAATAGCCGAGGAAGCAGCTTTCCCCTAAGCACGTTTAGCCACAGCCTCGCAGTAAAAGCAAGCTTAGAAAATGGTGCACCTACCACACAAAGCCCAGCAACAATTGCGGATCCTGCAGACAATGGCATGATGCGGCCATGAACATCAGTATAGCACAGCACATTGGGTTGGGGGGTGAGAGCAGCTCCCGGCCAAGACCGCATGCAATGGCTCTAATCTAGGCATACAAAAGACATCATTTCTTGCAATTAATCAAATACCAGCGCCTGAATTCACAGCATGGTACTCCGCCCACGGCTGCCCTTAATGTCTAAACCGTCCCTTCCCCGAGCTTGCGTGGTCGTATTTACAAGCGGACCCGCTATCTAGTTTGTTTGTTTGGTTTTTTAAGGAAAAAAAAAATCCCCTTACGACACGTGTAGCCAATCATTGCAACTCTTAATATATCTCTATAAAACAGTCATTAGAAACAAGAAATGCCCTCCTTCCTCGCCCCCTCCCTCGCCTTCCCAGCCCTCCCCTCCTAGATCGTTGCCTCTCTTGGCACAATGCATAAGATTACCCTTAACTGGATCCTATTAAATAATTCAATGGTGGCGGTGTAATTTTGCTTGGAAACTGCACGGATTTCCAAGTCGTGACTGTAAAAGTGAGTAATGTGCTCTGGCTGCGTCATGGCTCCAGTCACAGATGGTTCCAAACTGAGGAGAAATCGTGACTTCGACTTGAGACGTCCCCTCTCCATGAAAAGACCATCCAATCACAACGGCGTCGGGGGGCAGCCGGACTCCGCGGAGCTCGCTTTCTCCTTGCTCTCCCGTCCGTGTGTGTGTGCGTGTGCCCGCCCGTGTGCCCGTGCCTGCGCGCGTGTGTGTATAAAATCCTCAACAAGTTGCAGGAGGGGAAGGGAGAGGAGGGGTTAATTCTGGGGAATCTTCTGCACCTAGCGAGATCGTGACCCTCCCACACAGTACAGTAACTTATATACATACCTGGAGGAAGGGATGCTTTGCTTTTGGGCTTTCTGGGAAAAAAACCCAAAAAAAACAAACCAAACAAAACCAAACCCCCCAAAAACCAAAACACTGTTGGTGACGGTTGCACCCCGCGCGGGACTCCCCGGAGCGGCCAGGGACGCGCCCCGCCAGGTAAGTGCTGGGGGTTTTCAAACTTCTGCTGCCTGCGCTGCCCCGGCCGCCCTGCCCGCCCCGCGCTGCGCTCCGCTCCGCCGGGCTGGCCGGGGGCTGGGGGGCGCGGGGCGTCGTGCGCCCGGCGGGCAGCGGCGTCGGTGCGGACGGGAGGAGGGAGCCTCGGCGGTGCGGGCTGGGCTGCGCGGGGGTGTCTCGCGGGGGTGTCCCGCGCCGCTCGCGCGGGACCCGGTGCCGCCGCGGGTCAGCGGCGGACTTGCAAGTTCTGGAGTTCGGGCTGCGGTACGAGTGCCCCCCGGTCCCCTGCGGGTCCCAGCCCCAGCGAGGGCGTGCGGCACGCGGCGAGGGCGTGCGTTTGCCTTGCTGCCGCTGCCGCGGGCCCCCCGCAGGCTGCAGCACAAGACCTCTGGAGTTCGGTGACATGTCCTGGAAACTTTTACCGGGCGGGTGTCCCTGCCGGCGGCCGGGCGGCTCAGCGCCCAGCACGGTGTTACGGCGCTGAGGAGCGGAGGGGAGGGGGCGTCCCGCGCCCCCCCGCCGCCCCGGGGAGGTCGCGCCCCGGGGTCGGCCGGCTCTCCGCGTTAACGGGGGCGGTGGGAGCAGGGAGCGGCGGCGAGTGCCCCGTGTCCCCGGCTGCCCGCCGGGAGGTGGCGGGCGGCCGGGGGCGCTCTCGTCGGGGGGGAGCGGCGGCTCCGCGCCGGGGGGCCCGCGGCGGCGGGGCTGGTCCTTAGCTTAGCGGCGCCCCTTTGGCAGCGGCTTCCCGGAGAGGGGTTTGGGGGTGAGGGGGGTCCGGGCTGGCCCGGCCGCGCTCTCGGACGTGCTGTCGTCGCAGGTTCGGTGACTAATTAAGCATGGAGAGGGCGCTTTTTTTTTTTTTTTTTTTTCCTTCTTCCCTTCCTCCTTTCCTTCCCTCCCGCTCTCCTCTCCTCTCCCCCTTTCGGGAAAAAAAAGAAGGGGAAAAAAAAAAGAAGGAAAAAAAAAAAAAAAAAAAAAAGCCGAACTAGGCAATGTGAGGCGCTGCCTGATTGGTGGGTGACGATTTTAGCCCGCACCAATGAGCTGCCCGCTTGCTCTCTATTTATTTAGCGCTCAGGGGGGAGAGTTTTCTCTTTACGCAGCGCCCGTGCCCAGCGCCGGAGCCTCCGCGCCGAGCGGGGCCGCGGACACGCCGCGCTCCGCCACGCTCCCGCGGCCCCGCGCCGCCGGCCCCGCCGAGGGGGGGGTGCGGCGGGAGACACCCCCCCCCCCCCCCCCCCCCCCCCGCCACATATACACACACGCACCTCGCCCCGGCGGGGTCCGGCGTTTTCGGAGCGGGACTTGGTGGGGATGGGGGGTGGGGACCCGGCGTGGAGGGGGATGGCGGAGCCGATCGCCCGTGGGTCCTGTGGATGTTATGGTGGCAACCGGATGCATGGATGTAGGAAGCCGCGGGAGACTTTGTCCTTCGCGAATCTTTTTGCGGTCTGGGCTTGCTGTACATAACTACCTACCCGGGAAGCCCTTACCCCAAAAAGCATTCGCGGAGGGCGCATTCGCCGAAGGAGCAGCAGCTGCGATCGCCGACCCTTGGACTTATCTAGACTCTGTGGGCTTCTATTATTAATTCCTGGCACCTTTCCCTTTCCCCCGTCCAGCCCGACCCCCCACCCGCCCCCACCCCCCCCCGCTGTGAGTGTATATATGTGTCTCCCTAGATATATATAGTGAGAGAAATAAACACCCTTTCCCCGCTTTCCTACTCCGCTTGGTCCCCGAGACGTTCAAATATTCACCGTCGCCTACTAGCTAACTTTTTAATCGACTTTTGCCTAACGGAGCAGATCACACGTTTATTCGGATAAATGTATGGTGGCTTTTATTTCATTAATGGAAAAATAAAAATAGAATAAAACTTCCTAAAAGTTCTCCTACCCTCACCTTTTTCCCCCCTCCCCTCCTCCTTTCAGGGCATAGCCGTGTTTAAAAAATATGGATGTCCTGGTTGATCGAGATTAATTCATGAAAAAAATATTCGGAGAGATTCATTAATTGCTTTGTAATCGGGAGCCTCGGCTTATTTCGAGGTGGGGAGGGTGGGATTTACTGGGATCACCCCATAAATAATAGGGAGGGAGGAGGAGGGGGAGGCGCACGGATCCGCCGCGGTTTGGGGGAGACCCCAGTTAGCAGGAGATGCACCATGGAAGCGCTTGCCAAAGGCGCCTCCCTCCCCCCCTGCCCACTTCCAACCTGATTTTAAGCAACTTGCAGTCCGGTGATCTCTCCGATCACTCTTTCCCCAAAAGCTAGTGCCCCCGAAAAGGGTAAAAAAGGCAGAATCCGGAGGAAAACCCAGGCGAGGCGATGCTTTTGGACGAGGTGATTGCAAGCGAGCAAAGCAGCATCAGCACCAGCTCTCTGGTTCTGAAACTGCCTTGTGCATGCACACAGCACTGAGAGCATCTCAGGCAGGAGTTGGGGAAGCTGCATTTTCCCTCTCTTTGCAGTAATTACCAGCCCGGATTCCGTGGGCAAGAAATAAAGAGCAAAGAGAAATCCTCCCTGCTTGCCACCCCCCCAAAAGAAGGAGCGATTAAGAGCAGATCTGTCCGTGCAGATCAGCTTCGTGAAAGAGACAAGATCTGAGCAGCAAGTTGGTAGCAGAGTGGTCGCTTGACGCAACACAGGGGCCTATGGTTTGCCCGGCTGTAAAATAAAAAGGAGGGGGGGGGGCAATCTAATGCCTCGACTGTTAGAAACTAGAAGGGCTTCTCCCCTCTGCTCCCCCGACAGCAGCACGGAGAGCGATCCGGCTGAGAAAGGGCTGATCTTGCACTTCAGAGAACCCTGCACTGGAGAGATCGGGCGAGGATCACAGTCGAGGCTAAGAGTTAACATTTCTCGAGAGATAAAAGAGATTTTGAAGCCCTGCCTGCACTTTAGAAAAGAGTAAAAGGCCAGCTAAGGGATGGGCGAGGGAAGAAGGCGAAGGAAAAGCACCTCATTGCTCCCCTCCCTCCATTCTTTCTTGCTCAGGACACGTAGCTTGAGCACCGGCTGGCTTGATGAAAACAAAGGTGGAAGGGCCACAGCATCTTTCACTTAGACTCGCATTTTCATAATTATTTATCCTTTACTATTTAGAGAAAAAAAATGCATTTGTCCTTTCCGGTCGCCAGCAAACCTCTTTATGGGGGTTTTATTCATGTGAGCATGTTTTAAAGGGAGAGACAAGGTACTAGAGGGAACTTGGGGAAAAAAAAAAAGAGAAGTGGTAAGAGGGATCAGCCAAGCTAAGGCTAAAAAAGCATCCTCTCTCTTCCCTGCCTACCGTCGTCCCTCAAGAGGATTGAAACCAGGCGTGATTTGGGGGTGGGGGGGCAGCTCAGGCTCTAGTGGAAATCCGAGCCACGGTGGTGCAGCTCCACGTCTCTTTACCTTGCCAGCCAACTGTTGCTGCCATGCTGTCGGCGGCTGCTGCTGCGAGCGGGAGCGGGTACCGCTCCTCTCTGCCCGGGGGCTGCCCCCCGCCGGGCCCGCGCCGCCGCAGCCCTACGGGGCACCTGTCCCCCACCCCGCCCGCCGGCCCCCAAGGTCTCTATCCGCAGCCGCAGAGTTAGCCACGTCGGGCCAGCCGGGCCGCTGCCGCGCCTGCCCCTGCCCACCGGGCGCCCAGCCCCGGCAGCACCCTCCGGGACGCCCTGACCCTCTCCTCCTCCCGCCGGGCCCTAGCCTGGCGCTGCCGGGGTCCGTCCCGGGCCGGCCTCGCCTCCCCCGAGGTACTGGGCCGGGGCCGGGGCGCTCGGCCCTTTGCTGCGGGCCTGGGGCAGCTGGGGGGGCTCCACGCTGGGGCTGTATGTGTGTGTGTGTGTGTGTGTGTGTGTGTGTGTGCGTCCCACGGGTGAAAGGGGCGGCCGGGTGGGGCCGTGAGCCCGTCTCCGCTCTCCCCCCGGGTACCAGGGCTAGTCGCAGCCAGGTGAGTCGGGGAGGAGAACAGACCCCAGCGGGTGCAGGCAGCGGCTCCGCCGCCCCCGGCCCAGTTAACCCTCCTCTCCCTCTGCCTCTCCCCTCAGGTGCGGCCGCGCCATCGAGGCCGAAGGCACCGCGGGAGCAGCGAGGGCCGCAGGCAGGTGAGAGCAGCGGCGCAGCGGGTTCCTCCCCCACTCCCGGGGCTTCGTGGCGTCAAGGTGGGGGCTTGGGGACCTCACAGAGACCGGGGAGCCGACCTGGGGGCTGTGGGCTCCCTCCCCGCACGCGGGATAGGTGCGGGGACGGCAGCCCCCCGGCTGGCTCCTCGGCTGCCGCCCTCCCCTTTGACCCCGGCGGCGGCTGCGGCCAGGCCCTGCATAAGGCCACACTAGACGGCGGCTCAGGAGCCCCCGGCCCAGGCAGGGACCCCGGCCCAGGCA
The DNA here is from genome assembly GCF_023634155.1 of Falco peregrinus. Classification (NCBI taxonomy): domain Eukaryota; kingdom Metazoa; phylum Chordata; class Aves; order Falconiformes; family Falconidae; genus Falco; species Falco peregrinus. The sequence continues at coordinate 84,704,547 of NC_073721.1, forward strand.
GGGCCCTGGGCAGCACCTGCCGTCCCCGGGTGCAGGCAGCCACCCCTCGTCTGTGCAGGGAAGGGCACAGGCTGGTGGAAGGGCACAGTCTGGTGGAAGGGAGATCGGGGCATTGAAAGAGGCAGGCAAACCTACATAAAGTTCATATAAATTATATATAAAAAGGCTGTCGCATTGGTTTTGAGTGAAACCTGTCGTCGTAAGGACGCAGAGAAGGAAAAAGTTAGTGGGCTTTGCCTGAAATCTCATTCTTTACATCAAACCTTGTTCTTTACCTCATCTCTCCTTCTTTGCTACTTCACGCTCTCTCCCACTTCACAGTTAAAAGCATTGTCCAACATTTGCTATCCTCGTAATTTTTGTCGTGTAGATTTCTTCTTCTATTATTTTTTTTTTAAACACACGATCCTTGAGACAGCTAGTACAATTTCTGCCTACTACTAATTGTGAGGTAGAAAACTGAGGTAAATGAATTAACACCACGTTTTAAAAGCCGAAGGGACCCCCTACAGTAAAACAATGAAATAAGTTGTTTTCAGTCATTTTTAGTGATCATCCCTTGCCAGACCTGGCAACCTTGGAGACAGAGGAAATATGTTCCAGTAACAAAATCAAAAGTTTATAGATAAGTAACTACAGCAAAGTCTCTTTACATTTACTGTATTTTGAATTTTAAATTCCATTTATGAGTAAATAAAATATATAGGAAGGCTTTTTGCACGCCCATTTTTGTCGTTTCATTTTGGCATTTAATTTCTCAACATCCGTTATCCGTCCACAAATTGTGAGGTAAGATTTGCTGTAAAACAGCAAAAATGTCTTCCTTCAGACAGCTGCCATTATGGGCAGATGTCTTCAGAGGTTAGGGGCTCAGTTGCCACCTGACTTAGGTCAAATGTTTCATTAGGCCCCATAAAGCTTAGCAGCACTTTACTGCTATCAGCTAGTTTACCACCAAAATAGACAAACTCTGCTTATTTGAAGATAGGAAAGAAAAGCAGATCCTTGTAGCCAAAGACGGAAAGGGCCGGTTAGGGCCTCAAGTACATACACCTCCTATACCAGCATTTAATCTCCCCCAAAAGAGAACGTATCAAATATTAAACTAGTACTACTCTTGAGGTTTTTTAAAAGGTCAAGGCATACATAGCTAGGAGCATGGGGTCAGTGCATGTTAATTTAACGTCTGTTACTGCGCTTAATACAATTATATAAAGGCTAAGGGCCTATGAATAGAATTGCTGCTTAAGGCCTCTGAGCCTCCTGTATTCCTGTCAGTTAAGGGTTGAGGAATACCTCCAACCATCTGTAAAAAAATGCTTTGTGAACATGGGCCTCATGAAATAATGATTAACACTCTTATGCTCCCCTCCTTCTACCCTCCCTCCCCCCCAATTTGTATTAGTATTTGAATCTTTTACAGATCATCTGCATATCAGTTCTCATTTTTTCTCATTAAATCTGTCACCACAAATACATTTGGCTATAATATTTGCATTAGCTGTGGTATGCTGCCATCTCATTTCTGGCTATAGAAATCGCTCTAATAAAGGACACAAGTAAATTAACTTTTATTTTTATTATTATATTTTCAGGCAAGTTTTGTGGTGGTGGTTGTTTGTGTAGCTTTCAATAACTATCAGCTCTTGCTGAAATGCTAGTGTTTTTTAAATATACTTTTGGAGGGCCTTTTTCTAAAAATTAAATTAAATACCTTTTGTCTTTTATAACACTAGATGTACCCCAGGTTCAGTGAGGGCTGGTTGGCTAGTTAATTTGGTTAGTGTCATCATCCCCTGTCCCCGCTGTCATCGCACCCCCCACCCCCCAAGGACAAAAGGTTATTATTTCTCTTCCTTTCTGTGAAATATTTTATGGGGACTACTTAGGGAATGCTAAGTAACATTTATTGAGTCACTGGCAGTGTCACACAGGCCTGTTTTGCCAAAATATTCCCACTGTTATTATCACCTGTTTAGCATGACTACTGGAACTGCTCTGATAACCAGTAATGCAGTTAGCAGTTCTTACAGCATGCTTAGCTGGCACTGCATTTATTTAATGTAGGGAGTGTAAGAGTGAAAACCCTGATGAAGCCTAATTAGCAGTAGCAGTTGTAGGAAAGGTTAGCAGATTTATGGTACTGCAGACGTGATAAGCAGTCTGGGGGAAAATACAGGGTGTAGACTTATCAAACTTCAGAGAGGAGCACTACAGCAGCCAAACAGTCTGAAATGAGACTATGCTGTTTCACTTTAATTTCTGTTTGTAAATATAATCCATTTCTTTTTGTAAATATAACAGGGAAAGAGATGCATTTGGACCTGCAGCATTGTCTGTGGATATTGTTTGGAGCAGGGAGAAGTTGCACCTTATTTAAATACAGGCCGTTTTCTGTATAAGTGACCTAGTGTTGTTCAGAATAATGTACAGCGGCACAGGGTTGGCTGCATACATGCATGTACACATGCACACAATATACATATATATGTGAATATAAAATGGATTTTTTCCTAGCATTTTGTTTTAATTCTGGATATTCAAACTTCCTGATTTGTAGAAGAGAGTTGCAAAACTTGTCCTTGTGAAACTCAAAGTTTCCACTTAAAAAATAAGAAGTGACACCTGTGTTTTAAAGTGTATTTGATGCTGTTGATCGGATGGGTTTGGAAGGATCACAGAAGATGCTTTATCAGTGATGGTATTTGCACATGGAAAAATGCGTCATGGTAGCAGCATGGCATGAGTCTCATTTCTAATACAGCTTTAGTCTTGGTAGAACCTCCCCGGGGTTGGTACACACTGTCTGCTCTGCATGGCCACAGTATGGCCTCTAGCACAGATCAGGTGCTTCCTGTGACCCATGTTCCTGTCCCTGTGCAGGTAGGCACGGGCTGAGCTGTAAGTGCAGTCATAAGGATGTGCATTCCAGTACCAATGGTACCCGTGCTGGTCACCAGGATGCAGCATTAACCTCCTCAGGAGAAAAGGAATGATTCCCTCAAATCCAGCCAGAGGCGAAATGGGACCGCTATGTTTGTGCAACGTTGCTGAGTTATGGCATTGTTAGCCCTAATGTCTAGGAACGACATTGTTCTCTTCCAAGCTGGCATAGATGGGAGACGTGCAGGAGGAAAAGGGACATAAGTTTAATTTTCCATTTATTTTCTTAGGGGATTCCCCCATCCCCAAAGCTTTCTGAATCTGGCAAATCCCTGTTTTCCTCCTGTTCTTGCTCTCCCATTGCAGCAGCTCTGTCTCCCAGTAGATGGCCAGACTATCTTCTGAAATTGCCCCCTTTGCTAGCCAGTGGAGGTACTGAAAGGGTTATTGTCAATTTGTCCCCACAGCTGAAAGTGACCGCTTCAGTTGGGCACATATTTTTTTAAAAAGGGCTTGGAGTAATGTGAGTTTCTGGGCTGAGAATATAGTAAACAATTTACTAAGAATAAAGTCAGGGTGTGCCCAGGAAAATGTGTTCCATCATCCTGTATTTTCAGTGAGCTGTAAGTAAACAGTATGGGATAATGCCATGCTAAATAACGTAAGCTATCATGGGCTTCTGCCCAAGCGGATGAGGTTCAACTGCCTGGGAAACCTGAACATTTTCAGTTTGTGTGCAAACCTTCCTGGAAAAGGAAATAGCAAAAAAAAAATTTCTTTGGGAATTTGATTGTTTTAAATGATGCATTTTCAAAATAAGTGCACGGTTGATAGGGGAAGAAAAAAAAAAAAGCAGTGGGGAAACTGCTATGGAGATATTACATCTAGTTTTCTTAAGGGATGTGATTCTTCCATTTTTCCCCCTTGAATTATCTGCCCTCATATGAACAGTCCTACCAGATCGGTGTGGGAGGCAGAAAGCACTACTGAATCAGTGCCCACTGCACCCTTGAGCTTATAGCTTTACTGAAGCAAATGAGGTTCTTTTCCAACACAGGAATCGGGACAAACCCTGAAAAAACATGTGGTGTTGTGCAGCTCGTTGCATTACAGTCCCAACTGTACAGGTGTATGTCAGTGCCCATGTTGGTGTCCACCCTCAGCAAAAGTGAAAGGGGGGAAAGGAGGAAGCAGTTTAGAAAAGAGTGTTTTTGATCTTGTGCTGAGTGAATGACACATAGTGTCCACTCCCCAAAAAATGTCAGCATTTCCTGGGAAAGGAGTAAAGATGAAAAAAGCCAGTTAATTAGTAGAAGGGTTGGGGAGAAGTGGCCAGCAGCCATGACAGTATCAGTTATTTAACCTCAATATACAGAATATATAGTCAGCAGTATTAATTTAACATAAATACCATGAACTACAAGCATCCAAAGCAAGACACAAAAGCCAACACAGAAACATCTCAATGCCCTTGCCTTTCACTGTCTGGAAAGCCTGGCTGGGTGACTTGCTAAAATCCTGCATGTCAGGCATAGCTGCCCATGTCCTTAGTGGCAAGCTGATGCCAGGTCTCTTATCACTTTCTGGCTTCCTTTCTAAATCTCTTTAATTATGTTGTTAAATTTTAGTTAATTTTCAGCATGTGTTCTTGTGCTGTTTTGTTACATTAGAAACGGCCTGTGATTTAAGAGAGGAGAAAACCAGTAGGAGCAGGGCAGGCAGGAAGGCAAAGACCGGGAATGTACATAAGCTATTTATCTGTTCAGAGAACGTGAATAATCTTGATATACCTGTTAGAAGTTCCTGCCTGTGCCAATATGTTTGCCAATTTTGATTGAAACAGATACTTATTGCTAATTTGCTGTTTGTTGGTACATCTCCAGTGCAGGGATGGTGCGGCAAGGGGTTCCCTGCCCAGGCACAGTTCTTGGCCTTTGCCATAGATCTGCTTGTGCGGCCTCTTGCTTCTCAGAGAGTCTCCAGCCCATGTGTCCCAAACATAGGGCTAGGTAGAATTCCTGGTTGGAAGAGGAACTTAATTTCCTCTCAAGGAGGTATAAAGGGAGGGACATCCTAAAGTACGGGGAGAGCTGACATGGCTTTGGGGAGCGTCGTTTTTTTGGCAATGTATTTGGTAATTTTCCAAACCAAATGTATTTGGTAACCTTTCAAATCAGGACTTAAGAAGCCAAAAAAAAAAAAAAAAAGAGAGAAAAGAATTAGCAGAGTGACCCACAGTTTTTTTTTAAAAAATAATTCTGTCTACTGTTGGTTCCCAGACTCACCCTCATCAAAGCAATGCTTCTCAGTCACTCTCCTTACCCTCACAGGAACATCTGCTAGGGAAGTATGATACAGCACAGGTAGAGAAATGACTAAATGCAACTCATGATGTGAACGTGGCAAGACAGTTCCTATTTCTCCTCTTTCAATCCCTACCCCTCACCTTTTTTTTTTTTTTCCCCTCCAAATTTCCTGTTTTCCCCTTTTTTCTGTTTCATTGTTCCTCCTTCACCTTTGTCCTGACTCAGGCATACATGCACTGTCTCTCTGTTTTTCTTCCACTGTTTCCCCCAGATTTTCACCCACCTCTATGGACACCTGTCTGTGGAAAGGGCCCGCAGCTGACTCCCCTGCTACACTGCTCCTCCTGCCTTGTTTCCTACAATATACAAAATGAACGCTCCTGGTGAACACAGGACGTGAAAACTGGGAGGCATGGCAGAGGGCAGAGTAGTGAGCCTGAGTCTGAGCAGCCAGTTCAGCAGACGTGACCACTAGCTAGGTTGGCCACTGTCTTCTGGCACTTGGATAATCACAGAGTTCATCACGGAGCAGAGGAAGCCGATTTCAGGGCCTGTCAATGTAACTGTGAGAAATCTTCCTCTCAGCTGTGGAGTTTGGTGTAAGGTTCCTTGCCTTAATTAAATTGCTTTGTAGGTAAATTAGTGTGGTGTGTGCTGCTGTGCCTGTTGCACAGGGCTGATGCAGCCTTTGCAGGCAGCGTGGCTGGGTCAGAAATGCCTTACCCATCTGCAGTACATTGCAGATGATGACAGAAGTTACAAGGTATAGAGGGGAGCGTGCGCTCCCTACTTCATGATAAACTGAGGAAAGCAAGGGTGGGATGGAAGAATCTACTACACAAAAATAGGATTTGTTAACATGTATACCACACTTTTATAGAGATTTTTTGTAAATAATTGTTTGTGTATGTCCATATGCATGTGTTTTCATCGTGCTGTTGTAGGAAAAGGCCAACCTAATTGAACCGAATGAGAAAAACAGGAGCAACAAAAAAAAAATCCCAACTTACAATACTGATTTGTGCACCAAACTGTTCTAGTCCATATACTGGCAGGTCACCCACACTTTCACCTCTAGGTTTTATTAAGAGGCTGAAGTATTTGGGTATAGTGTGACATAAAATAGCAGGGTGCCAGATCACTAAGCTGAAACATTTGGGAGCTCTGCTCAGCAGGCTTGTGGTACAAGGGATGTTATGTTGAAGTGTGACCCTAAAAGTCATCCTGAAGGACCTGTGGCCATGACTTCTTAAAGTCCCATGTTTTTCTTAATTAAAAAAAAAGGTATGTTTTTGAGAAGGAACAGAAAAAAAATCTTTTGTTTTTAAATTAAAGGACTTTATTTTGTATTTAATGTCAAAAAGCCGAATTCACTGATTTGTGTTAGTACATGACAGCTAGGAGGTAAAATAGCTAGGATAGGAAAATAAACAATTGATTTTTTTAGTATTGGGTTTTTTTTTTACTGGTCAGACTGCCATGCTGAACAAAATACAACAATAAAGAGCCTATGAAATGGGAAATTAACGTTTTTTTTTAAAAAAACATTTCTCCAAGTGTGTTCTGGTTTTCCTCTTTATAATAAATCTAGTATCAGAAACCATGACATTTTTTAGATAATAACTCAGTAGTTTAAACTTATTGTAACAATTATACAAGGTGCATTTTTTAGTTCTTCATGTTTTTTTACCTGGTATTTGTGAATACACAAGTCTTTGTATGTGCGTGCAGACTATTTTATGGGTGCCTGGATGGATGTGTATCTGCACGTGTGAATATATCCACAAATACATGTACATGCAAATCCATAGCAGAAATAATAAACACAAAATGTGATCCTTTTCTTGATATGTGTAGGTTTTACAAAAATTTAAAGATGGTTTCCTGAGTCACAGGCTTTACTGTACACTATGAAAATTATGGTTCATTTCATAAATATTTACCAACTTTTTTAAGGCCTATTCAGTATTAATTATGCTGAAGTATGGGGCAGACTATCTTACTATGTCACAGTTTCTGGAGTTGAGAACATTTAAAAAAAAAAAAAAAGGTCTTACCTGCATTTCTGCAAATTCCATTCAGTTTTTTAACCCCAATTTTAACCATATAGTCAGGAAAATATTTTATGGCTGGCTGTATTCACCAGCAGTCTGTTGTGATACAAAGCTTTGTACGTTATTTGCAAACTCAGCAGCTATTTCTTGAGTAAAGTAACTACGTCCTGATCCAGCAAGGGCTTTCCTCTTCCAAGCAGTCTTCTAACAGGACTTAGCCTGACCACAGTAGGGCTCCTCACAGCAGTAAGCACTGCTAAGAGAAGCAGATGCTTGCGGGGAAAGGCCTTTTGTCTTGCAGTACTGCATCTGAGATTTTTTTCCCTTCCTTTTACACAATGGGTAAAAATACCTTGATTGTCTTGAAAATCAAGCTCTTGCTGATTTTTGCTTTGCTTTTAATTGTCCAGTCGCAGAAGTGGGATAAAGACCTTACAGCCCTCCCTGAAGGATCCTGGTTCCTGTGAATTTCTATTTGTTCTTGCTTTGAACAGTTTCCATAGGATGTAGTTCTGGCACTGAGTGATGGGGTTTCTGTTCACATGCTTAGTAAACCCATTAGCAATAAATATTCTGACTTTATTAATTCACTGTCCCATGCTACATCTGCTCCATGGCAAAGGGATGATTCAAAGCCTGACAGGAATATTTCTTTTTCCAGGTTCTCTCTGCTCAGGTTGTCAAAAGATGAGGGTGGGGGTATTTGTATTTTTATTTTTATTTTTAACACTAACAATTAATCCCTGGCAACTGAACAGAGACTTTCCAAACTTGTATCACACAAACAATTGATACTTTGTTAGCTTGTTTGCTTGTTTCCTTCTCTGATTATTCATAGTCAAACTAGGCCTTTCTCCATGTAATGGATTTTAAAAATACGTGTATAATGCAGCTGCCAAACTGAGAGTGGAGATCCTGAAGTTTAACACTCAGTAAACAAAATGTGACCAAGTACTTCCATGCCAATAGGTTTAAAGATTCCCAAATGAACATGAGTGCTGAAACCCTTGTAACCTGCTATTCTGTATCTTTTTGAATAAGACCTCCATTTACTCTTCTATAAGGTTCATGAGATTATGGAGTCAGCTCTGCTCCTACAGTGAGGCCACTAGAAAAACTCCTTTAGACTTGTATACAAAAAGTACTGGTTCAAGAGTGATAATTTTTTATTCTGAAGTTATTTGACCTCTTTTTTGAGGCATATTAATCTATTTAATTTATTTTGTTCAGTCAATATATATTTATATACAATAGAAACATCATGATTTAGCTGTTTTATTTGCTGCACAAATTTAAGAAAATATTACAACCAAGAAAACAAATCTTTTAAAAAATCAGCAAAATCTGATGAGATTTAAATGGAAGAAAACATTGTTCTGCGTAATGTTTATTGCATTTCATCTTTTTTTTTTTTTTCAGATTAATTTGGGTGTTCTGATCTACAAAAAAAACCCCAGTCTGTCTGCACCCCCAGTCATGTAACACTCCTGAAACACTCCTGAACTCACTGGTACCACATAAGCATGCCTCCCTCATATTTCCTGCACTTCATATGTGAAATTTCAGCTGCCACTGTCCCAATTAAATAATGGTCATAGCTTTTCACTGTTACTAAACTAAATTTGTCCCTTGATTAATTTCTGTTAAAGGAATTTCTTGTATAAATTCGAACTAGTATAGTAGGACTTTGTATGTGGGGGTCTGGTTGTACGCACATCTATGTAGGCATATGTGCATTAAAAAACTAGGAAAAGTATAGTAACCAAAAATAATAAATAGAATCGAATTTATCTGTCCTCAGTTCATTTAGTTGTAAGGCATCTGTGTAGGTTAATAGAATTTTAAGTTGTTCATGAAACTGCAGTATAGTTCTTCTATATAGTGAAACAGTTATGCTGGAGAGGGATTTCACAAATGCATTGCGGTTCCAGTGGTTGACTTGAAAATGTGTTTGAACATACATGTCGATAAATTACATACTGCTCACCTAGTTTAACCAAATCTGATCCAAACCCCACTGAAATTAAGGGCTATTTTTTCACTGAATAGGAATTGTGTATCAGTCCATTCTGTAGCCTCGTTTATTTGAGGAAATCAGCTGTCATGACTTCTTTGTGTGTATGGGTGCACATGTAGCCATATATATTCTATCTATCTATCTGTTCATATACAAAAAAATGTATGTTTTGTGTAGTTCTTACTGTGGCTTTGTGCATGCATTAGGTAGACATGTGCATGAGGTTGTACATGAGAGAAGAATTGTGTACCAGTGGTCTCCTCTTTATGCACAAGTATGTTTTGAGTTTTTTATATATCTAGGGGAATAGGCATCATCTGGACTTCAGTGGGAAAAAGCAGATTAGTTTTTGCTGCTTTTTTCCATTTTAATTTGTCCTTGAAGGTAAAAATTATTTTGGTGATCACTTAATGTCACGATTTTTATTTGGAAACAGACTGCAGTGCCTCTGTCACAGGGACTGAGAAGCCATGAACATGTATCTGAAGTGTCTAACACACCAAAGGAGATTTCCTCTCTCCTCCCCTCACCGTAGTGATGAAGCAACTGTGGGCCAAATCCTTCTTACTTTATTATCCAAATTTTCCTAACAAAGTCCGCTTACTTAATTACCAAGTTAAGAATAGTGGTTGCTTTCATAGGTGGGCTTTTGCATCTGCATGTGTCATAGACATTACACCAAATAGTTGTTCCTTGATTTAAAACGCTTTTATTTATTGGCTTGCCTTTCCCTGCCACCTAATTTAGGAGCCTAACCTCAGACAAGCAAGTTTGAAGTTTTTTAACCTTATGGATAGTCCCCAAACTATATAGCACTTAATCTGTAGCAGTTTTAAGAATAAAAGTATATAGAATCTAACAATTATGAGATATTACTTTCTGGTATCCAGAAGGTAAGGTTAGGTCTAATGGAGTTTTGGGAAAAGATGTCAAGAAGGATCCCAGTGAGCTTGCTCCCTGTCATTTCTAGCAGCCCTGAACAGTACGGAATTTGAATAACAGAATTTCAGTGGAGCAAATAGAAGGTCTTGGATATAAGGGAATTCTGAAAGGTGCAATCGGTGCTAATGGAGCACAGTGATATGTGCCCATTTGGTCATCTAGGCATCAGTTTTGGGTGAAACTTGTCTATGCAGTCGGTCCCCTACCCTCTAAGGCCAGCAGATGCATAAGGCTGTGGCAGTGCATCCTATCAGGTGAGTGGGCAGGAGAGGGGACGTGCACCGTCACACTGAGGCCACCTGCTCAGCGTGCAAGCCCTGTGGTAGCTGCAGCACCAGCCCTGCTGGGCTACCCACTGCTCTGCTGCAATGGTAGCTCAGCCTGGTAGAACACCTGCGTCAAAATAAAAATGGAATATATTTGGTCCTGATCTTTAGTCCCAGATAGTTTTTAACCTTAGTGGGCTTCAGTCTTGTAAACCAGTAGGTGTGTAGTGTGTGAAGTCCTGTGGAGTTGCAGTGGCTGATACCAGTCAGCTGAGCCAGCAGCCTGCCTCAATGCTGCAGTGTCAAGGCTTAAGATAATCTATCTATTGAAGAGGAGCAAAAATGAAGAAAACGGAATGCTAAAAATGTAAGAAGGAAACAAAGATCAAAAAAATACCAAGAATTCTTGGAGTCTCATTTTGAAATTAGAAGTTAAGGAGGCACGATGAATACAGGCTTGGCTTCTTATTGGAAGGAATATTTGTAATAATTTTGGTTTATTTATTCTAAAGTTAGGCAGCATTGTAATGGAGACCTTGAGGATGTTTTACATTTGTGTAGTAGAAGTAAGCCTTAATGAAAATTTTACTTTCTATATGCTTATTCAAGGGTCTGGTATGTGAGTAAGAGAATGTTGGGGGTACGGGGGGAGAAAAGTGTGCCTGTTAGGCATGATACAGGTTCCAAGCCCATGTGCGTAAAGGCCAAAGACAGCTCACTTTCTGCACATTATTATATCATAGTCTTGTTTTCAGTAAATGAAGGTATTTATCTGAGTGGCCAGAGCAGAAACTGGCATTAAAAATCAGCCATAAGTATGATTTCTTTGCATCCTTTGGGAAAAAAAATATCCAAATTTATAATGAAACAGAGAACAAACAAAAAATTAAAACTTTACTCTGTCATTCTTGCTATAGCTAGTCAGGGGGTTATTGATATAAAGTGCATAATGACTGCTACAGCTAATAAAACAAAAACTAATTGCATGTTTAGATAACAGTCAAATCCATATTGCTCTGTCCCATGAATCTAGTCCTATTATATGTAAGCAGCATCTAGCCCATTGGCTTCATAAGGGCAATTCAGACATATAAAGCAAGCATGTTTTGGCTCAGTCAAATGCAAACAAAAGTCTCCTGCACATTTACAACCAACAAAGCAGGTTTAGGATGAATTTTTTATATGAATGTAACCCAAAGTAGGAAAGAAAAATAATTCCACTGAGGTAGTAGTGGAAGCTAAATGTTAAACAAGCTTGGATCAGAAAAAAATTTGTCAGAGCAGCATGCTGCCATTTTATCACTCTGTCATCTGTTAATATAAATGTTATTAAATAAATATGAATATTAAAAATAAATGTTAATCCTCTTTTCATATTTACTCCATAGTAACAGTCATTTTTTCCTTCTTTTTTTAAATTTTGACATTAAAAATATAGAAAAAAGCTTGCTGTTGAGAATAAAGGCTGGAGATATTTTTTTTTTTCCATTTAAATTACCGATTAACAATTTATTTACTTGTCACTTACTGTTGACCATCCTGGTCATTGCTTTTTATTTGATATTTTACTTAATATTTCTTTCTGGGCAGATATGAAGCAGATTTTAATTTCTGTATGATTCTAATCCTCTATTTCTATGTATATTACTAGCATTTTCCTTGTCTTTCAAGTATCTTGTCTTTCAAATGAGGATTTATCCTCTGCACTAAATACTCTATACTGAAGTTTTCTTGTTTTGAGCAGTCACTGTTTGGGATAGTCCTTCTTGCAAGCTTGGGGATTCAGGTTTGAGGTTATAAACACTTCTGTACGTATGAGTAAGCCTAATTTTGTGAGTAGTCTGAGCCCTGCTGGGCTCCTCAAACAAGTATGTGTTTGCAGGCATGGGACCTGCAGATATTTGGATGGAGAAGAAGACAGGGAAGGGCTACAGATACTAAGTTTTATTTTTAATTACATATGCCTGCCAGGATCATCAAGAAATATGACAGTCTATTTTGTGAAATTGGCTGGATTGTTTGGGACATGTAATGCATAAATGAAACTGCTTAATTTGGTACCATAAGATAAAGATGACTCAAATACTTGATAATCAAATATAATCATTGTGATTGTTGAAACATTTGGTCCTGATTTAGTTAAATCTATAGGTATTATTCTAGCATCTAGAAATCTTCCCATATGATAATACCTGGTTGAAAAATGTGCAAAACCAGGCATCAGTCTTTAAAATTTGTGTGTGGGGTTCAAAAGGCTTACTAAAGATGCTATTAGATTAACAGCTTTTTATTTTATATATCTAAGTTGTTACAGTTGCTGTGTGTTTTCACTAAGAATTTTGTTTTGGTTTGTTAGGCTTTTTTTCCCGTTCACCCCATCCCTTCCAAACTGCAACCAGAAATTAAAAACCAGCTAAGAAAAAGCTACATGCCTGGTTCTTGATACTGCTCCTACTGAATTTAATAGGATCAGTATCAGTTTTAGAGTTGAGGGGTATGGTGTAAAAGCAGAAGGACAGAGGTGCATAAAAAGAGTATTTCACAACTTGGGCAATATTTATAATGTAGTCAGAAGCCTGTGCAATGAGAGAAAAGGGATCTGAGGACATAGTCAATGGTAAATCAGGAGGCCAAAAAAATATATGTTTTAGAAGCCATGTTTGCAACTGTGACAAATATATCTACCTGGTAAATGGCAATTAAGTTTTTAAACAATACTTTTTTTACAGTAGTGAAAATTAAGGAAAACGATGAGGGTCAAATTCTGCCCTTAGATATACTACTCATATATTGCCTGTTGACATTGGTAGGGAAGATTTTAACATTTCACATTTGACTTGGAATCAAACAAAAAAGATTCTTTTCAGATGACTCTGGAGTGACTTCTGGATCAGAGGATCCCAAGTGGATCTGCCAATGTGTAGAGATACGATTTCATCAGGCAGTGAGGGTGGTCTCTTTGCAATCAAACATGATAGGTATTTGACTGTACATAGCAATGACAAATAGCAATTTTGGCTTTTACAGGAGAGAGTGAATTTGCTCATGTGTAGAACTGTATACTACAGATGACTGTCTCCACTAAAAGGGGTGACAGCAATATTGGCCATTGTTCCTTCTTCAAACTACTTTGTAATGGCTTCACTCCTGTGTCCTGTAAATGTGAGTAGCCCAAATGGATTGCTAGGTTCTGTGATTCAAATACAGCTAATAAGCAGGACTTCCAGGTCCTCTTCTGGCTCCACCAGCTTTTCAGTATAAGCCTGGCCAGATGTCTGGTTTTCAAATGGTATGTAGTATCTATGTGAAATGTTTCAGCAAAATGGAGGCTTCAACAAGCAGACACAGTTTTGGGCAGACTGAACCTAGGCAGCTGTTACTGAATTGTGTAGACTGGTATACACTGACTTACTCCACTTTCTTCACTTCTCTTATGAGTGTAGCTTGGTGATCCCATCTGAATGGCCTGGTTGCTGATCATTCCTGAAGGTTCCTGTCTGGAACAGTCGTTTGCTCCCTCCCTGTTGTTAAAAATTACTGAGAAGAAGGAAGGCAGCCTGCTGTGTCAGAAGGTGATGTACAAAGATAGGTAGAAAGGTTTTGGTGGGTCTTCCCAAACCACACTGACCAGAATTCATGGTCCTTTTTTATCTGGCAGACCTCAGTCAACACTTAGTTTTCCTCAGCTATTTTGAGAGGACCCAGCTAAGCTGCCTATGATGTTTCTTGGCCCTTTGTTGAAGAAGGTGGTCAGCAAATCTTTGATTCTCATTTGCCTTGCAAAACAAGTCCTAAAAAAAATATTTAAAAAGTTAAAAGTTCTTGTCTTCTTGCTGTCAATCAGGATCAGTTTCCTGAAGACCAGCAATGGGAATGCCCCTGTTAACTTTCACCAGGAAAAATAGGGAAGGGGACAGCACCTGAATGTCTTACATACCATAGCACCAGAACTGACAAAGCTGATTTCCTAGGGTTGTTTCATGCTTTGCTGCAAGTTCTGATGGATGCTTCTCCTGCAGCTGGGATATTCATAACTGCTCTCCCCTATGTGGATTCTCTGGTGCCTAATAAGATGTGCTCACTGTGTTACCTTTCCCTCCAACCTGGGAAACTTACAGGTCTCTGTAGTTCTGGTGGCCACCTTCTTCCACAAAACTCATTGGATCTTAATTATCATCGAGAACTGTATCTGAGTGCCAGGTCTGACCAAACTAGCAATGCACGCAACAGTTATTGAAAACCCTGATGGTCACCTTCTGTCTTTTACATGCACATGGATGCACACATACACATGCACACACACAGCATGATCACAAGCCTTGTTGCCATAGGAAACCAGGCTAAAAACAAGCAAGGTCAGAAGGCATGAGCTCATTGTTTTTCCTTTCCAGCTCCTTTTTAAAACTGCTAGCACAGGCTTTTCTAATTTGTTAGATCAGATGTGTTCTTGGATGCTAGGTAATGGAAATCATACTAGCTGCGTGCCAGGCTCTGTTCTGCATGACACTGTGGTGTCTGTCATGGAGTTTGTCCAGTTCCCATCTTTATCAGGCCTTAGCTCATTCCCTAGTCATTCTCTGCTTGATTCAGCAGTCATACTTGCTGCTTTGGCTTGCAGGTTTCCTTCCTGGTCCCCTGCTTCTTGTTGAGTATATATCCAGTAATCACTTGGATCTCACTGCAGAGTCTTGCCCACCTTGAAAAAAGTAGCAGCATCACAAGGATATTCTCAAACGGATTTCAGCGGGCTGCACTGTTTGCACAAAAGCCCAAAGTGGGGTCATCAGTAGTTGAATATTAAGGAAAACTCTAGTCTGGTTAGGACTAACTCAGCTGCTACCATCTTTGCTTTAGCATAAATATGTATAGTGCATTATGGCTAAACCTTTATAATAAAGAGGTCTTTATGCTGCCTAGCATTTGTGGATGTGGGCCACATTCATCCTGTGACCAAGGGGATGGCCAGCCACCCCTCCAAACTCATGTCTTGGTGACAGATTTGAGCAGCTGTTGCGCATGCCACCAGCTGGCAAACCTTCCCTTCCCTTGCTACACATCACGTTCTCCACCTTTGAGGGTATTGTGGACTGCAGAGCTAATCTTGGGCAGGAGATGAGGTGGATACCAGAGGCCCCTTATCTGCAGACACTGATTACCTTTCTGGTCCTTTACTTTTAACTTCTTGCAAGGTTGGGGCAACTGTGACCAGAGGAATGTGATGTTAGTGAAAACAGGTGCGGAGCTGTAGAATTTGAAGAACTTCTCTCTGTAGGGGAATGAAGGCCATACTTTTGGTAGCTGTTCATGTATAACCCTTCTTTCTTTGTTTCTTTGCCCTCCAGTACAGCAGCACAAATGTCTGCTCTTTTGATGAACGTGGTTACTTGCAGAGACTTAGCTGCCTTTTCAGCATGAATTGTTGCATTCTCCTCCACTTCCTTCTTCTAGCAAATACAATTACAAAGTACAAACCATAAGGAGCAGGAATTCATCTGGGTGTGAATGTGTAAACCAGCTTAATTAGTGATAAAGCATAGTACATATCCCTCTATCTATCTCTTGGAAACATTAAATTAAGGTGCCTAAATATGGGCATAGTTATTTGGTCATATATTTGTCATGTAAGAGTAAATCCAATGTCTTGTTTTCCTAATAACTGAGGAGTTCAGAAACTGTAGACCTACTTGGTTATGACTGCCTGTCCCTGTGGCCAGGGTAAGCTTTTTCCTTGCTTGTGATTTTCAATACTTTCACATGTACTTGCCCTTACAGAAGTTCTTTTCTTGGGTAAAATCAGAGATATTTCAGCCTTGGAAAATACTTCCTCTTGTCTTGTCTGGATGGTCTTTCACTTTGATGGATGGAATTTGTATCTTAGCTGTATATACTGTTTATTAGTGATTCTTTTGCCTTCCAACTTCCTACTTGGGTCGGCTGGCATTTTGACTTAGTGGTGATTAGTAAATTGCAGTGGCACATAGGTCACCCAGATCCTGTTTGCATTTCTACATCTTCTTTCCCTGGGTTTGTCAGTGCTGCAGAGACAGAGAACCTGAAGTCACTCAGCAGTGGCCCCCAACCACCTCAGTTTTGTTGGGCCTTCTAGGGACAAAAGCTCTTGTCATCAGCAGGGGTTTATTGGGGAGTGGGAAGCCTGCTAGACTAATGGTGGGAAACTAAAACTTGGAGTACTTCTGGCCACCAACAAGGGCATGGAAAACCTATTTTCGGAAACTCTCTTTTCACCACCCTGTTCCCATCTTCCTTAGAGCTATATTGCTGTCATTACTGGTAGCACCTGTGGTATGGGATGTTCCTGGTGCTGAGCCACGAAACGTTTGTAGTCTGGGAGCTGTGCTGATGTTCTGGTTGATGTTATCATATCAGCAGAGAAAGACGCTACTAGAATGCAGTTATTTTCAAGAGCCATCTAGGAGATTAAAGTTGCCACAGAGTATGTGCATATCTCCCTGTATGCCTCTCAAATCCTGGGCACATAGCTTTAAAATCCTTAAAGAAAAGGGATCTGGCAGCTCACTGAGAGATATCTCAGAGCTGGCACCATGTATCTTGAAGGCTTACATCACTGGCTGTGTCCACACTAGTAAATTAAATGCATCCTGGACCATTCTCTGGCATTGAGGTCAACTGGCACAAAATAGCCAACATCCATACCATTAAGCTGTCTTGAACTTCAAAACAGGCCAGTCATATACGAAATGTCTATTGGGAACAGTCCCTGGCTCGTGGTCACTCCTAGCCCACACCCAGGAGCATTTGGGAGAGTGCTGTTTGGCCCCGGCCTGGGCCATGCCAGGGATCTTCTAGAAACTGGAGAAGAGGTGCCAGCGGTAGTGTCCCTGGCACCATTTGATGGTGGTGTAGCCAGCAATCTTGCAGGTGACTGAGCCTTTGCCACAGCAACAAGATGAGAGGGTTAATCCTTTTTGTAAGGGCCATGATTCCCTCTCTCTGTCAATCCCTCTGTCTTCTCTGTCAAACCTGGGATTTTATTCTGATTAATGCTGGAAGGGCTTACTGTTTTCAGCTGTTTAATAATTTGCTGTTGTGGTTGTATTTGGTTGTGTTTGAATTTCTACCTCCCCAAGAATCGGGGAAGGGATTCTATAAATATTATTTGATCTAATTAGTAAGTGTCAGCATCTTTTGTAGTGTAGTAGGGAGTGAGGATGTGCACTGGGAGAATGACATCTAAGGACAGAAAGACATTTCTGGTTTTATTCCTGTGCCACTTTCACTGTAGTCCCTGTGCCACTGTTGCCAGAAACTCTTAGTGCCACTGTAAAGGATATTATCTATTATAAAAACCTTTTCTAAAGCCCCAAGGTATTGAAGACAGAGAATAAATCACTTACTACCTCCTTAGGTATTTTTCTGTAACTCATAGTTTGCTACCACGATCCTTGGAAACCGCATAGTACAGACCCTACTGAAATGATGCTCCTGGTCAACATGTTTTTCTTGATTTGGGCATTCAGATTCTTTTGATCCACTGTAGGCTCTTCAGCAGAAGGCAATCGTGATTTTTTTGTGTTAGTATAGTCTTCCAAGGCACATCTTTCTGAAATGTCCTCTGTAGCCTGATTTAAGCCCTGGTTGAATTTGGTCAGGTGTGCTGATAGGGCTTCTGGTTACTGAGTCAGAGCATTTGTCAGCAGTGGTCTAGGAGGTGTGCTGTTAGCCAGGGAGAAGTGGCTTCCTTTTGCTGATTATTTAGTTAACTGAGAAGACTTTAAATTTCTTGTTAATAATATTTTATAAATATATAGATAAAAATGTATGTCAAAAGATTTTAATCCGATGCTGGTATGTCTTGGGGCAAATTAGTGACGGTACAGTGCCATGCAGATTCATGGTAGTCCATTAAGGTTGTGCTTACATTCTCAAACTGGTGTATCTATTCCTAGAGCTATGTTGGATGAGTAAATAAAATGTCTTTGGTACTTTTGCTGTTCTGGGGCATTCCGATAGGTTGCTGGTTGGGTGAAGTAGGCCAAATGCTGTTTGCTTAGCTTATGGATCTAGTCTGCTTATTTCAACAAGTTAGCAAAGCTAACTGGATTTTGTTGTTTTGAAATTATTCAGAAAGCTGCACTGTATTTTTTCTAAAGATCGTCCACTAATGTGGATGCCACAATATGCTTAAATCAATGGGAAACCCGTGGGAAAGTTAGAAGTTATGGCACTGAGTTTGCAATGTTTTAGGATTTACAAGCAGATCCTTAGAAGGGGAGCATACACAGGGCAGATGGTACCAAAGTCCAGTACAATCCAAATGGCATTAAGTAATATCCATGACTATTTCTTACCCTGTGTTGTATATGCGGGGCTTCTGTGGAAAGAAGGAGTCATGCATATACAGTGCTGGAATTACGATGTTCTAAACCAAGAATTTCAGAGTAGTTTTAACAAATGTTCTATTCATCTGTAAAATCTTGAAATGTATTCTGTCAATGGAGGTTAGTACATAAAGACTGATGACTGTTAAAAAAAATGTAAACTTTTGTTTGAATGTAACTATTTGTTTTGATGGTAATTGAGGCAATTCCTTCACTTTCCACAAACATTCATTAGAGTGATATTCTGCAGAAAAACTGTCACATGCAATGATGCATTTCTGTATCCATATGAATTCCTGAACTGGAAGTCTGCGTGCAGCTCTTAGGAAAGCATTTGATGGGTTGTAAATTTACCAACCAAGGGTAAAAAAATGATGTCAGGTGATTTGGGTGACCAACAACCCCTTATAAATACTAATCTATGAGTGGTGAATTCCTAAAATACACAAAGCAGTCATTTTAGTGAATAGCTTGTGAGCAATCTCATGGGCAGAAATATGTTGGCAATTACTCATTCAATAATTTCTGAAAAATATGTCTGCTCATTGACATTTTGAAAAAAAAAAAAAGATAAATCTTATAAATGCATTGCGGGAAGTATCTTGCCAGCTAACAATGCAAATTACATGACTCCACTTACAAATATTTAACCTTCAGAACTTCTGATATTCCTTATTGGAAGAGGTCTGTCTAGATGTACAGACTGCACCAGTTCCCTGAGCAGCAGAAATGTAACCACAGAGTTGCAACACAATTTGAAAAAAACCCGCAAATCTATGTATGGTTTGGTCCCAATCTAAAATTTGCAGCTGGCTTATTTTCCTAAACAAAATTTCAAATTCTTGTACTTGGATATATTTAAAAAAATTGATTGTGATTTGAGCTTTGAAACAAAATTCACTTCTATAGGCAGTTATGCATGTGCATTAGGGATTCTGGCATGTATTTGAAAAAACAGTTATTGGCAGTCATTAAACACCTCCGCTGACCTCATAAGGTGTGCAGGTAGATCCAGGACAGTTCATAGCTCATGATCTGTCACCTGCTGCAGTGGTAACATTTATAAAGGTCCATTCCTGCATCATTCCCTTCTCATGGGCCATCAGGAATATCAGTTCTCCCATGCTGCTCCTCTGTGAAATGCTTTAGAGGCTCAAAGGAGGTTGATTTTCTGTGGCTTCTTCTTCCTTTTATGTCTTTGCCGAAACTCCCAACAAGGAAGGTCATTTTTAAGGGTATATTTTTGTGACGGGGACATGGGACATGAATTGAGGCTGACAGATTAATTTCCTGCAGGATGTATGAATAGTGCTTGCAACTAGTGGTCCATATGTGCCTGCACTGATTTCAGATTGGTAGCTTAGCTGGCATAGCTACTTCCAGTTTCTTTTTTTGCAAGATTATTTGTACCATTTAGGCCTCAGCTCAGGAGTGACTGGACAACAGATCCCATCATGTATAGACATGGAGCCCTTCATATATTCCTTTTCTGCTTTATTAATATAGTTTGCTGACACATTTGTGGTTTTTTTTACAATTTTATAATTAAAATCCAGTTCCTAAAGCACTCGTATTACTAAAATAATTTCATATTTTACTAAAATTTCTTCTGGTTCTCAAGTATGCAATGACTACCCTAGCACAGTCAAACCGATATGCTTCTATTATAACTTGATGGTACATCAGCATTAAAATGACTTTGCTTTGACTGTCCATTTATCAAAATATTCCAAAAGCAATTTATGATGTTAGCAGATTTTACTTTTCTATTTTATACAGTTAAAAAGTATGGAGAATTTTGAAACCATTCACATTCAAGACCAGTTAAATGAAGATAGAGCAAAATGCACATTCCACAATAGGTACCTCTCAAATAATTTGTTTGTCTGTCAGTTGCATCTGTCTTGCCACGGAAATGATAGTTAAAAGGGGCAAATGAATGAAGTTGTTTCTAGTTTTAGATTTTGTTTAGAAATAAAACAGCTGAAGATGGGTAGAGGTATTTCATAGGACTTCTTCCTGATACATACAATGCTTTTGTTTATATTTTTGGATTTCAGCTTTCCTTGGAATGATTTGCTATCCAAAATCAAAATAAGGCTTTTCTAGTAGATGCTAATTAAAAAATGAAAACTAACAAGTACTAGAAAATGAACCTTGTTCATTGAGGACTGGTGACCTGTACTGCGATGCAGAAGAGGAATGATGACCTGAAAGTCAGAGAGAATGGAAAGAGTGAAAAAATTTATTAAAAAATTATTAATGAAATTGTTAAGGAATCTGTGTTTTGAGGCAGCCATGTACCTTTAAGCTTGTCACGATTCGATTTAACTTTTTTTTTCCTTTTTTTTTCCCCAAGCGTTCAGTGATGAGACTGATTTAAGCATTCCCAGCAACTCTGGTAACGGTGTTGCTGGCCTGAAATACTCTGCCTTTTGTCCCAGCTCTTCTTCCTGCATGGCATGCATTAGTACACCTAGCCCTGTTATCAAACGTCCCTCTCATTCTGGCCCCATTCTTCTTCAAGTCAATGGAAATTACAGTATAGGTTTTTGTGAGAACAGGGGCTGGCCCTTTCTCAGGATTTCTTTCCTCAACAAAACAATAACTTTGCACAGTGCCTGATTGGTTTTGGGGGGGTTGTTTATGGTAACTACTTGAGTTCAACAATGTTTTTGTATTTTCTTTTATTGTTGCTAATTTGAATTTATTTTAAAAAGGGGAATTAAATTACCCAGACAGGAAGATGTTGATGCAAATTTCCTAACTGCTAAGATAATAAGGTTGAAATTAGGAGCATGTACATATCTTCAAGAAGCATCAAAAATGCATAACTACAATTTAGGGACCTTAGAAAGATTTCAGTTTTAACAGAAATGTGATTTCTTGACTTGCTTAGTTCTAGTCTGTTTTTTAAATGCCGTGACCAAGACTGAAAAGCTCTTTGCTTCCTCAGTGATTCAGCAGGATTGTGTTGAACCCTTCCTGAGCACAACATCCTGCAGCAAACTTCTCCCCGTTTTTTTCAGATGATCTCAAAGACTCCCGAAACCAAGCATTGTGAGAATTATGCTTTACAGTCCAATCCACCATACATCTTCTGTATAATTTTATAATTTTACCTGGAAATTTTGTGGGGGGGTTGAGACAGCAAACTCATGCTATGGGACAGTTGCTACATGCACTTCCATACACATACATGTGTGCAATTATTTTACAGCTCAAGAAGCCTAAAGTCCATCTCCGAGACTAGCACTTTTTAACCAATTGAATGTTACAAAAATATAGCACATCTATTATTTATATCTCTTGCGTACAGCTAACAGTGCATATTCAGCCCAAAGGATCTCGCAGTGCTTTACAAATGACATACGTACAGGAATTCCTTCTACACTGAAATTCCCAGGCTTAGAGGGTGGGCCACAGCCAAGGAAATAATCAGCTTATAGCACACTGCATAATGTGTGTGAACTGCACAATGTGTATAAGGGTAATTCTGGCCAAGGGCGTATCAGACAGTACATCTCACCAGTGCATCCTGCTGGTAAAGGTGAATGTTTAAAAGCTATATTAAAAATAAAAACCTACCACCAACATTGTTCATTGACAGCCACTGTGATCCATTAAGTTTTTTCTTTTATTTACATATGTGTGAATATTTTTTAATATATACACATTCAATTAAAGTGTTGATTTATCATCGGCATCCCTAAAACTTGTCTGTTTTCACAAGTAATTTCCTTTAAGCACCAGGTTTTAATAACTGATGGTAAAGGGAGCTAGAAGAAACTTGACTTACCCTCCTGAGAGGACAGTATACATCAATATTGAGTGATGATACTGACTTACAGCTCAAAGTACCAGCCCATACACAGGCTGTCTAGTATAAACTGTAAGCTAGGCAGTGAAATGTGTGCATGCATTTATTTTTTAATAATAGAGTGCCTACTGCCTGGTTCTTATTACTTATATACTGCTGCCAGCTTGGAGTTCCCCAAACATTTTACCAAGATTAATTAAGGAATAATCCTATTTAAATGAAAAAAAAACCAAGGAAAAAAAACCCTCCGACAAAAACCTAAAGCTTTTTTCCCCCGTTTAACAAATGAGAAACCATCATACAGTTATACGATATGGCTTTACTAATAATGCATGGTGACCCATGAGTTAATACTTATTATTATAATACAAAACTGAGTGCCATAACTACACCTGCCAAGTTCTTTCTCTGGCTGGGCTTATCCTTCTGATTGCTTTTGGGGTAGCAGCAAACAGTTGAGAGACTGTACAACCCTACCACAGTGAGACTAAATGTGGTTGTCCCTTAGCACCAATGGCAGTTTTAGTGTTGGTTAGTAATTATAAGAAAGACAGCAATGCTCATAACCATGCCAGTGGCATCAGTCTTCTATTACAAAGTCTTTCCATAGGAGACCTTCAATAAATGCTCCAGTGTCTTGAGGATAAAAATATGTTGGCTACTACCTTAGCCTTTGTACTAGTGTGAGGAGAAAGGGCATTGTTAACCTTCGTCTTCACCATAATTCTTGCTGTCTAGGTGATTTAACTTAGCTTCTCTAAGGTGTTTCCCTTGCTTTCTCTTCTCCTTTCATTCTCCTCACCTCCACGCTGACTCCCAGGATGCCTCTGCTCTCAAATGACTACATCAGCTCTCAGTTAATTTTGCTATTCAGGTACTGTCTTTTTCTGCAGATTCCTCAGGACAGGTTTCTTCTGCAAGTCCTTTCAGAGGAGGTCTACCAGTGAAATGTCAATGAGAACAGGTTGAAAAGGTTGATAAAATAAAATGGAAAGGAATATGTGGAACCAAACAGCAACCCCTGGCTGTCTTCTGCAGAAAACCCTTGTACTGCTCAAGCATCCCCACTCTGTCTCTCCCTTTTCCTCATATCCCCTAAGGTATGTTTTGGATTAGTCTATTTTAAAAATTAGCTTTTCAGCAACAGATTTTATTTATATTTTTGTCTGTACTGGGATATATGTATGTATGGCACCATATCAGTAGCAACAGGAAAGGCATCAGCACACTTCCTTCAGCTCAGATTTGTGCGTGCTAACCAAGGGATCCATTATTTCTGCTCTTCCATGCTTTGATTTTCAAGTCAGATCATTCATGACAAGGCTGCAGGTGGAAAGCCATACTTTGGAATAAAACTTGAGGTAGTAAAGTGGGGGTAAAAGATCTTTATAAATGTAAGCTAAGCAGTTATTATTTAATAGCTGGTATTTTTGCTTCTCTCATCCCACTTAGTGCTGAAGGACAGAAGGAGTTCGTAAAGAAAAAGAGCTTGATGGGGAAAATAGCTATTTTTTTTTTTTTTCTGAAAAATAGGGACATCTCTCTGGAATATATGTAAGTGGTGGTATGTACACACTAAAGTGTGCCTGCATTTATTGTAATTGGTGTCTTTGAAACATTATGTGTACACAGTCTCTCTCTGCAAGAAAAAAAAAAGGGGGAAAAAAAGATGGTTCAAGCTCAAATAAAATTCCAGGCTGATGTGGGGAGACAGACAGTAATATGAGAATGTGTACACAGGGTGCAAATGCCTACATAATATGTATCTTGTCTGAGTGTAACTGTGCATGTGTTCTTTCTGTGTGTCTGCACATGTGCACTTAACCTTATTAATATTTGTATGTGTTTATGTCACATAGTTGATACATATTTTTGTATGTATTTTTATGTGTGTCTGTTTGGACACACATACAATCCATTGTAAAGGTTTTTCCATGTCAGTATAAGGCATAAATATATCCGTTTAGCTGTGATGAAAAGATGCATATACTTCAGTTCATATGACATGTACTCATCAGGACCTGTGCTTGTTCATAAAGTATGTATGCATGCATTCATGTCGACATGGTTAACCTGTTTTTGCCTGATCTGGAGAGCCAGTATACCTCTGTGCAGTAGTGTGTGTGCAAGGGAAGTGTGTTTGTGCTAGTTTGCAGACATTTAACAAGTTCTTAGTGTACAGAACGCTGGCCACAGAGTGCTTATGACAACGTCAGGGTCAGTAATAATTGCTAACATTAAAGATATTTTAATTTATCAAGTCAATAATGTCCATATTCTTGCACAAAACTGACTCTATTTTCTCTCATCCTCAAAAAAAAAAATCAGAATTACAACACTGTGAGAGAAGCTATCTTTGCTTTTTAAGGGAACGCAAAATAGGGCCAAGACTGGTTTTGATAGTTTGGGGTTTTTTGAAATTTTTGCCTCATGCTTAGAAATACAAATCTTTAGATTTCTGATCCCAGGTTTGGAAATTGCACCCCTAGTAAATGTTTTACAGGCTACTGGTAGCTGTCTGGTGAGCAGAACTGAAGGATTGTGTCCATCAGTTGTTCTGTCTAGTTAATTTGTTAAGTGAAACAACCTTCCTGAAGATCTTCTTGGGAGCATTTCGTACAGTTTGTTAAAGAACCAGGAACTGGGTTTTTCATGGTAACAGGAAAAAAAAACCCCACAAACATTTCAGTCTAGTACCCTGAATAAGAAAAAGTCCTAATTTTTCACTGCTTCATCTAATAATTAGGCCCATGCAAAGTGAGTGCAGAACAGGTGTAGATGCTCTGTTTTGCACGTACTTTTCTTATCTGAGTCTTGAAACATGATTCCCTAATATGACACAGAGTACCAGCATGGTAAAACAGGTCCACTTTGCTTATGCAGAACTGAGTATACAAGGGGCAAGACAGCAGAAAATTAGGGCATAGGGGCCTATCCCAATTCCCCTGAAACAAATGGGAGCTGGATTAAGCCTAAATCTCTAATTACATAGGGGTAATAGTCTATCAGAACTCCCACTGAAGCAAAAGGGAGTTGGAGCAAACCCAAGACTCTAATTGCATTTTTCCTTGCCATTTTTGTTCATATATTTTGTTTACTCTGGCTCATCGTTACATTATTTTGTAATTATTATGATGGGATTAGCGGCCATTAAATATCTGATTTCTGAATGGTATGACTTGTTTTAGTCACTGATGTCACTGATGTATGTCAGAAAGGTTTGTATATTCTGGTGCACATGGCAAGAGATAGATGAATTTATCTAATGATTGAAATGAATTGAGGCTTATATATTTCCTGCCAGCACTTCAAAGAGCCATACTACTTTTCTGTGTGCAGAAAACAATATAGTGCAAGGCCACACCAGGATTTTTTTCTTTCCTTTTTTCGTCCTGGTGTTTATACCAGTACCTTTGAATTTCCACTGTGAGGACTGGATTTATCTAAGGAATTGGATAAGAACAGAGCATTACTGACTATGTGATAGAGAGTTGTTATTATTTGGAGAAAGTTTCCATGATACCTGTCATTTTGGAGCACCCCAATACATTTGTTCAGTTTGTTCAATACCAGATTTCCTCCTGCTCTTCTGAGATTAACTCTGCAGTGGTACCCACATGTCATCTACAGTATAGACATTGAGGTTTTTTTCCCATCTTGAATGCCATTCCCAAACATGACCGTTCTACAGTAAGAAGAGAGTTTCAACACATACCAGGCAAGGAGAAGTGTACTCATCCTTCCAGCGGTATACTGACTGCGCCATACTGGCAGTATTAAAACTAAAGGACTGTATAGAGGCCCTGGTACATGATGGGAATTCTCACTGACGACAGGAGAAACTGCATTGTTGATCTAGGCAGGACTCCAGGTAGATGGCTTCAATGTGACTTGGAAAACATCGAAGTAGGAAATACATGCTGGAGCAAGGGGCATTTCTGCAGTCATTCTTCACAACACAATTCTACTTTGTTGCCCATTAATAGTGTCCTAAGACAGGTGGGCACTGCTTTATTTTGGAGATGTTATTGAATTGTCCTAATCTGTACTTCCAATTTGTGACCCTAATAAACTCAAAATTAGGGAAGGGCTTTACCCCACACAGGTGTAGAGTTCTGGAACAGCTTTCTTACAGGAACAGTAGAAACAGGCAAGCAAATTAGCTATGGATTTTGATTAATTAATGAAAGGGTTTATATAATGAGGTTGTCCAGAAAAGGAGGGCTTTACTCATCAACTCAGGAGATCCCATCCATTGTAAGTTCTTCTGTATCTATTTGGGGAGCTGCGAAGGAGATAGTTATCAATGCACTGTGGAAGGGCATAGGGAATTACTGCTATATCTATTCATTACTTTCTGGGACTTTGACAAATTTGGAGGTGTTTTGTTCCCAATTAATATATTTTTGGCTACAGAAGAGGTACAGAAACTTTGAACTGAATAGTAGAAGACATGTCTGTCAATTAAACTATCCATGAGATGTATCAGTAAGCCACCTTCAGTTACAGTAATAGGAAGTCTAAATAACCGCAGTCACTTCACTGGAGTCATTCAAGACTTAAACTGACAGAAAAGAGGAAGCAAAGTCTTCCTCCCCTTTTATCCTAGTTAGAGTAACACAGCCTCACCATGTATCTTCTAACTGCAGTAAGGGACATGGTTTTCTTTCAAACTGAACAGTATTTTGGTGTTGAGCTCACTTGACATAGTCTCTGTCAAAGAAGAACTTTTTTTTCTTTTTGAGTTTACAAGCCTGGTTTGCAACATTTCCAATATGTGCATTAAAATCCATAGCGCCACATGACGTTGTAGTCCTAGCATGCCATTGTCAGTATCAAAAGCGACATTTGCTTAAGACCAAACAGGGTGAAATAGTTAATGATAAACAATAACAAAATGTTTAAAAATAGATCTGACTATCTAGCTTAAAACTGATTTGTTCCTTTACATTCATAATGAAGATTAGTTAGAACTGTTTACATGATTTGTAAAAAATAGTATCAGAAGGCCATTCTAGCTGTTCAGTGCTTGCTGCTCTGGGCTGTGTAGAGCCTGGGAACTCAAGGAAGTGGAGGAGTAAACTGGCTAGTCCAGCTTCACCATTCAACATGACCAAAGTGCACGGACAAACAGATACTACAAGCTGTGAAATGCAAGTGAACTTGTAAAAATTGTTCTCTAGCAGTTCAGTGTGATATTGGTAACAAAAGTAAGGAAGCTATTTAAAACATATACCTCAACTAAATCATTTACCTTAACATTGCTTTTGAAAAAAAGCTATCTAAAAATACCTGTCAAATCCATTTTAACAGATAGGTTCTGTTTTGCTATAAGAGAGGAAACCAGGTACTGTATGGGGAGACAGTTTAATCAGTGGGGACAGTTTAATCAGTGGGGAAGGTAAGGAAGTCTTCTCTCTATAACTTCAATGACAAGGTGTCATCACCCTGTCTCCCCTCCTCCCTCCATTACCCATAGATGCAAAGGGCAATACACCTCCAGTCACTGAAGTTGTTGGGAGTTTTGGGTGGCTCATAGGGGCTGTCTCCTGCAGAATTGTGCTAGAAAGGGGAAAAGTGCAGGTTCTGTGGTGCAGCTTTTGTAAATAAATACCTAAATTATGTGTAATTCAGCAGCTAAGCATTTCCTTAAACACTAGTATCAAGATGCTGGCTAAACGGTAAATAATATGAAAAAATTGTGTTAGTAAAATCTTCTGTTTCCTAACATAAACAATTGGAGAAAATATATTGTAATGTACCTGCAAAATGTTTTTTGCTTTTTTGAAGGAAAGAGTGTGTATAAAGAAAACTGTTTGAGCTAAGTTTAAAAAAAAGAAGTCTGAATGTAGTAATGGTCAAAAAGATGACTGTACAAGATTTTGCATACATCTGTAGTTCATCATAACCAGGGAAAAACTGATTCTTCTGCAGAGCGCAAATAGACAGACAGCACTCTTTTGGGCTGGGGCTCTGTGTAGATGGCATGCTGGTTCTCAGCACAGAGAGTGATTTCACAGAGTTAAGCGGTAACTTTTCCAGCAGGTTATTACCCACATTTTAGCCCCTGAGATCTGAAAATCAAGGTACATCTTACTGCCTCTCATAATGTTTATTGCAAATCTCTGTGCTCCAGTTGTAAGAGGTCATGATGCTTTACCAGGCAGACTGAAGTTCCACTCTCTGTGTCTCATACAGGTAGTTTGACAGTTAGAGTGAGAAAAGTACATGCAATGGACACAAATCCTTAATGGCATACATGAGCGAAATTGCTAAAATCATTGCATCTGCAGATGTTCACATCAGTAACTTTGGCTTTAGTTTGTCAGCAAGATGTGGAGATCTTTGCTTTTAAAATGTTTGGGAGTTTTCTGCCGTGGGCCAGTGCTGTGTACCACATAACTTTTCTTTAACAGAGTGCATGTATAGATAGGGAACTCAATGCATGTGCTAGGAATTGGTAGTTTTTTGCAGTCACTTTTCTGGAAGACACATGCTGTAAACCTGTAGCAAAGAGTTAACATACTGGGGGCTAATCACAGAACAGCTGCTGACCTCCATGGATTTCAGCAGATCAGACCCCAAGAGGCTTTTGTGATCAGACTCCAGGAGGATATTGCTGAAGTCATGCACTGGGGGTTGTGTTGTGGGTTTTTTTAAACTAGTTAATGGCTGTTGACTTTAGTGGAAAAAATGTAATAAAAAGGACATTTTCTGCTCAATGCAGAATGTTTTAACTTTTCAGAAGGTGGTTCTTACTCCTCTCTTACCCATCTGGTCCTTTGTCCTGGCCACTTTCACGATAGGCTTTTTGGCAGCTGAGGACAGAAGAGCACAGCAAAGATGACATACTTGAGACTGCAGTCAGTGGGACAGCTACGCAAAAGAGTCCTGCAACTGGCAACAGACCAAACTGTGACCATTAGATTCCAGTTAAGTTATAGACCTTTTAAAAAATAAAATCTGAGAATAAGGTGTTTGGTTAACACTTTGGAAGTGGGGACTTTTAAAAGGAAGGGTGGTTTGTCTAGGGAAACACAAATATGTAATGGTCTACCATGAAAGTGCTAATAAAGGGTAAAATCAGCAAGTCCATGGGTCATAATACCTGTGGGGCAGGGACTCCTTTAAAGCAGACTAAGTCTTTTCATATCTTCTAGTAGTTAGCTTCCATGTATAAAAGCACTTTTTCTCGTTTAAATAATTGTCTTTATTAATTAGTAATGGGCTCAGAACTTGAACTTGCATTGTTTGCAATTGCAAGAATATTCAAAATCACCTGAACAGCACTAATTTCTATTTATTAGTAATGCTTTTTTTCCAGACGTTAAAAATAAGACAAATTATGAATTACATTTTAAATAAGTTTCACACCTTGTGTAATTAAAAGTTTGTTACACATCAAGACTGAAATTT
This sequence comes from Falco peregrinus, assembly GCF_023634155.1. Lineage (NCBI taxonomy): Eukaryota > Metazoa > Chordata > Aves > Falconiformes > Falconidae > Falco > Falco peregrinus. The sequence goes on from NC_073721.1 coordinate 84,734,611, forward strand.
TAGATGTCCTGTTTAATTTAGTGAGACAGGTTTTGGCTCAAAGAAAGGTAATTCTGAATGAAAATGTTATCAAAGATTTATTTTTGGCAACAGCTTTACAAAACGGCACGGGGTGTAGTCTCCTACACCTTGTGAAATTTCAGGCTCTTGCTCTGCTGAAAGTGCTCCCGATTACCTTGGATCAGTCCCATAATTTTCTTTGTCACCTCAAATGGAGCCATCAGTGTCTCTACATAACAAAAACCTTGTTAACCCTTCCCTGCCCAGCACCTTCTCAAAGATTTGCTTCAATTCCAGCAATTCAAAGAACCAGCAGTGGAAAGCTTTGCTGCTTGGTTTGGTTAGTCTTTACCAGACCATCCTGATTTAACTCCCTTTTTTTAAGAAAGTAAAGGAGTTTTCACCAATTTTCTCTCTCCTCTCCAAGTTCAACCCTTTCTGTATTTGCTGGGAAAATTCCTTTCCAGTTTGCTGGGGGTGAGGGGAAGCCTATGGCTTAGCAGCATATAGACCAGAGGCATCAAGGTCACAGATAAAATAGATGAAACTACTAATTTTTCACAGCTATACACTAGCAAGGGTGTGCACCACAAAGGCCTGATCCTGACTAACCTTTCATGCCTTTCCGTTGCCCTCTCTGTTTGACACCTGCAGGTCTGTGGATCAGAAGCCGACTTTCAGCCCTGCTTTTGCTAGTGCCCCAGCTCCTGAGCCTGCAAGGGACCCGTGTGCACCCACCACCCAGGGCCGGGGGGCTCCTGAGTGTACTGCTTCGTCTTTGCACCATGCTCTGCTTCTTGGGTTCAGAGTCATTTTTATATGAGGCTAAACTGCCCTGCTTGCTGAAGAAGTTTAGATTTAGCCCCCAGAATTTATAAACGATTCCTGAAACTATTTTGTCATGTTAAAATAGCTTCTATAAACATCAAAACTAAAGATGCTCTCTGCTCTTTACTGAAAAAGTAAGGAATCTCTGCTAGCCATTTGGAGGCTAAAACCTACAACCTTTAGTGAACATTCATGCATATTCATGAAAATAATCTGAGGGAAGTCAATAGGAACATTCCTGTGGAACAGAATTGTTCCTAGGAGTGCAGGTTAGCATAATACAGCCCCGGTAGAACCTCTGGTTGATAATGCTCCCGTGCTTCCTCTCCTAGTACCTGGCTTTTAGAGCTAAATTCTGAAAGGAGTAAATAAAAAGAAAAAGTTAAAACTTTTAACTGCAGGTTTCGGAATGCAGTATACATCAAACAACATTAAGTATTTCAAATGAATTAAAAAACAATTCACCAAAAAAAGCCTTTATCTGTGGCTTTGTTTGGGTTTCTTTTCTTGGACATTTGGGATCTGCTGTGATCAGTTCTACAAAAATTAAAATCTCCAGGACAAGCAGCTTATGTCTTTAACTACATAATCAAAATATTGCAAAGTACTAAAGTTTTTAAAGGAAAGATATTGGTGATTGGATTTGTAACAATAATTTGCAAATTTAACTTGGAAACCAGCTTTTTCTTCCAGATGAGGGAGAACCAGAACTAGCCAGAACATTCAGAAAAGGTAACTATATAAGCTTTCAAAGCTGCTTTGATAACATACTGTCTACCACAAACATTATTTTCACATAATCATAAACCCTATATTTTTAATATTAAGAGAAATTACATACAGCCCTTTTGACCTCCATAGTTAACTTAGGCAAAATACCTACTGTCTTTAAATGTACTGCCTGAAATTACGTTTGTCTGGGGAAAAAAAAAAAAAAAAGGTTGAGCTTTATATAGCCTTTGTTTGTATTTATTACATTTTGTGAAAGATTGACATATAGAGACCAGTTCTCTTATTAATCTAGAATTCAGACTTGAAGGAAATTAGAAATTAGAATAGATTAACATTTAGGGAAAACACTATAGGGCTGCAGCCATCAACCAGATAATTTCAGTGGGCAGGTTTTCTTTAAGTGAATATTTATACTAAATAAATAACATCCACTTGAAAAATCATTTTCAGGGAAGATGTTTTCTTATATTATAGTCTGGAAGTTAGACTCATAATAGCCCAAGTGCTACGTAGTATGCAGCTAAATGTAATACAAAGGAAGCTCAGTTATCTAATATAGATATAAATACAAGTATTTGTGAAATCTATTTAGAGCAAGGGTGGGGTGTTTTGTGCCTTAATATACAAAGGAAAAAACTGAAGTGGGAATACTGTATACTTTAGCCAAAGTACCAGCTAAATATTTTTCTCCTTTTGCTGGATTTATTTTCTAAAAGTAATTAAAAATATTTTAATTATCAAATATGTCCAAAGAGTAAGCATACCTAATTGTTACCAAATTCATATGGTAAAAGTTAGAAGACAATTGGATTTAAAATTCCTGTGGGCTGATCCTGCTGTCCTGAAATCAGTGGTAAAATGCCCTTTGGCTTCAAAGGGAGCTGAATTTCATGACAGCTTTTTAAATAGATTTATTAACTCTTCAGTATTCTGCTAAAGAATAAAACTTCACTGTTTCTTTAAAACCACAGTAACAAAATTTTAGATTAAAATCTAAGCAAACAGGAGTAGCAAATACCATAAAAAAAGCTTTTAGGTGGTTGCTATTATTAGCCTATCAGCTGATAATTTGATAAAAAGAATTCGATCTTACTTATCTACTGTTTTTCAGTGGTTCATAGGACTTAGATGTTTTACTTTCTCCATTAACATATATAGGATCTGAAACAAATAAAGCCCTGCCCTTGCAGAGTAAAGGCAGAAATATGTTTTGGCAATTAGAACAATTAGATCTAGCTGCTGAATCTAAAACTTAATTACTTAAGTATTGACATTTTAATGTTATCAGTAGAAAATAAAGCAGAGAGATCTCCGCATCAAGAAAAAATCCTTTAATAAAATATACAAACTTGATATTTCAGACATAAAAATAAATCTTTATTTGTATTTGTGAGTTTAAATTTGTTGTTCAGTAAATACATTGTTTAAATAGGCAGGGACAACCTGCAAAGAGGGGTAATTGGTAGGATTAAAATTTACAATTTGTACAAAGAGAAAATACTCTGATAAGGGCAAACAATAAACAGAAGTCAGTTTAGGGTTCATCACTATCCTATGTATTCATACAGTTCATACTAATTTGTATGACTTAAAAACTAAAATAATAGAATCATTACTCATCCTTGCTAAATATATTTCTATTAAAAAGTTTTCTTCCTCTTTTGCAAAAATTGCTATTGACTTTTCTGCAGAGAAGCTGGAAAAAAAAGTTAGTAAATTTGATCATAATTCACAAATGCTCCTTCTGTTGAAGCAGATTTTTTACTTTGAAATTACTACTAGGAAATTATTTGAACAGTTTTTTAAACTTAATTTAGGTAAGAAGCTTTTTGAAAGTTATAGTATTATCTTATAACTGACTGCAGTTGGAATACAGCCCTTTTTCAAATTGAATACTGTACATAATAATTAACAAAACATGTGGATGTAGATTCAGTTATAATTATTAGGAACATTAATTTGCATTGTTGAATCTTAGTGGGGGGTTTGTTCTTTCTTAAGGCTTTTAAGCAGTTAGCAATGAAAATAAATCAAGATTAAAAAAATCTGTTTCAAATCTTCCTTAAAAAACTTTAAAACCTTTAAATGTGGTTTGATATATTTTTGCCTATTATGTATAGGTTATTTATAAATCTTATGATAAAAGATTTCTATTTATACATATTTCATACCTCATTAAATCGACTGAGCAGACAGGGTTGCATCATACTTGTTTGTACGTTTACCTGAGACTTATTAAATAGAACAGTGAGCTAGGTAAATATTCTACATGAAGTTTTATCCAAATAAAAACATTTGTAATAATTAATATATGTTAACAATCCCACATTGATCGTGTTTCTGGAAGCTGTATTTTCAGTTTCTACTTAATATTCTTGGAATTTTTTTCCTTTTATGGCTTCCAGAATAATAAACATGATATCCCTGTTGTTTTTGGAATTTATAGTAAAGAATAAATATTGATTATATTTTGACATCTAAAGAAATTACTGACAGAAGGAGATATATAACAATTTTGCTCAAGTAACTTCATGCAATTGAAGTTTTAAAGTCCTTGAAGTAGGGGAAGGAGTTTAAAGGAAGAAAAGCAAACCACATCCCACCCCCACCCCCCAATTGAATAAAATTGTTTTTAAATGTCTGCTGCAATTTTTTTAAGAGAGGAAAAGAGTTTTCATGCTTTGGTAATGTATCAGATTCAAAGAATGCCATTAAAACTCATGATGAGACTTCGACCACAGAACTTAGCTTTTCAACAGACTAGTCAGCTCCTTAAATTTAATTGAAACTATGTTAAAATAAAGATTTTTTCATGTACTAAGTAAACTTAAATGTTTATCCTGGAAAAGAATAACTGCATGTATCTGATCAATGGAAACATGCACACCGCAAAGGTGATTTTTTCAAAGAAAATAATTATTTCTACATAACTTGTAAGTCAAAGGGCATCTGTTTGTGACCATATTAGTGCTAAAATCAGTACAATAAGCTAGACTTTACCAACTAAATGGAAGGTAGGTACAGTATGATCTGGAGTGGGAGTGAGCTCAGAGTCAGCTCAATGTAGTGGCAGCACATAAATCTAACTGTCAGGAGCAAAGTCAAACTTCTTTGACTACAATTTCCACTAAAATACTACCTTAAATTTGAGTTTGCTAATTGTATGTGCTTCAATGAAATCACATGCTTTCAAAAGACGTATTAATAAGCTTAAATATGATTATGTTATTAAATATTTAATTAATTAGAAAGTGAGCTGTGTAAGCCCAATATGGAAAACAGAATTGATGTATTAGTCATATGCTTTTTTCTTTATTTATTAATGAACAGTTTTAGAGGTGAATAGTAAATTCTCCAGAATAAATTCACAAATGCATACCTCTCTTAATTTTTTTGGAAAATGTTTTGTTATTCTCTCACACAAATTATGTATTCTTTTTGCTCTCTAGAAGTAGTTCCAAAGTTGCTGAAAGGGTCAAACATATTACCAGTTTGGTTTAAGTCCCAAAAGAAGTTTTCCAAGATTTTCATATTTCACGTTAAATTAAGGCAGATGTGGAAGATGATTCAATGTAATCCATTAATTTTAAAATTCCCAATGATGAAGATTCAGCTATAAATTATTATTACAGTAAACCATTATTATGTAAATTGATATTAATTTCTTCTGTTGGACACCATAAATATGAGACAAAGTCCTGCAGTCAAAACTCCTGCTGCTGATGATAAAAGATTAGGCAAGGCAGATACTGCAGGATTTGGAATGCATATCCTCATTTGTGCCTGTAATCTTACAACCAGAGTAATATCTATATTAAAGGTTCAAATTTTAATACTTTTTTTTTACCACAGCTATCTAGATTTCTATTCTATTTACTAATACTAATACTTTTACCACTGTTTTCATTGTTAATGTATTTCAAACAAGAAGATCGAATTGCTTGGTCTCTGGTCTTTAAAAATCCATCCTGTCAGGAAAAGAATTAATTAATACAGCTTTAACTTTAGGTTTTCCTTTTCCTTTTTTTTCCCCGGTTAATTTGGGGGAGGGGAAAAATAGGACTCAGATTCGTATAATTTCCCAACTCACATCAAATCCTATGTTTCTATAAGACAAATTCATAGGGTAATAATGACAGACTGCCACTAGTATGTATTTTTTAACCTAAAATACGCCATTAATTTAATCTATTTCTCTGGGGAAAAAAAAATATTTAATTGTCCTCTATGTTTATCAGAGGTAGCAAACTGTAGTTTTAGTTATTAGCTCTTGGGTTTGATGGTCGTTATACTTACAGTATAGAATATTATTTAAACAACCAGGCCTCATGCTTTTAAGATTTAAAGCAACCATTCAAATCATCTTTACCACGGTTCTGTTACAATAATGCAGAAAATCTGTATTTCATGACATAGGGATATAAGATGAGATGGCACTACATGCACAAGGGCACCTGATGGGAACCAAAAGAAAAGCAGTCAGAGTACAAGGATATTTGGATTTAAGTAGGTTAACGCTAAACTTCTTTGTAAATTGCTGAAGATGTAACATTTCAATTCATATAAAATTGTAGGTGTTAAGATGTGAAATTATATAGAGTCTGATCTATATAAATCCAGCCAAAAGGTTGTCAGTGATCTTTGGGCTTATGTGATAGCAGTGCCTAGTTGTACTGCAGCCTCACTCCACACTGAAATGGAGTTTGAAGTTGAGGTGTGGGTGAACTAGAGGTACAGGCTGAACTTTGTAGCTGGAAGATGGGCCTGCCTACCCTCAGAGCTGCCCAGCACCGTGATGGGGACAGTTACAGGTCTGTGGTACCCAACTACATTTGCTCAGGCCTCCAGAAACTTTGGGTCAGGACTGTTTCTGAAAAAATTATTTGGCTACATACATTTTAGTACACCTTGCAGTTGGTTTTAATCAAGTTGTATTTATCAGAAAATTTCTGTGCGCAGTATTCTATGTTTATGGGTTGGGCTTTGTGATTATTCTGTCTGGTTGCTTAAATGAATTTGAAGCTTTAGGAACAGAGAGCTACTAATTTTTTTTCCAAATAAAAAAATATTGTTGCATCGAATGGACTCTATATGAAATAGATTATATGTCACCTAGCTACCGGTGCACTTATTCCTTACCCATATGAGATGGAAGGTAACATGAAGCTAGAAGGTATTAATGGCTGCGTTAAAGTAACGACTGGTAAAAAGCAGGTGGATGCTGATAGATTCACTTGCCTTCTGTGGGGGCTCCACATGTGTGCCTCATTTTCCAAATTTAATTACAATTAAGATCTTTTCCCATATATGAAGGTCATTCTCTGGAATTTCAGAGTTCACTGGTTGCACACAGATTTGCAACAATAGACTGCTATGGGTCATGTGCTATGTAAGTAGTACATAAGCTCTGAATGTTCAAAAGGGGAAAAAAATCTTAGCTAGGTTGTGCCAATTAACAGTGTTCTCCCCATGTTTAGTTTAATTTAGAAGGATAATGGAGTGAAGTTTGAATTAATCTGCTTGAACCTTCTCTTTTGTTTGATTTTGGCAGCTAGCTGGGTACCTTTACAGAACACAGTAAAACCAGCTTCAGTACCATTATGGTGAGAGATACAAAACCTCAGCAGAAATACCATACCTGAACCTATACTAAGTAGCTACTTCATACTGCTTTGATTGGGAATAAGTACTGGGGCCCACAACCACCATTTACAGATAGATCTGTAATTAATAGATGATGTGTGGATAAGTATCAGGCCCAAATTTTCCTTTTCTGTGCCCTTGCCTATTTCCTGATTATTTTAACTATGTTTGGGCAGCTGGAAAAGACTAGATTGCTGTTAGCCATGATTGAAATGCCTACAGTATTTAGACAAATAATATATAACTTTTTATGAAATCTTCAACCTCAGTATTTAAGGGCTGCAAAATCACATAGGACAGTAAGAAATGTCCATGGGAAAGACTGACAGGTTGACATAAAAATCTGCAGGATTGTTGGTATAACTTTTTGTGTGTGTGTGGGGGGAAAGATCAAAGTCATACCTAGAATATTTCTGAAATCAGAACACTACTTCTGTTTATGAAAGTCTGTTGGATTTTGTTTCGTTTCATTCCATTGAAATTCTTACGTCACTGCACTATTGGAAAGCCCCACACTTGCTCAGTGCTGAGCGTGCTTTGCTCTTTAGGAATGGCTAGACTTAGTGCCCAGGAAAGGAATGGCTTTACCGTATGTCCAGGTTTAGCTGGACACAGCTTGGTTTACAACCTGTGAATATGCTTTCTTGAGGACTAGATACAGTATGTTTCCGGGTGGTCCTCCTGAAGATAAAAATGGATGTTCTGGTTATCCTCTGTTAATAGATGGTTTCTGATCCTCATTATAATACAAAGCAAAAATGTCTTTTTTTGATGAGAGGGTGTTATTTATTATGCTAGCTTGTTAAGAGAGCAGAAGAAATAAGGGGTATTTTATCTTTTGCAAGCAGTTTAATTTAATACAATGAGTTGAATGTATGCCATTTGCTGAGGTGCACTGGAATGTCAAATAAAATGTAGAAATAAGGAAAATATATGATTGTCAGATTTGCTGTAGGAGAAATGTCATACCATCTTCCCCAAGCCACAGCTGGGGAAGAACTTTAGGAGTTTGAGAACTTTGTTGGAAAAGTTCTTGATCCCTAATGCTTTGCAAGCAGAAAGTAAAGTTTTGTATTTGAAAATGAAAGGAGACTACTACTGTGTGCACTACTACCATGTGCAAAACTGGTCTAAGTGCAAGAAAATAGAAGGGCCGTTTGGCAGTAAGTTGTTTTCATAAAAAAGGCAGAGGGAAACAGAACAAGCTCATCAGCTGTCTCCTTACAAGCCAAAATAAATGACAGGTACCAAGGTCACGATACATTTGGAGACAATCAGAGTCCACAGGAATTTTAGACATGCTGAGCACTTCTTCCAAGGGAGACTGGTGGTGTGTAGTTCCTTCCCATTCTTCCACTAGTAACTCATTCAGGAGGACTATGCTTTTGGACTATTAGGATCATGCCTCACTTTTTCATTGTAGGACACTTGAATATATGGCAAAATGGTAGTCACTAAATGAAGAGCTTTTAATTGATCAAATCCGACAAATCTGTTATCGGTCAGCCCACCATCAGGAAAAGTTCGGTGGTTTCTTTTTTAATGTCATAGGGATCAAGCGCTCAGTACCTGTCGTGCAGTTCCTCCTCCTGTTAGCAGGCAATATATGTGCTTCCTTTTTTTGCAGTCTACTCTATGCAATGTTGTTATGTTCATTAATGAAGTATATGTCCAACTTTCTGGATCTGTGACCTCCTTTTGATTCACCTCTCTCTGTTACAGTCTTGAATTCTTCCCTTTTTTGACAATAAAGACTAAGACTTTATAATTGCTGCCTGAAAACTTGCTCACTTTTCCAGGGAGTCTGGACTTGCTGCCAGTGAGCCAAGGTTGCTAGCAGGCTGGGGGGTACCCTAGGTACTTGCAGGAACTTCTCAGTCCCCTGCTGTCAAAAACCAAGCTACTGCTGATGAACTTTGTTTATTCTAACACTGAATATTGTTGTGTTATTTTGCAACCCATACTTTGAGAAATACTTGTTTAGCAGAGATGAAGGTCCCATCTAGTGATGAATTCCGTAGCAGCACAGTTTGAAAAAGTGACAGAACTTGGATTAGTTGAACCTGGATGCAGCAAAGGTAATGGCAAAGGACTTGCATTATTCCATGATAGTGCAAAGTAAATATGATCATCTGAGTTAAAGAATCACAGAATGGTCGGGGTTGGAAGGGACCTCTGGAGAACATCTAGTCCAACCCCCTGCTACAGCAGGTTCTCCTAGAGCAGGCTGCACAGAGTCATGTTCAGGTGGGTTTTGAACGTCTCCAGAGGAGACTCCACAACGACTCTGGGCAAAGACAGCTGTCATCTTCTCATGTTTCCTTTCAAAATTATTCTTGGTAAGGGATACGGGCTATAGAAAGAGATTTTGATGTTGGTGTACTTGCTTTAAATTTAAGGAAAAAATGAAAGTATTTTTTCCCCTATGTTGTGTACATATTGTTTTAGATCTCTTGATCAGTTAGTTAGAAGTTAGAAAGTTGGAAAAGGTCTTTAGTTAGAAGTTGGAAAAGATTGTACTGGAAATCTACAGGGTTGCGTTCTATTGTTGTTTAAAATGAGGCCAGATGACATTTATAATACCTGTGTTGTAGTATCCATTGCATCTCTGTCAACCCCCTTGTGCAAACAGTGAGACGCTCTTGGCTCACAGGCATAAGTAGGGGCCCTCAATGCAATTGGGATGCTCTCCACTGACCCCCATCCATGGCAGCTAGCCTGGCTGTTCCTGTGCTCATCTTGCTCTCTCCTGTGTGAATGTCTCATTGAGTTAGGAGCAGGGCACCGTTTAAGAGATGAGGAAAAAGTACAGGTAGCTAAAGTCTGGTGTATTTGAGACTGAACTGGAGTGAAAAAGAGGTGAAAAGTTGGCGATCCTAGGCTGTGCTTTCTACACCTGTCAGATCGTTTGACATGTTCACATCTCTGTTCCTCAGTTTAACCTACCTGTCACAACAGTTACTCTCTGCTACAATTAATATTAACAATGTGACTATTGCATAACACCGGGGGTTAGGCTTGATGATGCCTTCCAAAACAACTACATTAATGAGTATTTGTTAATAGTTGCTCCGCGCTTTGTTTCCAGATGGGAAGAGGAGAGAGGAGCAGGCTGCCCCTGTGATAACCTCTTGTAGTACAGCAGGACCTGTCAGGAGAGGGCTGGGAACCCCAAGGAGAGACTGCAGAGCCCTTCAGAACTGCTAGTGTGGCTAGGCAAGGCACCTCATGGAGAGTTCTGTTCTTTGCACTTCAGGAATTAGTATAACACTAAGTATCTTTGAAAGAACATCAACTCTCTTTCCATCATCTTTCCCATGTAACTGTCTTCTGCCTTTCTGCCACACTCAGTATTTTGAAAGGTTCATTGATAATACTTGCTGTGAGGTGGAGGCCTTCATATCCTTAATATCACAAGACAAAAGTTAATTTTAGCTGTGTGATTGCTATTTATCTGGTTCGTTTAAGGAACATGAAAAAAGTAGAGTAAATATTTATATAAAAGCCAGGTAAAATAGAGGGCAGAATGCTTCAGATGGAAATAATTTCTACAAGTGCACCAAGAGCAGCATTTAAGAGCCAAGGCTAAGTTATGAAACATCCTTTAAAGGAACCATTGTGAAACAGGCCATTTTATTTCCCTGTAATTATTTCTTTCATTGGTAATGATCCACCAGTATTAACTGGTGGATATTTACTGATTTCATGAGTGTCCACTTAAGTTAAGCTTCATCATATGTTAAAGAAATTGGTACAATTTGGGGTCTGCCCTAAAAGCTAAAGTGGTGAAAGCTAGTGATAGCAAAGTCTTTCTCCCAGGGCACTTTATTGCTGGGGGAGATGCAGCCCTGGGTGAAAGCCTGATCCAAAATCTGTGTGATGGTGAAGTCCCATCAAAACACAGGATCAGCAGCCCTGTTGCAACTTAGGAAATTAGGAACAAACAAGTCTTAGACACTTAGGCAGTTAGGAAAGAGTGGATTTTGGCACTTATGAGGAATTTGGCTACAGTGGGACATGGAGGTAGCATGTTGTGAGTCTCTGAAAGTCAGTGTTGTGAGCATGCTTTCTGGTAAACAGTTTTCTGTTGACCCAGGTGATTATAGTGGTCTGTCTTTGTATGGCACTGAAGCACTTCAAGTTGGGTTGACCTAGGCAAGTGAATAACCCCACTGAACACAGTGGGTGTTATTTGTATGCTTGAAAGTAAGTGTATGTGTAAGTCTTATGTTGAATTGGCCTTGGAAACACAAAAGATGTCTTCTGGGGAAAGGAGAGGAGAGGTGGAGGTAGAGAAGGAAGGCAGAGAGAAATTCTTTGAGAGTGGTTACTCCTCTTCCCTGTAGTAGCATCCAGGAAAAGAGGAAAAAGGCAACGTGTACTAGATAATGCTGTGGAAGCTGCTCGTGTCTAGATGCATGACATGGTAATATAAGTCAGATATATAGTACCACAGTCTACTGGGACAGAAAAGCGTGCATCTATGAAGTGGATGAGTACATGATCACAACGCAATTCCCCGTTTTTATTCACGTTTCATATGGTGAAATAAAAGAGTAAGGTAAATAAAACCAAGATACGGGTATTCTCACAGGAATTCCATATGTGAGCTTTTAAGATTTAACTTTTGGCATGTAAACAGGTCAATAATTTCTGTAAGCAGCTGGGGACAGTTTCTGTGTGTGCTTGTGGGACACAGAATTTCTGGGAAAGAAGTTGAAACAAGTGAATGTTGCATGGCTCCTACAAACCCTTAAGTCTTTCCGTTAAGTCTCAATGTCTCAGGAATCCTTGTGTGTACAAAGCCAGAAACTGCAGTGCTTTGGCAGCTAGGGGAAAATTTAATTGTACGTATATGTGCCGGCCTACACATGTGTGAGTCCACGGCTGTGTTTTGGAGTCTGTGCCATAGGGAGGGGAAAGTTATACAGAAGAGAAGATAAAGGTTTTGAAAATAAAATGGAATCCATTTTAATTTTTTCTGCTGTTGATAGTTCTAGTTTCTGAAAGCAGTGTGGTTTATCCTGAAAAAAATGAGGGTTACACAAGTACCTGCTCTGGAAACTTTGGTTACAAACAAGGTCCTGGTGCAAGACAGTAACAGCTGTGTGGGCTTGAGTGTCTCGTATAGCTTGCACAGGGCACAAGTAGGAGAAACAGTTATTTGCAGTTGGTAGCAGGGAGATACAGTGTTTCCCTCCCCATGCAAACCAAAGTGGATAGGTGCCCTCTAATTTCCTACGGCCTGTGTCCAGAAGGGCATTTAGCGCTAATTTAAAAGCCTACAGAAACGTAAATGCTGGAACTGTTTTTTTCCTCTTGAGTTTGCATAGGAAAATAATTGAAGGCAAACACTGCATATTGTAAGGAATATATTGGTCTATGTATGGCATTCTTTTGTGCCAGATTACAGAACCAGAGGCCTGATCCTGCTGTCAGTGAAGTTAATGGCATTTCTTATTGATTTTAGGGAAAGGAGGAGCTGATCACAACCTGACATGAGACAGGTGAAAGCTGTTCCTTTAGAAGGATGCTGCCCATTATATTTGGGCCCCAAATTATGTTTTCTTAGTGTCCTGGGAAAGAGATGGATATGAATTGTTCATATTATAAGTGTAATGAGGATTGTTTAAAAATGTAAATGTCTTCTTTAACATTGCTGAACTGAAAATATAAAAAATTCTGCCAGTGCATGGAAGTGAAACTGGCTGAGAACAAAAGTGAAACCAATAGGCAACTTTCACTCCCCAGGCTGAGTGAAATGCAGAAAAGTATATCTTAAACAGGTGATGCTGAATAGTAAATCTGAATTTTAAAATTTTTGTTATTTTTATTAGTGTAGAAAAGTGTTGGTAGTGATCTAGATAAAGATAAATCTTTTCTTTTGATGGTATCTCTGTAAAAAGTCAGAATCAGTTAAAAATCTCTGTTTTTTTCTTTATGATGTTAAGGGGCATCTTTACATGTTACCCCCTTTTCCTTTTTCATTCTTTGCATCACAGGCTTGCAAAGTCATTTACACTTAGTATGCTGACAGGAGCATGTACTAGAGCAGGACAGGGCTCCCCTTGCTTTGCAAAAGTATGGATGACTAATCAGCAAGTTCGTTGAGAAGAAAAAAAAAAGAAGTATCTTTAAAAATATATGAAAATGACATTAGAATGTGTTTAATCTGTAAAACATTAAAAAATGAGAGATAGTGTAGGAAATGGGAGAGAGAGACATTCAGTTCTTCCTGCCAGACTAATAGGATCAGCAGGAGACAAATGTACAGAGAAGTGGGCAAAGACCAAACAAAGCAACAGCAGAGGGTAAAAAAAAAAACCCCAAAACCCAACAACAACAACAACAAAAAAAAAAACATAGGGTGCCATGGAGAAAAAGAGAATGGAGGAAAGAAATGGTTTAGATAAGTTAACATTGTGCGAAATTCTTCCTTGGATCACATTTGTCAATGTCTAGGAAACTGGGTGGAAAAATAGATGTGCGGCAACAGTCCACTAGGATCTAAGCAGTATGAGAAGGGTAAAATATGTGGAAGGAGAAGGGTAAAAGATGGAAGAAAAGAATTCAACACAGACATGTCTCTTTTTTCTTTTTTTTTTTTTTTTTAAGAAAAAAAAAAGGCCATTTAGTCATAAATACTACACCCTACAGTGCTGAGGCTTTCTGACTATGATTTACTTTGATAATGCTTATTAAATGATAAACTGAAACAAGGGTTTTTTGGGGGAATGTAGTACACTGTGGATTTGTACTTACCATTAACTTTTTTTCCCCTCTCACATCTGTTTGAAAAAGTGTAGAGGGAAAAAGGGCATTAAAACCGTGTATAGACAGTGATTTTAGCTGGTATCTTCTTTGCAGGTAGAGGGAGGAGATAGGAGTCTCAAAACTACAGGCCTGTGTAAATTCTGCAGCGTCACAAAAAAGTACACAATAACACAAATCACAGAAAAATAGATAAAGCAAACACCATGTTCATCTGAGAAGGTATTTAGCTTTTAAAAAAGGGGAGGGAAGAGTTGCTGTGGGAAGGAATATCCCAGGACTCTGTCCCTCATGAAAGTGGCTTTAAAACAAAAATTAAATTTCAATATATGTAAAATATTTTTTTCTTTTTTAATATAAGATCATGCCATTTGCAGATTAAATATTGTTAATGAGATGGAGCATGCAGCAATATACAGGCTTCTAAGAACTGAAAACCAAGTCTGGAGAATCTGGTACTTCGACTGACCATTTATGGAGCTAATTACTGACATGTGTACCTGACTTATCAAAAACAATTTTGAGAGCTCTAATTAGAGTGTAATAGTAGTTTTTAACATGCTTTCCAGACCAAGAGATACAAAGCCTTGTGAGGGCCAGATAATTTGAATGTGCAGAAATGGGTCTAAGCATATAATAAACTTAATTTATTCTCTCTTATGTAAAAGTGAGCATGGCACAGCCCCTGTCCTGGACAGAAGGACGGCCATCCAAGGGACGCGAGCATCACTTCTCAGGTAACATGCTGTTACTGATGGCTTTTGACGTAGAGAGAAAATAACTTTTCTGTTCAGATTAAATAATACCTGACCTTTTGGCCTTTTCAGTTTGGGAGTTTATTGATGTTTCAGACAAATGTAAATATTTTTGTTTTATTTTGAGAGTGGTGAGGAGGCAAAGTGCTGTGAGGGAGGGAAGTTTAATGCCAAGTCCTTCTGAAGTCCAGTCGGTTGCAGGAAAACAGCAGTGCTGACAGTGGTATACTGGATTTTGCCATTAAAAGATGCAAATGATAGGATACTATAGAAAGATAGATGTATTTGTGAGCTGTGGTATGCGTTTCAGTTCATCTTATATTAGATTAGCAAATAAATTGGAAGTGGATGCTGTAATCTGTGGCTGGTCAAAGACAGGGCTAAAAAAAATCAGTTCTTTCTAATTGCACGTGGCTTTATTGTATTGACAAATTATTTGATGTGGTAGTAATTAAAAATAGTCTGTTTTGATTAAGTTGAAGGAATGATACTTGTTTTTAAAGCATGCTGGTTAATTAAGCAACAGTCAGTAAATGGCATAAAGATGTAGATAGGATGCTCTTTGAGAAAATGTAATTCCTTGAGGTCAAATTGGTCAATAACTAAAATTTTCTGACCAGGAAAGAGGCTGTATTTCTGAGATATTTTATACTTTGTGTAAGCTTATTATACACTAACAGAGAGAGGAGCTGTGTTATAGTGTTGGACTTGCTATTGTATTACGGTACATCACTTGTTCTTTCTGTTTTGAATTGTTGATTCAACTCTGATAATTTAGACAAGAGAGAAATGTAAATTCCATTTACCAAATGGGAAGTTTGTAGCATTTAAAAGAGAGAGAGATTTAAAATGGTTAGAAGTCTCTAAAATCTGTAATGTTGCTCTGTAGCCTTCTAAAAGGCAAAAATCTAAATAATAATATTTCCACTGACAAAATATACAATATCTAAAACCAGTATAAACAGCTGTTAGAAGAGCTTTGAAATAAACAATACGTGTAGATAGGTAGTTAGGATTTTGCAGTATTTTTCTTCCCCTAGTCTCCCTCCTTTTTGGCAAGGAAAATTGAAAGATTTCTTTTAAATATTAAATGAATAAACAAATACAATTGGAATGAAACATGCTTGGTATTTGGTGAAATTTCTTATAAGTATTTTGGGTTTTAATTGTAAGTCCTGTGAAATCGTTCAGATCTCAAAGTTTGTGGGGAGAAAATGTTTTAGCATCTTTGTTCATACCTGAGGAATCCATTTTAGAAGTCCATTTTCCCTGTTTGCAAAATACATTTTTATTAGATCTATGTATTTGGGTTAAGACTTACTTAAAATTACTTAATTAGGTTATACTGAAATTCTAAGTGATTTAAAAAGAAGGATTATGGTAATATGACAAAACATAACACTATTTTCATTGAAATCCTTAAATAAAGCCCTTTTAACATGCCCATTTTAAAAGTCTATAAATTTGGGGTGTTAAAATAGTACAAAATATAAAAAGGCCGAGCTCATAATGGAATGTATAATCCTGTACCAGTGAGCAGGGATTTTGTAGGTACGTTTGGAACATGGGAGGAGGTCATTTACACCTTCAGTTTGTTTTTGAGCATTTCTTTTATGGTGTTGTCCTTTTTATGACTTTATTATATATATGTAAAGTATTTATAAAATGCTTGTGGTTGATTTGTAAAGATAAAATGTAGAGAAAGAGGTAATAGTGTAGGTGCGCTAAGCTAGATGGGAATTGATTGTGTTTTCCCAGGAAATTTTGAAAAAGATATCAAAGTAAAAATTGCTACAGTAAGGAATAAATTCTAGCTAATTGTATTTGTGCTGTTTGGAATAGCGTGGCTGTGAATTGTCTTTAAAAACCTCCTGTAAGTGTCTGAAAAACAGTGCAACATAAAAAGGCTTTCCAATTTTGTTTTCTCTAGATAAAGCTATTGGCTTGTAGGCTGATTTAAGGGACAAGGTATTAAAAAATAAGCTTAAAAAAAAGAGCTATATATGTGCTTTTCTTCTTGATACTTTTTTTTTAAAAAAAGGAAAACGTATATGAGTCTCCTCTGTGTTGTTTATGTTCTGAAACAAGTAATAAATTTGTAGTTATTTATTTTTAAAAAAGAAGTATTTGCATGAAAAATCTGGCAGTAGGTTTGTTTTACTTGTGTTTTAATTATGGAGAAATAGCAGAATGTTTCTGGATATTTACATTTGTTTAAGAGGTTGGAGCATAAGCCAGATTTCTGTGTAGTCTGTCAGGCAGTTACACGTCTGAGCATGTTACAGTTTGTAGCACTGTAACACTACAAATTAGAGCCATTTGACTTGTATTTGCTGCACGAGGTTTTCATAAAAAAAAATATTTCAAATAAAATAGGTGTGTAGGGGATGAGCTCTGTGTGTGCGGGGGGCATCTCAGGGGTCGGGTGCTGAGCTGTGGAGGGGGGCCAGGGAGACCTAGTGGATTTTGCTCTGAGGTGCTGCTTCTGCATGAACTTGTGCTGTCTGCCCCTGTCCCTCAATTTAAAAATAGATTCTAACTCTCTGGGCTATTTTTTAGTTTGCAGCGGGTTAGTTGTATGCCCATCATTTACCACTTATTTTAAGAGAGGAACTGAGAAAGTGCTCTATGTGTTAGTCATGCATATACTGAGCACCTGTATGAATCACATGGGAAGGAGGACAAAACATGCTAATGTGACAGAGTTTTCACTTTACTTTCACTGCAGGATAACCCCGGATTTCCTGGAAACTTTGTCCCAAAGTTTTCTGGGTGTTGTAAAGCCATTTTTGAATTAATTTACTTATTACAATTTGTCTTTCGAAACAAAAAATTAAAAACCCCCAACCAGTTGGAAGAAGGTGCTTCTACCTGCTCGTTATTAATGGCATGGAGCAGGCAATTAATGCCACCGCCGCCAGTCACAGACAGGAGCAGCTGGGACCAGCAGCCACGCTGCAGGAGGACAGGGACCTGCCAGGGCGGCCGCAGCGGGCCGGGCCCGGGCCGCTCCGCTCCGAGCGAGCCCCGCCGACGGGCCGGGCGGGGGCGGCCCTTCCCCACGGGCCGCGGAGCGCCGGGCCGGGGTCCCGGGCGGGCTGGCAGTGCGGGCCCGCCGCGAGGAAGCGGTGGCGGCGGGCGGGGGGGGCCGGCCGGGTGGCGAGGGGCCGGCGGCTGCGGAGGCGCCTCGGCGCTGCAGAGGGTTAACGGCGGCGGGGCTGGGCAGGCTGGGAGTTGTAGGCGCCGCGGCATGCCGGGAGCTGTCGTAAACGGCGCCGCGGCGCCCGGCCGGCATGGCGGGCCGCCTCTGCCTCGCCAGGCGGTAGCTCGGGCGCCTCGGGCCCGCCTGCCCGGCCGGCATGGCTCTAGGAGCGCCGGCTTTATCCCTCGCTCCATGAGGACCGGCGCTGCGGCCTGGCCGGGGTGGCCGCTTCAGGCCCCGGCAGGTCAGTGCCGGGTTTGCCCTTTTCTCCCGGAGCCGGCCGGGCCAGGCTCGTCCCGCCAGCCCTGGCGCCGGCCCGCCGCGGAGCTGCGGGCGGCCGGGGCCTCCCTCGGCCACTCGTTGCCTGCCAGCGAGCTCTCCGCCGCGGTGCCGGCCGGGTGCTGCCAGGGGCCCGGGCTCCGGCCCGCGGGCGGTGGGGCGCTGGGTGAGGCCGCTAGCCGGCCGCGGGGCGCTCGGGCTGGCCTGGCCTGTGCTGCGGGGCGGCGGGGCCTCCCTGCGGGCGCGCCCCGGGCCCCTTCCCCCCAACGGGAGCCCGCCTGTGTGAAACCCCTGCGGCTTGTCCGCCTGGCGCCCGCTGCGGCTCCGCGTTCCTGCGCGCCCCCGCCGCACCCGTGGCTGCTGCGCGCCCGGCCGGCAGCGCGGGCTGAGCTTTGCTCCCGCGCAGTGCCGGTTCGGCATGAGGACGAAGAGCCCAGCCTGGCTGCGGCCTGCCCGGGCCGGCTCCCCGGCGGCAGCCGCTGGCACGTGGCAGGAGGGGTCCCAGCTTTTATCTACAAGTTTGGTGTGGTTTGGGGTTTGTTATTGTTTGGTTTGTGTTGGTTTTCTTAATGTGGAAGGGGAGAGTTAAGGTGCTGAAGTATGTTCGAGCAAACAAGACTTGCTGGTCTACCTAACAGCGAGGTATTTTCTCCGAGGACGAAGTGAGGAGGGATGAAAAAGGAGGGAAAATGTTACATGTTGATTTAAGTTGTGCTAATAGTGGACCCAAAGTGCAAAATCAGCTGCTTGTATTAATTCTGTATTCTGATGTTTTAAAGGAATTTGTTAATTGGCTGGAAGTACCTTATGTATGAAAGGAATGACAAATAATAGTATGTGAAATAAATCAGTCTGAAGAGAATTTACTAAAGTTTGTTTGTTTGTTTGTTGTTCCCCTCCTTACTTTTTGAAGGCAAATCTTGAAAGATAGTTGGTGCCCTGCATCAGTAGTTAGTGGAACTTGGGGCTGAGCATGCTTAGACTTCTCATAGGAATGAAATGGGAGATTCTTGTTAGGTGTTTTTTTCTTGCTAATAGTAACCCTTTTGAAATGCAAAAGAAAACACGATTTGTTAATGAATAAATGAAGATGTGCAAAAAAAAAAAAACCAACCCAAAAAACAACTGTTGAGATCAAACAAAAAAAGAGAAATGTGCTGTAATAGGTTTTTTTTCTATTGCACGTTACAGTTAAGTTCTGAGAGGATGTATTTGAGGAGCTCTACAAACATTTTTGTGTCAGAAAGTACATCACATTGTGCCAGAGATCATCACCTGAAAAGTAGTCCTTACAGTATATACAGGTGGGTGTAATTCTCGGAAGAAAGCAAAAAAATAAATTGTATTTTTTTGTTAGGGAAAGTGTTGATCTAGTGGAGGAAAAAATGTTGGCTTGCTTATAAAAGAAAATGTTGGCTAGACAAAAAAAGGGGCTAAGTCTCTTAAGTGCCTGCTTTATAACCTAGTGGTTTGAACTTGCAGATTTAACCTGTTGAAGATAACTTGAGATACAGAATGAGGAAGTCCAGAACAAAATAAAAAAGTTCAAGAGAAGGGAAATGTGAATAATGTATTGCAGTGTGTTTTAAACTTTGTGTATGGCTCATTCTGTTACCATCTGAAAAGTACCATTGCTTTTCCAGTGCTTCAGTGGGAAATTAATTTTACTGGATTCTGTTTTCTTATTTTGGTGGCAATGGAAGTACATTAGCACAATAAATACAATATGTCCCTTTTCCAAAAATGTACAGTGTAACTTTAAATACTGTATAAGCAGTGAAAGCTACATCTGAAGGGGGCCAAATAATTGAGGGTACCCAATGGAAAGACAGGTTTTGTAATATGGATGATCTGATAGCCACGGTATACTGTAGAACAGCTACACGTAGTAGCTGTAGAACAGTTTTTGAAGGGCAAAATAAGAGAAAAAGGAAAGGTGGGACAAAATGCGGTAGAGTTCCAGCAAAAACAGACTGCACCAGGCAAACTTCTTACCTTATGCTAGGATTTGCTAGACAGAGGAAATGCGCTCAATCTAATATGCATCATCGTCAGGAAAGTATCTAATATTGTACCATGTGAGGAGATGATGTAAAATGGAGAAAATTTGGATTAATTTTGTTGTAAGATGACTCGAAAATGCACTGACAATCGGGTGAAAGAGAATGTACTGATGAAAAGGAGGCTGCAAACTGGATTTTTCAGACTGTATTGGAAATTTTTTAAACTTTTCCTTAGTGACACTAGTGAAAAAGTAGAACTGTGGTGATAAAATCTTACGATGCAAAACTGATGGACTCTATTGATAGAAAGGAGGTTGGAATATCCATGTACTAACAAGATGAATCAAAACTGAGATTAAGAGAAGTAGATGAGATTTAGTGATGCAAGTAGAAGCTAATTAAAATTTATTCTAGAAGAGCTCATCACTAGTGGTGAATTGACGGTGGTGTAGTCAGCAGCAGAACAATAGTATACTGCTGTGTGATGTGGCTGAGAAAATAATAAAAGAAAGGTGGTATCCTAGAAAGTATTAGGGGAGGGATTTCCTATATGTTTAGAAAATACTAATGTCAAAGTATATGGCATTAGTGAGACCTTATCTGGAGCCTAACTATTGCCCACATTCAGATAAATGTATTCAAACAGATGGATGGAACAGATGCAGAAAAGAACCACATGGATGTTAAGAGGAATAGAGAGACTTAATGGAAAGACACAAAAGTGACAATTACACGGTTTTTGTATAAGGGAGGAAAATAATTATGTAAGCTCAAGGTTAGAGTAAACAGGCAAAAAAAAAAAATGCATATAAACGGGATAATGAACAGTTTGCTGGAAATTACCAGAAGAGTTCTAACTTAATAGACCACCGATATTATGGTGTGGTTTCAAATGACAAAGTAGTTTAAGTTTCTTTTAAAATTAAGTTTGATAAATCCTGAAAAGAAGATCAGTGGGAAATTTGACTTGGGAATCCTGGATATCCCCTCCCTTAGTTCTGCATTCTTCTATACCAATAAAATGGATTCTGCGATGGATAGGTACGTTTGCAGTGGGCCCATTTTGAAAGTGCTGCTGGCTTTTGTCATCTTAATTTCCTTTTCTATTAATCAAGATCTTTTCTTCAGGCCCCTTACTAGAAGCAGAGTAGTTTGGTTGTATTTCCTATCAACTGCTTATCACCTGCACACTCTGAATTGTGCTGGCAGAAGAGAAGCAATGTTCTTTACCTCACTGACTTTAACATTGGGAGTAGACAAACCGTACGGTTTGGACAGCATGGTTGAAGGTGTGCACACGCGGTGCTGCAAGACTTCTTGACTGTGGATGGGTAATCGGTAGAAGTCTTCATGGAACAATTTTTAGGAAAGTATTTAAATAAAAAACTTAAAGTCATCTAGGGCAAGATAATACTGCATGCTAAGATGTATGTATAATCAGCTCCCTTGAGATGTTACCTGAGACCTTGTATCTTTTTTCTGCCTTTTAGACTGTACAGGTTTTGACTTACAGCACTTAGTGCAGCAGTGGAGAATTAACAAAATAACCTTAAAATTAAATAATATTGCTTTTCAGCAAGTCTACCATACTCTAGGTAGACATTTTAGGTTTTTGCTTGGCGTTTCTGCTGTTTAGGAAATCTCCACAAAAACAGGGAGTTAATCATTGCTCAGCCACCCATTTTAATTTTATTTTTCAGTCCACCATTGTTGCAAAGAGAAAGAATTTGTTTTAAGGAGGTTAACTTCAGTGGTCAGTAGAAAATTAAGTGATGGGAATCAATCTAATCATCAATGTATACATTAAGTGCTACCAGTGGCACTTTCATTAGCTGTTGAAGCAGAGGAGTGAACAGATTATAAGGATTAAACTTCCTTCATCCCCCTAGAAGTGAACAAGTCATGTGAAAATAGAAGGCTCGTTTGGTAGGAGGCAGTGTGAATGACTTGGCAAAAAAAGAAATATATATTATCTCTAAATGGTTTCTTGCACACTTTTTTCTATAATAGATGGTGGGATTTGAGCTACAGACAGAATCTCAGAGCTTACAGGGCAGAAGTGTGACTGTAAAGTGATTTTATGATTATGGACTGAAACATACCTGGTCATTATTTAACCTGAAATTCTGAAAAATATTTTCTTTGCCATCATATGTCTGACTCTTTAAAGAAAATTATTCCTATTCATAGCAGATGCTTTCTTTTGTTCTCTTCTTCACCTTTTTGAATTGGAAGAAAGTCATGGACTTTCCCACTGAAATGGTGGGAACATAGTGTTAGGACTACAGCAAAGGGAAATTTTCTGACCTGATTTGCCTGTGTCATCCTACAAGGCTTTCTGCTGCAAAAAGAGGCACTGCCACTAGCATCACCAGTTTTTTGTTTTCTTGTGCTGTATTATGCCTCTTGAAATACTTCTTATTGGAGGAGCAAATTTATGGAAGTGAGAAGCATTCATGTGATAAGGTTGATAATTACATTTGCATGATTCAATAACAAAAAGCAAAAAGAGCTAATATTTTAATATTAAACAAAAATAAGGTGTTAGTGCTGTTATTAAGAGTAGGACAAATCCATTCTTTTGCTGGCTTGATGTAAACAAGTCTGGGAGGAATGTGTACGTGTGTATACTCACATAGGTATATATACACATACACTGCTTTGCTGCATATGCTGGCTGATGAGTAAAAATAGCAGAGGATCAATATATAAAAAGCACTGGGAATTTACACACTGTGTATGCCAGGGCTTGGTTTGGTAGCAGTAGACTGAGAAAGGGATGCTTTACTGCAGCCTGCAGTAGCGTTTTGGGGATTTTTATTTTTAGTTGTTGTTTGGTTTTATTTTTAGTTGTTGTTGTTTGTTTTTAATTACTATTTGTAGGAATACTTTGGAGCCAGATCATTGCTGCTATAAATCTTCACATTTTCATTGATGTCTTCAGAGGGATAATGATTTACACTCCCTGAATAGATGGCCTTATGGTTGTGGACTTTATGGCGTCTTTGGTCTTACATCATTTACTTCCTCTTATTCCCAGAAAGAAATAACAGTCAAAGGAGAGGTAATGATAAGCTCCTCAAAGGCTCCTCCCTTAGGAAGGAGGAGGGAAAAAAAAAAAAAAAAAAAGGCCAGTACCTCTAAAATGCTTGGACAGTTGATACAAAAGCTGTTGGATGATGCTGTTACAGCAGCATTTACAGGAGTAGAAATAGCAAGGTGGAGAAAGAGCAATTTTGGCATTCCCCCCCAGGTCTTCAACTTGTGAAAATTCTGAGATAGGAGGAAATGCTTTCTTTTGGAGCTAGTTTTGTTTTCTGCAGTGCCTTCATATACAGAAACTTTTCTCAAAATTTCATCAAGATAGAATAAATAGTAAGATAAACTATTGTTTGTACTTGCTTCAGAGCGGCAGTGGTCATTTCTGCCTCAAGTGTTTTTGTGGGAAGAGAGTCCAAATGAGTGCTAGTATTCTTGTTGCAGTATTCGGGTAGATGACAGCTTGGTTTAAATTACTGAGGTGAAATGAGTTTTGCTCTCCCACCATCAAGCACAAAGAAGCATTGAGGTAGAGAAGCCAGACCTCACCGCTTGAGCAAGGCAATATTCTACTGCCGTGAATTCCCCAACATAATATTGACCTTCTTTTCCTATTACCATCCAGAACACCTAGGCGCCTTCTCAGCTTCTAAAGATAAAGCTGAGTCCTCCCAGATCACCTGCTCCGGTGACATCTGTCAGAGGGCTTCTGTTCCTGCTCCTAGATTTGTCTGCCTGCCAAGGTCTCGGTGACCTTAGTGCGGGTGAGCAATACACCTGCGCTGGGCTGTACCAGCATGGCATTCTTCTCTGCCCCCTGCAAAGTTAGTGGAAGTCTGTCCTGCCAGGTCTCCTAAAGCAGGTCGGTTGCAGTTGAGCCTCATGAAGCAAGACACAGCGTGTGTCACTGGTCTGCCAGTTCAAGTGTGTGAGGCACAGAAACCTGAAGTTCAAATCCCAGGGCTACCTCAGCAGATCTGTCTCCTAAGAGCTCATGCTCCATTGCCCTCAGGACCTCTGAGGTACTTGGAGAAGACAGGTATGGGATGAGTGTGCATGTCGGGCAAACAGTTACTGCTTGGGCAGGAGAGAATGTAGTGCCACATCGCTGAAGCTGATGGTTAGGGTAACCATCTGCAATGATGGGTACAACGTAAGGATCCAAATCCTTGTTGTAATGAGGAGCAATATACAGTCCTGGGAATGACTGACTCTCCCAGGGTGTTTTTAAAATGCCAGCTTTAATGGTTAAAACCTTAATGGTATAGAACTCTTTAGAAAGCCTGGAAGCTGGACATTTTAAAGAATTACAGTGAATTTGAATTAAAAAGCACAGAGCATAATTGGGTGTTAAAGACGGGAACCAGATTTTTTGCTCTCAACTTCTGTCTCTGGAATAGTCCTAGCTGGAACTGTCTGCCCTCGCATTTCCTCCCTTGCAAACTAGGAGTGATACACTGGGCATTCTTCAAAGCATGGTTGGTGTTTGTGAAATAGTGGGAGTGGCCAAGACAAAGTCTTCCAGAAGTACCAGGTTATGACAGGGGCACCAGAACTGTCTGGCAAGTGGATCTTTAAGGAGACACTCAAGGAAGACAGAATTTTTTGAAAGGATGTGATGGCAAAGCTAGCCCAGTGGGATATGGAAGAGGTGAAGTAGTAATGTGGAGGAGAGGGAATGCTGCATGATTCCTGTCCCATGGATCTGAATGAGCTTGTGCTAGGTGGACTCTCTCAGGGACAATAGATGCATGGGAGGGGGGTGGAAGAGGGGGCTATAGACAGTCTCACATTCGATATGCTCCACAAAAGGATGCAGTGAAAGAGGGTTGAGTGTATATAATACAGTGCAGTGGATAAACAATAGGTTATAGATGAGGAGACAAAGCTTCATTATCTAATGTAGTCCATCATCTGGGTCTGAACATGAATGCATTGTGCAAGGTGATGCTGAGCGTTGGCAGTGGCATGAGGGACACGTGGTCCTGAACTTTGTTCATTTTATGTGGGCAAGTATCTGTATTGCTTATCTACAGTTACGAAACTAGGTAGCAGAGACATCAAGGATTAAACAATGAGAACACAGTACTTCGTTTCTACAGATGATATTTTCAGCTCAAAATCAATACTTTGCAGTGGGCTGTAGGATTGGGAAGGTTAATCTTCTGTTGCCGTGGCCCATATTATGCTTCTCCACTAAACACATGCTGCACTTGGATTTGCACCATGCATAACTATTAGAATTTCTTTGGAGAAGTACTTGATTTCCAGTGCTGCTGGTGATTAAAAAAATAACAGACAGCCAAACTTTACATGCATGTCTTACTCAAGCCTTTCCTTGGTTTGCATGATGAGAGGATCTGGAGCTCCCCATTGTAGTACCTTCTGAGAACTCTTAACAGGGAATGGCAACAAAAAGAGGGATTTTGAGATTTTAGAAGAGACTCACCTGTTAATCCATAGTAAGTAAAAGTGAAAAATCCCTGTATAGAGTTCTAGAAGTTTGTAGTGCCATTGGTATTGCTTCCTGTTCTTAAGGGGAATTGAATGGACCTTCTCGTAAAAAGCAGTGTGCATCTGTGTGGCATGTTAAACTTACAATCTGTAGACTCAAGCAGTTAATATGCCAGCTACTGTCTTGCTTTAGGTTCTGTTTAGCTTCTATTGCTACATTTGCCTGGAGTGATTCGTTGTTGAGAAATTTGGGACTTTAATCCCTGAAGCAGAAGGACAGGCTGCTGACGCCCGAGGTTTATTTAAGAAACAAGGAGTGAATAGCTGTTACAGTGTGGTAACCTAAAATGCCTGGATGACTCAGTTTCAAGCTAAGACTTGTGTTTCAGAGCTGACTTGGGTTGCAGGTTCTCGTCCTTCTTGTAGAAACTATAGTGAAAAGGTTACAGTTGCAGGATGAGAGACACGCAAATCAACATTTGTGCTTGCTTGCTTATTATTAGGGAACTTAATGGTATCAGTTTCATCCCTTTCAGCCTGCTGCTGTCTGGCTCGCTTACCCCTGGAAGCTTTGCAGGGCAAGGGCGATCAGCCTCTACGTGTTTGTTCAGTGTCTGGGTGAGTTGGGTGCTCCTTCTTCACAAGAGCTGAGGTGCCTTGTGTTAGGCCCACAGCAGTACTGTAGGGGCTGAGAGCGAGAGCCAGCTAGCTGCTGCTGTCTAAAACATAGATCCCCAAGCCCCTGCTTACTGGTGAGCACATCAGGAGTGAGGAAGGTTACATAAATACTTGCATCCAGAGTTGCCCAAATACACAGCTTTGACATATGCTTAGGGTTTATGCATGGGATGGGGCTGAGAATGCCTGCCCAGCCCCTCCAGTCCTGCTGGCTTTCCCTCCCATCATTGCAGCTGATGGAAAACCAGTTATTCTGCATGCTGTGCAACAGCTTGAGCCGAGAGCACCTCACCCAGCCCACGTCTGTGCCATGCTGTTAAGACACTTCACTAGTGCAAGTCCTTTCAGGCAGAGGAGGGAAAACTGGGTTCCTGGGTGAGTGCCAAATAGTGTGTGAGAATGGAGGGATACCATGACCCTTGCAGGGGGACGGAGTAGGTACCTAAGAAAAGGCTCAGGATTGAGAATTCCACACGAGGTGTCTTGCCTCATCCCAGTGTTAGGACTCACTGCTGTTTGAGGTCTCTTGAGAGATTTACTGGCATGCTGGACTGGTTCCTGTAGAGTTCTTCACTTAACAGGATGGACAGTGAAGATCCCATTCTTAGGTATCCCAGTTTTTGTCTTCAGTGTGCACCAAGGCAGGGTGTCTTAATTTGAGGCTGTTCAATTTAAGAACCTGGATGAGGGGACAGAGTGTGCCCTCAGCAAGTTTGCTGACGATACAAAACTGGGAGGAGCAGCTGACCCACCAGAAGGCTGTGCTGCCATTCAGCGAGACCTGGGCAGGGTGGCAAGCTGGGCAGAGAGGAACCTGATGGAGTTCAACATAGGCAAGTGTAAGGTCCTGCACCAAGGGAGGAACAACCCCACACACAGCACAGGCTGGGCCTGACCAGCTGGAAGGCAGGTCTGCAGAGAAGGACCTGGGAGTGCTGGTGGGCAGCAAGTTGCCCATGAGCCAGCAGTGAGCCCTTGGGGCCAAGAAGGCCCATGGGACCCTGGGGGCCGTTAAGAGGAACATGGCCAGCAGGCCAAGGGGGTTGATTCTCCCCCTCTGCTCTGCCCTGGTGGGGCTGCATCTGGAGTGCTGTGTCCAGTGCTGGGCTCCCCAGTTCCAGAGAGACAGGGAACCACTGGAGAGGCTCCAGCAGAGGGCTACAAAGGTGATGAGGGGACTGGAATATCTCCCTTATGAGGAAAGGCTGAGAGAGCCGGGCCTATGTAGCCTGGAGGGGAGAAGACAGAGGGGATCTCGTCAATGTCTACAAATACCTTAAGGGCAGGTGCCAAGAGGACGGGGCCAGGCTCTGTCCAGTGGTGCCCAGTGACAGGACAAGGGGCAATGGGCACAAACTGCCACACAAGAAGTTCCATTTGAATATGAGGAAGAACTTCCTTATCCTGAGGGTGCCAGAGCACTGGGACAGGCTGCCCAGAAAGGCTCTGGAGTCTCCTTCAATGGAGGTGTTCAAAACTGTGCAACCTGCTCTAGGAGAACCTGCTTTAGCAGGGGCTTGGCCTAGATAGTCTCCAGAAGTCCCTTCCAACCCCGACCGTTCTGTGATTCTATGATTTAGGCAGACACCCTGCAGTGCTCAGCACCACAACAGCCAGGTCCTTTATTGAATCTGGCCTCACTGCAATAAGTGTGAGTAATGGTAAGACAGGCATGAGAGCAGAATGACTGTACAGGAGGGAGAGCTGCACTTGACTTGCTAGAACAAAAAACATATCTGTAAAGGGATAAAATTAGTGCTGGGGACAAGAATGCCATTTAGTGAAACAAATGACTACACCTCAGTGGCAGGAAAAACGTGACACATCACAGATAATTGTTAGTCCCCCATCCCTCTGTTGGGGTTGCTGCAGTGGAGAGCACTGCCAGCTGGGCTAGCCAGGCTGGGGCGAGGGGTGGAGTCGGGTGCTGAGACCCCCCAGCCACAGCCCTCACTGGGTGTACAGTGAACGACTGACTTTGGTTCTCATCCATGGGCTTGTAGTAAGAGGTGTCTTCCCTGGATGCCAGGAGAGCAGGGCAGGAGGGAGGATGTATGTGTGACATGGGAATGTAGTCTCACTGAGATGTGATTGCTTGTGAGGTACTTGTGGCAGCAAAGTCACAAAAAAGCCTAATAATAAGAATTGTATGACCGTTCTTACTGAATGATCTTTTATCCCCTATTTATTGTATTTTATTTGCCTTCTCTGCTATATTTTTTCTTTTTTTAAGTCTCATTTTGATGTCTTCCTCTCTGTACCTCTACATCCTTATTTTTCGTTCATTTTTATTTACTGTTGCTTTTTTATTCATGCATGTATTTACTCCCTTAGGTTTCCTAAATACTTTCTTTTTTGTCTCTCTTGTCATCTGCCATACAGTTTGGCCACCTTCCATGTGATGGAGAAATGTTGCTGAGTCGTGGGTTGACTTAGTCTTGCATCACCACCCTGAACCAGATTGCATCTGCAGTCATCTGGAACTGGCTACTGATATGCCTGAACTGATAAAAGATGCTGTGGGAATGTGGATCTCCTGGGCCTTGGCAAGGTATCCCCATATATGTGTGTGTGCATGTTGATGTGTGCGTACATTCAAAATACCTCTCTGTTCCATCAGCTCGGCTCCTTTGGGCTTTGCAGCAGCTTATGGGAAATGGGAACAGACCTGCAAAGCTTGTGGGAAGACTGGGATTAACCCTGAAAAGGGGGATATGCCTGTTGCTCAGGAATGTGCGATGACTGGAAGCAAGAGATCCAAAACCCCTCACTTGACCTTTGTATAATTCTTTCCCTTCCAGTGAGTCCTTTTCCCTGCCTCTGACTCATCTTCTTCTAAATGCAAACTGTAAGCCTCTCAGAGGATTGCCTTTCTCTCTGAACAGAGTAGCATAAAAAATAGCAACACTGTTGAATAACCAGTAGTATTTTTTAACACAAAAAACTTGAGGATTGCCTTGCTGTATCTGTGCTTCTCTGTCAAGGGATGTATTGGTTCCCCAAGAGAACAGCAGAGCAGGTTCTGTCCTGACCCGCAACAAGAAGGTTGTTCAGACAAGAGGTCTCAGGAACAGCACAGCTGCAGTACAGTGGGCAGTAGACGTTGTAAGAAGAGATAGGTAGGCTTTGACAAAGGCCAGTGAGTCTTTTGTAGCACCCACGTACTTCCTTCCCTATAGCTGACCCATTTGTAACTGGCAGCATCCCCATGGCAACTGCTGTGTGGCTGACATGGACATCCAGTAGGAAGTTGCCTGCCCTCTTCAGCAGGTTGCCCAACATCCATCTCCTTCCCTCCAGCCTCTACATACACTGTCCAGCTGCCCTGTCCACTTCTGTTCTTGACGCTTGGTGACCCTGGTGATCACACTGTTACCTTCCATCCCTCACTTCAGCTCTTGTTTTGTCTTTGAGTTGGATCAGATCTCTTACTAGAGCCAGACCAGTTCCTTTTCTCTTTTCAGATGCTTTTGCAGTACCCTGTCACTTTATTGCCTGGTCTTCTGGAAGGCAAGGAAAGTGAGACTTGGTGGTGCGTTGTTATCCTGCAGTTTTGGAACTGCTTTGACAGCCAACAGAAGAAAACAGTGATGTGGCCACAGCAAGTGCATGCTCTTTCTAACAATTTACAGTTGCACTATGATCCCAACGAGGAGTGATTCTCAAAAGTTCCCTCTGATGACCTTTTCTCTTACTGTATTCTTTTCTCTTACTGTAACAATGTTGTTTCTTTCCAACATAGAAGTGTTCAGAAGTGTTCATGCAAAAGTGCCAAGATTCTCCATGCAGATTAAAGTAGGTTTACAAATTAAGGAAAGGCTGGTATGGAACAAAAGGAAAATTAAATTATCCCAGCAATTTTGTACTTCCTTGTAATCAAAGTCCTGTATTTGGCAGGTGCTATTTAGGATACACACTCGGTGAGGCCTATGAGAATTTTCCTTGTGTGAAGACTGCAGGAGTTAGCTTTAGTAAATCGCTCTATTCTAAATATAGTGGCCAGTAAGCAATAGGTGGGTTCTCTTGGGGAAAAATGGGAAGAAAACTTGGTGAGAGCTTGATCCTCTGTGATGTCACCTTTCACATTGAGTGACTGACAAACAAAAAAGAAAAAAAAAGGTGAACTAAATCACGGTGAAGATGAATGCATTCTGTTGTGGAACAGAATGAAATCCATTGATGGTGCTCCCTCCCATTAGATCTGATACAGCCGATGTACGATAGATTGATTTCTGAAAATAACAGTAAACCTGTAGGCCATCCAATAAGACAGTGACTTTACAAGTTTTTCATTGTAAACTCTACGAAAGTTTCATGCCTTTAATCTGTGTCACTGCAGACAGGGTATTGTTGAATCCAATAAAGTTTGAATCCCACTATGAATCTGTTTTCCACAAGCAGATGGTGAACAGAAGCCTTTGATTTCTATTATGTATCTTTGAAAAAAAAAAAGTGTAACAAACAATTATTTTTATTGAATTAATAAAACAGATAAACCTATCAAAGCATGTTCTCATTTAATTTCTTTGGTGTTGTTTCCCTTTGCACTTGATGATCTTTGATTTATACTATCTCGAGTATCTCAGAACACATTCATCAGGTAGTTTGTTGCCTCAGGTAGTTGATGTCGTACAAAAGTGCCTTGTAGCAACTAAGAGCTTTGGGGTTGCAGTAGTCTTTATAACTGCATCCACATGGTACCACAGTCTGATTGGGACCTCATGGTGCAGCGCTTGGGGTACTACTTACGGGTTGCTTTTAGGGTAGTA
This sequence comes from Falco peregrinus, assembly GCF_023634155.1. NCBI lineage: Eukaryota > Metazoa > Chordata > Aves > Falconiformes > Falconidae > Falco > Falco peregrinus. The sequence continues at coordinate 84,765,764 of NC_073721.1, forward strand.
CCTAACAGAAGATCTTTCCAAGCTCTGAAAAATACAATCCCTGCCTTGAGGAGCTGACACCCTGTGAACAACAAGCAGGCAAAGGTTTAGGGAACATGGACTGGGACAAGGAGAGGTGACTTGTTGACACCTGAAGGCATTCAGTTTGCAGTAAGCAGTTGGCAGGAGTGGGGTCTGTAAAAGGAAGGTGGACATAAAGTGTGCTGGGGTTTGGCAGGTGACCTGCTGGAGACTGCATCCAGCATCAACGTGGCATGTGGGAAGTAGCACAATTGAGCAGGAGTAGGGAGCTGGCGGATGGCTGCAGCCCAGAGCAGCACTTCAGCAGAGGCACAGAGGGCACGGAAAGCTGGAGGTGCCTGAAAACCAGCCGGTGGCAAAGCTACATGAGGAGACCCATAAATGTGAGTGTCACGGGCTGAGTGGCTGTGGCAGCAGCCAGAGAGCAGAGCCAGGCAGTGAGCGAGGGGAAGAGCGGTGTAATGAGGCTGGTGGGACGAGGAAGATCAGGGGCTGGTGCAGGCTTTCCTGTGTGTCAGAGCAGCATGGGGAGAGGATGAAGCCTTGAAGCAGAGCAGTGCTTTGGTAGAGCCTGGAGGTCTTCAGCAGCAGTGGTTGGACTCTTGGTTTGGCCCATTTCCTGAGGCAGGGGAGAGAGGAGAGGCGACGTGTAAACCTGCCCTCCGTGCTGCCTGCCGCTAGCGGCTTAGGCAGGCGTGGGTCTCTGCAAACCCACCTGGGGAAGGTGCCTTGCTGCCCCTCACCAGCACTGCCAAACACACCGTGTGAAAGGCTGGCTTTCCAGAACAAGGTGGCGACAGCGGGGTCGCGTCCGAGGGGCAGCAGCGGGGGGCAGCGGCGAGGGGCCGGCCCGGGCACGGCGCGGCGGGAGCTCGGTTCCGGGGACGGGGCCCCCTGGCCCTGCCGGGGGAGCCGGGCGCTGCCAGCCCCGGTGCGTGGGGCGCGGTGCGGTGGCAGCGGGGCCCCGGCGACAGCCCCGACGGGCCTTCCCCGGCGCCCGGCTGCCAGTCTCTGGGCACACCGCTCTGCCCGTGGATCAGTGCGGGGCCGCTGCGTGGGAGACCGCGGTGGGGGAGGGGAGAGCGAGGGACAGACTCAGGTGCGAGGCGGAGCCTGAACATTTTATGAATGGGCTCATATGACGTCAGTGGGGGCGGGAAGAGAGGCCCCGTCTTTCACCAATCCTGCGAGAGCCCAAGGCGGAAAGGCCAATCGGAGCACGGCCTCCGGGTGACGGCCATCCTCGCCAGCCAATGGCTGTAAGAGAGCCGTGCCGACCACGTGGGGCGCCGGCCGCAAGTAGTACGGGGGCGTGTGGCTGCTCGCTCCCGGTCCCCCTCCTTTCCGGCGCGGCGGGAGCGTGGCGGGGCCGCGCGGCCCAGGGGCGGGCGGGGCTGGCGGTGTTGCTGGGTTACGCGGTGGCTGAGCGGCCCCTCAGCCAATGGCGGCGGAGCGGGGGCGGGCGCCGTGACGGCTGCGGGTCGGCGGTGGCCGGGAGGGCTCAGTTCGGCCGCGGCCGCCTCCGCAGCATGGTGGCTCCCGCCGCGCTCCCGGCCGCCGGCCTCCTCTACTGGGTGGGCGCGCTGGGCGCCCTCTACGCGGCGGCGCTGGCCTCCTACCGCCTGCTGGCCGGCCTCCGCGTCTGGGTGCTGGGCAGCGGCGCCGCCGCCGTGGGGCCGGCGCTGGGCCCCTGGGCAGGTGAGTGCGCGTCCCGGCCGGCCGCCCCCGCGGCGGCCCTGCGTCCCCAGCTGTCCCACTGGGGCCGGGCTTTCGTGGGGCGCCACGGGCCCGGTGGGGAGCGGGGCGGGCCGCGCCCCTCTCGGGGCGAGCGGGCGGTGGGTCGGATCCCTTGGGGGAACGGGTCCGGCCTGGCGCGGCGCCCGGGGGCGGCAGCCGGCTCCGCGGGCGGGGCGGTCTGGGGCAGCGGCTGAGGGGCCGCCGGGCGCCGCCGCTCGCAGGGCCGGGCGTGCCCCCGCGGAACCGCGCTCAGGCTTCCGCGGAGCGTGTGGGGCTGGGGGGAGCCGGCCGGAGCGGGTCCCGCGGGAGACGCTGTTTGCGGGGACTTGTGCGCGGCCGGTCACGCAGCGGGGGTCGGGGCCCGCTCCTCGCCCGCCTGGGCCGCGGTGCCGGTTCTCGGCGCGGCTGGTCCGTGCTCCCCCCCCTTCCCCCGTGCCGTGGCGGGCGGGCGGCTCCGCGCGCGCCGGCCTCGCGCCTCATCGCTGACGTCACGCCAGCCCCGCCGCCCCCGGAGCAGCGGGCTCTTCGCCCCGCCGGCCCCGCTCCCTGCGCGGGGGAGGGCAGAACGCCGGGGCTACCGGCGGCCCCGTGCCCGGCCGCGGCGGCGGAGGCAGGAGAGGGGCCGCCCCGCCTGCTCGGCAGCGGCCGGCGGCGCGTCCCGGGGCCCCGCTCCACGCCCGGACGGCGTCCGCTGCAAGCCACGGGGAACCGCTCCGGAGAGCTGGGGCGGGGGGGCCGGGAACCGGCGCGCCGAGGGGCGCTTGCGCGAAACTTGCGGCAGCCCCGCCGCTGCGGCGGGCGGGCCCCTCCGGCGCCCTGGGACGCGGCTGCCCGCAGCCCCGGGCCCTGCGGGCAGGGCCGCCCCCGGGGAGGGGTGAGGGGGCCGCGTCCGCAGCGCTGAGCGGTCCCGCAGGCACGGGCGCGCTGTGGCAGCGCGGCGGGGGCCGTCACCGGGCACTGCCGGTGCTGCGCTCCGCTGCCCTTCGCAGCTCCCCGAGTCCTGGCCCGAGCAAGCACGCCGGGGAGAGACCGTTTCTTCCCTCTCGGTCTGACACCGCTACCGTGGCTTTTAAAGTAAGGATGGGGAACTGGAAAGGGCTCCTCTGCCCACATTAACAGCTCAGGGCAAGAGAATTTTCAAACCCGTGCCTGCCGAAGGTAGCAGGAAGGGGAGGTCCCACCTCCAGTTGGGAGCTGATAAGGTGGGCCATAAAAAAAATTGCAAACTCTTTAGAGCTTGGAGTTGGAGATGGTAGTTTAAAAGGCTGAAAAAGGTGCTTTCTTCCCTCGAGGGGAGCAGGAGGGCATCAAGTGCTTAGGCTCTGGAGCTGCTCCGAGGTGGCTGGCCTGTAGGTACAGCACAGCAGCCCCATGGCAAACTGGTAGGTTGCAGGGCTCGTGAATGTGGTTCCCCATAACCTCTGTAACAGCCAACGCAGAACTTCTGTGTGAACACGTGGTCGGGGAACTGAATGTCTGCTTGTGCAAGGCATCAGTAAATCAGCAATGCTGGTTAAGGCAGCCTGCGTAATCCCTGAGCACGTTGTGGGTACTGCATGCGCAGGTTGAAATACAGCAGCAGTACTTTGGACAAGTTATAGCATTACATACAAATGGTTAAGGCCCATGTTTTCCTTCCAACTGGAGAAATAGTACAACTTCTAAAGACACAGTTGGCACAGAAGACTCAAAGCCTCTTTGGCTTTCTAATGTTGGTTTTGAGTATATTACTGCATTGTCAGTTGCCTGCTGACCTGTGGTGCATCACAGAAATCTTGGTGGCCACTTTAGCTTGTTCTTCATTGTTTCAGGCGTGGAAGTTTGCTTATCAGCTGGAACCACAAACTGTAGACAACAGATCTTTGCTCAGTCACATCCTCAAACATCCTGTGAACAGAGCTTTGCAATGCCAGTGTCCTCTGTTGCTGTTTCGTAGAAGTCCAGGCAGCAGCAGGCCATTGTATGTGGCCAACGGCTGCTCACAAAAATTACTCTTTCTCTATGCCATGATTGTGATCTCCAAGGCATGGAGGAACAGGAGTGTTGGCAGTACAGCTCAATTCCTTGTTTATTGCTCCTGCTCTGAAGTGGGAGCACTGCTGCAACATCAAGGAGGATGAAGAAAGATGATAATGATGATGGTGCCTGTTTACTTGGACCTGAGTTCTTGGGTCTCTCTGTAGAAAGATGTGTGGCCATTGTCAGCAAGCTGTCATATGTCCTTGGCGTGCTACTGGTGCAGGCGAGATGCTGCTTTGCTGGGGCAGCTGCTGTAGTCTCCAGCTGGAAGAAGGAGATGTTTTCTTAGAGTAAGCAGTGGGGTGGTTTGCTGGCACCAGCGATAGGCTGGGGAGGCTCTCTTGTTTTCTCTCCTCCTGGAAAGGAGGATGAAGGCACAGCTGCAGATACATTGGGTCACCTTGAGAATTAGTGAATTACTAAGTCATACTGTAGGAAGAAGTGCATTTCCTCTTCTGGTCTTTTATAAGACAATGGGTTGATGTGAATTAGCTGCTGCGATTACTGTGACAATGCATTCTTTCTATTAAACAACTAGGAAGCAACTTTACAAAAACTAGAAAGCCCTTACAGGGTTTTTTGCAAGGGTTCCCTGCTGCCCTTTAACTCTTCTGCATGCCTGAAATGGAGTTGCACATTCTTTCCTTGTTTTCTTGGTGGATTTTTGGTTGCTTATATGCAATTGCTTCCTTCTGTATTCAGTCTAATTTGCTGGTATTTAGAAGGAAGGGATGTGAGGAACAGGAACTAAGTGAACTGGTAATGTACTCTGAGAAATTTAGGTTTGCATGACTTTAAATAGCTGTTTTGACAAAAAAGTTAATTTTTCTGTGGTTGCTCTTATGTGTGAAGGTCTGTATGCAGCGTTTCTCTCCCCATAACTCACATCTGGCTTGGTTTTCACTACTGCACAGTGATAGAGGTTGGGTGGATGTTTTTTCAGTGTGGGATTTCTGGGTGCATCTTGAGAGAGAATAGCGTGAGAACTCCTGTGTTGAGTGCTCCGGTACCTTTAACGTGCCTCAGATTGGTAACAGAAGACAAGAAGAACTGTTCCCTTGCTTGGAAAACAGTTTAGCTAAATAAACCACAGGCTCAACATGAGCAGAGTGCCAGGGAGTAATTCTGAAATCTCCAAGAATACAGCAAAGATGTGGCTGCTCCCCTGCCTCCCTCTAGACAGGCGGATCTGTTGGCAGTGCTGGTAGTTGTGATCCATAATGGTATTTCCTTAGGCTGGATGAGGGTGTCCTATTCTTCTCCCATTGATGGTGGTGGCAGACAGCCACTTTGCTTCTCTGCCATTGACAGTTGGGTGTATTCTGGAGTGCAGAGTGTCTGAAGCAGGGAACCGTCTGCTGCTCTTATAGCTCCTGTTTGGAGAGTTGCCGTGTCTCCTATTTTAGGAAGCCGCCTCTTTTTCTCGGAAACATGAAATCGTTTTTCTGCCCCATCTCTTCAGTAACTTGCTGAAATGAAGTCAAAATCCTGTGGTAATTCAGACGGGGAGGGACCTCAGGAGGCCTCTAGTCCACCCCCCTGCTCAGAGCAGGGCTGCCTGTGGGATCAGACCAGTTCAGTATGTTGAAATAATTAAGGTTGTATGTTCAAAATACGCTGGCACTACAAGTTGGAGTGATCTGATGCTCTAAAACTTGTAACATCTTGGTCTTGTCAGATACTTTTAACTTTTCTTTCTTTCTTCCTCGTTCAAAATTGCAAGTATTTTAATAAGAAACATATATATATATTCCCCCTGCCCCCCCAGTGTGCTGAAATTGAAGGGAGGTGGTCACTGGAAACATGAGTTTATTTGGGCTATGTAATTGGCCATATGACACTCAAAGAAAAGTCTTGTTTTCTTTCAAGTCTCACGGTGGCTTAGAAAAGCATCCACTTCTTCCTCCAGTGCCCTTGATAAAGGCATGGCTGAATAATTGTACGTTTAGTGACTACAAAATCTGATAGCAGTGATGCTTTCTTATGTGGTGGATACAGCTGTACAGTTGTATTGGGGCCAACAAATGTTTGTGAAGATGAACTTGCCTTAATTAAGCCTCATGGAGTTTATTCACTAACATGCAAAAATAACTTAATGTGGGCAATTTGCTCTAGACTTCTTAAAAAAGAATCCAAGAGGTCGTTGATCAGGATGGTGCTTTTGACTGCCTCTTAACTTTCTGTAATGTGGTTTTAGACAAAACCCTCTTATTCAGTCTTAAACCATTCTTTTCTTGTGTAGATGTTTAACAATAGTTCTTTCACCAGCTGCAAAGCTGGGTGAATGCTCTCTGCCTGTTCTTGTTGGCTTTTTGCTTAACATGAGCTGCATTTGACTGTGCATAGTCCAGCATCTAAAAATAGCAATTTGTATACCAGAGCTACTAAGGGAGGCATGAAAAATATATGTAACTGGGTACACCAGCAGTGGAGTAGATACTTATTTGTGTATTTACAGTCAGATCTTTTAAAAACCAAGACTATGTGGGGTGGTTCCCAAACCCTTACTGTCTAGGAATTTGGGGTAATAACAAGCAGATCTTAATGATAATCTTATTAATTAATAAGATGTGATGCTTAAGTGAAGAGGAAGAAGTGACAAGCTGGATTTTGTGCTTGTTAATGGTTTGAGTTAGTTTCCCACTATAAGATTATGCTTCCGGTGGTTCCTGGAAACAGCATCTTAAAAACCAGACCCTGATCCTTATGAAGGTCTTGGGACAGCCCTAATGAAGTAAGTCAGATGATAAATGATTTTAATGACAATTTAAGAACTCCATACAAAGGACATTCACTTTAGTGCTGACCAGGTGATAACTGAGCAGCTTTCACAAGCGTCATCTTTCAAGCTCCTTAGCATCAAGCAAAATAGTTGTTAACTGAAAGATTTTTGTTTTCTGCAAACAGATTTTCAATCCCTCTTGCACAAATAAGTGCAGTTGTGCTTCGCGAGTGTTTGGCAATGTGCATTGATAGCTGACAGACCATGTCACAAATCACTGTTGCAGATTAAAACAGCCAACCTAGTGCAGTGTGTGGTGCAAGTATCGTTAGTGGGGAAACAAAGGGAGTTTCAACCCCTTCTAGCACTGCTCTCTCTGCAGATTGTGAGAGGAGAGGCTCTGCACAGCTCTGTTTTCCCTGTGTCTGAGTGCCTGGGTGGTGTGTGCAGAGCTTTGGGGAGAGCTTTTGGTTCTCTCATTCTTTAGCAGTATCGCTTATTCAGGCCTTCATCATTTGCAGCGCTTTGGAGCAGTGGCAAGGGTTTTCTGTGCTTGTTCTTGATTCTGGGTGCTACACAAACACTATCCATGCATGAAATAAAGTCTGGTGTTCATCAACCCCAAAAGTAACGTTAAGAAGATGTGAAAGTATGTCAGCTTGCTTATAACCCTTGATCGTGGTGGCCCATGTCGAGCTTGCAGCCTGAACTTGGAGCATGTATTGTTTTCTTGTGTGGCTGTTTGCAAAGTGCTTTTGAAGGGTGACAGCATTGAAATGTGGCTCTGGGAACGGTCTGGTGCAACTGTCCTAAACCTGTCTGAACTTCCCAGAAGCGCCGTGCTCCAGCGTGTGTGGCTTTTCCCATTTACCATGTAATGTTTCCCAGTACCCATCCTAAATTTTAAAATTTTTTAAAAAAAGCTGTCTCCCTTTAGTCCTCTATCCTACTCTTAGCTTGTGATTTAGAAGATTTCTGTCAGTGTCTCCATCCAGCTCGCTTTTTGTTGGACTAAACAACTGCTGCTCTTCCAGAGCAATCCAGGTGAGGTGGCATCTCTGGCCTTGTTGCTCTAGGCTCAGCAGCTCGCCTTGCATGGTACTTCAGTGGGCTGCAACTCCTCTTTGAGACTTTGCAGTTCTTAGTGAGCCAGGGAAGTTCTCTAGTACATAGGCTACTGCTACTGATGTATCCTAAAATCATTTAGGCTTCCTGGACAATGTGAGTGAACCATACTCTACTGTGTTCTACAATTTCTACAACTGTAGAAAAAAAAAAAGCATTGTAGAAATGTGTCTTTCTGCTTCTTGATTGCTTCTTTTAGGTGTTTTCTGTTGTACATGATGTTACTGGCTTTAAAATGTCTGCTCAGCAGGATTGCTCAATACCTGTTGCATTAAGTTCTCCTTGCACTCTCTGGTCAGAAGAAGAGAGGGAGAGCAAATGGTTAGAGCCCACAAGTCCAGAGTCCCATCTCCAGTTCTGCTGCATCCCTGCTGATGGGCTTGGCTTGTGTCAGTACCTGTTGAGGCTGAATGTGTATGTGTGAGAACCACCAACCTCAGCATCAACCAGGCTGTTAATCTTCAGGTGTAGAGTTTGATTTGGTGTGAATGCTTCCTTTCTCGTGTTTGTGGGGTTTTTTTGAGATGCTTTTCATTTTTCAACTGAAATTCTGGGTGGAAGTGTTAGTAATGCAGAGCTCTAATGTCAATGGTGTATTTGAATCAGGATATGAACACGCTTTGCCATGTTTAACTGCAGGAACAGAGATGTCTGAAGGAGAGTTAAATGCCTTAGTACGGTCTTTCCACCTCCCCCCCAGAAAAAGCTAATGGTGAGTGGAGGACAGGTGCTGTCTGCTTTAAGGTGGAAGGAATACACTTCTCTGATAAACAGTCTGAGAAGGAAATGCTTGAAAATTTATTAGCCTAGCAGATGGATAGCTGTGTTACTTTAGGCTAGCTCTTTCACTCATCCTTCTGTGTATTTTAAAGTAGGAATAATTGTAATGCAAATTGGTTACTTAACATTCTTGAATAAATTCTCTAGTTTTATCTAAAGTATCTTGCTCCAGTTCCTTTGTGTTGCTCTTTTGGCCAGTGTACTTCCCTCCTCTTCGGGAAGGTTATCTGTGAAGTGCCCTGGTGAAAGACCTTGTGTAGCAGTGAGGAGTACAAAAGTGTCTCCAGCAAAGAAGTCCAACTGGAACTGTGCCAGGTGTTAAGAGCCAGTTGGCTAAATGCCTTCCTATGTAAGGAACAAGTGAGCTAGCCTGAGGGTGTGAGGGCAGAGCTGAGTGGGCTTTGGGGATCACTGCAGTAGTTTACCACCTGGGAATTAGTTTTTTGGTAGGTGGGTGAAACATATTGTTGTTCTTGGTCTTGTCAATATTTTCATTCGTAATCCATAGGGTTGGGATGACCATCTCCGCTACAGAAGGGATGATAGTAAGAAAATATCTTTCCTAATTATTCTAACAGGAATGTCACATGTGATTCTTTAGGCTTGCATATGACCCCAAATGTGGGATAAGCAGTGTAGCTAGTGGGTAAAACATCTCATGTTGTGTTGGGCTTGCATAGTTTAATCACTTGCTTAATTAGATTTAGAGTTGCTGCTTGTAACTTCAGATGACTTCTGTTGCTCACTTATTGATAGGCTTTAGGAAACCTAGTTTCCTAGAGTAAAGCAAAACAGTTTTCAGACTGAGTACGTTAATATCTGAAAATGCTAGTATTTGGGCTATTTGACTTCCTTCCCCTGCAGCACATTCAATTGTGCAAAAGGATTCTATCTTAAATCTGCTATTTTTTTGACTCCTGGTTATTTAACCTTAATGTAGGTGGGTTTTTTTTTCCCCAAATCTGTGCCAACTTCCCATATTCCTGCAGTTGGAAGACTAGAGCAGTACAGCATCACCCACTGGGTGAGTCACTAGCAGAGCTGAAATCCTGATCCACAATATAAACTTCTCCAGCTAACACTGGAAAAGAGCTATATGCAAAATTTCCTGCTGAGCTTTTAATTTACTTCCCTGCCCTCAGCAACAGTTGGTGACACCTAAAATCCTGGGGTTTGGTTGTAGGTTTGGAAAGAAACCTCTTGTGCTTGTGTAGCAGTTCTTAAAACTGCAGATGGAGATGTCCAGAAGCTGAGCCTCAGGGAAAATGTTCTTGTCCCTTTGTTTCTTGTAGTACTTTTTCCATTTTGTGTCACCTTCCCTGCTGCTTTCTCTTCTGATGGTTTTCTTGTGTTTCTCTTGTGATGCAGTTGCTTGTCCCAGAGAGGGTGGGAGACAGCTGTGTGGCTCAGGTTGAGGCATGTCTGTGTATGTGCAGTACTTGCTGTTAAGTTGACTCTATAGGATTTAGTTTTGGTTGCTTGGTTGGTTTTTTTTTTCTTCTGTTCTTATTACCTGCTTACTGTTTTTTTCTTAAGTAAGCATGAGCCATGGAGGTGGCCTCTTAGGAGAGGGTGGATTACATCAGTCATGCCAGTACCAGAGGGGCACCTGCACTTCTTTTTGAGGAACTCTATACTGACTGGATAAGGAAGAGCAGGGGCGAATAGCTCTGCTCTAGGGATGTTAACCACAAAGATTTTCCGAAGGATTTTCATATATGCTAGAGGACTAGCCCTGAAGCAGAAAGGGAGAACAGCTTTAGAGAGGGGGAATGGGAAGTGTGGGATAAGCTCAGCGGGGCAAAGGTTTTTGTAGTTGAGGGGAGGAAACTGTTGTGCAGAGACTAGAGAGTCTGGTCTCCTTCCAAAGTATCCTACTTTTAGATGCAGAGGTTTGTGGAGCTGTGCAAGTGTGTGTGTAGATATGGAAAGCAGAAGGGAGAAAATTATCTACAGTGTGACTACTGCAATCCAACCAATGCTTGCTTATGCTTGCACGCTGTTCTTCTCCATATTGTACTTCACCGCTGAATCCTTGTTCCAACAAGTCCCTGTTTCACGTTCATTCTCTGTGCCCAGCCAGTCTGTTCCTCCAAAACTCTTCCCTTCTATCTCTTCTGAAGCCTCTGGTTGACCTGTGCCCATGGGCTTTGGCTCCTCTGCTTCCTGCCCCACAATTCTTACCCTGCCAGCAAAAGCGCTTGATCTCTGAACTTGTTTTTCACTACTAGTTTTTACAAATATTTTTTTCTTGAACAGGTTTATATGCCCTGTACTCCTGGTGTCTGAGACCCATCCGCCACAGGAACTTTCCAGAGTGTGGCTGAGTAGAGGGGGTTCAGCTTAGCTCAGGAGTCAGATCTCTAACAGGAGAGGGAAGAAGCAACGAGGAGAAGGATAGGGCAGTGAAGGATCAACGCACGGCTGGAAGAAGCTGCTACCCTGTCAATGGTTGAACAAAGGATTAGAAGCAGGGTGTCTGAGGGTTTGTTCCTGCCCTCGGATGTCCTGCATGTCCAACCTAGTGTTTGTCTGGTGTGGCAGAAAGGGATGTGTGTTCTGATCGACCTAACAGTTTTGTTTAAAGGCAAGTTATCTGTCCTGATAAAAACTCTTCGGTCTTTTTTTTTTTTTTTCCTGGTAGTCCCAATTCGGTCTTCAGATTCATGTTGCAACTTTAGGGGCTCAACAGCTTAGTGTTGGTTTCTAGATTTTGATCTAAGACCCTCCTTTTGCTGAACTGGTTCTTCACCTTTTCTGGTTTTTTGCCAATTATAGTTGTGGTCTGAGCATTCATGTTCCTTTGCACTGCGGTAAGTTTACTACCTCTCTCACATGTCAGTTTATAAATGAGATACCACTGGTCACAAGAAGACAGAGTGTGTGGTTTTACATTGTGGCTTTCTGATCTAATTGGTGTGGAGGAGGGAAGAAGGTAGATGGAGAGCTCTTCTGCTTTTTCCTTCCTTGTGCTGGCACTAGTGTTTGTAGTCTTGTGCAGTGATCCAGTTTAAGGACTCTGCCCTGCAGAAAATTGGTTGCCTTTGGCTATTTATGCTCCCTAGATGGGTTTTGCTGTGGGTCAAATGAGTTCCAGTGCTGGTGCAACAGAAAGAAACTCAGTAGTGTCCTGAAACTGTATTTTGAGGGTACAGTTAAACCCAGTAGTCAGCTTGAGTTGCTCCAAGACCAGACTGCTGCCAAAACTGCTGCCAAAGAATTGCTTCTGCTCTAGTCACTGGCTGTGAGCTCACTGCCTCCCCATATGCTGCTTCTAGTTGATGCATGTAGATGGTGGAGTGAGGTCTGCTTGCTAGCACGGCTGGCAACTAACCATGCAAGAAAGATCAGCTTCAGGGTTAGCTGGTGAGCTTACCAATTTGCCTGAAAAGCAATTGGTGAACAGATGCTGAGGAAGCAGGCAGGAATGGATGGTTGGGTGACATCCTGCAGCTACGCTGATTTAAGCTGAGCCTAAAACTGCAGGAGAAGCCTGTTGTCAGTTCTGTTGCATGGCTGCATCTTGGTGGGCTATTCCAAAGTCTTGTTTTGCTCAACTCCACGTGGGTCAAGGTGGGTGGCATATATGCAATCCTTTTGTAGGTATGGGGAGAGGCTTGTTTGTGAGTTGCAGAGTACAGTTTGGGAGGTCCTTGCTAACAAGTTTTAACAAGCTCCTTTCCTTTTCAAAGACTAGGATAATGGTCTTGTATTGATTTGCTAGTTAGGGAATTAACTTTAAGAAATAGAATGCTTTGCCACTGCTTACACAGCAGTTTTAGTACTCTGTTCTTTCTGTGGCCTTATCCTTGGAGACAGACCAGTTGTATTTGGCTATATTTAAAACTAATTCTGGTAACCAAAATCTTACTGTTTTACAGAGTTTCAAAAAGGGGGCGGGGGGGAAGCTTTGGATTGAAATTGTCTCTATAAACTAACATAGAATTTGTCTCCTTGCAGTTTGCTTTTTTTTGGTGTATTGCTTCTAAGAATATGTCTGATTTTATAGATACATGTTGTTTTAAAATAGTGTTTACTGTAGAAGTTTATATTTTCAGTTTGAAAGCCTTATTTTGGGGAGAATTAGTAGTATGATGTGCATCTAGGCAGGGAATGTTGATCATAACTTTTAATGGTCAGTCCTGTCCTGCCTATATTCTTACTAGCTGTGGATTTTCTGCAGTTTGAATTTTGCCCTTATTTCTAAATCTTGGAGCAGCGACCATGTTCCTAAACAAACTTGATCATCTCCCCTCCCCCCCCCCCTTAAGGTGTATTAGTAGCTTTGATGCAAGCTACTTCCTCTAGCCACAACGGCCGTGTTTAGCATGAATAATGCTCCTAAATTTGGTAGTGCATTAGGTTGCTGGTGAGGTGGCTGCTCTGCCTCTGTCAGTGACCTGACCAGACCGCGCGGTGCCCCAGCCAGCCCGTACTCAGAGTGGGAGAGCAGTATTTTTGGTGAGGTGGCACTGGCTGGCTGACCATGTTGTAAGAAAGGTTTACAGGACCTGAAAGAGAGCAGCAGTGTGGCTGGAACATTTTGCAGGGGTGGTGGAGTTTTGTGTTATTTTGAGGGGTCTCTCTAGAGAAAGGCTAGAAGGACCTGAGGATAATAAAGCTGTTCTAGCAGGCTGGTTTTGGCCAGCAGGCTAAAGGTACCATGATCAGTCTATGCAGAGGTGTAAGACCAACCTCCTTTGCTCTTCCTAGTGTCTGACTTGTAAAGGAGGGTATTCTCTTGGATGAGAGAGAGAAGTCTGATAGCAAGCCCCCAGTCCCACTCAAGAGAGGGGTGGGGGAGCACAACTCTTCTGTTGTCGGTTCTTCTAGTGGAAGCTGTAAAAACCTTTCTAAATGAAAAAGGCCTTGAGAAGCTGGGATAGGAGAGCTGCAAGGATGGGATGTCAAAAAGGGAGGGAAGAAGCAAATGGAAAAAGGGGGATGGGGTAGGAGGTTCATAAAGTCAAGCAGGGAGCCAGAGGGGTGAAACCTATTGTGGGTGCTGTGTTCCAGAGCATCCATGCAGTTGCTAGGTCCTGTTCTCCCTTTATAGCACTAGATCCCTGGACAAAGGGTGTTGCTGGAAATTCCTCTGAACGTCCTTTTCTCTGAGCCCTGGCTGGTCAGCTGGATTGGGATGAACTGGAGCCCTCTCACTGCTTGCTTGCGTGGCAGACTCCAAATGAAAAGGGCATTGGGGAGATTGCAGTGATGACCCTTGAAGGAGGTTGTGTTGGATCTTAATGGGGGTGCTGCGTACTTGGTGTAAGCATCCATGGAAATCTCCCATCTTGCCAGGAGCAGGGTGCGTGCTGGGGGCATGGTGAGTACTGCTGTGTTTGTGCCAGGGGCTCCCGGACGGAGCCAGGGTTCAGCGGGACCTGAAATACCCGTATGGGGTGAAGGCTGGCCTGGGGGTCCCCCCTTGGCCGGGGGTGTGTGTCCCGCTGCCTTGGCTGTGGGACAGGGGGCACACAGGGCTGCTGGCCACGAGGGTGACTCTGGAAGCCTGGACTCTGAAGCCGGACACCAGGGAGGGGCCTCTGGAAGCCGGCTGGGAGGCTCGTGGGGCGGCGAGGGGTGCAGGGAGCTCCCAGCGCTGCGGCGAGGTGCCGGTAGCCCCGGGTTGGCCCTGCGGGGGACCGTGCTCGCTGGACGTGCCGGCTGCAGGCCTGGAACGGGGCTGCGGCGCCCCCGTGACGCGCGGTGTCCTGTCAGTGCTGATCCCGCTGTGTGCCGGGGCCAGGGCGTGAGGGCCGGAGGTGCTCCCCGCACCGGCTGGACCCGCGGCCCCGGGCAGAGCTCTGTGCCGAGCTGCCGGTCCCCGCGGCCGCCCCTGCCCGCCCGCCGCCGGCCCGCGCAGGGCCACGTGGGTGCCGCGCGCGGGGAAGCGGCTGCCCGGCGCGGCCCGAGCCGGCGGGGGCTGTGCCCGCGTGCCGCCCCGCCGCGGCGCCGCAGCGCCCCCTGCCGGCCCCACCCGGCCACCGCTGCGGGCAGGGGAGGGAGGGCGCGGGCGTGGGGGGGCCGGCGGTCGGAGCCGGAGCCGCCGCGCCTCCCGGAGCCGGCCTCGCTCCCCGCTGGCTCCGGTGGGCGGCGGCGGGGGAAGCCTGCCCCGCTCCCCGCGGGCGCAGGCCGCTGCCGCCCCCGCGAAGGGTCAACGCCGCCTCACCTCAGCCGCGCCGGGCGGGAGGAGGCGGAGGCGTGCCGTCACTGCGGCGTCTCCCGCGCCCGTTACCTAACCGGTGACATAACGCGCTCCCTCCGCTCCGCGTAAGAAACGCTCGGGGCCAGCGCTGGGGCCGGACGGCGGGCCCTTTGAGCCCGGCCGGGGGGCCATCGGCTGCCTCCCCCCGGACGCCCGTTATTCCCGAGGTGCGGGGCGCCCCGGCTCCCGGCCCCCCCGCTGCGGGGGGCGACGGAGGTCTCCTCCCGAGGGAAGTGCCGGTCAGGGCTCGCAGCGAGCCGTGCGGGCTGTGATTCGGCGGCAGGGCCGCTCACCTGGCCGGGCCCGGGGGGCCGGGGCCACCGGCCGCCGCCAGCGCGGTGCGCAGAGGCGCTGCCGCTGCCTCCCCGCGCTGCCAGGGAGCGGAGCGGGCGGCGGATCTGCTGTAGCTGGAAGATTCACGGAGGCTTGATGTGAGCCTCCTTTCCATAGGAAAATCTGGGGAGTTCTCCACCGGGGAAAACACTGCAACTTTTCAGGGGCCTGGAGGGAAATAGAGGAGGCATCAGTGGCCCTTTCTTTATTTAGAAACGGTAAGGGAAAGGCAGCGTTGCCTGAGCTTTCCCTTCAGTCTGTAACGCAAATAACTATTGCAAAACAGTGCTGGTGCATATGAAACAGTCAAGGCTTTCTAAATCACTTTAATGTAAGAGTCTCCCTAATGCTTGATGGTAGTTTATCGAGGGCATTTCTCCTGAGACAGCTGTTACCTTCCAGATTGATTAACTCGGGTGTGTTAACATCATGTGTCTGCTCCCTGCCCCGGTGGATAGAAATACTTAATTAAAGCAAAGGTAATTAAGAGCGTGGAATGGAAGGGACCTGTGGAACATTAATTACGGAATATTCTCATTTTAGCTAGAACAATATATGTTTTAGGGCCAAAAAACATAGAATGGTCTCCAGGTCTGATGGGTTTCTAGCACTCCATCGTTGTCGCTCAGCTCTAAGCGACCCTGTTTTTATGAATGGCAGGTTTTGCTCAATCGAAGAGACTAGTCTGGTAAGGTCTGTGGGCTAGAGGGTGCTGCTGAGCACCTGAGTAATCTTTCTGGCAATGCGGAGAAGAAAGACTTTTTCGAAAGGTGTGGTTTGAGCTTGTTTAAGCTTCTGTTCGAGAGCTGCAGTGCACAAAAGATAATCAGATGACTTCTAATTTAAATAAAATCGTGCTCGTGTATCAGTTTCTAGTGCACAGGCTACAATGTAAAATGTGGACTTGAAATACCACAGAGCAGGGCATGCTCATTGTAGGCAGGGTATCTTCTGAAGATGTTTAATGGCTTTTTGGCAACTTTAGGCTTTGTCTTTTTTTTTTTTATGAACTATTTGAATAGTTTGCTCCTCCTCATAATTAGGTAACTTCCAAAGACTCTAGAAATTCATATTCTTCTTGTGCTACTTCTCTACATTTTTAAGAGTTGCCTTTATAACATCTGGGCTGCTGAATAAAGACTTGCCAGCTACTTCAGCTTTTATCTGTGCTTGTCTTTGTGTCTTTTTAACAACACATTATCTATTAAATACACTCCTAAACCCATCTTTGTGCACGAGAAGCTATTTCCAGTACAACTGAGAGGGCTCTGCTTTTAACAGAAATAATGGTCTTATTTGGAATGAGAGGTTACAAACATTTAGAACCATTCCTAGCATGGCATAAACATGCTTACTGGCCTCTCGTGGATCTTGGAGTGCACGCAATTGTGCTTGTATCTGTGAGAGGGGTAACACCCTGAGGCATATTTTCTTCTCTCCCCAGAAGTGGTTTGAGCAAGATTGCACAGATACTTCATTTCAAACTAGTGAGAGGGAAGGGGGGAAGAGCAATATTGATGATGTTTTGTATCTTGGGTAGCAACAGGCAGCTTAAACTGTCTAGTCCACCTTCTTTTGTACCTGGGGAACTGAAGATTTGGATGATCTGAAATTTTGGATCTTTCTGTTTGGTGGGAATAAAGCATAACCTTTTACTAGAAGATACGATAATATCACTAAACAAGAAGATACCACTTCTTGCTTAATGTGTACTACTTTAAGAAGCTAAGGTAATTAGTCTGCTAAACTCTTCTATTTTATTGCCTAATTAAAGTGCTGGAGACTTTCACCTGTAGCAGGCACATTAGTTTCAGTCTACATTTATCCTAGACAAGCTGCACGCAGATGTAATAAGGATATGACAGATTGAGCAGCTCACTTAAAATTGTGGATGTCCTGCAGACCCATTGTTCTGCAGCCTCATGTGAGGAGCAATGGGCTGGGGAATAGGAGCAGCTCTGTCAGGCTCTTATGACACTGGTGAATGTTTCTCGCCTCAGTGTCTAAGACAACAGATCTTACGTTGCTGCCCTGTTCTTTGTCTCAGTGAAAAACACCATGACTATGGGAACTGGCCTGGTGTCTTGGCTTGTCATTGCTCCTGTAGCGCAGGAGTGCAGCAGACATACTCTTGCTTCTTGCTGTATATACATAAAGGGCCTGAGCTTGCTTTCCACAGTTGTTATACTCCTGCCACCTTCATGAAATCTTGTGAAATACCCTGTGTGACACTCCATGTACTGCTGTTTTGGGGCTTCAGGTATGGAAGTCTTCGTGCTTCAACTTCTCTATTCTTGAGCAGGTTATGCAGTTTGGACATGAGTCTTGTTGCCACTTCAGCTGTTCTGGAGAATTTTTATTTTCATACCTCTGTGTCCCTAGAGCAAATGCTAACTTCTCAGTGTACAGCTTGTTTTAATGTTGCTTCTAGCTAAAATGAATAAAATATCACTGGGTGTCTTCCTGCCTCAGTCTGTTCTACTTCTGAGCAGTCAGGATCTCTCTAAGAGAGTTTGATTCCCTGTTCTGTATATAGCTTCTGAATGAAATCTCTCCAAGTCTCGCTGCTTTGCTGCTGCATTCCTTTTTCCTCAGATAGCCTGTGGATGTTACAAATTCTACCTACATTGGCTTCCCCATGCTTTTGGTGGAGGAGGAGGAGGAAGTAAATATATTGTCTGGGTGGTAGGGAGGCAGAATGTGACTGCTCCAAAAGAGTAGTGAAGAGTTGTCAAGCTCTTCTACTTCTTTCTTGTGTGGTACATGATACAATGAGAACTCATGAAGAGGGGAGAAGATCTTGGAAATATCCTAAAACAAAGCAAATGCTTTTGCTGTGCTCAGATCCATCTTTACACCTGCACTTTCCCAATCTGTTATGCACTGTAGCAGCTGAGGTGTAAAACTTGAAACAACTCTTAATGCTACTCATGCTAACTACAGGCTGTGCAAACCGGCTGTGAAGTAAGATGTGAATTGACTCATGCCCAAGTTGTTTTATGGCTGCTTAAAAAAAATAAAATCTAAGCCTGGAACATAATCAAGATGTTAATGTAGAGTTAAATAGGTTATGACAGCAAAAGTTTGGAAATTATAACAACTCACATTTGACTTGAGTTTTGTTGTTTTACATATGTGATACATACAGGGGAATTCCTCCTGAGCCCTAAATGCTGGCCATGACTGATAAATGGATGGTCTGAAATAGTAGGTAAGAGCTGCTATATATACCCTGCGTGCATTAAGCAAAAGAATCAAACTGCATAGCCGCAGATTGGACTCATGGGTTTATTAATATATTGTGTCCATGACCACATATTCAAAACAGAGAGTGTATTTTTTTTTTATGGCCCTTGAATGTTTTCTTCCCTCACAGGCTCCTGGAGGTCAGAAGTCAAACAAAAGTAGTTTCTTGAGTAGCTCTGATTTTTGGGGAGGGGGCAGGTGGAATTTGGGATTATAAGGGGTCAGTGGAAAACTTATCAGTAAGCTTGAATATGTTACATATGAGGTCCACATGGCTAGTGCAAAATCCACAGATTCAAAGGACTGAAAAATCCCTACTCTATTTTAAAAATAATTTTAAAAAGCCCTAGCATTTCTGGATCTCTTCTCATTTTTAGAATTTTTAGCTCTTGTAACAGTCATATAGCAGAAACGTGGTTTAACATTTGTCAGACAGACACAAGAACTTCTAAAAAGATCTCCAAGAATGGAAATAGTTTTGGGAAGGATTAGATGCTGTATTAGCTTCGTGGGGTTTTCAAAGTCTTCACAGAACTTCAGCAAGGAAACCAAGCTGCTTCATATTCCAATAGAAAATCAAGAGGCCAGGAAATCCATGTACAGTGTTGTGTAACTTTCTTGTCAAATACACCTGCCCTGCACTGTATTTACCAGTGGATGTATACATGCACTTTTTCTCTTCATGTGTAAAATCTGACTTTCTTGGAAGATACAACTTTAAAAAGGGTGACTTCTGCATTAATATGCTGGTGCAGAGAACAGGAAGGGACAATGCAGGGTTATTAGGTATCTTGTAACACGTTTTAAAATGGCTTGGGCTCTTAAATGAAAGGTTCTGGGAGAGCCCTTGCAGCTATTGCATCACTTGCTAAAAATAGCATCTTTACTGCATAAGGCAGCCTGTCTGCAGTGTGGATAGGCTTGAGAAATTAGTGCTTTTGTGAATGATGTTCAGTCATTTTTGCTTCTTGGCTAAGCAGGCTTTTAGTCTAAATTTTGAGGCAGAATAAAGTAAAAGATTTTATCTTCTGTCTCTGGGGTAGGGTGAGTTTGAAAAACAGCAGTGTCCACAGTTCCGTCTGCAGCATGATTTTAAAGATATATTTTTAAGCTTACTGAAATTACAATTTAAAGACACTGATAAATAATGTTCTTACATTGTAATTGTCTGGGGAAGGGAATAAAAATTTTTGCTTTGTGCTGCATGAGGTAGTCTGCTAGTCTCATCAATAACTTAAAATTTAGGAGTGTGGGTTTTTTTTAAATTGCAGTTACAAAGCAGACAAAATATAACACTAATCAAAATTCATATTAAAACCCACAAAACGCAGATTCTTTCCCTTGAAAACAGAAGGTATGTTCCACAACGTTTTTTTCCCCCCTTCTCTTATTCTGAAATCTTAGTGAAGATGTACCAGCAAGGGAGTGTGTTTGTATTCCAGTGCTGTTGCTGAACCAGACAGGTCTGCAGCACAGCATTTTATTTTTAGACTCTAGGTTGCCATTTTTATCCTGTAGAAAATATTCATCAGTGTCTGGATGACAGGCCATCAGTTTTTATAAATGTGTCAGACCACGTTTTTTCCACCTCTCTTTCTACTTCTCCTTTTATGTCCTGCTGTATACATTTCTTTTTTGGGGGAAAGAGAGGGGAGAATGAGGGTGCGGGTTTTAATTCATGCATTAGATTTTTCAATTCACAGATCTTTAGCGTCACACGGTTCATTCATCTTCTGTACTCGGCTGCTTATGCAGCGTTGCTTATTGTCCGCAATGGGTGAACTGTTCTGGTACGTGGAGCTGAAGACATGGGAAGGGGCAAAAACGGGTTTGCTGCTGGACTGATTGCCTGGGTTGCCCACTCACTCTGCTCACCCCCAAAATACCCTGATGTGGCCGTGCTGTTGAGAAATAGTTTCATGTATGGTTTCAGGGTACTTGTCAGGTATAAAATTACTTCCTGGAGAAGCTGCTGAAGATCTCTCTGCAATACATTCATGTAGGTCAGCTGACTTCTAAAAATAGAAGTGGGGAGATCTCTTCTGGTGTAGGATATTGAGAAGTGGCTTAGTGCGTGGCAGTAGGGGCTCGAAGCAATGTGGCTTTAGGATGCTGAGGCAGTAACTCTCACTAAGCGTGACTCTAGCACAAATTTCATGACAGAATTGACCCACATATTACAGTTGCTTCCTAGGGTGCTGGACTTCTGAATCTCTCTAGTGCAGCTACCCTGTATGTGTGTAGAAATCCTGAGGCTTTCATAAAGAGTTTGTAATTCATAAAGGACTCCTTGAGTCCTTGAAGAGCCATCTAGGTTGACGGGGAACTTGGCTGTGGACTGCTACCACCAGGGCAGTTGGTGCTGCTGCTGGCCCCTTCCTTTTCCCCCGATCTTCCCGTGGAGGTCTTGCTGTAGCAGTGACAGGAGCTTGCTTTTGAGTGACTCTTACCTCCTTTTGTTTTTTTGGGGAAGAATTGTTGCTAGTGGGAAATAGCAACCAGGAGCAGCTTGCTGCTGGAGCTGAGTTAGCTCACGGCTAGAGGGGGACCTGCCTAGGAAGGGGATGAGTTGGATAATTGTATAGGTGCTACTGAGGTTTACCAAAATGATGGGAGACATAGCATCTCAAATGTTAAGAGGACTGAAATAAACAAGTAACAATGGTGCAAATACTCTTATCGGCAGTTGAAGGTCTGAGTCAACTCTGTCCTGATTGGTTTTGATTTATTTATAACTTTAAAAACTTGAAGTCATGGGAGCACTAGTACCCGAGACAGCTTGTTGGGGCAGGGCCAAACTTAAGTGTTATGGTAAGTAATGGTAGGTATTCACAAATGTAAGAGCAATAAAATGGTTAGGATGGTTGATTACTGATACTTTTTGAGTTAGGAGTGGAGATTCAGTATGCTTAGACTGTATATACACGTGTTAAGCCTTCTGTAAGGGTGGTGGGGAACGGATTGGATTTTGATCTTACTTGGAAGAGGCACTGTAGACTGAGACCTTCCTAAGGAGGGTTCTCAGGTACAACTGTGTACCTTTTGTGTATGGGAGTAGAATACACTGAGTGTGTGCTGTGACTTAACTAGTAACCTCCCTAAATGTGTATGATTAAGAAGTAACTTATTAAAGATAGGCTTTATCAGTCCTATTTCTGCTGCATGAGATAACATAATGCTATGCTTTTTTTCATGGTTAAAACTTGTTTTTCCTTCTACACAAATTGGTAGGTGTCCTGACTTATAACGTTCCTTCCTGTTGGAGTGAGTCCACAGGAGGGCCACGAAGGTGATCAGAGGCCTGGAGCACCTCTCCTATGAAGACAAGTTGAGAGAGTTGGGGTTGTTCAGCCTGAATAAGAGAAGGCTCCAGGGAAACCTTACAGCAGCCTTCCAGTACCTAAAGGGGGCTGACAAGAAAACCGGAGAGGGACTTTTTACAAGAGCATGTAGCAATAGAACAAGGGGTAATGGCTTTATGCTGAAAGAGGGTAGATTTAGATTAGATATTGGGAAGAAATTCTTTACTGTGAGGGTGGCAAGACACTGGCACAGGCTGCCCAGAGAAGCTGTGGATGCCCCGTCCCTGGAAGTGTTTGAGGCCAGGCTGGATGGGGATTTGAGCAACCTGGTCTAGTGGAAGGTGTCCCTGCCCATGGCAGGGAGGTTGGAACAAGGTGATCTTTATGGTCCCTTCCAACCTAAACCATTCTATGATTCCTAAAAATGAAACTTTTTCTTTTTTGTGTGTTAGGGTTTGTAAACCCTAGAAAAGTGGCCTTGTGGAAAAACAGTACAATGGCAAGTGGTATTCCAGAAGAAATTCAGTAACCCATGTGTTCCAGTTTTTTTGATCTGTCTTATGATGAGTTTGAAAGCATCTTGTAAATAAGAGGTTAAGGATTGGAGGCTGGACCTAAAATGGTTTATTGTCATGAAGGGTAGCGATATCCAGGTTGGACAGATGTTACAGGAGAAAGCAGGTGAGGCAGAAACATGCTAGTGACTGGGTGAAGTGAGCACAGGCCTGGCGTGGCTGGTCTGAGCCAACGTGAAAAGGCTTATTCACACGAGGCAGCTCCTGTGCAGCCTCAGTGTGCCTTTGGCAGGAGGCCAAAGACAGTGGCCAAGTTCATCCATGCAGACCTAGGTTAGCTAGTAAGCCTTATTCTGTCAAAAAAACCCCAAACCACAATGCTGAGGAGCACAATGTAGGTACATGATTCCAACATAGCCAGCCTGCACCTAGCTGGGGTGTTGGTACCAACGTGGCAGTGACTAGGGTGAACTCGTCTCCTGCTTGAGACTATCTACTTTCTTTCCCAGGGGCTGTGCTCTGCCAAGGGGGTTTGTTGCTTGGGTGCAGTGCTGGATGAATGCACGAGTCCAAAGCATTCTTCAGTTCTCCAGGAGTCTGAAAGGCTCCATGTGGAGGCACCCAGTGGCTCTGTGGGAGATGAGTTGGGTCTGGATTGGCTTATCCCCTGAAAGCTGGCAGACTGCACTGTGTGAGAGTATACCTTGAGAGTATCTGCAGCTCTGTTGCTTCTCATAGACCATCTACCTGTCTTTCCCAGAGAATGCTTTATCTTGAGCACAGTTATCCTTGTTGCAGACTTAGATGCTGCAAATGTTTATTATCTTCGGCACAAGACCAGGTACTGATGAGGGTGGTGAAGAAAAGTCCAAGCGGTTCTGTGGTTTGGGGTTCGTTGGAGCTGGAAGTTAAGAAAAATCAGTTTCTACGGTGTCAGTTTTCTTAGCCTTTCTGTGCTTCCCAGTTTGCCTATTTTTGGTGTATTGTTGACGCACTGAAATTCTACTCTGTAACTTGCTGTGAAATGAAGATTTTAATTCTGGGGATAGGGAAGGAGCATGATTTTTCTAATAAATGGAATATATTTAGAACATTTTGGTATTTTAAATGTACTTAATTTTTTTAATTCATTTGCTCTCTGCAAAACTGTAGTCCAAACAGTTTCTGATAGAGGCTCCCGTCAAAAAGGGTTGCCTGAATGTCTAATCTTATAAATTTTGTTATACCTGTTAGATTTAGAGAAAGTTAAGCAAAGTGATCAGCATCACTGCTTAGCATGATCTGGGGATGGTGGAGAAAGCGCCAAATCCCAAACTAGCAGATCAATTTCAAAAAGAACAGGAGGAGATAATACTGTTCTATGCAAGGTGTAGTTCAGCTGTGTGGCTTCCTGTTACAGTTGAAGATGCTAAAGGTTTACATGGATTAAAAAAAAATACTGTAAAATATATTGGTATCTTTTTCTCCTGTGAATTTGTCTACAGTCACCAGCTGTAGTCCACCAAACCACATAGCTGCAAACTGGACATGGGAGGAGTATTCTGGAGAGGTATTACAATGTGCTTGCTGCCTTCTTGAATTCTCCCCTCAGTACCTATTAGTGACCACTGCCAGAGACCCAAGTCTTGGGTTAGCTGGATCTCTGTTCTGAGTTGGAAGGTCTAATCTTGTGATAAAACTGTTACCCTATGAGAACTTGTCTACACTATGGGGTTTTTTTTCCCCTTCACTTCCTATATAGGTGGATACGTGCAAATGGAGGGAACAGGTGAATGATGACAGGATGTTTTTATTATGTTAAGTTTGTTTTTTTCCTAATGACTTGCTATATCAGAATGTACTGTGCACGTGCTGAATGATGCATTATGCTTGAAATGCACCCAAACCTTTATTTAAAGATTCCTTCAAGTCTGTGTTTTCTGTAATTCTAAATAGTTCATGCCCTAGTCATGGAGCTCTGAAAGGTCAACCCATGTTTCAAAGGTGTAGAGAAAAGGTTTTATTTAGCATTGTGTTCTGGGGTCTCTTGACATGTGCAGCAAAAAATTATGGAATTTCATGCCCACAGTCTGATTTTTAAAAAGCTGTTACAAGGTGCTGTTGCTTCTTTTCATGCCCCAAAACTTTTTGGAAATTGGTGTCCTCACTGTGAATATGAAGGTACTCAAGTAAGATGATTTGAGTTACTGCCAGCACAATATGGGGTTCCAGAAGGAACCCCTTCCTGGTTCAGATCCTCTTCATGAAACCAGAATCTCTGTTCTTTTAGGACCACTGTTGTATTTGTCTCTCATATCCCTAGCTGTAACTAGCCTCTCCTTCATGAAGAGATGAGCAGAGACACTCTGAAAGTGTGTTGAGATGGGGAGTGGGAGGAAAAAAAAGGTAATTTTTCTGATGCCCTCTGACAACCTGAAGAAAGCTAGAATCATGCAGTTAGTGATATATATATGTAAAACAATCAACAAATTAGGCTTATTTTGTTTCCCATTTTCCTTCTGATGCTTTAAATGGCTAGTAATAAAGAGATTCTTGTTGCAAGTTTGTAGTTATGTCTGTCTTGTCCTGCACTGCTGTCTCGCATCTCAGAGCTCCTCCAGCAAGTTAGGTTCTTCATCCTTACTGTGCTCTTCTGAGTCAGAAACAATTTTTTTTTTCTTCTTTGAGAGATCCTAGTTTCTGGGCTTAATTGTGACCAACTTGTATTTTCTTCCCAATGTTAAACCAAGCCAGGGGTCCTCAAACTTTTTAAGCAGGGGGCCGGCGCGGATGAAGTGGCAGGCAGTCATCTGCGGCTGCTTGGTTCCCCCCCAGCCCCCGGCGGGGGGGTGTGTGTGTGTCTGTAAATACCGGGGGCCGGATTGAGGACCCTGGGGGGCCCGTGGGCCACAGTTTGAGGACCCCTGAACTAAGCTTTTCCTTTTCTGTTGGTTGTGCTACATGGGCTTATGATGAGCAAACAAAACCCTTTTAGAATTCATCTCCCAGAACAGGTAACTCTTAATCATTTTAGCAGCCTCTTTTTTTTTTTTCCAGCTGTTGCCATTTAAATGACTTAATGTATTATTGCTTTCTATTACTATGGGAAGCACCTCAGTGGATGCAATCAGGTTGTATAAGTTGTCTTTATAGCTGCATCGGAATGGCAGTTTATAGTCCATTTTATATTCAGCCACTGCACCCCAGATACCTTTCTTCCATTGCTTACGATGGTCACCTCAACTCTAAACAAAGTTAGTCTCCAGTGCGTGTCTTGACATCTTGTACTGCCATGTCACCAGGTAATATCTGGCAATACTATTTTTTTATTACTCTGATCTATAAACCCATCTAATTCTTTGTGGTGTTACTCTGTGAGCCTTTTCACTAGCTGGGTTATCTGTGAAATTCATGAAGCATTCCCTTCTTTGTGCGGTGGTCACCAGTAACAGTGCTGAACAGGATTTGTGCTGAGATCAGTCCCTGAGGAGTGTAACTAGTAATTTGGTTTTATCTTGATAAAGTTCCTTTTTCTTGGTCTGAACCATTGTAGGTGCCTTCCTGGGTAGCTTCTGTCAGTATTCTAAGATTCTTATGTTTGGTCCCAGTCAGCTTGAGTCACAGTTTCTTATGGTCATCATATAAAATGATTTCCTTTTGTCTCATAGATTTGGACCATTATTTTTGTCTAAATTGATCACACTTAAGTTTGGCATAGTTTGCCTTTTGACTGAAAATGGATCTAGTGCTGCATTTTGTCCCAGTTGCCACTTTTCTTCTATACTTGTGATTATTCTGACACCTTGCATAGCTTTGACTTGAAATGAGTATGTCCATAGCTTGCCAAGATCACTTGTTATCATCTTCTGTTTGCAGGTGGTGGGTTTTTTTTGCCATGTCATTGACTTGAACTTGTTTTTCTGCCTGTTACAAATATATAGTGAAAGAGGGGAAAAAAATGTCAAATTTCTTCTAGTGACTTCTTACTTAATGCTGCTTTTCAGGCTCCAATCTCAGACGCCCTTCTACTGGCTGCTTAGTTCATTCTCAAAAAGCAGCTTATCTATGCATGTTTCTGGTGGCAAACACTGAAAGCCATCAGATGGCACAAGTCCTGAGCTATCTGATGTTCAAAACCTTCCTGTTGTATTCACCCACTGCTAGAGACAGGAAGAACCGAGAACAGTAACTTGATCGACCTCTCTGCATGTGCTTTCCTGGCCTGCTTGTGCTTGCAGTGACAATTGGCATCTGTCACTTATTTTGCAGTGACGAACAAATCAGAGCTATTTGTTTGCCAAATGCTAATACTACATGGTAACTCTTATGGTAGTGCCTTACTGAGCACAAAGCAGCTATAGTTTTTGCGTATGCCTAACAGACTTCAGCAGATGATCTGAAAGACTTGGTTGCTATTGCAGAAGTTAAGTTCAGGGCGCTCTTGGGTTCACCTGACATTTTCTGGATCAAAAGCCTTGAAAGCAATTTGTAACAGGATGAGGTAGAGGCTTCTGAACACAGGAGATGGGATGACAAAGTTCCTCCTCTCCTCCCAGGCTCCCATATCCATAATGCAGCAGCCCATGACTAACAGGAGAAAAAGACCTCATGGCAAAGATTTGAGTGTGAGTGTGTAAAAGAAGGTCACTCTGGAACTGGGAGAGCTCACTTAAAGGCACCTAGGACTGATGGTGTGTAAGTGTTGCCCATGACTTTCATGAACTCTTCGTGTGGTTTTCTTGTTGAGATTTCTAGATTGCTTCTAGCTCTGAAGTCTCAAGAAATCTTGAAAATGCACTGCCCAAAACCCTTTCTTGCTGAAGTTCTGGGTGAAATGGGAACTTGTCAGTGCTGTGGTATTTATAGAATATTTTTCTACCCACAATCCTACTAGCTCCTAGACACAAGCTGTTACCAAGTAAGTGTTTGGTTCTGGGAATTGAACCTTTTTCTGTAGCCTGTCTTTTCAAAGCCTGACCGTTAGGTGTAAGCTCCTTTGTGCAAAAAACCCCCCTTTGTGTGAAAAAATACACAGAATTTCTAGGATTTCAGCTTGGGTACAGGTGATCTTTCTGAAGAGGTTTCCTATTTCGGCAAGTTAAATTGAGAATAGAAGTGAAGTTTGTCTTATTTTGCACAGAGTTTTCTGTTTTTATTTAATAAAAATGCAGGGAGTTACTGGCTGTCTTATTAACTTGCAGCCAGCATGCTTATCTTCTTTGTTCTTTGTTAAATATGAGCTGGCATGTGTTAGACTGCGTTAGCGTTCACTCTTTGGGACTTCAGTGGTTTCTAAATTTGGCATTGCTAAGCCGGTGCCCTGTTTGCTTGAATCAATTGGGGCTTCTATTTTTAGCAACAAAAGGGAATTGAAATAGCAATTTTCTTTCCATGTAATAGATCCCCAAGAGGAATACTGATGCAAACTCTCTGTCATCCCATATTCTCCCCCTCCCCAAAAGCACTCAGACGAAAGGCAGCTGTCACGGTTTGCGGCTGTATTAATCTTTAATCAATCGAGTGTTTTCTGCATTCAGGTGTTCAGGGAAAACAAGGGTCACGACTAGGATCTGCCTAGAATAACTAAGTGCTCGTGCATGGATTGTGCAGTCAGAATTTGTGGGCAACGGCAGGGACAGACAGAGCAGCTAAAAATAGTATTTGCTTGCAGTGTTTCTCCAGTCTATTTTTGATGCTTGATTTTGATAAGGTTGATTGGGCTCTTACTAAAAATAGCTGTTCCTAGCAAGCTGAGGGCAAAAAGTAGAATATTTTTAACCAGCACAGACTAAAGTACTTTTGTTGGCTGGAGATAATCTAGAAGCTTGGTATTGGTCAAATGCCAGTGATTTATATAAATCTGTAATAAATGAAGCACAGCTTGATGCCAAGCAGGGATAGTCTTTTCTCCCCTTGCCAGCTTTTGTTTTCCCCAGGAGCTGTCATATTCTTAATATAGCCTCCGTGTTTCGTAGCAGAAGAATCTTGAGTCTTCAGTTATTTATGTGTTGTACCTATGCTAAGGTTAGCTGTGCTATGAAGCTTCTCCCAGCCGTATTGCTTTAACAAAACACACTAGGGTCATACTTTATACTTTATATTTATGTCTGCTACAGCTGTGTACTGTGCCTTGACAGACCCTCACTCCAATCCGGATTCAGTCTTGCAGGACAGGGATGGCTCTTCTGTGTGAACAGAGGATGTAGCTGAGAGACTAGCTCTGCAGTGGCCATTTTGACAACAAATTTGAATACCTCTCAGGATCAGAAGTGTAGCTGAGCTGCCCTCCTTGAGATCTATTTGTTAGCTTAATTTTTTGGCAGGAAGAGTATAGGTATTCCCAAATCACTGTACCCACATCTTTCAAGGGGGGAGTAACATCGTTAGTAGCTTGAGTTGTTCTTCCTAGGTAATGATGTGCATGAGTGCATCTGCAGTACTTTGAAAGATTGCCTAAACTCATGGTTTTCTTAATGAAAACAGGAAAATGGCTGAACTGAAATGGCTTGTAGTTTGAAGGGGATAGTAGAGAACATGCGTAATACTTGTTAGCTTGGTTGTGCAGGTAGTCAAAGCAGTGTGAGGAGTGTGCCTGGTGCTGTTTGTTAGCAGCAGCATGGATATAAGTATTGCATGCTTTATCTCCATTAGGCATCTCAAAAGCTTATTTTGCAGTGGAAAATGTGTGTGTTTACCTGAAGGCAGGCTTGGTCTCTTTAAGCTTTGTCTTCACTGTAGTCTAACCTTGAATTGGGGAGTCACGAATCTATAATCTTGTTTCAGCGTGATTGCTCTGCAGAACTGCAGTAGAATTTTCTATGCTTGCTGTTGCTCCTTTTCCCTGTGTCAGTGCTGGTCCTTGTTCCCATCATGAGATGAGATGATTTCTACATGCCTGCCTCATGCTTTACTGCACCATTCTTTGATTTTTGTTTTAAGATGTCCTGGCTGCATAAGAAGCAGACTAAAATGTTCTTTCTGGATGTTGAATATTCACTTCAGTCACAGAACAGACTGCTGTGGTCTGCTAGGTGCTGCTCTTGCCTGGCTGTAGAGCAGTACCCCCCTTTTTAACAGCAGGGAATGTTTATCCAGCATACTACTTAAGTGGTGGATGTTCTCTAAGTGACCTCTTATTTGGGAAGGCAGGGGCTGTTACAAGCAGAAAGAACATGCGAGCTCCATGCACCATTGGTGGTACCTTATCCTATGCCTGTTTAACCGTGGGCTGTGGGATTTCTGAAGGATGCAGGAGCTATTGGAAGCATTTGCATATTCAGCCCTTTGGAAGCCTTCTGGAGTGGTGCCTACCTTTGTAACCCCTGAAGTCATGTACCACTTGGCATATTAATATTCCATGCTAAAGTCACTGGTTGGTTACACAACTTCTTTCATGGGCTTGGTCTATGGCTTTTTTTAATATCAGGAAAGCTATTTCCTTTTAGTGCAAGACCATGCATTTCTCTGACTGCTGAGTTCGTTTAACTTTGCCCTGTATTTGTCAAGGGTTGCCTTGAGTTTCGTCCTGGGTGGGAAATGATGCCCAGTGCCTATGAACTGCATCATATCTGTTGTATATGTGACAAAAGCTGTGTAAACACACAATGTGAAACATTAGGAGGTGAAGTGGCTAGGTGGGGTTAAGGTTTAGAGGATTAGTGTGAGTTGTGTCTAATCAATAAGTAGTCCAGTAGTAGAGGTTGTGGTGGACTTCTGTGTAGCTGTATCTTAAAATTAAGAGGTCACTGTAAGAAGTCAAAGTTTATGTAATTAAACTCAAAGCAGGAGGTGAAAAGGTGTAGGTGGCTTGTTTGTTTCTTTTTCTTCCCTCCCCACACCATATAGGAATCAAAATTCTGGCACGGTTGTTAGGGCAAAGATGCCCTAATGTCCTAAGATGGTTTTGGTGATTTATGGAAGTGATTGCATGATGTGTTAAGGATAATACTGTAATTAAAAACTTAACTGCTGATCGGAGTTCTTCTGCAGATGACTTGTGTATATGCAATGGCAGTTGAAAGATCTACAGCACACATACAGCATAGCCTCCTTGAGCGGTGTAAGCAGATAGATGATGCCCCATACTGCTTGCCTTGTTCAGAGACCTTGATAGTACATTGAAGTTTCTCTTTGCATACCTACACTTTAAGACTGTATCCAGAGCATTGGTGGGTTCAAAGACACTTAATGTGGTGTACACCAGTGGCTATCATGAATTGTGATTAAGTGTTTTACTAGCTTTCCCACTACTTATCTGCTATTTTGAACAGTATAGGATCAGTTGGAATATAAGGCTGTTCGTGCACAGCTGAAGTGAAAGCTAGGACTAGAGGATAAAACCCATGCATACATCAGTTAGCCGTTATAGCAATGATTACGCCAGTCTTACATATTCAAGAAAGTGTCATTACATAGAAGAGCAACAAATGTTCCTTACAGTGTTCTGTACTCGTGAGGGCCAAGCTATATGTCTCAAAACAGGAGTCTTCAGGCAGGTTTCTCAGAATGGAGAACAGATGATGTAGTCTTGCACGTTCCAGGTCTGTACTTATATGCTAGTTTCAGAAAAACATGTCTTGAGGTGGGAATCTGTTCCAAATGCAGTCCAATTATTTTCTGAAATACCTTGTGTCCAGAGTTGAACGCTGGCTAGTGGTAACTTGTGGGGTAGAACATCTCCAGCCCAATGCGCATATATTGATTTATTAAGTGAACTGTTTTCAGAGTATGTCATGTTACTGGATACCTTTCCTTAATTTTCTTCCCCTTTTCTTCTACAGCCCCAATAGTTGGGGAAAGATTGATGTTTACGTCTTTGCCTAAAATCAGTGTTTCAGTACAAGCTTCCATTCAGGCAAACTTTTGTTTGGTGGGCTCACACACGAGCTGCCTGGGCTCTCTTCTGGAGACGGCAGATGGCTGAAGTGGGAAGCTACTACAGTTAGTCTATGGGGTAGATGTGTATAATCACACTTAAGAGCTGGTGCAGCTTTTTTTACAGACAATAACTTATTCCTACCCTACTTGCTTTGCCTTCTTTAAGCTCTGCCAACTGCAGCTTGTAACTTTTGTTGGAAGACACTGGAGAAGAAACAGAATTTAAAAGCTTAATCCACACTTGGAGTTAAAACTAGCTTCAGCACATCAAGTTGATAGTAAAGATTTAGTTAAACTGGCACAGCTTTAGAGCGGTTAAAACTAACACTTGGCTCTGGAGTGGAAACTAGAGATGAACGTAATCAATATGAAATTTAATAAATGAAATAAATGACAAGTGCCTTGCTAAGGCACAAGTCTTACCAAAGCTGCTTCTTTTTGTTGCTCTCCCCTTCCCTGCAGCGTGCATATACGCTTCAGGTAACTCAAAACGTGGAGGAAGGTAAGGTTGCTGAAGCTGGACATTGTGATGGCCCAGGCAGTTGTCTTTACCCCACCTCTCTTCCTTGCTTTTACAACATAGGGCTTAAGTATGCTGTCTGCTCCGGCTGGTGTCTAGCTGGGCAGGCTTTCTGACCCACCAGACTCCTCTCTAATTATCCCATAAATGGGCAGTAACTACAGCTCCCTTGCTGAACTGGGTGCTACTGGTCAGGAGCAGGAAAAATCTGTATCAGCACATTTCCCTGTTGCAGTCCTCCGGTGCCAGTTTTGGTGGCTTCTGCACCAGTGCAGCTGCTGATGGGAAATCCATTTACTTAGAATGGGTGAAGCTAGGCCAGGTGGCTTCTCTTGAAGTGCCCAGGGAAGGGAAGTGTGGCCTAAAAAAAGGTGGCTTTTTGGTTGTATGTTAGAAAGCCATCCTTGTACTGTGTTTGCTCCACAAGATGATGTGGGAACACAGAGCAAGAGACAAAGTTATCCTTCATGAAGGGGAGTCATTAATAAAATGATCCTATTAGTGCCTTCTTGTAAGAAGAGGATTTCCCTTATTGCTAAGAAAAACTAGCTGCATGCTTTATTCTGATGCCTATGCCTTTACCTGTAGCAGAAGCAAAACAGTAATATGTATTAGCTAGGTGTCTGTTTATGTAAGTGATGGTTCAAGCACTTTTTTTTTTTTTCCTTCCTGGTGGGATTTCTTAATGTTTTTCATCATTTATCTGTATTAGATTTGTCCAAATTTCTCAAGTTATGTTCTGGAAGGTACTTTAGCCTCTGGACTACAGGTGATTTTAAGTAGAAGTAGGACCTAAGAAGGGAGGAACCATCCTGTTACTTGTACTTCAGATAGAAATCCCCACTCTTCAGCTTGTCTCATGCTCCAGCCGCTTCTATTACAATTTACCTAAGCAATGGATTCAATAAATGAGGTAAATATCCTTGACTGAAATTGTACTTGCACTTTATTAAGCCTTTAAAGTGCTGCAGATGCTTTTTGAAGTCCCTGCCTTATGGAGCATGCACTCTTAGCTGTAGCTGCTAAAGGTGAACAACTCACAGTGTCAGAAAACAGTATTTTTAAATGCTGAGCTTGTTATCTGGGAATGAAACCATTAAATCCATGAATTTTGAGTTGGAAGGAGGAGAAACTATCTATAAGCGTTATAGGGAATAGCTGCTCTTTAGGTACCTCACTAACTAGAATGAAGGAAACAAACCCCTTTTCCAGAGTCATGGAAGTGGACTGTTTGCCAGATTGGGTCAACTTAGAGCATATCCAACTACGGTTGTAAGCCTAGTGGGGAGTGGTACTGGGCACAGGTTTTCGTTGTGCTCCTGTTTGTTTTACTGCAGCAATAATAAATTATGTGATAATACATAATGTGAAACCCAAGATCAGTAAGGCTGAAACTGAAGCTTGTTAGTCCTTGAACTAAAGGGATGGTGCCATCCTGAAGGACTGTAATGCTGTCTGGTACATGGGTAACAATATTGGTGCAAGTTTGGTTGTAGCAAGTGGACTCCTGGGAATACATTCTTGATTTCTTCCCCAAGGTCTGCTTTTTTTCACCATTTGGCCCCTTGCTTGACTTCTCTACATGGGGATTTGTTACTGTGACTCATTTCTCTAATTGTGGCTGGATGGCAAGTGGCAAAATGGTGTGACCCAGGCACTTGGTTTTCTCGATAAAATTCACTAGAGCTCATGGTGCAGCAGCTAGAGCTGTTTACTAGCTGGGGCATCCTGTGTGTGCAGTATGTGTTAATACGCGTATGGTACAGTCCTGCACATCCTTATCACATGGGAGCTACAGCATCTTGCAAATAAGCCTTGAAACCAGGGAAGGGATAAATGTATGTGTATGTACCTTCATCTAGGGTCATCCGTAAACCTAGCTTAAATCAAGGGCATGACTATCTTTCATTCCGAGCCTGTTACTGCACTGTTGGCTGGCCATTCAAGCTCAGATAGGACCATCACTGGCAGCTTCATCACTTGCTATTACGTCCACTTATTTATAGCTAGCAGGCACAGAAACTGAAATAGTTACAGCATTTCCTAGCTGTTATTACTCAAACAGAAATATTCTGGCTGCTGTTTGCATGCCAGCTGTTATGGGTGATCTGCAGGCAGTGACTAATCAAATCATGTGCAAACACATCTCCTTCTGGTGCCCTGAAGGGAAGTTATTGCTGGATCCTAGTGCTGGACAACACCTCCATCTGCTGTGAGTTTCACTCAGGTAGAGGTTGACCTGAGAGTTCAACCAACACTCTCAGTTCAGTTTTCTGAAACATTAAACAAGCCCAGTTATTTGGGCATGTCTTGTGTTCATTTATGCTTCCACTGCTTATCCCTGAACTTGTTCAGATCTAACAAGTACAAACAGAAAAATCCAGGAGTATATTCTCTAGCCACTTGGAAGTGAGAGCAGAGACAGAAGAATGAGTAAAGCTAAATGAGTAAGGATGTTGAGGTGTAGGCATTGGTTTGATGAGGAGGAAGTGGAGCTGGATGTGCTTGCTTGAAAAGTAGTTGGGAACATGGCTTCTGGATGGAAGAACTGCTGTTTAGTGGGCAAACTGAGATGAGTGGCTACTGGTGTGGTCAGAGTCGTGGAATTATCTGTCAAACTAATGACGTGTTGAGTCGCTGAGAGCTTGTCAGCATGCAGAAAAGAATCCTAGGAAGACTTGAGGCTTGACACAGATCCCAGTCACCCACAGGTGAAAGTTTAAGCTCTAGAAGCCCAGCTTGCAACTAATGGCTACTGATCAGTCACTTATACTGGCTGTTAGTAGTAAGCACAATGGCCACAGAAATCTACTGGAGAGTCACTAACAGAGACCTGTTGCTCGTGTCCTAAAATGTCTGTTTTATTGGATGCTTAAAGGCTTTAAGATACTTTTCATTTTACAGTGTACTTAAAACTAAGTTGAGAGCTGTTTTAATAGTTATAACTGAGCTTTTCTTAGTTAAATGACTTGGAAATCTTCCTTAGTCTGCAGCGCTTCTGAAGAAGCGTAGTGGGCCAGAGGACTGGCATGAGGAGGAGTGCTGAACCTGAATCTTGAAACAGTTAGGCTCCTAGCTCAGTCTCTTCCTCTCCTTTCTTACATGTGGAAAGGTTTTAGTTTGAGTTCTCTAAGAGATTTATTCAAAATTGTACACCTATTCAGATATGTTTTGATATGTCTCTTGGCTGGAATGAGTATTTTAATAGCTTACTAATAAACACTCATTGCAGTTATTTCTGTGAAGCAGCTAATGTATATATTTTTTCCCCCTCTACAGTGGTCACAGGAGCTACTGATGGGATTGGAAAAGCCTATGCAGAAGAGGTAAGAATTCTTAGCACTTCCAAGTGATACCTTGATCCTTGGCAAGATGTCATGCTGTCTTAACTCTGTCAAGTAGTAGGTCATATCTCCTCACCTTTATTTAACAGGTATGTGTGGAGAAAGAGGTCTCCTGCCTTGTCTCCCTCTGGTGACCAGCCAAGAATTTTATCCCTTTTTGTTAGCTTCCTTAATTTGTGAATTCTGTTTTCAGCCTTTACCTTGTCCTTTAGGTTTTTTTTTTTTAACTTCTTCTAGTTGTTACAATTCTTAGCTTTCTCTACCTTTGCTATTTCTTTTTGGTATTTTCAGGCACTGACTAAATGGCATTTCTAGGTGGTTGCAGTACGTTCCAATTATTAACTATAGTTCATGAAGTCTCTGAAGCTGGGTTTTACCTCTATCTCTTTTACTGTACTTTTTCTCTTGATGGATATGTGGGCTCCAAATATGGTACTGGAATGTATTGCTTAAGACAGAAAGTGCCTGTTAGTATGGGGCAATTTAGCCTATAAGCCCAGAGAACATCATGACAAATAGTGCTGACTACAACAATTTATAGCAAAAATAACTTTCAGCTCCAGCATCAGTATCAAAGTGAGCCAGTCTGTACTCATGTTTGTGTTCTCTGAAACACCAGCACGACTTAGCGTGAGGAGATCAGCTGTGAGATATTCCTTTTTCTTGAAGTTTCTGTTCTGTGGAGCCCACAGGGAAAGTAGCATTCCTCTTCATGGGTAGTCCTTGTCCTTCAGATTTCCCTACATCCCTGTGTGCTCTGCTACCTGTACCCCTGGCCCTTAAATTCCTTTATGCTTTGCAGAAAATAGCACCTTGTCCTGCTGGGTCAAGAAGGGGGGGTTGACTGCAAAGCGAATTAAGCCTGGTGCCAGCAGCACCTGATTCTGGCCTAGAGCTGGCAGCTCATACCTGCCAAATATCCCAGTTACCTGGCACTGAAGCAAATGATGCAATACTTAAATCTAACTGCCTAGAGTAAGTGGAAGGAGGTGACTGTGCCCAGGGCATAACACTATGAGGAGGAAGTCCTCTGATGTGAGAGACACCCACTGATCATCATGGGAGATTGGTTTAATGATCTGTGTTAGGTTATTGAGTGAATGAAACTACAGCTTGCTTTAGGTTCTGCTGGTGTCTCCAAGAACTAGAGGCTGCCTTCAGACATGAACATGTGCTGCTGGCAGAGCCCTGTATGTGAACCCTCGTTAGGAAAGCTGATCCGCTGCTGGGAAACCGACTGTTTCAGCTTCTTTGCCATAGTTGCTGTTGGCACAGAACACCCAAAAGCACCCCAAAGGGCACATATATTCATTCTTGGGCTGTAGAATAAAGCAAATCTTTCATGAGTTTTTTTATGATTGTTATTTATTTATTTATTTAGAATAAGATAAAAATTCACCCTTTGAGAGTTTAGGTGGATGAAGAGTACTTGATGAAGTAAAGCGTGGGTGTGGGGTGAAATGTGGAATGCCTGGAAAGACTTCTCAGTCTTTCAATTGACTCTAGAGGTGTCTTCATAAGAAGACTGTCAGCAGAAGCTTGACTTTCTACTAGAAACTACCTTCAGGTTACTATAAATGCCACTGGCATACAGCTGATTGGGTGCTGACGGCTGTTGTCATGATCATGCAGATTACTTCCTTCTCCTTGGATGAGTTTGTGAGAAATATAACGGTGTGTTGAGAATCGCCTCTTTGAAAGTTTGACATGATCACCACTAAGTAATGGAAGAACGTTACAAATTTGTGGATTCTTTCCAGTTATACTCTGCTGTGTTGTTTATTTTCCTTCTTTTCCAAGCAAAGAGCCATTTTTACACTTTCCACTCTTGCAGTATTTAGATCTCTGTTCTTTGCTTGGCACTGGTAGCCTTTTCATCACTAGACCACCTCTTCATGAAAGGTGGTGCCATGGTAAATGCAAGTTTTCTCTGTCTGGGTAATGATCACCCAGTCTTTGATTCCAAAGCAGCATGGTTTTGTGTTTGTTTCGTTTGGTTTTTTTTTTTTAAAGGATATGGTCAGAAATCATTACTTGTTACCCCTGTATTGCTGTTTGCTTTTGCAAATCGTGAGTTAAATTTTAACCTTAGATGTGTTTGTATGCTAGTGATAAACTAGAGGTTGTGATCCCATTGTGTGCTCTGTAGTACTCTGCTATGCACATCTGCTTAGTGTTGCTTTTTTAGATCCTCTTGCTATACTTACTCTAACAAGAGCTTTAACTCTGCTTTGGTGGGCTGTCATTGACATTCCTTTCCATCCTGGAGAGAAAGGGCTTTAAAAGCGGTTATGTTTTGCTACCAAGGTGGAAAAAGTGGTAGTTACGAACATGACATATAAGAAATCAGATGTCTGCATCCACCAGCTGTGTTAGAATGGTGACTCTTGCTTGCATCAGTCCTTTAGCTATGAAAGTATCTTGCCAATGCTTGCTACTCCGGTGAGTTTTGTGATGAGTTTTAAGGTCTTCTTGTGCAGCCTTTTCATGAACCTAGAGAGAACGTGCCAAAGATCTAAAGACAGTTATCTGCGAAGCAAGAGGGTCTTCCTTGTTTCTTACATAAAAACATAATTAGCTACTGGGATCTCAGAGGATCATTATTGGTCTTTGGACTATTGTGGTTCCACTAGGCCTCTACCAGTGAAGTCGGAGCACTCAGCAGAAACTGATTTGGTTGCATCAGACTCAAACCAAACGTGCTGTTGAGCACTGTCTTTTCCAAGTTTGATTATTTCTCTTAGTGGTATTTGTTCCTAGTTGCAGGCTCTTTCCTTGGTCATTTTATGGGCTTTGTACTCTTGAGAACTCCTCTTGCAAATGGGTTTCTGTTTCCAGATTTCAAATGCACTTCTCAAGGTGTGTCCCTTTAATGTG
Organism: Falco peregrinus; assembly: GCF_023634155.1. NCBI lineage: Eukaryota > Metazoa > Chordata > Aves > Falconiformes > Falconidae > Falco > Falco peregrinus. The sequence goes on from NC_073721.1 coordinate 84,803,369, forward strand.
AATGCAGCAGCAGTTTCTTGCAAGCTCACTCTTGTGGCAGAAGTTCTCTAAACACGCAGAGGTTCTGCTGAGTGCGTTGGCATGGCTTTACTGCCTTGGCTTTTGAGACAAGTACAGCTGGATAGTTTTCCATAAAGCTCAGGTACCTACTTCAGCAATTTGAGAGCCCAGAGGTCATGGCTGCTGAAAGAAAGCAAACTGCCTGTCAGCAGTCTGGAGTTTGCGTCCATGGGGAACATCTTTGGGGCTTTTTTGCCCCATGGGACCACAGCTGTTTCAGACTTTTGAGTGGATTACTGTCCAATTGCCCTCAGTGTCACAGGCTGAGATAGTTTTAGGTATAGTGTTTGCCTTCACTGCCTTGATCCTGTGGAATGAGAGTGCACTATGTTATTCCCTTCTTCCCACTGCCTTCTAAGCCTACTGTTGGCTTCATGAAAAGTTAATCTAGTGAGCTAGGTGCTTATCTGGAGATGGATGTGTTCATCCCTTTTAGACACTCGTCCTCATAACACCACATCATTTCCTTGAGTGGAAAGCTTAAGTTACCCATAAGCCTGAACTTGGCAGTGGTTTGTTAGCAGCTCCTAGTGAGTGTCTTTGGTTTCATCACACCTCACTCTACGCTCATGAGAGATCTAGTATGAGATTTCTTCTGCTTAGAGATCACACATGTGAGTAAAGCATGGAGGTCACTAATGAACTTGGTCATGCTTCTCTCTGAAAGAAGCTTTCTTTGTTTGTGTGCTTCTGCTAGAAAGGTAGATGAGATTAAGTCTCTTTAGGTTGTTGCTGTACCATGCTGTGGTGGTGTGGGATTTTTTAGGTTTCGTTTTGTGTGGGGTGTGTGTGGTTTGGTTTTGGTTGTTTTTTTTTTTTTTTTTTTTGCTCAAGACCCATTCTCACTGGCTTCCTAAGGCAGTGAAGGAGTTTTATGGAGCAATGATAACTTACCTGTTTTTTATATGTAGGTGTTAAGTGTCTGGAAGGCAGTGTCACTATGAACTGTGGATATATTGTTATTTTTCACTGGAACAGGGACTTACAATAGTCACAAACATTGTTTTCATTGCGGAGTAATTCAGATATGTAGCTCTCTTTCTGCAGACACTTTTAAATTTAGTTGTTCTCATTTCAAACTTGCAGTAGTATGTCTGATTTGAGACCAGGATATCCTCTGGCCACAGCTTAAGTTACACAGATAGCTTCCCTAAAAGAAATGCATGAGTAAACTAACCTTTATATCTATGATTAGTACAAAGTTGAGTGGAGCCTGACTAAAGGAAGGAAGTATTGGGTGCTGGGGTAATTTTGTAACACGGGTGTTCAAGTGACCATGGATATCTTAACTTGGCATGTTAAACTTAATTGTGGGTAATAACTTCTTTGCTCTGACTTGCAGAGGTGTGGTAAAATTTCTGTAAAATACCTGCTTGTTTGCTTTCTATTTTATAAATGTACTTATACACCTGTATCGCATGACTGAGAAGGTAACAAATTTGTCATGAAGGGAATCAAGTAACAAGTACCATGGAAGTATTTATCCTGGTTTTCCCGTTCATGTGTCTATTTAAAATTGTAATTTTTTCAAACTTGCTGGTCATATATATGTGATATTTGATAAATTATGCAATTCTTTTAATTAGGATACTAACTTGGAAGTGATTTATGACTGTTCTATGTCTCCTGTTTTCTTGCAGTTAGCAAGATGTGGAATGAAGGTGGCTCTAATCAGTAGGTCAAAAGAAAAACTGGACCAGGTTGCTAGTGAAATAAGTGAGTTGAAAACTTCTTTCCTAAACTTCATGGGCATGCTTATAAATAAATACAGTTGCACATGAGCTTCATACATGCTAATATATACAGCTCTAATTTTGAAAAAGCTTTGCTGTTGTGCATAGTGCAAATGTTAGATATAAATGGTAAAGGCCTTGCAGATTAATTTTATGGGTGTTCACGTTTAACTTCTGAAAACAATAGGGCTCAGTTCTCAGATAAGTACTTCTAAAACTCTTAGCCTTCCATAAGAACAGCTTACCAAGTCAGTCCAAAATACCACCTATCCCCATAGTAGCTGTCTAAAATCATAAGGCAAAAACCATGTAGCCTTTAATTCATCTGAATATTCCCTCAGCTTGAAGCAAGTTCGATTTCATGGGCTTCAGCCTTAAGGGTGGTTTCTTTGTAAGTCAAAGTTGTTGAAAACACGTTCTTTATGTTGCTTGTTATAATACCAAGTATACAAATTTATTGTGGGTAGTTTCCCCCTCCTCTCCCTTTTTTGTTCTGTTTGGATAAACTACTTGGATCAGATTAGAGAGCTGTAAGCTCTTTTTGGGTGACAAGTGTGCATAGTCAAAGGAATGAATATAGGGAGTGAGTTACTGTGTTTAAGAACCTGTATTAGCAGTAATTGTGTAGTAAATGGCTGTAACGCAAAAATAAGGGAGCAGCTTAATATTCCAATTACAAAAGTAAGGTGGGTATTTCTATGGGATCAGTTAGGAGAAAGCTTCCTCAAGTCTCATGCGGACAAATGATTTTTGCAATTGGAGCAAAGTATAACCATAGAATCATTTAGGTTGGAAAAGACCTTTAAGATCATAAAGTCCAACTGTTAACGCAGGACCCTCATTTAATCTATATCTCTTTAAGTCAGATTTCCTGCAAGGTTACTAGTTTATGCAGAGTATGTCAAGATAAAGTGAAAAATGCAGCCTGGTGTATAGAAGTTTTTGATAAGCAGGAGTGGAAGTTGTGTGCTATGAAGCAGGTTTCTTGGCATAGTGATGTTGGGTAAAGAAACCATTAAGATTATACTTCTGTGTTACCCTCCCTTGTCTTGCTTAGGTTTTCATAAAATGGTTTGTATACACAATGCAGATAATTCTAAGAGCTGTTCTCTTTCACAGGTTGTAAGTGCATTATTTTGGCCTGAGTTCGTTAAAACTTTTATTAAATTTGTTAGTGGCACTGTTTTACTGTAAAGCATAATTTGTAAGTCAAGCCCCCACAAACTGTCCTATACTAAGTTGTAGGTGGCTGCTTAGTGAATGTAAGGATGACTGAAAGAGTCATGGACTTCAGTTTGCTTAATGGTAACTGGTTTACTAGTTTACTGAAAGGCAGAGGGCATACAATTCTGTTGATACAAATGCTACTGTCTCTGATTTCTAGTGTTCAGTGCAAAATGGCATATGAAACTATTCTCTAGACAGAAAAGTTGTCTTGTCTACCACCTAAACATACAAGTAGAAAGCATTTCTTCTTGGAGTGAAGATGGCATAGGGTCCTATCTTCAGCTGGTTTGGAAGTAATTATCTCTGTTCATTAGTGTCCTGCATTTAAAGATGTCCCTGCAGTGTCTGGACGTACCTGGTACATCAGTGCAGTCACAGTGTAAATGCAACAGTATAGGCGTCACTGCTTGCGTAACCTGTGTGAGTTCTGAAGCTTAGTGCAAATGCACAAAGCAGTTGCAACAATGTGGTCTTGGTGGCAGTTCACTGCAGGAGGTGGATGGTCGTTTGCTGCATGCGTCAGCATATGCAGTCAGGTTTCTTACAATGCTGTATGTTGTCTTGCTAAATAAAAGTCCAGCTGACAGAAATATCTACAAATATCTTGTTCTGGAATCAAACACTTATGCATGAAGCAACAAGCTTCCTGAAAGTGGTCATAACCCTTTCTATAATAGTCTGGAACTCTCTTCCTCCTCGGGAATTAAGCATGATGCTGACAGGACAGATAAATCTACTACTGCTTAAAGCTTTTGGCATTTACATGATAGCTGCTGGGGGAGTTTTTCAGATTAAAATAATAGGTACACATACCTATGCAGAGCAGCATGTAATACATAATTACTGTTAGGCCTCACCCAAACATTTTTCTGCTTTCTTTCCTAAACCATTCTGAAATGAGATGACTCATGCTGGATTTTCAGAACATTTCTTTTGACAACACTGAGCTACTGAAATGTATACCTTGTTCATTGTCCCACATGCTGAAAGATTGGGATGGCCTGCATAAGCAAGCAAAGCCGGAGTCGCACTTTCAGATCCTCCTAGGTTTTAGCTGGACAGAATTTTCTCATGTTTAGGCTCCAAAAAGGTGACTTCTTTGGAGCTTAGGCTGTAACTACTTGAGTGTTTCCCTTGCAGGCTCCTAAGGGAAGCTTTAAACTTCTTTGTGGTGGTCCTGCAATTGTTCTTCAAATTGAGGTAAGCTTGCTCCTCTTGAGTAATGACCCTTAATCACTTTAAGGAAGAATGGCTGTTTAGCTAGTTCCAGTTCTTTTGAATTGTGTGAGCCATGCTGTTTTCTGTTCCTTCCTCTTTTTTATCGATTGGAGTCCTCATCCTAGTCAATGGACAGGTGCCCCCATCACAACTAACAAGAGGGCTTTTGAGGATCAGACTTAGTCATTCTATTTCAGAAAAACCCTTTCTTGTGCTCTTAGGATACACTTACATTAGGAGTGATATCTATGTATAAAATGCAAGTTGCATAACCACCATCTTAAAGGAAGTACTGATACGTCTTTCTGACTGTTAAATGCCAGCTGACCTGGATCTGATATTTTTGTGTGTATATGCACGTTAAACTGGCTGTAATGATGTTATAGGGAGGCCGAATGTTCTGAACTTGCTGCTCAGTTTGAGCATTGAAAATTAGTGGATTAATTACAGGAAGTTGAAGACTTTGGAAGATTTTCCAATGTGTCTTCAAGCATGTTGTAAAGCAGATTTCTTTTTTTTTGGCAGAATACTTGGTTGTTGTACTATTTGCCACAACAGGGAAATTCTTCTTTTTGTTCCATAAGAAACAGAGCATTGGCCACAGACTGAGGAAGAAGAAATTTTGAGTTTCCTCCTCAGTGGTCATGGACCACCTTTGCATGGAATTACTTAGATTTTGTAGAAACATATTTGAACTTTTAATCAAGATTTCATGCACAAACATGGACTACTAGGGTCACTATACAAAATGCTTGGTCTAGATAAGTTCATGCTACATCAGTGCTCCAGGACCTTTTTAAAGTATTTAATGATGTGATATTCACAACAAACTCTTTCAAAGGTTCAGGTAGGATCAGAAAGAAGACTTCTCTGTGGATGGAGACAGTTGTTTATATGCCACATAATGAGGCTGTTCCCTGATTTACTGTATTTAATGTGTATGATCCAAGACATCTCAGGTGTTCTGTGCCAGCATTTGGTTCAAGAACCATGGACCTGCAAGCAGAAAAGCTTCAGTTATTGCACTGCTGCTGATAGGTATTTTCTGAGCAGACTTGAGAAGACCTTTGCTGTAGAAACTCATTACCTTGAGGCTGCAATATGAAGAATGTAGTGAAAACAAGTCAAGCAAGGAAAACACTTAAAAGAGGGCTTGTCTGTAGGGAAATTGTCAAAAGAATTTGGTATTGGTATATGTTATTAGCTGATGGCTTCACAGGACAGGTTGAGGAGTTGTGTGAGCTGTCGAGGCCAAGAAAAAACAAAGTCCTTTTGTAGCTAAATAGTGTTCCTGCTTGCCAGTGTAAATATCTACTTACTTGTGGGTAAGTGCATATAAATGCAACACGGGAGATTCTGAGCTTGTCATCAATTACTATATAATGCAAAACTTTTTTGAAGTAAATCCCCATCTGCTGCTTTAAAGGTGGTGGTTGTAAGTACTGTATATGCCCAGGGGATTACATTAGCTCCTAAGGTATTGTTTGGACTGAAAAAAAATTACCATTTTTTCCCAATGTGTACTCGCAAATGATAATTTAACTGGAATATGTTGTATTTTAAACTTTTAATACTGTTTAAGAACTAGTGTCTACAACTTTAGTTTGATTCTGCCACACATTTTTCTTTAAGAAAATATAATTTTTTGAAATTAAGATCTGTGTAGCTGACTACTTATTTCCGGTAAGTTTCCTGAGCTTAGTGTGTAGTGTTCCTGAAGTTGCTTGGTCATGGTGGTTTCGTCTTGAGCTACTCTGTAACCCTAAGATTTAAGGTACATTGTAAACGGATAGCTGTCATGTTTAGATTTGGGTTCTATTGCATTCTCACTACTCTGGTATGATTTGTTGAGTACAAGAGAGGAATGGGATGTGGTGCCAAAACTAGAAATGTTCCTTCTCCATTTCCTAGGTAGGTGGATTTTACAGCTTTCTTCTGCTTTCTTGGTAACAAGATAGTGGGGAGCATTCTGAAGCAGACCTGACACTGACCACTGTGCTCATGCCTCAGCTGTTACCGTGACCTACTGCTACAAATGGCCAATGCCCCCCATGGCAAATCTGTCCCCTGCAGATGCTCAGCTGCACCTACCTTGGAGCACTTTGCCCCTTAATCTCTGCCCTGTCATTTGCATTTCCTCCCTGATCTGCACTCCTTAAGTCCTCCTCGCATCTTAAGTCCTCCTCATGTCTTGGAGTTGGCAAGTAATAACATTTGCATTTAATAGCAAAGGTTGAAATGCAGACAAGCCTGGTTAGGAAGGGGACATAATTAGTCGTCATATTTTTGCACAGAAATGACAAGGTTCACTTTCCTGAGCTTAACTTGAAGACTAACTGAAGCCAGCAGTTATTTTGACCTTTTGTGATCTATTTCAAGGTAAACTAATGTGTTTGCAGTCTTCTGTCATCTGAGCTAGGTTCAGCTGGACATACTTGAAATTCCCCTATATGTCTTGGACTTGACAAAACTGCTTAAAATATTCTGGACTTGTTTTGGTGCACTGAAGTCACCTTTGACATAGTTCTAGTGTAAGGATCTTCGATTCAAAATGAGCTCTTGGCTTTCATCTCTGAAGAAAGTGAGGAAAGTTCCCATGCTTTTGCCTTGAATGGTGTCAACCAGTTACTAAAGGAGCAATTGTCAGACATGTAAAAGAACAGTTGGGAAGGGAACTTATTTTTAAAGAATTTCCTCACCGCGCCCCCCCCCCCCCCCCCCCCCCCCCCCCCGGTGGTTTGAGATGTCCCGCTTAGTCCCTCTTCTTTTTTTTATCATCTTCTCTTGCATTTTCTCAGTGAAATTTTGCCTGGATTAATTTGAAGAAACTGAGCAGAATGCTTAGAGAGCAACACTTGACAAATGTCCTGCAAGCTACAGGATGCAATCCTAGGACTACTTCAACCTTTAGGAGAACTTTGAGGCAGCAACAAGGTAGGATGAACCAGGAGTAAAATGTTTTACAGGTGACTAGGGACATCCTTGCAAAAGGACTTTGTTTACACACCACCTGTCAGCATATGGAGTAACAGACCACGTTGTCATAGTTGCTTTTAAGGATGAAAACCAGTCTGAGAAAGTTTAGCACTCAGTGTCATGGGTTACACATAGCAGCAAGTGATCTGGCAAGTTCTAGCAGACGGTGCCTTTTCACACCTGGCAAGGGGTTAGCCTCTTCCAGAAAGAAGGATTGGAAGCGTGCTTGCCTGTGAACCTCACTGCCAGAGCGCTTCTATGCGATATTTGTTGTGCTGTGTTGATAGTTTGTTAACCCAGAAAGTCCAGGAGAAGAAATGTGTAAAAGTTATTTAAATATGAATTGGCTGGTTTGGGTTTCCTTTTCTGAATATAAACTACAGCAAAGTAGCCTCTTCCACACATCACATACTCCATATATTATGTCTATAGGTTCAGGACTAACTCTGGGACCTAATTAATACTCCTAATTGAGTCTTAATGTTTTACACACTACGTAGCTGGACCAACTGGGCAGATGACTGCCTTGGTACTTTAGAAACCTAGACTGAAGAACCAGAGATTAGTCTTCCCTACAAACGTTCAGGGCCACTGCTGTCTCTGCTGGGTTGGGTGGGGGAATACTTTGTATTTTCTTTAATACGCAAACTTAATGCCTGTCTCTGCTAACAATCCGTTTTGTGGATGCCAAAACCAAGAGCCCTTGTGCTGGTCTCTGGGTCATTAAACACCTTCTGTTAACACAAAAGCTATAACATATCGCTTATTACTTCCAGTGTAAAATAAACTAAATATTACATGAAAAATGAGTATTGGATTTTTTTCACTGAGCGAAGGTCTGTTTTGCGAATCTGGTTTAAGTCAATTGGTGGAAGCTTTATTGCAGAGAGACTTAAAATTAAGCCTTTTAAGAGTGTCTACAGGGAACGGTCTCTGGCACAGGGAAAAGACTGGATGAAGCAAGCAGTGCTGTCCTCCTTCTACAACTTCATTCTATGAATGTGTATTTTAGTCTCCTGTCTCTTTTCTGGCAGGTTGAGTTCCATTACACCAAGCCCTTTTTATTTGTCAAAGCTGTAAAAAGCCCTGGTAGACTTCTCTGCTGAGGAAATGGTGATAATGGCTTTTATGGTTTTTTTAGGAGTATGTTGTGGTGAGGAAAATCATGCTAGTTAGTAGCTCTTCAAAGAGAAAGGAAACTTATTTGGTCTGTTTTTCACAACAGATTCTTTAGGAAAAAAAATCCATGAATATGAAAAATAATTTAAAAAATGGTGTGTCTAATGGATACAAGTATGCTTGCTGTGTAACTCCTTATACATGTGCAACACTTCCAGTGCTGAACTGGGTACTATACTGCTTTGTGCATTATATGTGGACTACTTATGTGTTTTCCCTTATAAGCAACACTTTAGAGAACCCTGACAACTGTGCTTTTAAATGCCTGTCTTCTGACTATAGTGAACACCTTTCTGTGGATGCTGAATGCAGGTGAAACTGTCAGGGATATAATATAATGCTGAATTAGCCTAGAAACTTGTTTCACTTTTAAAATTTGTTTTAATTCATGTAGAGTGACTGACTTAAATGTCTTGAAATTAACGTGAAAGTAAAGGCGCAATTTTTTTGTTAATCCATACTAAGCTACCTTTCAGTGACTCTCAGATTCTTTTAAGTAATTCTCCTGATCATCATGGAATTCACTTTGTTGAATTTAAATCTGAAAAATTCTGCATTTGGTTTTTGTTGTTTTGTTGTTTGTTTTTTGTTGTGTGTTTTTTTTTTTTTTTTTAAATCACTACTGTTCTAATAATTACAGGGCTGGAGAATTAGATTTTATTTGCAAAAAGTGATGAAAAATTCATATTCACATGCATATACATATTGAGTGTACACATTGTCGCAGGCAATAATAATGACATTAAGAAAAACTAAATGTTACAGAAGTATTGGAAGTAGTCCATATGCCCTTCCTAAAATGAGTTAGTAAATTAAAACCAGCTTGCTTCATGTTGTGTGAAAACTAGTACCACCAATGAATACCCAAAAAAGCCTTGGAGAGGGGATTGAAAATAGTGTCAGGGCAAGGAGAGAAGGATGGGAGTTTGAGGTGCTGCTTGTCACACAATACTAACCTAACCACACCTCACGCTGCATTTGTCTCTGAAACACTTTGGGATTGCATCCTAACGAACTGTGTGGAGCTTCAGCCATAGTGGATATTTTGAGGTGGTGATGAGGAAAACCGCACAGGGCAAAATGATGCTATTCTTGCTAAGCAGAACTGCTGACCTGCACGAGGGCAGTGGCTGTCAGTGCCTCTCGTGCCTACCCCTGTTGCAGCATGCTGGAGCAAGGGGGTGTGCGTGGTGAGCATCAAAGCTGTGCTTGCCTTGCTGCCTGAAATAGTGTTGGTATTTGGAAACATTGCGATGACTTGACTGTGCAGCCCCCCTGGCTGTCAGCCTCTGCAGCTGTTTTTGAAGGCTGCTTGATTTCGTGTTTTCAGTTAGCTTTGTAATTAGGACAAGCTTGATTTAGGAAAGCTTGCAATGTTGAGCATAATATTTGGGTGAATGGGCTTATTCATTGATCCTGTGTGTTCCTAAGAATGTTTATCTGACTTGATAAGTGTGTCTTAGAAGCTGTTGTATATTTTGATGTAATGGAAATGAGAGAGGAGCAAATGGAGGAAAGTACTAATAAAGCATGTTTTCTTCCTATGTTTTGTAGTAACAGTACTGCTTAGACACATTAAAAACTTAATGTCCCCTGTGGCTCAAGGGTTTGTGGGCTTTGGCCTAGAGATCTGCCTTCTGTTGCATTGTCTTTGAAAGCTGAGGAAGTGAGGAATTGGCTTGTGTATGTATATTGAAACTTCAAAGCTGTTTAGCAGAATTGTAACATTTTAAATGAGGTCTGGCATTTTTTACTCATTCTGTACTTTCATGTGGTTAGATTTTTTAAATATTCACTATTTTTAAGGAAGCTGTATTTATGAAATCACATGTGCAAGAGGCGAAATATAAAAGGAATCCCTGGAAGGTGTTGCACATGTAGTTGAATGAAAGGAATCTGAACCTGTTCATTAGTGCTTGACCAAATGTGCATACACATATGGTTCTAAAATGTGTTGAAACATAGCAAGTTCTGGTAAAGGGTAGGCAGGCATCTCATGCTATGCAGAAGTGGATACAATATAGCATTCTTATCTGGAGTCTTCTCTTGCAAGCCCAGTGCAAACAGAGCTTTTTTTTTTTTTTTGCTACAATGTACTTTAACTTTTTTGTTATTCCTTAGGTTACCAGTGCTTTGTTTCAGACTTCTATAGAAACATCTATAACTTACAGCAAGATTTTTATTACAATACGTATCTGTTGCTGCATATTGACTCCCCTTCTGAACACTCGTGTTCTCTTGCACTCGTGTCTGCTGTGCAGCATCCCTCTGGATGGGGGTTCAGCACTGACCCTCCCTTAGCTTCTGTGCTGCTCTCCATGCTCTGGTCTCTTGTTTCTTCTTTCGCAGAAATGAGAAGTGTGATCCATCGTTTTGGACAAGGACTGATACAGCTACATAAATGGGAACTCTCAGCCTTTCAGAAAGGCTAGCTTCTCAGGTATTCAGTTTGTCTATGGGCTTGGTAATTGACGCATAAATAAAATACATGTGGCAAAAGAGTTCAGAGGTTTTGCTCTAGATCACCTTTTCTCCATCTGTTATCTATGCTACTGGGATCTGACTCCTGAAGATTATTGCAGGTTCTCCAGGGTTTCTGCTCTTTTTGCTTATAAGTATCTAAACACTTCTCTGGTAGTTCTGTGTTTCACTGTGACTGATAGGGGGTTTTTCGTGTTTTCGTGTTTTGCTTTCATTTCTCAGCTTCTTAGCCTTTATTAAAAGGTTACAAACTCTCTTTCTGGAGACTAGGTACTGGATTACGGTGAGTTCTGCCACTGCAGTGGTACTGGAAAGATGACATCTTTATTTGTGGATGTAGCTGACTCTTCTTACTTCATTCTTCATCATACAGGATGGAAAAAAAATTAAGAGCTGTTTTTTCTACCTCTTTGGACTTCCGGCCATCCTGAAGCTAAAGACCAAGTGAGACTTTTTATGTTTACTGCATAACTATGATGGTATTTGTCTGAGGCTTTGAATGTAAAATGATGAGATGCTTCAGTTCTAGCAAGGGTTTTTTAATGTACTTTACCTGAGCTTGAAGTAACTGTTCCCATACCTGCTTGCAATGTGGGCCTTGTATCCTGATCTCTCTGTTGCAAAGTTAGCTGGATTTGTTTCCATGTACTCTGTGCAAATTCAAGCTGCTGTAGCCAGCTGCTTTGAAGCAGGTGGTAGAAGTACGATGTTCTTTTGTTAGGGAAGGTGATATTCTAGTTTTTCTGTTTCCCAGCAAGACTTTGTACCACAGACCCCTTTGACACTGTTTGTCAGGTAAACTGGGCTGCTTCTCCTGACTACCTGGCTAGTGTCTGTTTGCTTTTGCATGTAAGTACACAACATTTCCCCTCTGGGGGAGCCTTCTTTCAAGCTCAGTTTATCTGTGTCTGAAAACTTCACTTCCTTACCATTTTCTTAGCCTGTCAACCAAGATTCCAGTTCAGGGGGGCTGCTGCTTTGAATTATTTGCAAGCTTCCGAAAAATAATAATAATAATGTAAAAAATTTTAAAAAAAATTGAAGATGCTTACCTCCTAGACACTTCACAATTCTTTATTATTTATTTAGGATGTAGCTCACTGTAGTTTCTAACTTCCCACTTTTTATTTCTAGCGTGATCCTTTTTTTCTGGTGTTCCAGGTAATGCAGTGCTATTTCGCACCTGAGTCTCTTTCATGGCAAAGGTGTGGCCTAGTTTGCCTAATTATTTAAGAGTAGTGTTTTCCTTGCATACTAAGACACTGGATACGCTTCCTGTAAGTCAGAAATATCTCTGGCCTTTGGAGTTAATGAAGCTTTTGCTTCACCTAGTGAGGCTTTAACTAACCATTTGTAAGTAAACACCAAAGACATCTGTGTAAGAGTAAATATTCCTTTCCTGTGAACTATTGATGATTTAAATCATTTATGAATACATGAGTATCCTTCTAATAAACATCTTGAACTTGGAATTTAGTTTCCAGTTTTAAAATGTCAAACTGAGTCTCTAATGAAGTTTGTATGCAAGAGCTTCCATGAACATTAGACAGTGTCTGTATAAAACTTAAATACCAGAGTTTAGGAAGAGTATTGGGATCTGGACATGCAATATGACACATCATTTTTCTTCAAAGCATGAGTGTATTTAAAAATTTATCATAGTGGAAACCCCTTAGAAGGAAGGTGTAGGATAGATGTGCCTGTTGTGTTTTGCTGTCACCATTCCACCTTCTTTGTTTGTGCTTGTGAAATTTAATAACGTAAGATTTGTAAAAGCCGAAAGGGGCAAGTTCAAATTCTGGAAAAGTCTGAAGATGCATAGAAGTCTGACATGCATAAGAAACTGAAAAGATGGACATGAAAACAAATCAACATTAACAACTTAATGTCCTCCGGCTCAAAATTGACAAGTAATGAAAGTAAGTTACCTCTTCAAAGTTGGCAGCCAGTCGTCAGTGCAGTATCAACCAATGCTCAGTGACAAGAATAGGAAAGAAAAAAAAATTATTATGAGTTATGACCGAGGAAGAGGAGACAGCGGTTGAAAAACCTAATGTCAGATGTAACAATCAGAGTGGATCCAGGTGCACCAATTTGAAATTTGATCACTTCTGCTCTTGGCAGGTTCAAAAGCAAAAAAATGTGGCAGCGGTGAGATGGGTGGGCGCTGAAAATGCGTGAGGATTTGTAGTGATTGGCCTGTAGGAATAATTGGATGAAGGCCATCAGGGTAGACTACTCAGCTCAGGAAGTTTCTGAGCAACAAACTGTTGGCACTTGACTTAATAGGTTGAGGAAACATTGCTATGCGCTTTTCTTTATACCATTTTCCTCTTTATCTGCTACAGAATACCAGATACTTGTATAGGTGTACCTGTGGGCAGTCCTGGGATGACTGCTTAAGTGTCTTTATGCGTATTTTGAATAGTGGCACCTTGGCCAAGTTTGAGATATTAGTTAGAGTCCTCTTCTGAGGATACCGAAGGTAGTGTTTTCTTCAGAAATACAAACACTTTTATGGATAATCCCTTGATAGTCTGTATGTGAAGTGTGTGTTTAAATAGCCTGTTTATTTTCAGACCATCTCATCCTGTATTTTGCAGGAAGGCGTAGAATGAGAACATGCCACAGGAGTCAGTTCTTTATCACCTGTGCAAAAAAGTGGCGCACTGTTCTGTTGTATTGTGTTCTCCTTCTAATGTGTATTATACTGCCTTTGTTTGCATGACAGCTGTTACTCTGTAGACATTGGTCTGGGACATGCCTATGTCTCCGCAGTCTGACTGCGGTTTTGGGTTGCTGTCTGGATCTTTGAAAGAATCCATCCCAGCGTCTTCCACAAAAGTTCACTTTGCCTTTTTGTCTTGTACAATGTTCATACCATCCTGCTCTTACCACCGTTACGACTGTTGGTTTATTCAGCCTTCTCGTAGCTGTGAAGATGTTTTGTTGAGCCTTTCTTTGTGGTCAGCAACTAACCTTTTCGAATGATGGTGTGGTTGCAGAAGATCGTGGTCTGCTTTTAGTAATTACCATGATACTGTTGTGCATAGTTGGTCTCTTGCTAAATTACTTTAAGTCTTGGCTGAGATCATATAGGCCCTGTAAATTAACTGTACATGTGAGTTCAGGTTAAAAAATTATTTGTAGGGTCAATACTGATCTCACCTGAGATTTTTAGTAAATGAAATTATTTAAGACTGGTGTGTCAGAGTTGAGAAACGTGGAGGAGGTTTGCTGAACTTCCTTTCCCATCCTTGAGATGTTATGGGTAGGTTGGTGACTGACTGCTGCACAACTCCTGATAACATGGGGGTGTAATATTCAGTTCCTGCAACTATGGGTAACGTGGTGCTGTAATATTCAGTTCTCTGCTAAGAAGCATTTGAACTACCAGTTCCAAAGACGAAATATCAGATTCACTTTTCAATATTTTGTCAGGAATGCTGGACACGCTGGCAGATAATATCAGCTCTTTCAGATCCTCTAGCTGCTGGCTGCAAAAACTGGCTTGATACCCTTCTTTTGCTCCCTGTGGCTCCCCAGTACCTCATGGTCTTCAAGCTGAAAGCTCCATCAGGGAGTTTTGGGGTTTCTTTTCTTAGACAGCAGGAGCACAGGCACTGCTAGATACCCTGGGTTAGAACATAGTCTGCTTGCTTCCTTCTCTGTTACACTACATCTCAGAGTCCTTTTGGCAGATAAAACAAGGATGTGTGATTTCTTTCTTCTAGCCCATCTGTTTGAGAACATCTTAATCCTTCTTGAGATCAAGGAAATTTCCTTCTCCATTGTTCATACAGAGCAAAGCACATCTGTTCTCCTCTGCACTTTGTACTCTGACTGCTAGGGTGAGCTTACACAAGTGACTGTTTCTTGTGTCATCATCTGACATGGAACCATTTTATCAAGTGTATCTGCTAGTCTTTTCTCTGATGTAGTGCATCATCCCACCTGTTGCAGGTTCTGGGGCAGAGCATGGGGTGTGCAGAAGTTGCAGGGTACCTGAACACTGGTGTGAAATGGGGAGGGGAGGGTTTGATCAGCAGGTGGCATGTGCTGGAGCAAGACAGTCTTGCATGTGTGCAGTGGGCAACCACACAAAGGTTGTGTCCTCTGGCCATTCTGGTAGGTAGTCTTCTACTTCTCATGTTTCTTATACACTGTACCACCCACCCTCCATCCACAAACAGTACTACATTTTTTTATAGGTGTGTTGCTTAACTACCTTAAATGTAATTGTTCTTTGCTGATTTTCTGAAGGCTTGAAACAGGGTCTTATAGGAACAGTAGTGTGAGGACTTTTTTTTTTGTTTGTTTTACAGTATTACTAGGTCTTCAGATTTTTTTCTTACTTCATCCTCTTAATATCCCTGTCGTGATTTCAAAAGGTTTCAAAGATAGATCGATAGCAATCCTAATGCAGAGTGTTTAGTATAAAAGAGCCAGTACTAATTAAGCAAATTTGTGAGGGTAGCGATAGGGTCCTTTAAACAACTCTCATTTCATGAGGTGTCTGAGTGGCAGTGAAGACAGCTGCAGATCCCACAAAATGGTTAAAAAGGCACGCGTGTACAAGTGTGCAAGTTGGGCCAGGCCGCTTGCATGTATTATTGTGCCTCTAATTCTGTCTTTGAATTCAGTGTCCTGTAAGAATTCAAATATGTATGCTAAATATCAGAACAGCTGTGTTCAAAAATAGACGCTTTCTAGCCCCCCTCCTCCCCCCGCAATGTTGAACTTGGTTTCCTTCTGACGCGATCACAAGACTGCTGCTGCAGTAGGGGCTTAATGCTATTTACGTCGTCATTTGACATAGCAACATCTCTCAGGGGATTTTTAAACAATGCAGCTGTTTAGGAGAGATGAAGAGGTTGAGGGTGGGGAGAGGGAAAGGGAGGAGAAATAATTTCATCTGCCATTAGGGATATTGATGGGAGGAGGGGAGGCAGCCAGCAAACCAGTGAGTTCAGTAGATTCATGATTTCTGCATGAATGGACAGCAGGATCATGGGAACGGTGGCTTTCCCTTGAATGGGAAGGAGGATCATGGGAATCTGGCTGTTTCTAATCTTTTTGTGAATGACTCTTTTCCTTTAACATGGCACTGCTTTTATGAATGGCTCTGGGGGCAAACTGCTGCAAAAACCCTTCCTGAGCTGTACACAGGTGCCTTAAGGAATGCTGGAGAAGGAGTCAGGTGCAGCAAAACAGAGATGCTGCAGTGTTAAGCTACTGTTCTGCTTTTTTAAAGTCTGAGAGGACATTGTACTGATTTTAATTCAGTGTAATTAATTCGGCTTAATGGAAGCAGAATTGAGTTTTATACGAAGTATTTGTAATGCTTGCTCTCTTCTGTTTCAAAATGTAGTTGGCTATGTGTATTTTTCCTGTTCTCTTAAGGATGGAGATGGCAGCGTATCAGCATGGTTTTGGAATGATTAAACTTGGAAGTTCTGCTCTTCTTGTTCACCCACATGTTCCCTTTTTGATTTATGTTCAAAATACTAAATACTCAAAAAGCTTTATGGCACCAGAAGTAAGAATGGAAATGGAGGGCAATAAAGAATTGTTTTGCCTGGTCTGAAGCAACTAATTTACCATATGGCTTAAGTTGGGGGGGGAAAAAAAGTGTTCTTGTCACATTGTACTTGAACACAGTTGTGTGTGTGCGTTTACTGATTTCTGCTTTTTTTTTTATTCTGTTCAAACCTGTATGATTTGTTTTCGTGCCATCTTACAAATGAAATGCTCTGAATCATTTGTGAATTTATGTTCTCACCAGAAGTAGCTTAGTGTCACAAACTTCTTGTGCAGGTTATGTTAAAATTCAAGGATTCCTATTGCAGAAGTGAAAAAGCTAATGTGTAGTGTTAGCTGCCTAATGTTTTGTAAAACCAGAGTAACTGATACATTATTAATATTTGAATTGTAATTCAACTATTTCAAACTTAAGCTTCAAAAACCTTTTTCTTTTTTCTAGAGGAGAAGTACAAAGTGGAAACAAAAGTCATTGTGGCAGACTTCGGAGAGAGAGAAGATACTTACAGTAGAATCAAAGTGGGGTTGGAAGGCCTGGAGATTGGTGTTTTAGGTTTGTATCTGATCTTTCTAAACCTTTCTTAGTGGTGTTTCGTCTTGACTTGCTTGCTAACTTTTTCCCATATTGAAGTTTATTTAAATGAATTCATGAGAGCTAGTATTTGCCTGACTAAAACTATGTTGCTGCATGTTCAATGTGGTTTTTAGCTTCCTGTTGATACACTACATGAGAGAGTGCTTGCCTTGTGCCTGTGTTCTCGGAATTGTGGTGCTTATTGAATGTCTTTTGATGTGTTGTTCTGTGGTGGCTAAAGGCTCTTCCCCTTACGACTGGGTGCACAGTGACTTGACCGAATGCCATTTTAGAAACTAAGCAAGCTCCAGATGCTTAGATTCAGCTTAGCAGCAGAGCCCTGTGGGAGAACCATTAACTCTTAATTATAGAGCTGTTGAAATTTAATCATTACAGTATAGTATTGAGTAAGTGGCTCCTGTTTCAGAAGTTTTAAGCATGTTCTGGTCACGCTGGTAAGCTGCGGTTCTTTTGCTGGTAGCAATGCAATATGCCCAAGTATGGTTTGTGATACTTGCGGAAGTGTCGGTGGCGTGGTAGTCCTTGAAAACAAAAGGTGATCCATCCGGTTACTTTGTTGAATGTAGAACTGAGGTGATGTCAAGAAGGTGTTTGTCACAAGGTGAGAAGAGTTTAAACATAACAGCAGTTTACCTGAATCTTTCCTGAACATTGGGCTAAAGGTGACTGTGTATCAGTTTTCTGGTTCTTTCCCTAAACCCACATATACTGGTGTGTATCCTGTATTTCTACAGTTACTCAATATGGAGATGAGAACCTGTGATGGTTCAACGTAAGGCACGAAATTTTATAAGTTGCATTGCTCAGACATCTAGTGGTATGTGTTATCTGATAAAGTACTTACTACAAAAGTAGTAAGTTTTACTAACCTGAAATTCAGTAGTTGGAGCTAGTACTGTTTTTTTAACCATTTTTTTAACCAGCATATTTCAAATAAATTCATTATACATATGATATGGTCTATGAACTTTGTTGCTAATAGATAAATCTCACTGATGTTGACAAATAATGCACAAGAAAATAGCATATATAAAACCTATTATATATACACCTGTAAATACTAAAGGCTAAACCCCAGAATGTTTCCTAATATTTCTGACAGATTTGAGTATATACAACTTGTGACATCCAGTATTTAATTACTATAAAAACTCAAATCCACTGGAGTAACTGCAACTGCCAACAATGTGTTTTGTGTAAAGAGCAGTGACAAAGCTGCAGATGCCTTTTTTCTTGTTTCTGAAGGAAATAAGTTCCAAAGAAACTTTGTGGATTAAAATTAATGTCAGTTCTAATCTGTCCTATCAAAATCAACTCGGAGAATGTACGACTTGCAAACTGCCTGTCACGTAGCAATTGCTGCAGAATAGTGTATCACTTTTATGTCTTAAAACACCAGCAAACCTTCTACTGTGTAACATACCCACACTGGAAGGGTTTTTATTACTTGGTAGGCTGTGATGAGGTTATGGCAATGCACAAAATTATGAAGATCTGACTATAGTTCTGCTCAAAGTGGGCACTAAAGCAGTTAATGCATCTCAAATTTTGTGTAAGCTTATTACAGGAAAACAAGCATGTTCCTCAAACAGAGCCTGGTTCTTGCTTTTATTTGCGTGAGCACCTTGACTAAAACCATGGTAAAAATAGCAACTAAATCGTCTAGAGTTGTGTATTCTCTTGCTGAGTTCCTCTGCGCCTTTTTTTTTTTTTTTTTTTTGCTTGCAGCCATTGCAGGTTTACAGAAATCTCTCTTCTAACTAATCACTAGCAATTTTAGTGGATCTCATGCTTAAGATCATCAGGTTACATGATACGTAGATTTCTTCTTTTCTCTAGATATAGCCGTATTAATAGAAACCACTTGCCAATGTAATTTTTCAACGCAGATGATTGCTACTTCAGAAAGACAGCATCTAAATTTTTTATGGCAATTAATTTCATGCTTTAGTGCATGTTTTACATTCTGTAGCATTTGTTGCAATCCAGAATATAGCTTTTGTTGTTCTGTGTTTTTCATGTTTGTGTGAGGGAAAACATGGGTTTAGATGAGAATGGCCATAAGGGATAAGTTTTAGGTTCCAGTATATTTTTTCTTCAGGTGTTATCTGGAAAGTAGGTATGAGAAGCATCAGTAGCACAGCATAGCTGCCAGGGATCAATGCTGATTATTTTTTAACCTTATACTTAGAGACACAGGAGTCCACGTATACTACTCGAGATTGAGCTTCTGATTATATAGTTGCACAGAGCCTAACTAAAGTACTTACAGATTGAAATCCTTGTAAACTTCTTATTTGGAAGCTTCTTTTCACCCACGTAGGAAGGCTAAAAGAGTTTGCATAATGTTTTGCTGTGTGTTCAAAACATCGTCTGTCAGTGACTTGGAACATGTGCTAACTACAGCAATATGTTAAACAAGCAGAGGTGGGAAATACTCCTCTTGCTGTTCTTAAACTGCTGTAATACTTGTAAGGAGTTTGAGCTGGACAGTATCTTACCCTGTTGTTATCCAGATTCCTCTAGGTAAAATACACCTGGGGTTTTTTTTTGTTTTTTTGGTTTTTTTTTTTTTTTAGCGTTCTGTTTCAAACTGCAGCCAACTGTGATCCAGTAAATAGATTGCTGGAAGTGGAAGGATACATATATGGGACCCAGTCTGTGGTACAGGGTGTGAATT
The DNA here is from genome assembly GCF_023634155.1 of Falco peregrinus. Classification (NCBI taxonomy): domain Eukaryota; kingdom Metazoa; phylum Chordata; class Aves; order Falconiformes; family Falconidae; genus Falco; species Falco peregrinus. The sequence goes on from NC_073721.1 coordinate 84,823,059, forward strand.
TTGTGTGACTGTCTCTGTAGCATGAATCATGTAAATACTCTAAATTTTGAGAGAATAACCAAGGTTAGTCCCAAACCCCTGCCACAGTTCATAGCCAAAATCCTTTCCAGAGAGATGGCCTGAAAAATAGTTTATTTTAGGATTAAAAGAAGAAAGAAAAAAAAAAAAGGCTCACTCCAGCAATAGCAAGGTTGGACCTTCTTTTTTAAAAACTTCTCTTTCTAAATACAGCAGATGTCTGCTGGGAATTTGCCAACTCCCTGTTCCCCTCAATTCTCGCATTTTTAAAGGTTATCTAAAATTAAAAAATGTGAAACACACGATGTGACTAATGACCTAAGGGTTTCCATAAATACACAAAGATCTGGACCAAGAGAGCTGTCATTCGAGGGAATCTCTGAATGAATCAGTTTGTGCACTTTGCCAGAATCTCTCCTGCGGGTTTCCTGCATGTCCTGCTGCATCCCTATTGATGCTTAAATATCTTTCAGGTTGGTTTTTAAAATCATAGCTTTTAGCACAGTTTTAAGGGCTATTTTATTCTAATTGTTCTAATTATTTTTATTTATTTATTTTAAAAAGGCGTCGGTGCCTTCCGACAGTGTTTCTTGTCCCGTGTGGATGTGGGCCCTGGGGGTGCATGGTGCCCTGCAGCATTCCGAGCACTTCGGGATTCTCTGGGGTGTAAGACACTATATAAATGTAAAACGTTGCCACAGCAACCAAATGTCACACGATTCACTTGTGTAAGATGAACAACAGATACTTAGGAAACGGAGATCCCATTTGCTTGCCTCTTTTTTTTTAATTTTTATTTTTTTATTATTATTTTTGTGTCTGTATATCAGTGTGCTTTATTAAGTTTGAGGCAGCCGAGGTTGCAGAGCAGCGTCGGTTGCTGACGGTGTGAGGAGTTTCCCCTGCTGGCGCTGGGGTTCGGGAGCGGGTGGTGGCTTCGTGCCTGGGAGGGAGGGAACCTGGCCGGTCTGCAGTGGCGGCGGCGTGTGTGTGTGTGTGTGTGTGTCTGCGCGCCTTAAGGGGCCGGTGCATTCTCTCGGTTGATTTTTAAGTGTTGCCAACAGGGGAAGATGGTGGGGGTGACGGGGAGGACCGTCTTGTGCGGTCAGGCTCCGTGTCTGCGCAGGGAGCGCAGCCCAGGAGCCCTTCCCGAGGGCGGCAGCCCCCGCCCGCCGGGGCCCCGCTGCCCCCTACCGCCCGCCGGCGCCTGCTGCCGCTGCGGGGGGCTGGGGCCCTGCGGTCTGTCCCGCAGCCGTCCGGCAGCTGGAGACTGGCCAGAGATTTTTTTGTTTGTTTGCTTTTAATCTTATTTCACTTTATAAATGTCGTGGTTTAACCCCAGCCGGCAACTAAGTACCGTGCAGGTGCTGGCTTGCTCTCTCCCCAGAGGAATGGGGAGGAGAGTCGGGGAAAAAGGTAAAACTTGTGGGCTGAGGTAAGAATAATGTAATTATTAACAATAAAATACAATAATAATAACAACAACAATAACAAGAATTGAAAAGGAGAAAGAAGAATAAAACCCACCCCAGCAGCCATCGGCCCCTCCTGGCCAGCTCCCTCCGGTGTCTATACCAAGCATGATGCTCTGTGGTATGGAATATCCCTCTGGCTAGCTCAGGTCGGCTGTCCTGGCTCTGTCACCTCCCGGCTTCTTGTGCCCCTGCAGCTTTTTCCTGGCAGGGCCTGAGAAACTGAAAAGTCCTTGACTTGTTGCTAAGTAGTGTTTATACTAATGAAAATCATCAGTGTGTCACCAACATTGTTCTCAAAACACAGCAGCACCAGCTACTAAGAAGAAAATTAACTCTATTCTGGCCAAACCCAAGGTAGTATTTAAAAAGGGTGTTAAACAGCTTCACTTAAATGTCCTGCCAGGCACCGAGAGCTTTGCTTTGGCTTGAAGCTCCTTTTCCATAGCATTGCAGAGCTCCATGTTGCAGCTATGTCACTTGTGCACTTGCATGGTGTGCACCGATATTTCTTGAAGAAGAAACATTCTTCCCTGGCACTGTGAAAAACTGTGGAGGATGGGTACAATGTTTTAAACGTGCCACCTTTTAAATGATTAGAGAATCAACATTTACACATTTAAAATGGCTTGTGTGTTCACCCTCACATTCCACTTGTGTGTGTACAGGTATGTTTACAGTTAGGGAAACTTGGCTAAAGGCATTAGAATGTTTTAAGTGCTGCATTTTAACAATATTGATTGAAAATTGTCGTTAATCGCAGCATGAGAAATCAGATGGCATCCAAGTGATCTAATTCATGCTTTTGTTTCAGTCAACAATGTGGGAACTTCGTATGCTTATCCTGAATATTTTCTTGATGTTCCAGACCTGGATAAGGTAAGTGCTTTTTTAGTACCTTCTGGTGTTCTCATTGTTAGCACTAAATGCTTAACAGGTATAGCAAAATAATTTAGGTTTGGTTAGGGTACCCACGTAACAAGGTTTTCAGATTAGAATTAAAGGTTCAAAAAGCTGAGTTACATAAGCAGCATAACCCAGTTCAGATGATGGCAGTTTCAGTTTCTTGTGTTGCTTTTTACATGCTCTTCCCTGCTTCATTTTATATTTGTATTTCAGACAGATGCGCCTGGGGTCAGTATCTGATTTCTGCCCCTGCCCATGTCTCATTTGGCTGTTGTTTATGAGCTGCTTTAGCTTGTGTGTGGGTTCTTAAGTGACTGAAGGGAAGGGAAGCAAGCAACTTCATGAATGGAAGCTGCACATTCCATAACACTGTTATGAAACTTAAATACAACTGTTTTAGCTCATAATGTAGGGACAACCTTGGTTGCATTGGGTACATTGAAAACTGATTGTGAACAATTTCAGTGGTGCATGATTTTATTTCCAAAACCTCTGTAGCTCACTGTGTCCACTGTGGTTCTGTTTTCTGCTGAAGTATTGAGAAACGTATCTGCTTTTTGGTTCACCTTCAAATAAGGTTCATAATACGTAGCAAAAAAATACCCTTTTTTTAACCTGATAAATAAACTAAGTCACTAAAACACTGTTATGAAATAGTGAAGAGAAAAAAACCCCATTAATTATGAAGATGTCTTAAAATATCAGAATTTATTAAAGTTCTTAAATATTGCAAAGTGTTAGGAAGTACAGTGTCAATGTGATATGTCTGTGGGTTTTTTTATTAGTAAGAGTCCCTAACCGGACGTAAAATTTGACCAAGAGTAATTCACAGACTGCTTTGCAAGTCTGTCACTCTTCCTGATATTTAAGCAGGAAGACAAGGAGTAAAAGTGGATGTATAAGTGTAAGGTCTAATTTGTCTTTGCACTTAAACCCAGATGGTGTATAAATATTGATCAAATAACTTCAAACAAAACTGAAACCTTTGTTTTCTTGCAGACAGTCGACCAAATGATCAACATTAACGTTGTGGCTGTTTGTAAGGTAAGTGCCCTGTTAACCAACACTTGTTCCTTGATGTCTTAATTCAGGCCCACTAAATACTTGAAATTCAGTTGTCTGAAGCAATTACTTTTCATCTGTTGGACCACAGGTCCATTTTTCATCTTGGAGTGACCCAGAGGTTATGACTGTTTTATCAGACTGTTCTGGTTGTTGTGTGAGGTATAATTTGTTGCAAAGACACCTATGAACTATTGGAAGAGCAAGGTATGTGCACAAAACAATGCTTAATGCTTCTTTGTGCTTGTCGTTCTAGTCCTTGTAAATTGTTCGTTCTTCTCCGTATCTTTCCTTCTTGCGGTGGGCAACCTTTGTTTCTGCACACCTAAGGTTTTTGGACACTAGTGAGAAGCCACTTAAATATTTTCTGTGAAATACATAAGCAATAAGGAGAACAAAAGTTTTCAGAAGGGTGCATTAACTTTTGAAGTACAGTTACCTTCCCTTTTTGATATTCACATTCAAGTTTTTATTGAGAAGAAATCACCCTGACTTCAGGCTAAAACATATGGCTGTTCCTTTGTTTATTAACATGAGGCCCATTCAAAAATCAGATTTTCATCGTAGTATTTCAGAGTTTAAAAGGGGCAGAGGGAATAGCAGCTGCTTACACAACATAGGAGTCAATTACTGTATTACCATGAGTGCTGCAGAAACTCCTTGTGATTATTCACTGCTAAACCTTAACTTTCTTTTCTTGTGCATAACAAAACTGGCACCTCCATTAGCTGAGGGTTACTCTTTTGCCTCAAAGTCAAAATATTAGGTGTTTCAAAGGTGGCTCAAAAGTTTTGACGTTCTTGCAGCTCTTCTGATTAGGTGTAATAACTAAAAATCTAGTACGGTGCTCTTGGGGAGTATAAACTGGAAGTGTTTTGTTTCCATGTGAGGAGGCACAGGACCTCTTAAAACAATGCTTCTCTTTAAGATTTTCATATCTTACTGAAACGTAGGCAAACAGTGCAAATGCAACAGTTGCATGACTGAATGAGACTGTTAATGTCAGCTTGCTACCGCTCTCACTTCCCTGTGTGTTTTATTTGACATCTTAGAATTACTTGTTGTAAAGTTAGAAATGTTACAGCAGTTAAATCTTCAGAAACTTTTAACCGTATGTTTGGTTGACAGAGAAGGGTTGTGGCCCATGGTGTCTTGTTGCACTTCTGCGAGATTTCATCTGAGAAGTCAGTTATTAATAGGCACCTTTGAAACTTTTCTCTTATGGAAGTAATTTAGCAGACTTCTGAAAATGGTAACAGAGCTGCACCAGGTGTAAATCTGTTGTCATGCATAGACCTCTTTGAGATTACTGTAATCGGAAGAATGCCTCTGCTAAGTTGTGACATCTGTGCTGTGCCAGCAGAGGGAGTGCACTGTTCAGTGATTAAAGAATTTGGGGGTGTCAGTCTTCCTGGGAGCACTTTGCAATAAAAATAATTACAGATGAACTTCTTTAATACCTATGTCTGAAGATGGTAGGGTAGAATAATAGTTGAGGTCTACTTCAAGTCTGTATACACCTAAAATTCCAGAGGTACAGCCAGACTGTATTAGTTTCCAGAATAAACTAGCACTGTTTTGTGGCTTGAGTAATTGTTTTTATGATCAGTGGTGGTCAAAAATTTAACAAAAATGTCATAGTTTCTTGTAAAATATACATTCTGCCAGACTCTTCACATTGTAACGTGGTTGTCTTCACACATATAGAAACTTACTGAAGATCTGCTTACTGTGCATTAATAATGTTTTTCCTCCTGTTTAAAAACTTTTTCTTGACCATGAGCAGCTCCTGTTACTGGATATAATCAGAGTTTGAGCATAAGCTTCCAGGCTTGAAAATGTTTCCTCCTGTGTGAGCCTGTTGTGTAATTAAACAGTAGGCATGCCAGATGCTTACTGTTTTGGGGAGAGGAGCACATTAGAGATATGTACCATCTGTAAGTCACTTTTTCAGGAGAACCCATAGAATCAGAGAGTCATGGTAGGAAAAAATAATCTTAGGAAAAGCCTGTATGTTGTTTCACTTAATTTTTTTTTTTTTTTAATGTAATCCTGTGACTGTTTAGTTCAGTACTTTAAGTCAATAATTCATCCTGGGGTGTAAGTGTGTTTAAAAAAAGTACTGCTAATATTGTCCCTTCTGGCCTGGTGAATAATGTGAAGTTTGGCGTGCACGAGAGCACAGCGTTCTTAAGCAAGGAGATGAAGCTCTGCTGAAAAGGTGGAGGTACAGGATAGGCAGAGCAGGTTTTGCTAGTACCCATTCAGACTTTGCTTACAGTATCTCCAGATCCTTGTCAGAGGTCTTGCATAGCCTTTCTAGTGTTACGTTCTGGAGCATTGCCATCCACTTCCTTGCCTTTTGGACCAAACTTCCTCATGCTGAAAAGGTAATGCCGCTTTCTCGGTAACCTGCACTATGTGCCATCAGCAACACCTCTGCTGGACAGCACAACTCCTCTGGCACGCACGTTCCAATACCTCCTCTTCAGTTCTGGCTGAAACGCTCATTAGGCTTGAAGTGGGAAAGTCAAGATATTCAGTACAGTTTGATATTCTGCAGAAATGTTAAGGTCTGGTTTTGTTGCCACAGGTGTAGGTGTTGTTGAAGGGTGACACACATCCCTTACCTTTTGACCCATTTTTCTTTGTTGGGCAGCTCGTTGGATTTCCTAGGGGATATGCAGCATGTAAGTAGGGATGCACTGAGAGAGAAGACCCCCATCTTCACCTTGCAGGATGAGTTATCAGCCTAGTTGGTCCTGCTGTTTACTAGTTCTCCCCAACTGTAAAGGAACTGATACTATGAAACTTGCCTTACTGTTAGATAAGTTGTTTCCTGTCAGAGATCTTATATATGTGTCTTTCTCAAATCCTATTCCATGCTGCCTGCCCACCTCATACCCTTAGAGCACTGTTGGGTTCAGGATCACAGGACACCTGTGAACCCCATGTGTGATTTTGGGGCTCAGTCAGTCTGGCACGAAGTGTTGTGGTTACTGTGATCTGCCTTCAAAGCACTCTGTACACTGCTGAAGACAAGCTACGTAAAACTATGTAAACCATGTTGGAATATCACGTCTTGTAAAATCTGGTTAAAAAACCTGACCAAACACCCCTCTGCCCACCCCCCACCTCCACCCCCACCCCCCAACCACAGTAAATGCTGCTTAAGCTCTGTGGGAAATGTCACGTTTTTATGGTGATGTGCAGGAGTTAATCTGTTCTTCATGTCATATACAAATGAAGAAACGCCTTGGCTCTTGATGTTGCCATAAATAGAATGAAGAGGTTTTGTTTGTGGTATTTTCTCAGGAAAGCTTGAGACTTAATACAGCCTCATACAAGGTTTGAGTTGACAGATAAATGAGGGAGAAGATGGGGTAATATGCAAAATTTGATGGTGCCTGTCACAGTCTCTTTTCAAGCTTCTGGAGGGATTGAAAAAGCAGAACTTTTCTTTAATGATTGGTGGAAGCAGGTCAGGTAACATGGGTGTTTATTATAATTTTTAAGTATTGTTACATTTTAAGACACAAACTAAATATATTTCTGACATTGAATAAAATACCAGGTCAAAAGCCCTGGGGGTTTTCCCTAACCAGCAAGTGTTGAAGAGCCATAATTATAGTTGCTTTGTACAGTTTTCACGTATACTTCTTCTATCAACTGCATCTTCTTGTGTCAATTCACCTTTGTATGCTGCAGCCTTTGATTTCACCTGCAAGAAACAATTAAACTTGATTTGGCTATTGGATTAATGTCCTGAAAGCAAGGATGCTAGACTAGCTGTCCAGTGTTAAAAAATGGCTAGGTGATGAGCATAGAGAGTAGCCTTGCATGCTTCAGGGAGTCTTTGCTCCTTTGGCAGCTGCGAAAGATACTTTGTATGTATGGAACAGCAAGTATGTTATTTCTGTTTGCAGCATCACAATATGCTAATTGCATTGGAGTGAGGCGTAAACTTGTGTTCTCTTGAAAAATGAGTAGGACTAAATAGTTGAGGGAGTACTGGCTTAGCGGTTGATTAAGCAAGTTGCTGAATTGGTTTGCAAGGTTTTATGTTGTGGGGGAATGTCAATTTTAGGCTTGCAGGCCAGGCTTTGATTGGAAAAGGGCATTAACAGAGGGAGAGGGGGAGAGTAAATTACACATACATATGTGCCTTGGTGTCTGTACTAATCTTTGCCTTGATCACCTTATTTATGTTTTATACCGAGTGTCAAATAAAAAGGGGATATAATAGGCCTACAAGATAGAGGATTTTTATCATCACTGTGTTTGAGAAGCTTATAATTTGCTTGTGACTTCCAACATATATAAATATTTTGTGTTGAGCTGAGAGATCTAGTGTCAGCTGCCCCTTTAATGGAAGAGGAGCGAGAGGTGAATTTTATACCAGCTTGTAAATCCTAGGCAGGAACGGTTCTACTTACAAAGTCTGAAACTGAGTTTAGGGGGGAAAAACCCCCAACAACAAGACCCACAACCAATACAAGATTGAAGGAGGAAGAAGAAACTAGTGTATTTGAGAAAGAAGGGAAATACTCTTTTACAGACCTGTAAGTAGAAATAAGAAAAGCCTGGGGAGCAGTAACTCTGAAAGACAGTAGGAAATAACATCTCTCTCTCCAGTAAGTGTTCAGACAGGCCAGTGCAGCCTAGTACCGTGTCTGTAAAGGTACCTTACCAGGAATCAGATGATAGTTGTGTGTGCCCTGCTAGAACGTGATTTTGTATATTTACTGTGTGGGAGAGGATCACAGCAAGTGGAACATAATTCTGAGGGAAGTAGCAACACTGACTTGTGAGAAAAGATCACTTTGTGTGTATTCTAGTCTAGTCGAGAGGTTTCTTCACATTTATATTCAAAGTCATAATCAGAGGAAGGTTGATGATTTAAGCCAAGTACCTAAGCTTGTAACAGAGAGGGACAAGTTGCCAACACTTGAAAGAGGAGCAAGTGTTCTGTGAAGGTGGTCATGAATGTCATTCAGGTGGTCCAGAGGGAGAAATTAAATCCTGCAGTTTCCAGCTTGCTGACTTTGAACCTGAGAGCATGATACACAGAAAGCTGGAACAAAGGAAATGTAGCTGCAATAAATACTTTTCAGCAATAGTCAGGTGAGCACTGGGGATTTTTCTTCAAAGTACAAGTAACTTGGGGAAATTTAGGAAATACTGGAGTTCTGTGACTCTCTGTAGATTCGGGGTTGAGACAAATATGTATTCCACATCTTGAAAAGAGAAAGTTCAGCCTTACTATTTGAGTAGTCTTTTTCCTATTTAAAGGGTAACAGGGGAAAAGATGCTGATTTTGAGAGCTTTCCCTTGTAAACTGTACTCTGGAAGTTTGTGGCTCTAAACAGGGAAAACCTTTCTTTCCTAAAACTGTTGCTCAAAGGAAAATCAGTAACAACGAACAGGGCTTGAAGCATGTTAAGTTCGTAGTTCCTTTTGTATGCCCCCTTCTAGTCACTGACCTTGCCACATGGGTTACTCTGTGATTTTTCTGTTGGATTGACATCAGGTTCACCTGCCAGTTTTTCCAAATCTAAATCGTTCTTGTTCAGCTTGGGGTATGAGCTGCCTTAAGAAGTTACTTCAAGAGAGCCATTAAAAAAACCTTAATAGTAGATGCTGATAATAGGTTTCACAATCAGTTTAACTACCAGTGCTTAAGTACAGTTCCTTAGTTCTTCCAGAGTAAGGTCTGTGAGTTAGTGTTGCATGGGCACGGTGTCGGTTAACTGTTTGTTAAACAGCTAGTACACTTGTGAACTTGTGTGAATCCTCTGCCCAGGCACTACAAATTATCTTAGGATAGCAATTACTTTTTTTGTACAGGAATGGGTGCACCATGGGGAATTGCTGATCTTTAAAAAGTTCTGTTGCTTTGAGTTGTTATAATTTCACCTCAGATTTGTGAAAGAGATCTGAGGGAAGCTTCTTAGCTGTGTGACAAAGTAGAAAACTTGTCCAAGTTCTCTAGCTTCATCCTTTGTTGTACTTGTGTTACCGAAATCTCGGAATGAAGAACTTATCGACACCAATGTGATGTAGATAAGCAGACACTTCTTTATTGACGGCCGGGTGCGTGAGCGAGTCCTCACGATCAACGCACACCAGGTCCCAAAATCAGATTCCATATATAGAACTTATTCATACATACTCATTAATTATTCATACATAATCATAACATTTCCTGTAAATCATTTACATACTCTCCTCCCATATCCGATTCTGCGCAGTAAAGGTTAGAAAGGTCCAGAAATGGGTCTAGGGTACGATTTGGGTAGGTGGTATATGAGTCAGTGGTCGCGATCTCCCCCTGCCAGAATTACCTTTTACTAAAGTTCACGGTTTCTTGGCAGGTAACTACAAGCTGTTCCAGTCAACTCTCCCCAGTTCCCATTAATCTCATATTCTGACATTTCAATACACCTCTGTGTACAGAAGACTGGTTAAATACAATGAAACCTTTCAACCCTAGAGTTATTACAATAGTTCTAGGCCCTTCTTCTAGCCTTGGTACAAGACGTACAAAAGATTCCATAATGTCTCTTATTGCGTAGATGCAAGTTTCCTATAAAATTTTTTTCCCTTATCCTTCTATATTTTAATTCTATTAAATGATTTTATAAAATCAATTAATTAATCAAATAAAATCAATCAATTTTAACTTATTAACAAATCGGTAACACTTGCATAAGTTTAATTATAGGTCATTATACATTTTGGAAGTGGAAAGAGTGAGTTGCAGTCATAATACCATACCATAGAATAATTTGTCTCTGAATACACAACTGTGGTATTAGATTCCTGGCTTTGTATATCAATTGTGTGGCCCGTAAGATGTGAAGGACAACTTTGATTATTTACCTCAGCTGTTCCTGCTGTGTTTTAGCAGTCTTGAGTGAATATCATTTGAAAGGTATTCAAAACTTTACAAATCATTATTCTTTCCCTAAGCTCCACTCCTGAGCTGTTGCTTGGACTGGAGTGAGAAAAGGCTACAACTCGGTGGTCACTAAGAATGGGAAATCTCTTTTCTGAAGAAAAACTGCTGGAAATAGATGGTTGTAACTTCTAACTATTAGTCCTCTAATAGGAGCTTTTAAGCGTAGCACCTGTGTTAGAACATAAAACTAGCTATATGGCTGTGCATTTTTGTATCTGCAAGTAGGTATCTGTGCTTCCTTAGACTACAAGTGGCTTTCCTTTTTCCAAAATTAGAAGGTAGAAGACAGCTCTGGTGAGGAAGAGTGGACAACCAGTGTTTGCCAGGCATGTAACAAATGCAGTTGCAGATAAATGGCCATCAAAAATTGATAGCTGCCTGTAAAAGACTAATGAAATGGTCTGTAATGAATTTCTACCTCAAGTTAGCCATTTGCTGTGAGCATCCTGGAACTTAGGAGCTCGACAGTTAGGTGTGAAAGATGTTCACTTAAAAACAATGTAGCCTTCTGAACCAAAGGAACTGTACCCCAAACTCTATGGTAGTTCACATGTATTTATGAAATCATTGAAAAACAAACAAGCAAAAAAAAACCCTCAACAACTACTGCTTCATGGTTGTGTGCTGAACATAAATTTTTGCCAGACGATACAAAATATAAAAGCAAATTTCTCACAAGTGTGTACGCGCACACACACACACATGCGCGCACGCATGTTTTCACTCTGCTCTAATGCAGGCTTTCAGAAAGAAAAACCAATTTGCTTTGGATAAGCTGGCAGTTTTCACATAGACCAGTGTCTGGCTACTTGTCTGAAATTACCTGAGCCTTCCGAGTTTTGGCAACATTCATGTTTTCAATGGCAGCACTGGTATTTTTGCGGAATGTAGTATTTGTTCAGAAAAATAGTTATGTGAAGGAAACCTAGGCGAGTTCAGTAACTATTAACTGAATGCACTCTTCTTAGGGTAGTTCCCAACCTCTCCTTCAGGTTTCCTGCCACTTTCTTCTTTATTAGGTTGCCTTCAGAGAAACAAACACCACCACAGAGTTCTCTGGCATCCCACATGTTAATTCCTATAGACTCAGATTTGCAGTGCCTTGGCATTTATGAAATACACCCTGTTACAGAACTGGCCATGTCTAAAAAAGACCTAGCTGAAATTTGGATTCTTTATCTGGGAGATAGTTATTCAATTGTGGACGTTTGTTGTTGAACTGCCTATTTCATAATGACATGTCTGAGATTATAGCTGTTGAAAATGAGAGTGTTAACCAGTTTGGTTATTTTAGTTAAAGGTCATGCAAGCATGTATGGGTACTGTTAGCAGCAAAACTATTTTTGCCATAGATTGTTTTATTTGAATTAATGCTGGAAATATTTTATGTGTGTGTAAAGTGTATAAATTTGCCAGACCCGAATATGGCTGCAGAATGCCCTGCCAGCATTTTTCCAATAGTACTCTTGCACTGCTGGAACAGTCTGAGCGTGGACTTGGCTGGGTGAGGTGAGACTGACTCAGAGAGCTGCCTTCTGTTAGTTTGTTCTTTGGAAGAAATTATGTTTTTTCTGTGTATAAAGATACTGAATAGTCATACATCTCTTTTCACACATCACAAGATGTAAAAATACAGATAGGAAAAGCAGTTTTGCCCTATTCCACACATATTTTTTAAAAATTCCCTCAAAATATCAATTTTAGTTAAAAAAAAAAAAATAATGGAAGTGATGTTGAGTATGAAATCCAGTTTCACCATCAGTGTTTTTTCTGTGAAGGTAAAAAAAAAAATTGATTGCCTGTCCAGCTGAACTTTAGAAACAGACTATTTAACACAGCTGGTGGTGAGAGACTTCTTGATTTCTACCTGAATGGTGTACCTGTTATTGTATATTGGCTGTCAATGGCTTTGTAGTTTTTATATTTATATAAGTCAAACAATTATTGTAGCATGTTTTTCTGTGCTCTTGTTTAGGTATCAATAGTAACCAGCAGGTTTGTGATACACTGTTAGAGCTGCTTGGTGGGTTGCAATTTGCATTTAGAACATGAATGCATTTGTGTGGATTTATGTCAAAGTTTCAAATATGGGGTTCCCTCTGCATTACAGTGGGTGATCCTGTACTGGGTTTTCAGACCATTTATGGGTTGCCTAAGGGAAGGCAGTTTCAGTCCGTGTCCATGTGTCAATCTACGGAGATGAAATGCAGCATTACACTGCCCTGAGAGGCAAGAAATGGCGTGCTGCTTTTTGCCAAGGGATCTGTGGGAGAGATTGTAAAGCATGCACCAGGTAAAAGATCTGCCAGTCTAGAACTAGTCTTAAAATCAGCCCAAATCATTCTTTATTCTTTAACATTAAAATAAACAGTTGTTTCCACATCTCTTCTGAAGCATTATATGTGTAAGAAGCTTATGTATACTTAGACTTGATGTTAGAGGGTTTTTTGAAGTTGCATCGGATCTGTTTAACTTGGTGATGTTTACCAAATCTGAATACTTAGTCTAACTACTGGGGCAGTGCTGAGAGTTCAGAATGTCAACAGTTGACTTCATGAAAGTAAGGTCTGTTCAACTCCTGCCTGTGCAGTCCCTTATCAAAGCTGTCATGCAGTATGGCTGATGGCAGAACCTATTCTAAGTGAGAAATGCCAAAATACAAAATGCAGCTCTCTTCTACCATTTTCTTTGTGTGTCAACTGAAATTTTGTTTAGAAAAAAAAAAAGGGGGGGGGGGGGGGGGCGGCACGAGAGGTATTCTCCTTTATTCCTGAAAGGGTATGTTTTGTAATTTCAAAATAAAAACAAACAAACAAAAAACCCCAAAAACCCAAACCCAGACTCAGTCATATGTAAGGGCTACTGCAGTGGTGATGGTGTTATGAATAGCTTGCTACAGTAAGATTTGTTTCTTTGTAATAGAAGTGCTTATAGGTGTTTCGTACTCCCGTATATGCTGATTTCTTTTTTTTATTGCGAGTGTGTGTTTTTCCTCCCATACTACTCAAATGTTTCATGCTTTTAAGCTATCAAGGTAATTTGGTATCAGTGTGAGAACCATTACATTTTGGTGCTATGAGTACTTTATTACCCCCTGCTCACTGTGTTCTCAAGAACCTTGCTGGAATATCTTAAACGTGAGAAGTGGTAACAATTCATATTTCTTGTCTGATCAGTCTTGGGTGTCAGTGACATGACATTTATTAACAGGATTGGTTTGGAACAGGGTGGTATTTGGCACAAGCTGAACGTCGACAACATTATTTCTTAAAGGCCGAAACTTTCTGGATTTAAATTGAATTTTAGGATGGTAGTAATTAGTATTAAAAAAAAATAAGTATTTCACACTAATTGAAAATTCATCGGTTTGGATCAATGCTTGATCTGTTTTTCATGTCAGAGCTGCTCTGTTTGCAACTGGGAAGCTTGTTTTAGGATTACTGCTCTGGAGAATCCCTCAGCCAGGTTGTAAATACATTTCTCAGATTCAGAACGAAGGGAGGAGCTTCTAGAGCAGTGAGGAGGTTTGCTGGGCTACTTTCCTCATGGGGATGTAGTTTCTTCAGTGTGAAAACATCTGTGTAATCAGCAAAAAATGTTTTGGGGGTCTTAAATGTAGGTAACACAACATAGGAAACTCACATTCACTAGTTCTGTCCAATGCCCTTGCTGCTCCACGATTTATTTTTAACCTAAAATCAGCAGTTTGGTAAGCCTAGCTAAAATGCACTGGATCTTGTCTTGAGTCTTGGCATAGGTGATACATTTTGTCAATCTTGAGGAAGACAGATGCTTTTTGCGGGGAGAGAAAGATCATACGTGTACCAAAGTACTCTGGTGGTTTAACGTTCTTTAGGGGCCACAAATGCTGCAGAGCGCCAAAGACTTTTTTTTTTTTATTTACTCTTATGCTGCTAGCTGTATGGGTTCACCAGATTCAGTGCACACACTACTTGACAGAGCCAAGTTATCCAGGTAGAATAAAAATAAACTGCCTACGCAAAGTATGCTCTCTGCTTCCCTGAGCCTTGGTTGGGGTGGAGGGGGTGGCAGCTGCTTCTGGGAGGAAGGGAGGTTTCCCTTGGTCTCTGGCTGTCTGGTGTCTGCATTCTGAGCCATCACGAATGTTTTCTTTTTGCAGATGACACGATTGGTGCTGCCCGGCATGCTGGAAAGGTGAGTCACGCTAACACTATCCAGACAAAGTCATCATTATTTATAGGGGAGAATCCTTTCTTGAAAAATTCATTACTGTGACTAATCAGCCTAGTCTCCATGTTTTAATGGCAGAGTAATGCCGGGTGAGTCACGCTGATGGTGCATGAATCATCAGACGGTGGAAGCCTTTTCCACTCGATTCCCTTTTTATTTTTCCTCTCCCTTCTCCACTGTTGTGGTGATTCCTTTTAGAACAGAATTAAAAAGCCCGTCTGACTCATCAGCACTAACTCAACAACCTGCTATTCTGAGGGGGCGGTTACAGTTGCTGGGAATAACCTTCTTAAGGCTATTTCTCTAAGTCATTGTAAGTAAAATGGATGCAAAGAATATGTTCTCATTATACAGTAGGAGGTATATTGAGGAAAGTCTGTGATCGTTGGGAAAAGTAGAATTGGAGACCAGCTCTTTAAAATAGGAGTTAATGCACACTACTGTCGCCATGGAAGATGCATACTGACTTCCTAGCTAGCTCCCAAGTGAAACTAAAAGGTGCAGTGTTTCCCCATAGTACCTCCAGGCTGTTTTCTAGCTGATGTTGACTGTCCCAGGCTGTTTGGGACATCAACACCACACCATTGTGGTACTAACCCCAGCTTGTGGGGGTCGCCCTACCTCAGGTCTGAACTATGCTCGCAACACTGAGGAAACCTGTGTAGAACCGTGCATGATAAGTCACTGGGGTATTGCCTCCAAACAAATACTGTAAGAGGAGCGTACGTGTGGGGCAAACCTCCAAATCTGACAAAAATTAAGGAAGAAGAAAAAAAGGTATTGTATCATCCCACTATATGGGAATCTCAATTGCAGATCAGGATTAAATTATTCAAGTGCTGCACAGATGCAGGGCAAACGTTTCACATCTAAACCAAAGTTTCTTCCTGAGTGCAAATAGTAAGAGCTAGTGGCCAGTGTGGGATTCAGTGTCTAGCATATCAGGGTGATGGCAAGCTTAGATTTTTAGTTAATCAAGAGATAAGTTTATTTCATGTAAAGAAACTTTAATTGGAAAAGAAAACCAAAGACAGAGCTCTGGGGAGGGGTGTAATGTTTCCCAGTAAAGCTGGAGTAGAGGATGAGGATTGTAGTACAGTAGGGGTAGCTACTCAGGGTTTGTAAGTCAAAAGTTATTTCTTGCTCACGTACTGTTATTGATAAAGGGACTTGCCTTTTGTGAAACCACCAGTCTTGAAAGATGCCAACATGACCAAAGCTATTCTGTTTTCAAAGGATTTAATATTGGTTTGTTATTAATTTTTGGAACTTTGAGGCTCTAACAATTTCTTGCCTCATTTGTTGTCTGAAGAAATATTATAGTTGTCCCTCTGGCAGAGTTGATCTCTTCAGCTGCTCAGGACAGAATGATGTCTACTTTACTTACAGAATATCCTGCGTATGTTTTTCTGTTACATATTAACCTGGGTAAGATGGTTTGAATGAAAGGCAGCAAACGGGCATTGTGCTGACTTCTGGTTCTGGCTACCCTTGAGCGCACAGTCATGTTTCTTCTTACTTTTCCTAACTGTGATTACTTCAGGAATCTCATGGATAAATGTTCGAGAAACCTGGAAAAAAAAAGATTAATAGTGGTTAAAAAAACCTAAATAGTAGTACTCATCTTGAACTTTCCTGTGTGTGAGGAGCCACTTTAAATGAATGCTCCATTTGAATGAAGGCCTTGGTTTCCATCCGAGGGGAAAATATTTGAAAAAGCTTCCATTTTATGTTTGGTTTTGTGAAGTCCGTTGAGTTTGCAGTGCACAGAAGCAATGTCTGCAGCTGCCAACTTCTGCATAGTCATAGCTCACAGGCCATTAACGCCGCTCAGAGTGGGTAACCACAGGAGGACATGAATGTCCAGCGAATCCACGGGCATGAATGAACAGTAGCTGTACTCGGCTGCTCTTTGGGTGAACCGTAAACTTCTCATGTGGGACCATGGGTCAGGAAAAAGGGCTCCAGGCTCTAGAATAAAACTAGACTAGGAATCCCATCGTTATTCCTCACTTGTTCAAGAAGGATAGCGTGTCAAGTAGATGGATATGATGTAGCACACTATAGCATCTTGCAGCTAGCTATAGTGTGTACTTTTACATATTTGAATGTTGGATTTATAGCAATATATTACAAGACAAATACAGAAATAGACTAGACTGTACATGCTTTGCAACCAGGTCTGTTAAGGAGAAGACATAAGTACATCTTGGTGTGTCTTTGACTTTTGACTTCTTATTCATAATAAATATAGCGGCATTAGATGAATGCCACTTCTGGTAATGGCATTTAGATTCTCTGCTTTGGCTCCTCTCCTGTGCTCTGAACACTTAAAGTGACAGTTTATAATCTGCAGCTTCCTATTGTTCCTCTGTAAATTTTCAGGTACTGTCTTAAGGTGGGAGACTCAGACAACTGAAAATTGGAGCTTGATGTCTTCGGGAACAAAAAACCCACCACCACCAAAAATCAGTTGACTGTTTCTAGACAAATATCAGACTATGGTATTTATTGCCAGGGAAGTAGCAAGTGCATAATTACATTACAGAGGAAGCTTGCTCTTTCCACTTGTGCAGCTGGAGCAGGCGCTGGTTGCCACAGCAACAGGGAGATGGCTAAATATAGCCTCCCGGTGCTGGACCACTTTAAGGTAGAATGATGGGGAGGTGTGAGGGTGTGGGCCTGGCTCTCTTCATCTTAACCAACTTTTTTTTTTTTTTTTTTTCCTATTAACTGCATAGTAGAGTTGGATGGAGCTAAAATTTCTTTTTGCTGCACCAATGCTCCCTTAGTTCTTCAGATCCCTCCCTAAAAACATTTCGGCAATTCCTCTAAGAAGGAAGATTGTAATTGAAGTAATTGGAAGCATTCCCCCTAGATGCGTGTTTCTCAGTTTCCTTTTATCTGGAGGTTTTAAGTTATGAGCTTTTAAGGCTGGGACTCTTTTCTTTGTAAAGAAAAAATACAAACCACAAAACCCACAGTGGCATTGACTGCTTCAAAGAGACCAATACGTGGAGCTTCTGCAAGGAGCTGCTATTAATTTGTTGTGTTTCCAAGAAGATTTTCTTCACTGGGTCAGACCACTAATTCACTGCACTTAAATGACAGTCACTACTCCTGCTGGAAAGTTGCAGTCTAGCCAGATGCTGAGTTCTTTACAGCCTGAATACCAGCCTCTCTTCTAAAGCCTCTGTTTATAAGTGTGAGGCTCCTGCTTATCCATATAAATGCTTACTTTTTTTTTAATCCCGTTAAGCTTTTGTCCTGAATTAAGTTTTGTGGCAAGTACTCCTGTAGTCTGAATATGGGAAGAACACTTCCTTTTATTGGATCTAAATTTTCAGTCTTTCATTTAAATAAATGTCATCTTTCTTTTCTATTCTGAGAGGATATATCAAGATCTTAATCTTTGTCATTCGTTAGCCTGTATACTTTTATCATGGCTGCTTTTAGTAGTCTATTAAATGGCAGTATTGAACCAGTCTTTTCACCCCATCGATGTATCAGTTTCTTATTTCTTCTCCCCTTTCCTAAATCATCAGGTTCTTAATATTTCTGCCTAATATTAGGAGGGATAAAAGTGTTCTGTAGACTTCATTACAGGATTTCAGTGGTTGTGGATCTGTCCCTGCCATCTCCACCACCCTGTTCTTTGGCTGGTTTTGGTGACTGCTGCACAAAACAAGAACTCCTTGTGAGCTTTGTTCAGGTTTTCCAGGGAACGGATACTTGATTTAGAGTCCTGCAAAGTTTGTGGTTAATTCACGTGGTTTTCTTTAGTATGCGTTGTTGGTTTTGTTAATATTGATTTTTCATCTGCCATTCTGTAGTCCGTTCACATAGCAGTCTGAGCTGTTTGAAAAGTTATATACTATTCTCCAATATTCTTATAGTATTCTGCAATCTGGTAATCTCTTAAAAACTGCACGAATACTCATTTCCCTGCTAATCCCCATTTGAGCTCATGAATAAATATCACAAGTACCACCTGTCTTTATATGAAAATCTTCTGGCATCCACTGTTAACCTTTTGCTGTCGTGAAAATTCATGATTAATTCGTGGTCTTACTTTCTCCAAACTACATATTTTGATCCATGTTGCTACTTTATTTCATCAACCAAGCCTTGCAGGTAATTCCTGAAAAATGCAACAAACTTTGGCAAAGGTGGTTGAAATCCTGAATGACTGGAATGATTTTCTGTCGCATTAGCCATCTCATTTCTAGAGATGATTTAAAACCTGATTTAATTCACAGTGGTATGGCAGAAGCCATGTTGGTTTGAATCTGTAGTCATGATTTTCAAAGACTTATAACATTTTTATTTTTAATGGTCACTTACTCAACTGTTTGTTTTTAAGATGGTTACTTAAATTGTTGTGACAGCAGCGGCATAGGGTATATCTAGATGAAAAAATATGATGAGAAACTCAATGTGAATCTGCAGGAGTTGAGCTGCGTGATGCCTACCTGCGTGAACATTCTCGCTCTGCACTAAACACGGCATACTTAGTGTGTTCAGGTAAACCAGCTTGAACTTACTACAGGGTAAGAAGCAGCTGAGATTTTACTGTGTTGGACTGTCTGGTAGCACCTACTAACAGCATACTTGCCCTAATTTGCCTGAAGCTTTTAAAACTAATTCTTTCTATTTAGCACTAAATTATATGCCTGGTTTTGTAGGTAAAACTAGTCTCAGAAAGACATGCGCAAAATCAGTCTGGGTTGGGAAACCCAGGAGTCTTGCTTTCTGTCCTACCTGCACATACTTTAGCAGTGCTTGGCAGAGCAGGTAGTAGCTAATTTCAGACTGGTACCCTTCCTGAAATATTATTGTGGAATACCTTCAGCGTTACTGTAATACAGATGTAAAACAACTCTCATTTTCTGTAATCATCCACTGAATATCTTCCATACAATAGTAAAATACTTATGTATTTGAGCAGTAGGTTCAGATGCTTCCTGTCTTGAAGATCTGTTATGAAGTAACATTCAGAAAATGAAAGGGATTATCAAAGTGTAAACTATACAACAAACTTGTGTTGCCATTTCTGCCACCTTAGCCTGGGATGTAGAAGTTGCCTTTTGGACTTGTGCCAGCTTCACTCAGTCAGTTTTGCATAGTTTATCCCAGTGTGTGTGTAATATATATATGTATGGAGCTTGATTATCTTGCTGTATTGACCTTGGAGTTGTTCCTGATTGGTTGATAGCAGCTGCTTGAATACTTATAATTGTGCTTAAAGTCATATTTGTAAACTTCAATTTAGGATTTGGTTGGGTTTTTTAAACAGATCTTAATCTCAGTTGCATCCCAAAGGTTTTCTTTAGGCTTGTAGTACTTTTCCAAAACACGAAAAGAAGTTCCTTCTATTTCATGGTAATATATCTTTGCTGCCTTTTCAGATCAAAAGGAGTAATCCTGAATATCTCCTCAGCTGCTGGGATGTATCCAACTCCACTACTGACTCTTTACTCTGCAACTAAGGTAAGTGTTCTTTTCCACACTGAAATTGAGTGTCAAACATAAGCCAACATTACAGGAATAAATGTTTTGGTGTCCATCTAGTGGTGCTTTCATGAACTAAGGACTGAGTTTGTAACTTAAATTTTTCCAATAGTGGAAGCTGGAAGCTTGAGATTAAAATGAGTGCAAGCATTTACTAGCAGGGAAATGACTCTTTTCTATGTTTCATGTTTCATGCATTCTGCTTTTACATGGGAAAGGATCTAGTGTACCAAGCAAGCTTAGTGTGAGGTTGAGAAAGGACATTGACAAAGTTTAACACACTTTCTTATTTTGACTTTGAAACTCTTTAATCTTACTGAAGATGTGTATCTTCAATATATATACACATATATATTGAGGTAGGACTTTTCTGGTGCTTGCTGGAAGCAAACATTTGTCCTTTTTTTTTTTTTTTTTATTAGTTGCCTTAAGTTTAGCATTTCAGGTAAGAGAAAGGATAGAGCTCTAGGGCCTTGCCACTACCAAGTAGTCAACTCCCCTTGAACTTCTGACCACACCTCCTGCTAATGTAGTCCAGTATGTCATTTAATGTTCTTGCAGTGAGTGGATTATTGGCTTATTCTCTCCCTGGTAGCCACAATAAATTCCAGGTTCTTTGCAGCAGGGCTGCTACTCAACCAAAATTAAGGCATGACATTATCCCACTCTGTATGCAGAAGTTTGCACTTCACTCAGTGCCAGTCAAGAAATCTCATGATGTTTAACGATAATCAAGTTTATCAGGGTCTCTGGACTGAAGATCTGTCATGTCAGCTATTCCATCTAATGTCATCTGCAAGTTTGCTGAGGGTGTGCTCTGTGTCATCTAGGTCACTGACAGGAGATACCAAAGGATATGGGCCTTCGTATTGATCTGCAGGGTTGTCTGCCTGTTATCAGCCAGGTGTCAAGCTATTAATCATGGCCCTTTGAGCCTGGTGGTCCAGCCAGCTTTGTCTGGCCAGCAGTTTGTCATTTCAACACATATCTGCTTGACTTCCAAATGAGAATGCTGCAAAAGATGGTGTCAAAAGCTTTACTGAAGTAGAAATATATCTGTATATACACACACATACAGTTTATATATATTAAAAATCTGTTTCCCTCAGCATCAAAGCTAGTTTACTCCACTGTAGAAAGCAATTTGCTGTTGGTAAATCTGTGTTCACTGTTTTTGGTGTACCTTCTTGACCTTTATGTGCTCGGAAATGAATTCCAAGAGGGCTTTATGTTTTTTCCACAAACTGAGTTAAAGCTGACTGTATCATTCTTGCCTTTTCAAGGAGGGATATGTTAGCTCTCTTCCAACTGTCAAAGACCTCCCCTAGTTTCCATGGTTTTTCAGATATCATAGGCAGCAGACCTGTATACATATGGACTACTTCTTCCAGCACTCTTGAGTAAATCTGTGGTGGCTCCACAGATTTGAATGCATCCAGCTTCTCTGAGTAGTCCCTAAATTGTTGCTGCCTGTGCCTTTCATTAAATAAACTGGTGCATGCAGAAGCCTGTGAGGAGGCTTTGGCTGTGCAAAGGCAAAAGAAGTGTTGAATACCTTAATGTTTTTCTACCCTTTATCTCTAGTTTTCTCCATGATTCATCAGACCCCCATTTCTCCAAAACTCCTCCTGAAACTAGTGTGCCTGTAGGATCCTTTACTGCTACTTTGTGTTTTTTGCTAGTCTTTTCCTAGTTTAGGTTTTGTGTTTCTCCTCTGTTACTTCTCTTTGTTTCTGTCTGTCATGCTCCTTTTAGTTCATCAACAAACCCCCCACTTGGTCAGACACTCCTCCTTTTACTGAAATTTCCAGTTGTCTTCCACATATAGGCTGGTTTATTTTACCAGTTCATAAGTTACTACTCTAGATCTACATTTCATTTTAGATTTATCTGCTCTGGTTTCTGTTTCTGTCACTGGGACAGTTTTGTCTTGCTGCAGCTGGTCTTATTTTTTTCCAGAGATACTTATAGGGGTTTCTAAAACGTTCCCCTATAAGATCTCCAGCTAATGCCTTAAAGACAGAATACAGGTATGCAGTATGGAACTGAAGGATTTGGTTTTATCACGTACACAAGAGACATTTCCAGTGGTATTAAAGCAGTATGGCACCACAGCTTTTTCAGGTACACCTGGTAATTACCTTAAAGAGTTCAAGGATTTAGGAGTTGAAGCAGAACCTTGACTGGGTGAAGAGGCCTTCAATAGTGTCATTCATGTCAGAACAGACTTGTTTTCTCTAGACTCTCAGTAATGTCTTCGTATTTCTAGGAAGGAATTGATGCACGCTACTTTATTCATACTAAAGGAGGGGATACTGAGGTTTAGAAATCAGGAAAGCCTGAGTTAGTTTTAGCTGGCAAAATTTGCTCTTGAAATAGCTGTTTCCTGAGAGAACAGTTCTTTGTTTTAATATAAAAGGTCACTTCCATTGTGGCAGTGCCTTCAGCTTTATGGAATGAATGAGCTTCTGATTTTAGTGATAATATGCCTTACACTTCTTTTGGTTAGTCTTTTTCAACGAGAATCTCAAATATTTCTTCCCCCCCGCCCCCCCCCCCCCCCCCCCACAAAAAAAAACCAAAAACAAACCAAAAAACCCCAACTCAATTGCAGGTTAAGTAATCTGCCGATTATCAGCACTGCTTATCTTCTACCACAGCAAGATTAGTAAGCATGAAAGCGACTCTCCTAATACAGCTATAGAAAGACTGTATCTGCAGTTTCTAGGGTTTTTTCCTCATCTATATAGAGGGGGCTTAAAGCATAGTATCCTTCAAGTCTTAAGTAAATGGCTTTGGCTAATTATCAGGAAGAGACTCAGTTCAACTCTTTAACCTTCCTGTGGGGAATTGCCTAGTTTACAATGAAATGAGAAACTTATAAAGAAATCATAGCCCTATTTTTTTTTGACATGTTTACCTATCTATTTGTGTTAATACTAATGAGAAGTGAAATACAGTATCTTTTTTCTTCCCCATGTCTTTAGTATTTGGGTTTGTTATGGGATATACAAGGAAAATAAATTTTCTTGCATGCAATGCTTATCTGCTTATTCAGAAGATGTTTACTTAGAGTGTTCTTAAGATGGTTTTAAGTTAAAGATTGTTGGGGAGCATGAGCATCTGAAGATAGAAAACCCAACTTGTCTTGAAATACAGTTCTGCAAGAAGAAAACCTCTAAAGCTTACTTGGATACTGGAAGTTGCTTTTTCTTCTCATATAAAATGAACATTCTCTTTATTGCAACCCTTTTGCACCTAGTAGGGATGACAGTCTTTATACTGTTTCTCCGTATTTGGAGCAGTAACTGATTTTGGGACTCTTGTCATGTAGAAATATTTAGAGATTTGAATGATCACAGCACTTTGATTAACACAATATAGGTTTTTTATTTATTTTCAATAGATTATGATATACTCTGTGCAGTTATCACACATGCATCTGGCAAATGTGTTCAGGGACTATACTGAACTACTTGCATGTCTATGCAAGTGCCTTATTGTTGCAATAAGATGGCTAGCTCACTTGAATCATTTCTGCTAGACCAGACTTTCAGAGTCTTGTTCATGTTGAGTACTGAATTTCATTAAGAACTTATGCTTGGGGGAAAGGGGAAAGGAAAGAACAGCTGGACAGAAGATTTTTTTTTTTTAAATGAGCCTCCTACCTTGTACATGTAACTTGAAGAATAAAAAGACCTATCTGCTATGCAGCAAAATCTCATTTTTCCTTTCCTATCTTGTGTATGTAGAGAAATAGCCCAGCAGTGTGGGAGTGTTTCTGTTGCTTCTTGTATAGGCTGAGTTCAGTGGGATGACCTTGGTAGGAAAAACAATGGACACTGTAAACTTGCAGCGCTACTTTCAGTTAGGACTTGTGTGAATCCACTGGTGACATGGTGACCAAAGGAAGACTGTATTGCAGGTGCAATACTACAGCTTTGCTGTTTGCTTCTGACCAGTTTCAAAACAATGCTTCGTAAATACTTGAATTAATTTAGTATTCATTTTAGCTTCAAGCATGGATAAGAGTTTTAATTCCTTCAGCTGAAGGTACTCCATTCATCCTACATAGCTGTACTGTTTCACTAAAACAAGAAACCATAGCAGAACCTGATATTTTGTCTCACTGAACTGCAGGAGGGAAGAGTGGAAAGGTGGTTTATAAGAGCTCGGGGAAGGGGAATCTATGCTGGTTTGAACTGCTGAGTAGCCTTGGGTTATTAGGACAACACTTCCTTGGCATGGTTGTGGAGGCAGCTGTATCAGATGTGAGGGCATCTTGAAGGCAGATACTAGCATCCACCTTTTAAGCCCTTTCGCTTCTTTCTTTAAACTTAGTCTTGCAATTTCTAAAACTTCAAGAAGTTTGGAACAGAATCTGTGGAGGTGGACTTTAGGAATAGGAAGAAGTATCACCATAGGGTAGCACTTCTCAAAAGTGTAAAGGCAGAAGACAAAGTATTTAAGCAGTGTGTTTTAAAAACCACACACAAGAGAAACCCTACTTAAACCACTCCTTAAAAAAACCCTAAACCAAACCAAAAAACCCAAACCAACATCTAAGGAGATAAAATAAGACTTTGTATGTTCACTACTTCCTTTATTAACTAGGCTTTGTGTAACCAATCTAGTTCCTATTCCTTCTAAATGCAAAAGGATTTTATTTGTTTAGATTGAGCCTCACTTCTGTAAAAATACTTTGTAAGCATAGGGTTTCTATTCAGATGGTGTTGCTCTAATATGCAAAGTTTCTTCGAAAACCTAAGGTTTTTCACTTTGCAAATAGGAACTTTAAATAGTAATTCCAATATGCTTACAAAACCCTGCAAACTATAGTTTCCATTTTAATGTGTGGCATGCTGTGCGTTTCCCTTCTTTTCTCTCTAGGCTTTTGTGGATTACTTCTCCCAAGGCCTCCATGCAGAATATAAGAGCAAGGGCATCATTGTGCAGGTGAGTAGAGTTTGTTTCATGTAACTGTGGTTACCACAGCAACATTGGTGTCTTGGTAACAAAAGGGAATCAGCATATTCTCTATTCATGAATATGTGACACAGATTAAGGATAAGGATTTCCTTTGATCCCATTAGCAGCTTTCTTAAGTTACTCTGAAACAGTGTGTCTTGAAGCAACAAAAACATAGTTTGGTTTTGTGGGTGGTTTTGGTTCTTTTAGCTGACGGTGGTAATTAAACATTTAAGTATAAAATGTTCTGTAAAATCGTGTGCAACTCAGTAGAATACATCTTTATACAACTTCATCTACGGAAATGCACTTTTTTTGGAGGGCATTTGTACAGACATTCAATGGGTAACTGCTCAAAAGACTAGAATAGTTGCAGTCCCTGCAGTGTCACTGAATCAACTGCTAGTGTAAGCATAGTAGCAAGAACAAACAAAAGCCCCAAAGACCCTTTGTATGTAATGGCCTGATTTAATTTTCTTAGTACCAGGCTTCCACATTACTAATGAGTCTTGACTTTTTTTTCCCCTCATTTGTTTACATTCCATGATTTCAGTTATTTTTTTGATGGGACATAAAAGCAAACCAAGCCAATCTCTCACAGCTTTATTGGATTTTGCTTTAATATCACTTCTCACGTACTTTTAGTGTTTGCTTCCAAAACATGGCCAAAGCTGGAACTTCAAGCTACAAACACTGAATTTTTCACTTCTTGTTGTACCTGCTAACTCTCCAGAGCCATAACTGGTTTGATAAAGGTGGTGTAAGATCCTATCTGTACTGTGAAGGCAGTGGTTTATTTTTTTTAAATTCACTTAGGGACCTTCTTCCAAACAGGATTAGCCTATGTCCACACCTGGCATTCCCCTGTTCTGTATGGTGGTTCTCAAAACCACCTGAACTCCAAGCGCCCTATGAGGAGCATGGCACAAAGTTGCCTGCCTTATTTGTGTAATCACTAAACATGAGAGCACAACTTTTGTTAATGGCTAAAACCATAGAGAAGTTCTTAACAACTTAAGACTATGTTACCTTTTTGATGTGCTACATTTTTTTTTACCTCTTTAAGTATACTTAAAAAACAAGAACTTATCACCAGGAAATGTCCTGCAGTTTTGTGTCCAGATGTTTAGTCCTAGATGTTTATTACGATGTCCTGTCCCAGTTCCTGAGAGAGGATTGTGCTAAGAAAAAGAGGCAATTGCTGTGCGAGCTATTCCCATGTAGTCATTGACCCTTTAATGGGAACCTCGTTTAAACCTAGATTTAAACCTTATACTAAACATCTTAAGGGATGTTGTTTATTTTGGGCTCTCTTGGCAGTGGAGAGAAACCTAGCAAAGGTGGTTCGTGAAAGCATGCTAACTGCTGCTGTAGACCTTGAGGATAGACTAGATGATGTTAGTTTTACACTGGTAACAGATTCTAACTTGCTGTAGTGCTCCCAAAGCATGCTTTCTCCTCAGAGCGCTTGATGCTGTGCCCTAGCACCCTGGGGTGTACTGTCAGCTAAACCAACGGCAGCAATGCAGGATGCATGAAAAGAGAGCACTCTGAGCAAGTGCAACAGGTTCAGTGTACAGGGTGGTTTGTGTGTGCTCTCAGTTCTTGAAGTGGTTGAAGCTGCAGCAGTGTTTAGTGTTTTATGTCTCCTTGTCACTTTCTCTTCTCACAGGGCTTTCCAAGTCTGGCTTCAGCCTCAAATGGTCCTGCAACGGGTCAATTTTTACCATACTGCCAAGTTCCTTACAGCTTTCTTTTCACTTTCACTCTTCTGTATTGCTTCTGTCTCCTTAGTGTGTTTCAGATTGTATTGCAGATTTAGCTTCATTATCAGACAGCTGTTTTTCTGATCAGTTTCATCTACATGCAGCATGGCCCTCTTGTAGTCTGTGGTCACAGTCTCCAAATGAGACTAAAGAAACCGGTAAGACTATTTCTCTTGTCTACATCAATAATATGAAGTCTTCTGGTAGGATTTCTTCCCTGCTTAAGCCAACCTACAAACTGCGAGGCACAGGCTGCTTCACTGGCAGTAGAGCTGGGTGTGATTTTCTTTTTGCGTGTTGCAGTACGATGTCTAAGCTCTTTCTCTGTTTTGTTGTGTTTTCTCAGGTAGAGCTGCTGATGGTTACCTCAGTGTTGAGAGTATTTAGAGACAGGTGCTTGCAGGAGAGATAAGTGTTACATCTTTGAGATGTGTTGGTCTTATGTGCATTTGTTTCCTCCTCCCCAAATTTTGTTTAGATAGTATTCTGCCAGTTTAAGAGACGAACAAAGAAGGAGCAGGTACTGTTCAGTTAAGACTATGGAGTACCTATTGAGACTGAAAGGTAAATAATTCAGTAACTCATGCTTGGCTGAAGGCATTAAACACAGTGTGAATATACATAGTATGGGAGAGAATTTCTAGCATTTGGGTATGGAAAAGATAGGAAAAAAGTTTTCTGTGTCTTACATTTTTAACATAAACAAATGAAGAATTAAATCTGGCTTTCTGTATCAACAGTTACGTTTTCCCATACAAAACTTCACAGGTTGTGGTAAGCTGTCTTTTTGTACCTCCCGTGTTGGCTAAGAGTGCTGAATTCCTGACAGCACTGCTTTTTTGCCCCTAAATGTAGACAGTGAATTGCCATTCTGAGTTATGTGGACCTGATGACCAATAGCTGTCACAGCTTCAATTTGTTATGCTAATTTTATTGCAGTCCATGTCCTTGTCGTCTTGTTCCATCTTAAGTCACTATAAACCACTAATGAATATTACAAGTACCTTCCTGTGAAGACTAGCTGACCTACCTCCCTCAAGCCTTGAGGAAGACTGCACCTCCCTTAGATTCTTTGAAGTTCATATCTGTGACCTTCAGAAGTGTAGTGCTTTTAATTCCAGACTCGCACTTTCAGCTTAGATCACCATTTAAGATTTAACTTTCACCATGCCCATACCTGCAGAGTACCATTGTATGAAAAGCAGAAACAAAGCGCAGGGGGGATTTTGCCAGTTTCTGAGGAACCTAAAGTATATCTGTTTTGCTCAAGTGGGTTGTTGTCTCTATGGAAGCTGTTTTGATAGTATATAGTGCTTTTATTGCAGTGTAGCCATCTTTAGATGAAAAATACACTCTTTTTGGCTGACAGGCCTACTTAATTTTACGGAAGCAGCACAGTAATAGCGTAAGTGAAAATTCTGTATGTTTACATGAAGAGAAAGAGATAGGCAGAAAGAAAAGGAATGAGGAAGGTAAGGACTCCCCTCAAGACACTACTGGAAAAATCTCTCCCTGAAAGGTTTCTGCAGACTCTTCTGAAACTTTTGCTTTTTGAATACGTCTAAAAATATTGCTTGGTTCTTTACCCCTTTTACTCAGTTTTTGTAAACTTCAGTTATTGGCATTTTCCCTCTATACTTCATTACTATGTGTAGCAAAAGTGTAGCAGTCAAAACATTTCACTACCTGTTTTCTTCTGCCGTATCCACTATATAAAATAACAGATCACAAAACCAAGGAAGTGTTCATCTAAAGGGATTTCTAGAAAGTTTTCTAGTCTTAACCTCCTACTCTCCTAGCAGTGGGATTGCCTGGGAGTTAGTGTGACTGCTGCTCACACTAGGTCATGGGCTAGTCATGGCTTTATCCAAGCAAATCTTGAAAACCTTCAAGGGCAGGGGTGCCACGGCCTCTCTGGACAGTCTGGTTTGAGTGTTGTACTGCTCTCCTAACAAAAGGCTTGCTCCCTAGTGTCCAGTCTGGCACTCCACAGCCAAAATTGACAGTTTTGCCTCTTGTTATTCTGCGTGGCACTACCAGGAAGAGTTTGGCTATCATCTTCACAACTGCCCTTGAAATGTTGGGCTGGTATTGAGTCACCACCAGCCTCCTTCTCACCACACTGGACAAGCCCAGCTCTCTGTCCAGGTATTCAGCAAAGTGTGCTGTCACCAAACTAATGGCTAATGACATTGTCTTCCTTCCTCCAAAGCTTTTTAGCTTTCTGTACAGGTCAGCTTTGGTTGTTGCAGTTCCTCCATTTCCTCTTTGTCCCCCACCCTCCTTTTGCCCACAAAGATACGGAAAGAAACTTCTTTAGCGACACCCAAGAGTTCTGGTCTTATTAAAAAGTAAGGTAAAATAGGTGATAAAATTCTGTAAACAAGCTATTCTGTCTTTTTGGGGCTTATTTTTATGTGACTGTAGCATAATTAGTAGAGGCTTCTGTTTAGGACTAGAGATCTTGACTTCTTCCATTCATACAACATTCAAGACCCCAGTTCTGAGTGCCAGCCAATTTTAATAAGCATCAGAGCTATAAGCAGCAGAAAATGTTTTAAGCAAGCAAGAGACATTGTATTGACATAAGCTACTTCTAAGGCTCGTCTTGAAACTGGAGAGCACGCTAGGCTTTCCCTGCATAAAGAAAAGGAATTTTCTATGCAGTTACTTCCCCAGGTAGTGTGGGTTGTATCTGTTTGAATGCAAAATGCTAAACTGGGAAGGAAGAAGGGGGGGAAACTAATGGATTCAACAGGTCTCTTCATAATTGTTAAAATAGGAAGATGGTAAATCTAATGCCTCTGAAATTAAATACCTGTCTGTTTTTTGCAGCACATTGGGGAGGAAAAAAAAAAATGTTAGTGTAATCCTGTTCTACGTGACTTGAAGTCTGTGGCACAATTGTTTGCCCCTTCATGCTATCCAGTGGCTTAACTGGGTAGTGCAGTTCACTTACGAAGTCTGTTTTTAACAGAGGAAGACAGAAAGTAAATCACAACTATAACTATCATGCCACTCTGTGTGGGGATGTTGCATATCTTATTCACCACCAAATTTTAAGCTTAGAATTGCTTTCTTTTTTAAAAAACACCAAACTGGAGATTCTGTTTAGAAATGTAATCTGAAGAATGGATGAGGCTCATGTTCTGGAGCTGAAACTAGGTGCCTATGCTGTTATGGTAACAAATGAGTGGTTTTCTTATCCAAGCATTTGTAACTTTTTGACAACTTCAAAGGTAACAGTAGCTGCTTAGACTTCTGAAGTGCAAGTCTCCATGTTTTTCCTCTCCATTTTAAAGTAGACTCATGGTATATTATTGAAAGTCCTATATATAGAGAAGTGCACAGCTTTAATGTTCTAGGGTGAAGGAATGAGCAGACATACCAATCCTGTTTGTGGTGGTCAAATTCCTGTTGAAGCGTGCACACTATGGCATGGATGAATAGTCAGTGAGAATTCAAGTGGTCATTTCCCCCCTGTGCTATGCTTCCGAGAGTGTGATAGTAAATGTTTCTGAGGTCAAACCTGTGGTCATTGTTCTTTAAGACACTAACGTGGGGAAGCAGGGGTTTCCAAACTGCAACTTGCCCA
Organism: Falco peregrinus; assembly: GCF_023634155.1. Lineage (NCBI taxonomy): Eukaryota > Metazoa > Chordata > Aves > Falconiformes > Falconidae > Falco > Falco peregrinus. The sequence goes on from NC_073721.1 coordinate 84,853,530, forward strand.
AATATTACGCAGTTTCAAGATGGTATTCTCATTTTGAGATCCATGACTGTAGCAGAAGTGGATGCACACTTCTCAGATATCTGCTGTAAAGGTATGTGAACTGTAGTGCTCACTGCTGTGATGGGCAGTAGTGACTGTATTGAATCACTAGTGCAGCCACAGATAGTCTTAGGAGGTCCTTGTCAAAGTGTTGGTAAGGTTCCAACTTTTCTGAGCTTGTGAGGTCTGGTATGTTTAATATCTGATTAAGTGGCTATAGACCAGGGCTTTTTTGATGACCTTTTTAGAGGTCTAGATTGAGGACAAGTTAAAAGCAATGCCAAAATCATGACTATGAGGCGAGGGGGTTGCTTCCTAGTGCAAGAGTATACATGCATTTCCCTTCCCTTTGCCAGCAGCATGAGCTAGGGATAGGTGGAATGTGATTTTGGATCCCCCAGGTCTATCTTGCCTCACCACTGACATGCTGTTGTGGTACCAGTGTCCCCCCGTCAGCAGTATACACATGCTGCTTCCTCTTGATTTTCCATTATGTCAGGGCCAGGTAGTTCTGTGACCCCCTGTCACCTTTTTCTGTTTCTTCCAAACATTGCTATAAAAGCTCATTAACTGTGCTGTGTTTCTTGATCCTTCTTTCTGTGCTTGAGGTCTTCCACTGTGGTACCGGTATCTCCTCCATCCTCTGAGCCCTCCAGTGCAGTACAAGCTCAATGTTCCAAGCCTCCTGGTGTTCCCTTTTCTCCTTCTTCTTCCCACCTCCATGTTTCCCTTTGTAGAGGTGCCAAAGTGTGGAGCTGTTACTTAAGCATAAAATCCCTGTCTTGGGTTCTGCGCCTCCCTCCCAAGCAAACATTGGGGGGTTACTACAGAGAAGAGACACTATAGCATTTTCTGTTAAATAACTGGAATGAAATTTTGTACTTACAAGGCAAATTGTAAGAAAAGCTTTTCAACCATATACTTGTAGGGCCTCAGCTGCTGATGCTGACTGTCAGTGGAACACTGAACCTATCCTTCTAAACATGTCCCGCAAGATACCAGATTAAACATGTTTTAGATATTGTACATTGTGATCTTAGAACTGGAAAGAAGGCTTAGCTTAAGCTAGAATTCAATATACAGGTTATCTAATTTCCAATTATATTAGTTCCTTGATGGGTATGTAAGTTAATCTGAAAGCATTCTCTGCTTAACATGATCTTTCCTACATGCAGAGTGTTCTACCATATTATGTGGCAACAAAAATGTCCAAAATCCGCAAGCCGACCTTCAGTAAGCCCAGTCCTGAAACATATGTCAGAGCTGCCTTAGGCACGGTAGGCCTGCAGTCGCGGACCAACGGGTGCCTACCCCATGCACTCATGGTAAGTCGCCTTGGAAAACAAGAATCTGGAATGTCCTTTGCATTTATTATGGAAGAAGAGTAAAGAATAATTTTGCATATTAATTATTTTTGTTCTTCTAATTATAACTTGGTAATATTTGTGTGTGCTGATAACTGTTAGATTTCACTTAGTACAGGCTATAAAAAGCTAAGACTTCCCTTTTTTTTTTTATTTAGGGATGGATCTTCTCTCTTCTACCTACGCCTGCTGTCATTAATTTACTCATGAAAACAAACAAACAAATACGGGCTCGTTACTTGAAAAAAATGAAGGAGAAGTAAGTTGGAGGTAACGATCTCAGAAGCCTGAGACTGCTGCAGGTTCCATACCCATGGTGCAGCACCAAGTAGACCTAATGTTTTGAACATCTTCAATCGTAGGTGTACTTTCTAACAAGTGAAACAGTCCTGTTTTGAGGATACAGGTGAAACGGGACTGTTGACTTCTTAATATTGACTTTAAAATAGGCTTTATTTGTTTATAGATTTATGAAGGGGGACGTGCTTTGGACTAAAATTGCACTGTGCTTTAAGAAATACTTACATGGACTTGATCAGACATTGTGCTGTTGAGGAACCACTTGGTCATATAGCGTCCATCACATCTATGTATTGTGCACGTGGGTGAAGGGCAGAAAAGTAGTAGTTTTCGCATATTTCTGGACAGGTGGGCAGGAGTGGGAAGGGAGAGTTTATTTAAAAAGGTAACCTAGCACTACTGACAGTGTAATTTTTTTCCCAGCTCAGGTTTTGGGTAGTTGCAGGGATTCTGCATTGTCAGCCAGCTTGTGAGCATTTGTCTGCTTACATGGTCCAGGGTGATTTTTGTTATGAACTTGAGGGAAATGGGCCAAAACCCCAAATAAGTGTAATAGCTCATCTATAAATATATACAT